>NC_056429.1:37962793-38562793 GCF_018296145.1 Oncorhynchus tshawytscha | reverse complement strand
TCATAAATGACCAGCATGGTCAAATAGTAATAAGGCAGAACAGTTGAAACTGGAGCAGCAGCACAGTCAGGTGGAAGTTGAAACTGGAGCAGCAGCATGGCCAGGTGGACTGGGGACAGCAAGGAGTCATCATGTCAGGTAGTCCTGTATAGGCTCAGTCGGGGTGACGAGATGTGGGTGGTCTGACCCAATCAGGATGAGTGGCGCTACTCTAGCCAGGTTAGGAAGAGGCAATCCTCATAGATGAGGATATTGTTTCTGTAGAACACTTACCAGGCAGGAGTGTTCTGCGAGATTCAAGCCATCTGCCGTGAAGGCATTGGTGATGTTATAGGCCACGTCCCCGTTTCCTGAAGGTGAAATACTAAAGGTTACAGCAGAGCCTTTCATTTGGATAACATCATGTCGCACCGTTCTGAGATTAAGGGTCTCGGGGGTCCCCTCCAGGTTAAGCTGACAGGTGGCCGCCGTGAGAATGATTGTTCTTTCTGACCCATCATCTAGAACGGTTGAATGTATCAATGCGCCTCCCTTCACTTTGCAGAGTGACCTTAACCACCTTCAACATGACCCTTGGAGACCGGTTCTGCTGGTCAAGGTACAGCTCCTTTGCAGCTCCTACCATGAGCATACTCTGCTCCTTCTGTGCTTAGGGGATTAGATCATGCAACACGGTGAGATGGATTTCTTTACAGCGGTTGCAGGGTTTCCTCAATGTGCAGGTCTCCGCCTTATGGCTACGGGCACACTTGTAGCATCGCTCGCCTGAAGTGATCCAGGCCTTCAATTGAGTTTGAGTGAGCTTTTTTACCCTGGGGCATGAGCCAAGGAAGTGCCCCTTACTTTTGCAATATGGGCAGTAAGGCTGGAATTTGATGTTCTTGCTCTTGAGGGGTCTTCTTCCCGGGTTCCTCCCCGGCCTCACTATTTAAGTACATGGTAGTGGGATTTGGCCTTTTCTGTCCCTCCTGGCGTTCAAACTCCTTCCTTCCTCTGGTGGCTATGGCTGAGATTGTGACCTGGTGAGTGATGCTCTTCGCCTTTGCCTTCACCTCCAACCATGCGGCCAGGTCTCTAAGAGCATAGGTGCTTCTCGAGCCCTCTTTCAGAATGCCCTTATTCAAACAATGTTCAATGAAACTGTCTCTGAGGTACACTGGAAGTTTGCTAAGAAGCCTGTCCATGTGGGAGCCACATTTCAGCTCGTTCCCGTCTTCTCCTTCAACGGATTGGAACATCGAGGTCAGGGATTGGACAGCCAGGGAGAATTCTTGGAAGGCAGCATGGTCTCCCATTTTAATTGGAGACGTGTTCAGGATGTTGTTTAGTTCATTCTGGACTAGCTGACGTGGCTCACCATATCTCGCCTTCAGGGCCTGGAGAGCTGTAGTGTATGGTGTTGCGGAGTGCATAAAGGATTGGGCCAGCCTGTATGCACTGGGAAACCGCAAATGATCCATTAGTACTTGGTATTTGTAGCGTTCTGACAGATGACTGTGAATACCCAGTAGGCTCTCCAATGCCATTTCCAAAAGGACAAATTCACTCTCCTTTCCATTTTCAAAGTATGGCAGTTTGGGTCTGGGAATTCCATAGGCTGAGGCTACTAGAAGTTTCATAATGTTGGCTCCCTCTTCTGGTTGCGTGAAGGATAAACCCGGGACTTCTGATGAGCCCACTGTGGCCTCATTGGGCTGGTCCCCTACTGTCCCAGACCCTCCATTTGTGTCAGTCGCAATTGGGCGAGAGCCCTCCGACCTGTTGTTTGAGGACTGGCCTGGCCCTGGACGAAAGGAACAATTTGCCTTGGTTGGTAATTGGCGGAAAGGCGAAGGAGTGATGCTTTGTCCAGATGGAGGAATGCTAACTTGTGTCACTGGCATAGCGGCCTGTCTCCCGTGCTCCGGGTTGGCTGTTGACCCCGGAGCCTCTGGGGACTGTGTGCCATGCTGTCCCAGAGGGGCAGATTGGGAAAGAAAGGCAGACAGTTCAGGTCCATGTGGAGGGGTGGTCAGGTCAACTACCTGTTCGTTCCTCTCCAGGAAGGATGAGACCATCCGTGCCTCCTCCAATTCCCTTCTGGCTTGACGGTTCTGTCGCTGCTGTGCCAGGTCCTTGGCAATGAATTCCCTTTCCTGTAGAGCTCTACGGGCCTGCACATCCAATTGGTGACATCGTTCATCAGCCTGTCGTTACTCCTCAATCTGACGCTCAATTTCTTCCAAAGCTAATAGTTTCATCCTCTCTTGTAGGACAGCGGTCTGTGAATCGCTGAGGGCTAGTGAATGGCGGCTGCCATGGCCACTTCCAAAGGGGTATCCACTGGTCGAACTCCCACTCTGTCTAGAGTGCTTCAACGATTTCCCATTGGTTAAGGGGTGAGCGGAGCCTGCCTCAGGAAGCTGTTCGACCTGTGCGGTGGGAGTTATCTCCTCCATAGGTTCTTCATGTAGACCACTTTCCTGCTCCAACGCAGTTTCCGGTCCTTGGCTCAAAGGAGATGGTTGATGGCTGAAACGTATAGTTGATCCATCAACTCTTTGAGCTCTGGTGGGCTTGCCCTTTGATGTCGGAAACTCGACCACATAATCCTTAACATAACCAATTTCCTCCTTTTATGGAGTTGAGATGTGTCGGACATTTCCACCTGACCTAATTAAAGCGCCCCTGGCCCAGCTGAGTAAATGGCAATGCATTAAAGGATTATTCCACCAACTCCATGGGCCTTTTCTACAGTATTCATATGGTACTTGCTAGACATTTTACTGCATTGTTGACGCTAGTAACACAAGTATTTTGCTGCACCTGCTATAACACCTGCAAATCTGTGTATGCGACCTATGACTTTTTGTTTTTCTTAATTCAGATGAATTCATCCATCACCAGTGAACTACTCCAAGTGTAGATTATTATTTTATTTTTACAAGCGGGCATGACAGGACACAGCATGCAACACGTTTACTGTAAGGTCAAGCAGGCCTATGTCCTCTTAAGTGTAGTTTTATTAAAACATTACTTAGTGATTTACTAGGCATGATATGAGACATTTACTGTAAGGTCAAGTATATGTCCCCTGTAAATGTCATGTATATGTCAAACGTCCCTTATTATATGCCTGATAAGTGAACATCTCCCAAGTCTAATGTTGTATCATATGATGACATGACATCCTGTACAGTCTGTTATGTGTCACATATCCAGTAAAGTCAAGCCCTGATGATGATGATGATGATGTCCTGGAAAAACAGAGTGCCCTCTGGGATGAGACCTCTTTAATCCATAGCTCTGGGTGTTGCTACCTTGCTCTTAAAAGTCCTTAACTACTCATTTCCAGTGACCCTATACCTTAGTGATATGGATATACTTCGTGAATGAAGACCTTGTTTGACCTTGTTTGTTTCATACTCCTAGTTTTTTTCCATGTGCTAGTTGTGGTATCAAACCCAAATGATGATGGTATAATATAATTCCATGGCTCTGGCCACTGCTGTTATCTGCTGCTTTACTGTCCTGTGGTCTACATTTACTCCCTGCGAGAGAGAGGACTACTAAGTGCCAGGAAAGAGGGCTGTCAGGTTGTCAGCGAGGCTTGCAGGG
Organism: Oncorhynchus tshawytscha; assembly: GCF_018296145.1. Lineage (NCBI taxonomy): Eukaryota > Metazoa > Chordata > Actinopteri > Salmoniformes > Salmonidae > Oncorhynchus > Oncorhynchus tshawytscha. Next base: position 38,559,196 of record NC_056429.1, on the reverse strand, counting down.
AATGCTGGGTGGTGGGTGCTGCTGAGAAGCGCAGACCTGGGTTCATATAAATGTTATTGTATGCGCTTGATTGAGCTTGCCTGGTCAATAGAAGAGTCCAAAACCTGCAAACCTTGCCCATCTGACAACTCCAGACAGGCTAGCTAGAGCAAGCGCTCAAAGTATTTTGAACAATTTCTAATAGTATTTGAACCTAGGTCCGCTGGGTGCTGAGAGGCAGGCCCTGTGTTGTCTCTTCTCACTCCCACTGCCAGCAGGGGCCATGGGCAGATGTTTTCTAGAAGCAAACAGTGGGTTTTAACACCACTGGCTGGCCCATTCTGACAAACATGTTGCAGAGGAGATAACCCGGGATATCAGCTAGGGACAAATCCTTTCTTTAAATATGTCATTAAATGCTTCATGTATGGCAACACGTTGATGTCCCAGCTGTACATTAAACACATGTTATCAAGATGTGTGTGTGTGTGTGAGGTAACAACATAATTATCATAATCATAAAATGTCTAAACACATAGTGGATCAGGGCCCAGGTTCCCAAAAAGCATCTTAAGGCTAAATTCATCGTTAGAACCCTTGATGGTTCTAAAGATAAACTTAGCCTTAAGATGCTTTTGGGAAACTGGGCCCACGGCATTTTGGTGGTATTATAGAGGAAAGACTCTCTCTAGAGTGTGAACATGCCTGAGATCAATGGTGTGTGGCAGTAAAATGGAGCCACACCCCAGAGAGGGAGATGAGAGGCTGTGGATGGATGGTGAACAGTAGCAGGGAGGGAGATAAGGAGACCTCTTGTGATGATAAACATGTTATTGGCTGTCTGTTGATAAAGCCAAGCAGAGACAAAGGCAGAGCAGGGGGCCAACCCCAACCCACTGAGCCAGAGGGATAGCCTGATAGCCTTCCTGGACAGCAGTAGGTTTATGGTTAGAGATGTGTTTCTCTACATCTCTGTCATGTTTTGCCTGAAGAGGCTTAAGTGTCCGGAGAAGGTCAAGTAGCAAACACATGCACTGGACTGGAGGCTTAAAGATAACCCTGCCCTGGTCTAGCCTGGGAGTGTCGTGTGTTGTCTTGATGCTTAACAGTGTGCACTACTTATAAAGCTGTGTCGGGATTTGTAAGATTTCGTGGAAGATGTTGTGATGACAACATTTTGTTTGGCAGTGGTTGGAATACAGATGAATGTCTGTATATCAATGTATAAACAAATTCTAACTATTCACTTTAGGGACAATCAGGGCTGGTCTTAGCCTTTTGGGGTGCTAGGGCCATAGGATGGGGAGAAAAATGTTGTTTTAAAACAAAGTTCCTGAAATTGTACACATTTTGTCATGACTGTTGCCATGTTAAAATATCGGAGTGAGAGGTGACTAACAAAATCAATGGTGGCCCTCTGGAGTTCAGGGCCCCTGGGCACATGCCCTTCATGCCCGGTCGGAAATTCAGCCATGCTAAGCTAGCCAGCAAATTTACCAATCTGAAACATTTTAGTGAGTGACATAACAAAAGCCTGGGGTCGTTAAGCGACTGCTTATGTCGCCTATGCCTGGAGCCGGACCTGGGAACAAGACCACAAATTCAGTTTCACTGCTTTTTTCCCAGACATTTTGAAGTTCGAATAGAACATTTAACACTGTGTTCTCAACTGAAAACAGTTTGTTTTGTGTTGTTTTCATGGTTTTCTCATCATTCCAAATGGTGAGAGGATACAGAGGAATGCATGTGAAAGGAATAGTGACTCTCTTGAGCATAAAGGAGGCCCTTTGCAATGCTGCAGCTCTGACAGTGGGATCCAGTCTAATTTATAACCTGAGAAAGGCTGCATGTCATGGCCATACATTTAGTTGCGGTGCGGATTGAAAAATGTGAAGGCCCATAAACCAGGCTGGGGGGAGAGACTGGGAACAATGGCCAGCCATCGGGACGAGAGCCCCAACAGCTGCAAAGCCCTCTGTCCACCACATTCTCTCTCTCACACACACACACACACAGCCTACACACAAGCACACAACCACAGGTTTGTCTGAATAGGGTCCAGCCAAGCAGATGTTCTGCCCCTGCCATCCATCACAAAGAGTAAACTGAGTGATTGAAAAAAGAAACCAAACATCTTCTTCTTTCCCTGTCGTATCGTGGAGCTTGCAGTGTAAATTGCAATGTGCTCTTACATGTATAAGGCACTTGGAACAGGCTTGGATGCTCTCACTACTTGGCAACGTTGGTTGTTGCCCAACTGTAATGTTACTATGAGACTAGCATTCTACTAGAGACCTTAAAAGGAATGTTGCTTTGCCATGTGACTTCACTCACTGTGTTTTGCTTAAGTAAATAAAACTAGACTGTCCATGTTTTATACGCTCATCTATGACAGCCAGGGGCGTCATGCATCCCAACAATCTGGGGGGGGTTTATTCAACAAACAAAGATATCTGCATATCCAAGCACACCTCTAGAGCCATCTTACCCCCTGACTGGTGTTATTTAAAACATTTTAATTTAAGAAACTACATCTGCTTCTCTGCATCACTGCTAAAATCTGGGTAGAAGATTGAAAGGAATGTGCATCTTTTTTAGTAATTTCTTACTTTTCAGATCTACCAACCTGGCCAGCAGGCATGGCAGCTAAGATACTTAGACAAGCTAGCTACTCTAAATTCATTGATAGCCTTAAATGGCTTCTTGGTAGCTAGTAGTGAAGTTGGGGGAGAGGCCAGCTAGGCCAGCTAAAGCCAACTTCATAAAATGTATAAGTGGCTAGTGGTATTACAGAGAAACAACAACCCTTTTTACAACAAACCCAAAAAATATAGCGATTTTTATTTAACATTTTTAAACAGGACAAATCTGAGGGGGCCTATGATGCCTTTGAGCAGAAGGCTACTCGTGGTCTTGCACTTGTATTAAGCAGGTCAAGGACCAAGTGCTGTCGGATTTGAACGCTATAAAGGCTGTTCACTTAAAAATAAGGATTTCCCAGCAACACTATCTCATAGGTCTTAATTCCAGAATAACAAAAAAAAGGGAATCATTTGTGTAATTACATTGTATCAGTGCATAAAGTAACATCAGTGTATCTTATTTTCCAAGAAAGTACAGAAAAATGAATGCATAAGTAATCAGTAACCTGTTCCATCAAGTGGTTTAGCTTACTGGTAGTGAAGGGAGATACATGATAGTAATACTTAGTCTACTCACTCTGTCTACCATCTTTTGTTGTGATTTTATTGTCATGCTCAACTCATTAAAACAAATCTTGAGCATCTTGTAAATCTGTTCTGCAGACATGCACAGAAGTCATCAGGTTCACTGATGCCTTGTACTCCATATCCTCCGGGAAAATACGTGCACTGACAAGTCGGTAAAAACCAAGAAATTATATTGAGATTGACAAACATGTTGGTGATAAACACTTCTATATTATAGCTATATGAGTTGTCTAGAGTTTGTGGAATGGCTTGGAAACCACATTTGAAACCGTTATTATATTATTATTATTAGTATTAGTATAATTATATTATGCACGACCAAGCCTATAGGACTTTGCATAATGCGTTTATTGATTCACTGGAATGTAACCAGTGGTTTACTAATCTGTCACATGTTACCTCTAGGATACAATGTCACACGTTGTGTCGTTGGGATACTATGTAGCCAAATTCACAACATATTCGGTGAAGTTGTGCGATGTAGCAGCCAGCTAAACATTTTGAACCCACTAGTTGCGCACGAGTTTGCGCAATGCGCTCCTATCACCGCCAGAAAATATTCCAAATATTTTAACTGCAAGCACAGAGATGAGGGGAGACAGATAGCGGAGTGCGGAGGGAGTGAAAAGCGAGAGGTGCAAGTGAGCTAACAAGCTAACTAGCTATAGACAGTGAAGGGGGGCATATTAGATGTGACAGTGGAGAATGGAGAGGACACCGTACGCTCGGCGAGTTTTGTCCACAGAAAGGGTACTCAAACTCGGTCTCTACCGACCAGGGGGCGTGTGCTGAAACTGGAGAAACACCGGGTGGAAAGTAAGGAATGGCTGATCCTCTGCGGAGGACTTTACTAGCAAAACTTCGGGGGAAGAAATCCAAGAATGGGACACCGGTTGGTGGATACGGAGCTGCAGCTAATGGGTGCAGAGAAGGTAAAGAAAAAGTTTCTCAAAACCCAAACGGACAAGCTCATCGAGTAGTAATGTTCGCAGAGTTGCATTGTGTGGCAGACAATATCATGAGAGGCAACGAGAGTTATGTGAATGGGATTGTAGAAAACAAGGTTGGATCAGTTTGGGAGCAGAGCACGGTAGGAGTTGTTAAGACTAGTGTGTTTCCCCAGGAGTACGAGGCTCCAGCTACAATGCACATAAACACTAGCCGGGGGCCGGGAGACAATCAGGGCAGCGGGGGCTCGGGGTTTAGGAGTCGAGTTAATGAAGAACTCTTGGGGGTCTCACTTCAAATAGCAACGCAGTACGGGGGGCACGATAGGTACGAGATGGGCAGAATCCCTAACGGCTACTTCTCGAGACAAGTACAACAAGAACAGATCGGGAAACCGCACGAACAGAGAAAACACTTTGGCCCCATTCCGCGACAGTACGGCGCAGGGGACTCCATAGGTTTCGGTGGCAGTAGTCCTAATTATAACATTATATACCACAGACGGCCTGGTGTTGTAGATCGAGAGGGAGTTAAACTGACAGGTGGCCACTATCCTGCTTCAAAAAGTAATGGGACAAATGTCTGCTTTGACGCATATCTAAAGACTCGAGTCAGCGACGGGCAGGCAGACTCCTGCCATCAAACTGTGTACAACTACAAGGCAGAGAACGCGCAGAGGTCAATAAATTATTTAAAAGGCAAGGCAAAATTGCATCCTGGCCACAACCAAATATTGGAAACAAACGTTACAACTAACTGGATGCAAATGTATCCGCTGGGTGCCCTATGTGGACATCATCCGACCGGTAGTTACACGGAGGAAAACATTGTTATTAGAGACATCGAGCGCTACCGGAGCTCGCCTGAATTTACCGGGGACAACATTAGGGTGACACATTTGCAGAGCCCCACATTCTTCCCCACTGAATTGGAGATATGCGACGTAAACGTGGCTTCCCATTTCATATGCGCTAGAGAGGGAACACTCCGAAACAACTCTATAGATAGCGAGGATAACGATTACTATGATAACGAAATTCTCCCCTTTTACATATCGGAGTCAGTAGGACCAAGTGACAGAAAGGGCTCTGATAAAGTAGGAAGCATAGAGTCGGGAATAGATGTTCCAAAAGGACATGTCATCAGTGACAGTGTGCAGGAGACAGACAGACTACACAGCCAGTTGAAAGAGGCATATTACCTACTTATAAACGCCATGCATGATATTAGTTTTGATGGTCAGGTCAGTGTCAATGGATTTAAAGATCAGAAGAGCATGTGCTCGTGGTCCTCCTTCAAGCACGTGGGCAGTGATGCTTTGTCATCTGGAGAGTACAGTGCCCAACAGGTGTCTGACATGGACTCGCTCCCATTGTGCCTGCTGAGTGAAAATAACACTAATTTAATTTGCAAGAGCCTTGTAAACCTATCTGCTAGCAGGATTAGGGCCCCCTTACTGCGATCCACTAGTGACGGAACTATCAAACACTCCAGTGGCGTGCACAATGGGCCCTGTATCCAGGGCCTCGGTTCCCAAAGCCCTTTGGTTGTTGGGGCCTGTGAGGATGGGGATGGAGCAAATAGGCCGAAGGCTGTTGGAGCCTCTGACCCATTTGAGAAACAGACTAGCTACGATGGTGGCGCGAGCAGCGACGGCCTACTCCAAGACACCGGTGACAATGGCAAGTTAAATGAGAGTAGAGGCTCGGTCAACAGCCTTACCGGGTCGTCCGACAATGCAGAACCCCAGCAGGGTGGTAACAACAATCGGGACAGAGAGATGAGCGGTTGGACTCTGGACAAGGGAGGCTCTGCCAAGGCCCACGGTGTCACCGTCAACAAGATGCAGGAGTGGATGCACAAAGGCCGCCTACTGTCATCTGAGATGAAGCAGCGCATCGCAGGGTCCACGCCCCAACCCCATGGTGCTCATGGTGGCCTGGATAGGGCACCACGGCCCAGACAGGGCCAGGTCAGCTCAGGACCAGGTGGTTCTAAACCAGAAGCCCTGACGACCAGATTTGACAGGGCTAAACCAGCCGCAGTGGTCTCATGCCAGGGCCAGGCAACACAGAAGTCAGGTAGGAAGGCCTCTCCTGGGGTGGTGGTGGCTCCCCCAGTGGATTCACTCTCCCATCCAGGGAATCTCCCACCTGTTGTCCTCCTCCAACCTCCTTCACCCATATTAAACTACTTCGTCTGGTGGTGGTGGTCTCAATCTCCCCTCTCTGGATGCAAACCAAAGGGACGGAATGAATGCCTGTCTGACCGGCCTCTTTGCTTTCCTTAGTAGGATTCTCTAAAGTCTAACTTGTGGCGGGTTCTGGTTCTTCTCCTTCACACACTAATTTACGATACATTTTAACACTGAATATCGCATCACAGGGTTATAGAGGGTCACGCTGTAATAGTAACAATAACCACTAACTCACTCTGTTGTCTCATGCTCTTGATAACGGTGATACTGGTGGAGGTGGTGGATACAGTAGAAGTCGGAAGTTTACATACACTTAGGTTGGAGTCATTAAAACTCATTTTTCAACCACTCCACAAATGTCTTGTTAACAAACTATAGGTTTGGCAAGTCGGTTAGGACATCTACTTTGTGTATGACACAAGTAATTTTTTCAACAATTGTTTACAGACAGATTATGTCACTTATAATTCACTGTATCACAATTCCAGTGAGTCAGACGTTTTACATACACTAAGCCTTTAAACAGCTTGGAAAATTCCAGAAAATGTCATGGCTTTAGAAGCTTCTGATAGGCTAATTGACATAATTTTGAGTTAATTGGAGGTGTACCTGTGGATATATTTCAAGGCCTACCTTCAAACTCAGTGCCTCTTTGCTTCACATTATGAGAAAATCAAAAGAAATCAGCCAAGACATTAGAAAGAAAATTGTAGACCTCCACATGTCTGGTTCATCCTTGGGAGCAATTTCCAAACGCCTGAAGGTACCACGTTCATCTGTACAAACAATAGTATGCAAGTATAAACACCATGGGACCACGCAGCCGTCATACCGCACAGGAAGGAGACGCGTTCTGTCTCCTAGAGATGAACATACTTTGGTACGAAAAGTGCAAATCAATCCCAGAACAAAAGCAATGGACCTTGTGAAGATGCTGGAGGAAACAGGTACAAAAGTATCTATTTCCACAGTAAAACGAGTCCTATATTGACATAACCTGAAAGGCCGCTCATAAAACCGCCATAAAAAAGCCAGACTACGATTTGCAACTGCACGTAGGGACAAATATCCTACTTTTTGGAGAAATGTCCTCAGGTCTGATGAAACAAAAATACAACTGTTTGTTCATAATGACCATTGTTATGTTTGGAGGAAAAAGGGGGATGCTTGCAAGCCGAAGAACACCATGCCAACCGTAAAGCACGGGGGTGGCAGAATTATGTTGTGGGGGTGCTTTGCTGCAGAAGGGACTGGTGCACGTCACAGAATAGATGGCATCATGAGGATGGAAAATGATGTGGATATATTGAAGCAACATCTCAAGACATCAGTCAGGAAGTTAAAGCTTGGTCGCAAATGGGTCTTCCAAATGGACAATGACCCCAAGCATACTTCCAAAGTTGTGGCAAAATGGCTTAAGGACAACAAAGTCAAGGTATTGGAGTGGCCATCACAAAGCCCTGATCTCAATACTATAGAAAATTTGTGGGCAGAACTGAAAAAGTGTGTGCAAGCAAGGAGGTCTACAAACCTGACTCCGTTACACCAGCTCTTTCAGGAGGAATGGGCCAAAAGTCACCCAACTTATTGTGGGAACCTTGTGGAAGGCTACCTGAAATGTTTGACCCAAGTTAAACAATTTAAAAGGAAATGCTACCAAATACTAATTGAGTGTATGTAAACTTCTGACCCATTGGGAATGTGATGAAAAATATTAAAGCTGAAATAAATCATTCTCTATACTATTATTCTGACATTTCACATTCTTAAAAATAAAGTGGTGATCCTAACTGACCTAAGACAGGGACATTTTTACTCTGATTATATGTCAGGAATTGTGAAAAACTGAGTTTAAATGTATTTGGCTGAGGTGTATGTAAACATTCGACTTCAACTGTATGTATAAAAAATGGCTCTTGAACAATAAATATAATAATGTGTATTAATGTTTAATGTTGCTTACCAGCAAAAATTGAGATGAAAACATTGTATAATAAACACAAATGGATATCCTGTTTTGATATTACCATGTTAGAAAACCTATCCCTGTCATGTCCGGTTGTTGTTCCATTGTGTGTGTGTGTGTGTGTGTGTGTGTGTGTGTGTGTGTGTGTGTGTGTGTGTGTGTGTGTGTGTGTGTGCGTGTGTGTGTGTGTGTGTGTGTGTGTGTGTGTGTGTGCGTGTGTGCGTGTGTGTGTGTGACTGTGGTGGGTTGAGAGTCTGGTCCAGGGTAAACCAATAGGGCGTTAGGCCACGTGCTGGGTGCTGTTGTTGACTCTCTCTGGTGCAGTGCTAGAAATAGTGTGATCTCCGGACTGCAGCGGAAATGCCTCTCTGTTTGTCTTTAGAGACACATATTTCCCTCACAGCGTGCAATCACACGGCAGCAATATTTGTGACCTGTTGCCACAAGAAAACACTGTTAGAAAATATAAATATAAACCATATTTATGTTTGTTTATCTTCCCCTTTGTACTTTTTTTTTTGCACATAATATGACATTTGAAATGTCTTTATTTCACTTTTGTTTATTATTATCGCTTGCTTTGGCAAAAATATGTTTCCCATGCCAATAAAGCCCTTAAATTGAATTTATTCAAGAGGGGGGGGGGAGAGAGAGGGGAGGGGTGCTGCTAACCTTCTACTCTCTCTTTTTCTACTCTCTCATATCTGTATCTCTCCTCATCTTTCTCTCTTTTTTTCCATCTCTGTCACTCTATTCATCTTTTTATACTCTACTCTCTTCTTCTGTCATCGTAGAGAAGTTCAATCACTTCTGAGCTTTTCCACTGTCCAACCATACATGTTGAAGTTGACAAACATGAGAAGAAAGAGAGGGGAGAGAGAGATACAGGCCTCTAGGCTATTTCTGCTGTGTACGAACTGGGATGTATAGAAAAGACTAGCTCAGGAACCTGGGAAGGGAAGGTGTCTCTCAATTCAATTCAAGGGCTTTATTGGCATGGGAAACAAATGTTAACATTGCCAAAGCAAGTGAAGTAGATAATAAACAAAAGTGAAATAAACAATAAAAATTAACAGGGAACATTACACTCACAGAAGTTCCAAAAGAATCAAGACATTTCAAATATTATATTATGTCTATATACAGTATTGTAATGATGTCCAAATAGTTCAAGTATAAAAGGGAAAATAAATCAACATAAATATGGGCTGTATTTACAATGGTGTTTGTTCTTCACCGATTGCCCTTTACTTGTGGCAACAGGTCACAAATATTGCTGCTGTGATGACACACTGTGGGATTTCACCCAGTAGATATGGGAGTTTATCAAAATTGGGTTTGTTTTCAAATTCATTGTTGATCTGTGTAATCTGAGGGAAATATGTGTCTCTAATATGGTCATACATTTGGCACGAGATTAGGAAGTGCAGCTCCGTTTCCACCTCATTCCACCTCTCTCTGTAGGTTGTTGTTGGGGATAGGAAAGAAGAAAGTGGGGGGATTGGGCTGTCATTCCCCCCCCCCCTCCTTACTACATAAGTTTACCCAACCCACATCTCCATGGTAACTTGCATTTTAAAAGGACCTGGGAGTGAATATTTAGAATGCCATTCGTGTTGTTTAACATGATTGCACCCTGTTACTTAATTCCTCAGTATGAATGAACAAAATGGGGAGTGATGAAGTATTTACCAAGGTCAGCCCTAGAGCTTATTCTACCCCTGTGGGTGGGTGGGTGGGTGGGTCACTCACTCACTCACTCACTCACTCACTCACTCACTCACTCACCACTCACACCACTCACTCACTCACTCACTCACTCACTCACTCACTCACTCACTCACTCACTCACTTTAAAAAAGAAATGCACAAACCTCTCAAAGCGTGACTCAATTGCTACCCCCAGACGATAAACTCTCCTTTTATAGGCTCCCTCTTAATTTATGTAGATGTTTATATGTGTCTGGGCTGACAGTAACAGCGATCCCTTTTAATCCCCCTCCTGGTTTTTTAAATTGGAAATTAGAATTCACTTTGAATTCAGGAAAATCATTCATTTGATTTGGAGTGTAAATTATATTTTACGACAGTCGTTTTAAAGTCTAGTGTGAAAATCCTCTTCTGATTCATCACCTACACTATACTTGCTATTCACAGTGATGTGAGTCTGAGTGTCTAGGGAAGTAGGTTACAATAGACTAGTGAGAAGTTGTCAGATGTCTTATCGTGTGTGTGTGTGTGTGTGTGTGTGCGTGTTTGTGTGTACGTACACGTGTGTGTGCATGCCATGCATGCGTGTGTGAAGTGAGACCAAGGTTATTGTAGTAAACAAAAACTGAAAATAAAATAAAAACTACATCACATAGATTTTTTTGTTGTTGAAATGACGTGGTAACAATGTTGATTAAACCAGTTTATGCCCAGTGGGTAGCTTGTGTATCATTATCACTAGCTATCACTAGCTATCACTAGCTATCACTAGCTATCACTAGCTGTCACTAGCTGTCACTAGCTGTCACTAGCTGTCACTAGCTGTCACTAGCTGTCACTAGCTGTCACTAGCTGTCACTAGCTGTCACTAGCTGTCACTAGCTGTCACTAGCTGTCACTAGCTGTCACTAGCTAACAGGGAAGAAATCAGAGGGCGAGCACGGAGCGTGACTGGACCAAGCTAGAACAGCTTGTGAAGTTGCCGGACCCGTTCGCAACCCACAGCCACCAACTTGCTGACTCGCGACTGGGCCAAGCTAGAGCAGCTTGTGAAGTTGCTGGAGCCGTTCGCAATCCACACTGAGCACCTTCAAACTGACAGCCACTTGCTGTCTGACGTAGTGCAATGCATTTTCAACCTTGAGTAACACTTGCAGTCAACTACTTTTGCAAAACAGTTGTCACATGCTTTGTAAACCCCTGGTGTAGACAAATTGTGAAATGCTTCCTTAGCTTCCCAACAAAGCAGAGAGAAAAATAGAAAAAGAATAGAAAAAAATAACACGAAGAATAAATAAAATGAGTAATGATAACTTGGCCGTATACAGTGCATTCGGAAAGTATTCAGACTAGTGATGTGCCGATACCGATATCTGATATTTTCCTTGCCCCCCAAAATTATACCTATAACTGATATTTAACATTTTAGCTGCCTTTTAAACATTCTAGTACAGTTAAATAGTTAACACACACTCATGGACACAGTAGTCTAAGGCATTGCATTTCAGTGCAAGACGTGTCACTACAGTCCCTGGTTTGAATCCAGGCTCTATCACACCCGGCCGTGATTGGGCTCACGTATGGCGGCACACAATTGGCCCAGCGTCGTCCGGGTTTGGCCCGGGGTAGGCTGTCATTGTAAGTAAGAATTTATTCTTATCTGACTTGCCTAGTTAAATAAAAGTTACACACACACCACACACTGACCAAAAAGTTATTTTGCTGACATGTACGTGTGTCCCGTTACCAGTAAAACATAATCAAAACCTATTTCTTTCACTTACTTGCTGTGCTGTTTCATTGTTCATTTGCTCAGTCGTTTCATTCTCAACCAGGATTTCTATGGAACGCCGTTTGGGTCTTTGCGTGTCAAAAAAGATACACGTCAAATAACACTGTATGAGTGTCAAATATCACTATTTGATGTGTAAAATAACACTGAGTGTCAAATAACACTATTTGATGTGTAACATAACACTGAGTGTCAAATAACACTATTTGACGTGTCAAATAAGCTTGTTGACCAATCAGGACCTGAATATGACTGCACGTCACATAATAATTTAACATGTTCATGTATTTTTTACGTAGTTATTACACATTGATTACACTATCACTTGTATTTCATATGTCACAACGATTCATCGATACGTATGCTATGATGCTGGTGAAGTTGTCTTGCGCACCTACAGTGCTGGTCAATAAAAAAAGCTAGCTAGCTCATGGATGAAAAAAATATATATTCCCCAAAAACATAGCAAAATGACATCTGTTTCAGTAGCTATATAGTTAGCTAGCTAACTATATAGCTAGGGGTCATCATCTAAAATAACCCTAATTTACAAGACAGTTCTTATTTGATTAAATGGTGGTCGGCCCCATCTATGTGAAGCTGGCCACAATAAAGATTAGCCACAATAGTGGACTTTGCTGTTAGTCTTCAAAATCAAAGTATGTCTTTGACAGTGATGCAAATTAATTCAAATAGTAGAATTGTGCCATAATTGAATAGATCATGCTTTAACAAGGTCGGAATGTTGTTATATAAAATCAACAAAAGACAATAATTTGTTCACTTGACAAAAATCATTTGAAATCACACTGAATGTATTATACTTTAGAATTACATTGGGGGCATACTTATTTCACTGTACAACCTTACCTATGGATTGTGGATCAATGACATGGGGTATCAGTCTACTCAGACACCCAGAGAACATTAGCGCCGTAGCTCTTATTGGGGGACTCTGAAACAACTGTGAATTGAGCCACAATTATCTATGTGTATTAAACACTATTTCTGAGGAAAAACAATACTGCGAGGATGTTTTGGAGTCTGATAACTCTGAGGAGGATGTTGGGAAAAAATATTTGAGGTATTGAGTAGACTGATACCCCATTGCATTGATCCCCAAACCTTAGGTAAAGCTGTACAGTGCAATAAAAATGTCATTACACACAATAGGCTGACTGGGGAGGTGATGTCATACAGTCACAGTCCCGCGATAAGAGCTACAGCGCTAATATTTGCGTAAACTCTTTACAGTTGTGTTCTGTGGGTGACACAGAGTAGACTGATACCCCATTTCATTGCTTCCAATTCCAACCTTGTTTAACATTATCTAGTCTAAATATGGCATGATTCCACTAATTGTAACCTTCTGCATCACTTTCAAAGAGGTACTTTTATTTTGAAGGCAAACTGCAAATTCCACTATTGTGCCAAATCCTTATTGTTTCTAGCTTCACAACACATAAATCAAATCAAATCAAATTTTATTTGCGAGTGTAGCGAAATGCTTGTGCTTCTAGTTCCGACAATGCAGTAATAACCAACAAGTAATCTAACTAACAATTCCAAAACTACTGTCTTATACACAGTGTAAGGGGATAAAGAATATGTACATAAGGATATATGAATGAGTGATGGTACAGAGCAGCATAGGCAAGATACAGTAGCTGATATCGAGTACAGTATATACATATGAGATGAGTATGTAAACAAAGTGGCATAGTTAAAGTGGCTAGTGATACATGTATTACATAAGGATGCAGTCGATGATATAGAGTACAGTATATACGTATGCATATGAGATGAATAATGTAGGGTAAGTAACATTATATAAGGTAGCATTGTTTATATATTTACATAATTTCCCATCAATTCCCATTATTAAAGTGGCTGGAGTTGAGTCAGTGTCATTGTCAGTGTGTTGGCAGCAGCCACTCAATGTTAGTGGTGGCTGTTTAACAGTCTGATGGCCTTGAGATTGAAAAACAGCTTCTGTCTCTCGGTTCCAGCTTTGATGCACCTGTACTGACCTCGCCTTCTGGATGATAGCGGGGTGAACAGGCAGTGGCTCGGGTGGTTGATGTCCTTGATGATCTTTATGGCCTTCCTGTAACATCGGGTGGTGTAGGTGTCCTGGAGGGCAGGTAGTTTGCCCCCGGTGATGCGTTGTGCAGACCTCACTACCCTCTGGAGAGCCTTACGGTTGAGGGCGGAGCAGTTGCCGTACCAGGCGGTGATACAGCCCGCCAGGATGCTCTCGATTGTGCATCTGTAGAAGTTTGTGAGTGCTTTTGGTGACAAGCCGAATTTCTTCAGCCTCCTGAGGTTGAAGAGGCGCTGCTGCGCCTTCTTCACGATGCTGTCTGTGTGAGTGGACCAATTCAGTTTGTCTGTGATGTGTATGCCGAGGAACTTAAAACTTGCTACCCTCTCCACTACTGTTCCATCGATGTGGATAGGGGGGTGTTCCCTCTGCTGTTTCCTGAAGTCCACAATCATCTCCTTAGTTTTGTTGACGTTGAGTGTGAGGTTATTTTCCTGACACCACACTCCGAGGGCCCTCACCTCCTCCCTGTAGGCCGTCTCGTCGTTGTTGGTAATCAAGTCTACCACTGTTGTGTCGTCCGCAAACTTGATGATTGAGTTGGAGGCGTGCGTGGCCACGCAGTCGTGGGTGAACAGGGAGTACAGGAGAGGGCTCAGAATGCACCCTTGTGGGGCCCCAGTGTTGAGGATCAGCGGGGAGGAGATGTTGTTGCCTACCCTCACCACCTGGGGGCGGCCCGTCAGCAAGTCCAGTACCCAGTTGCACAGGGCGGGGTCGAGACCCAGGGTCTCGAGCTTGATGACGAGCTTGGAGGGTACTATGGTGTTGAATGCCGAGCTGTAGTCGATGAACAGCATTCTCACATAGGTATTCCTCTTGTCCAGATGGGTTAGGGCAGTGTGCAGTGTGGTTGAGATTGCATCGTCTGTGGACCTATTTGGGCGGTAAGCAAATTGGAGTGGGTCTAGGGTGTCAGGTAGGGTGGAGGTGATATGGTCCTTGACTAGTCTCTCAAAGCACTTCATGATGACGGATGTGAGTGCTACGGGGCGGTAGTCGTTTAGCTCTGTTACCTTAGCTTTCTTGGGAACAGGAACAATGGTGGCCCTCTTGAAGCATGTGGGAACAGCAGGCTGGTATAGGGATTGATTGAATATGTCCGTAAACACACCGGCCAGCTGGTCTGCGCATGCTCTGAGGGCGCGGCTGGGGATGCCGTCTGGGCCTGCAGCCTTGCGAGGGTTAACACGTTAAATGTCTTACTCACCTCGGCTGCAGTGAAGGAGAGACCGCATGTTTTCATTGCAGGCCGTGTCAGTGGCACTGTATTGTCCTCAAAGCGGGCAAAAAAGTTATTTAGTCTGCCTGGGAGCAAGACATCCTGGTCCATGACTGGGCTGGATTTCTTCCTGTAGTCCGTGATTGACTGTAGACCCTGCCACATGCCTCTTGTGTCTGATCCGTTGAATTGAGATTCTACTTTGTCTCTGTACTGACGCTTAGCTTGTTTGATAGCCTTGCGGAGGGAATAGCTGCACTGTTTGTATTCAGTCATGTTACCAGACACCTTGCCCTGATTAAAAGCAGTGGTTTGCGCTTTCAGTTTCACACGAATGCTGCCATCAATCCACGGTTTCTGGTTAGGGAATGTTTTAATTGTTGCTATGGGAACGACATCTTCAACGCACGTTCTAATGAACTCGCACACCGAATCAGCGTATTCGTCAATGTTGTTATCTGACGCAATACGAAACATCTCCCAGTCCACGTGATGGAAGCAGTCTTGGAGTGTGGAGTCAGCTTGGTCGGACCAGCGTTGGACAGACCTCAGTGTGGGAGCCTCTTGTTTTAGTTTCTGTCTGTAGGCAGGGATCAACAAAATGGAGTCGTGGTCAGCTTTTCCGAAAGGGGGGCGGGGCAGGGCCTTATATGCGTCGCGGAAGTTAGAGTAACAATGATCCAAGGTCTTTCCACCCCTGGTTGCGCAATCGATATGCTGATCAAATTTAGGGAGTCTTGTTTTCAGATTAGCCTTGTTAAAATCCCCAGCTACAATGAATGCAGCCTCCGGATAAATCGTTTCCAGTTTGCAGAGAGTTAAATAAAGTTAGTTCAGAGCCATCGATGTGTCTGCTTGGGGGGGGATATATACGGCTGTGATTATAATCGAAGAGAATTCTCTTGGTAGATAATGCGGTCTACATTTGATTGTGAGGAATTCTAAATCAGATGAACAGAAGGATTTGAGTTCCTGTATGTTTCTTTCATCACACCATGTCACGTTAGTCATAAGGCATACGCCCCCGCCCCTCTTCTTACCAGAAAGATGTTTGTTTCTGTCGGCGCGATGCGTGGAGAAACCCGTTGGCTGCACTACCTCGGATAGCGTCTCTCCAGTGCTTATAACGTTAGCTTTGGGCAACAGGGTTAAGTGGCTGGCTAGCTATTTATTTTCATGAACTGAAGTTCAATTTCAATAGGCGAACAACAAGTGGCTACCAAGTGGCTAACAAATAATGATAACAAATTTATTACTAACTCAGTATTGTAAACACATCGTTTGTGGCTGGTGTTTGCTTGTTTGCATACTTTTTTGAACAGCTTTGACAGCACGTGCAAATTCAGAACACACAACATTCTATAAGCTTATGTAACGGGTCAAATCGTGTTATTTGACGTGTATCCTTTTTGACCAGCATTGACCCAAACTACGTTCCATAGTATGTCATGACGCTAATAGCAGTGACGCTATCACTGTGTAACTCCGGTAGGGCAACATCTGAAAAATAGCGCACCTGGTAGTGTGTACCAGTGCTTGACCAGTCGGCGAAAGCCAACATCACCCACGATAGAGAACAAATTGATTGTCAAGGTGTCACTCCCTGACCTTAGAGATCCTTATTTATTCTCTATGTTTGGTTGGGTCAGGGTGTGACTTGGGTGGGAAAATCTGTTTTCTATTTCTTTGATTTTTTTGTCGAGTGTGGTTCCCAATCAGAGGCAGCTGTCTATCGTTGTCTCTGATTGGGGATCATACATAAGTTGTGATTTTCCGTTTAGGTTTTGTGGGGTGTTATTTTTGGTTTAGTGTCTGTGCCTGACGTAACTGTTCACTTTCTTTTTCGCTTTGTTATTTTTGTTTGAGTGTTTTTTTGATAATAAATATCATGAACACTTTCCACGCTGCACTTTGGTCCTCTCCTTTTACAAACGAGAGCTGTTACACAAGGACGTACATCTTGGCGTTAATGGGTTTCGCCTTTGAGTTGTCTCACTGAAATGTTCTTACTCTTTCAAATGACTGCGCGACTTGTTGACTGCTCCATCCACACAGCAGACATTGTGGGCTAGGTTAGGAATGCTGTGTTGCACGTGTAGCGCAAAGTTTTACGTGGCGTCATTACTTCATGTACTTACGTTATATAGGTATGCATGTCAGCTTTGACATCGGTTTTGCACATCGGCGTTAAACTAGACATCGGGCTGATACGATGTTGTCATTTTTAGCTAATATCGTCCGATTCCGATATGTTCACCAATATATCGTGCCATCCCTAATTCACATGACAGCCCACTTGGAGTTTACCAAAAGGCAGTTAAAGGACTCTCAGACCATGAGAAACAAGATTATCTGGTCTGATGAACTCAAGATTGAACTCTTTGGCCTGAATGCTAAGTGTCACGTCTGGAGGGAACCTTGCACCATCCCTATGTTGAAGCATGGTGGTGGTGGCAGCATCATGCTGTGGGGATGTTTTTCAGCGGCAGGGACTGGGAGACTAGTCAGGATCGAGGGAAAGAAGAAAGTGCGCCAAGTACAGAGAGCTCCTTGATGAAAACCTGCTCCAGAGTGCTCAGGACCTCAGACTGTGGCGAACGTTCACCTTCCAACAGAACAACAACCCTAAGCACACAGCTACAACAATGCAGGATTGGGTTCGGGACAAGTCTCTGAATGTCCTTGAGTGGCCCAGACAGTGTCCGGACTTGAACCTGATCGAACATCTCTGGAGAGACCTGAAAATAGCTGTGACGCAGCGATGCTCCCCATCCAACCTGACAGCTTGAGAGGATCTGCAGAGAAGAATGGGAGAAACGCCCCAAATACAGTTGTGCCAAGCTTCTAGCGTCATAACCAAGAAGACTCAAGGCTGTAATTGCTGCCAAAGGTGCTTCAACAAAGTACTGATTAAAGGATCTGAATGCTTATGTAAATGTGATTTGTTTTGTGTATTTTTTTATACATTTGCAAAAATGTCTAAAAACCTGTTTTTACTTTGTCATTATGCGGTATATTGTGTGTAGATTGATGAGGGGGGAAATAAACAATTTCATCTCATTTAGAACAAGGCTGTAACCTAACAAAATGTGGGAAAAGTCAAGCGGTCTGAATACTTTCCTGAATGCACCGTATAGCCATGCTAGCCAGCAGGGTAAAACACCCACCTGCTGTTTGAACTTTGAAAATGAGACTTTCTCTGTATCCCTGCCTCTCCTTTTCTCAGTTCCTGTCATGCCTCCGTCTGTGGCTCAGTCTGTTTCCCTCGTAATATTTGTCCGTGGTCACACTATATAACTTATAAGGTCGTAAAGGCTTCATAAACCCTTGACATAGATGTTTCACAAATAATAGATGTTTCACATACTTTATAAAGGTGACATATCTGGTCTTAAGAGCTGATGCTTTTCAAAATGGTGGCATAGCCCTTTTGCCATAACACATAACCCAGGGTAAAGTGATCTCCCTTGCTCTTGTTAATCTATTAAAGTTGCTACAAAATCAAAAAGGAAGGAAATATGTCATCTGATCCTCTTTACCTACTTCCCTCCACTGTTAAGTCATGTTGTTAAGACTGTCGCTCTCAGTGTCTGTATCACGCCAAGTCTTGTTACTGAGCTGCATGGTTTTCTCTCACAAACATACACAGCACCAGTTCCAGGTTACCAGGTACAATGCTTCCTCTTGTCTGCTGTTTGTGTAGGTGGATAGATTTATGGGATGCTGGTGATGCTAATGACAGATCAGGTGATGAATGAGGTAGAGGAGGCACCAGGGTGGCAGAGCCAGACATCTTAATGTAGAAGATGACTCGACTATGAATCATACGATACTCTCCAAGTCAAAGTCAAGCACCAGCATCTTCATTTTCATCTGATGACTTAGTCAGGAAGCTGTCTGTCTGTTTTGGGGTTTTTGTTGTTTAAGATTCCAAAGAAAAGGAAATAGCTGTATGATTGAATAGGCAGGAGAGAATTATTCTTGTTCTTTTCTTTTGAATTCTATGTGAACAGGAGGGTGAAACTGTTTCCAATTCTCACCCTTGCAACAGGGTGGCAGGGTCATGTGATTGCATGGAAGAGGACTGACTGACACACACACACACACACACACACCAGTGTGTTATTTAACCAGGCCATCTGTTACCCCTAAGGTCTTGAATGTTCATTGGGCAGGAAGGACACTCTCCGAGACACAGTGGTACAGCACTCACTCTGCGTGACTTTTAATTGGCCTGCACTGTGTGTCTGTCTGTCTGTTTGTATGTGTGTGTGTGGAGACCATTATGGACACTGGTGGTGAAGGTCACCAGACTCTCACGCCAAATAGCAGCTCGGGTCGAATGAAGCCTCAGGATAACTACTGTTATCTTGGGGTCGGGTCAGGGTATACACACACAAACAGCGCACACACACCGTGCTCACACTCATACTGCGCTCACACGCTGGTGTTGGGGTCTACCCAGTTTAAATGTTTTTCACCATTTCTTTAGTTCTCACACAGCTTACTGAGTTGATGGATGATAGGAGTAACTTTTCTAGAACACGCAGAAGTTATTTTTCAGTTGGCTCTTTCCTGCCTGAGGCTCCATGGCAAAGGTGTTGTCCTACAACCAGAGTATTTTTTATTTTCAAAGCATCGTATGTTGATATGAAGGGCATATGCGTTTACAGTTTGAGTGCGATGGTACAGTAGATAGTAGCAAAGGGAAAGAGTAGTGTTAGGGGAAGGTGGTGCCGTGCCGTGTGTGATGGAGGTCTAGGAGAAGGCTGTAAATCTAGAGGAGCTGTGGTCTGGAATGTTCTACGTGTTGGCGCACGATCCCTCTCTCTTAATGAAAGACCCCTTAAAGGAGACAGCTCTGCAGTGACCAGCTCAACTCACACTGGGCTGTAAGACTGCTGCCTCTAATTCAACTTGAGCTAAGACTAGGGCTGTTGCGGTTACCGTATTACTGCCACACCGGCAGTCATGACGCATGACCGCAGTCAAATTCTACTTGACCGCTGAGTCACGGTAATCTCCTCCTATTCGCTCTGTACACAAATGGCGCTGATGCGGGGGAAGTACCCAACTCGCTAACGACCGCCAGCTCACTAATGGCCTGGTACTCAGCGCTCTTGTCCCTTCATTCTCATGATACAAATGCACTCAAAAATCACATCAAACACTTATCATCAAAACAGTTTCACACTTTTAAAACTAATAAATTGTAATGTGCTTACTGTGAGATGCCTAAGACAGCACTACAGGGAGACAGGATGGACAGCTGATTGTCCTCGGAGTGGCAGACCACTTATAACAACACCTGCACAGGATCGGTACATCCGAACATCACACCTGCGGGACAGGTACAGGATGGCAACAACAACTGCCCGACTTACACCAGGAACGCACAATCCCTCCATCAGTGCTGTCTGTCCGCAATAGGCTGAGAGAGGCTGGACTGAGGACTTATAGGCCTGTTGTAAGGCAGATACGTGGTTTTGTCTCACCAGGGTTGATGGTCGGATTCGCGTTTATCTTCGAAGGAATGAGCGTTACACCGAGGCCTGTACTCTGGAGCGGGATCGATTTGGAGGTGGAGGGTCCGTCATGATCTTGGGCGGTGTGTCACAGCATCATCGGACTGAGCTTGTTGTCATTGCAGGCAATCTCAATGCTGTGTGTTACAGAGAAGACATCCTCCTCCCTCATGTGGTACCCTTCCTGCAGGCTCATCCTGACATGACCCTCCAGCATGACAATGCCACCAGCCATACTGCTCGTTCTGTGCGTGATTTCCTGAAAGATAGGAATGTCAGTGTTCTGCCACGGCCAGCGAAGAGCCGGGATCTCAATCCATTTGAGCATGTCTGGGACCTGTTGGATCAGTGGGTGAGGCCTCCCAATCACCCCCCCCCCTTTGTTCAGGGACACATTATTCCATTTCTGTTAGTCACATGTCTGTGGAACTTGTTCAGTTTGTGTCTCAGTTGTTGAATCTTGTTATGTTCATACAAATATTTACACATTAAGTTTACTGAAAATACACGCAGTTGACAGTGAGAGGAGTTTATGAGCCCAAGCCCCCAAAAAAGCCTGAATTAAAATAAAGATTGTGCCATTATACAATACATAACCTAATAGCACAGCAAAAAAAAAAAGATTTAAGATGTCTTTGGTACATAATTGGTGTAGCCTATAGGCCACTGCAAATTTTGGGGGGGATTTGTTATTATTTATATTTCACCCCATTTTTCTCCCCAATTGGTAGTTACTATGTTGTCTCACCCCTACAAATACCCAACGGGTTCAGGAGAGGCGAAGGTTGAGACATGCATCCTCCAAATCATGACCTGCCAAGCAGCACTGTGCTGCTTCTTCACACACTGCTCACTTAACCTGGAAGCCAGCCTTGCCAATGTTTCGGGGAAAACACTGTTCGACTGACAACCGAGGTCAGCTTGCAGGCACCCGGCCCACCACAAGGAGTCGCTAGAGCGTGTTGAGCCAAGGAAAGCCCCCCCGGCCAAGCCCTACCCTATCCTGAACGACACTGGGACAATTGTGCACTGCCCTATGGGGCTCAACGGTCATGGCCGGATCGAACCCCAGGCTGTAGTGGCGCCTCAGTTCTGCGATGCAGTGCCTTAGACCACTGCTCCATTCGGGAGGAAGCTACTGCAAAATTAAGCTAACTCTAATAATCACCTTTGACTGTGGACTGAATTAATATGCATACTGGATGGACTGGTTACCTTATTCAAACTTTATATCCATGAGCCTGGTCTATTTGAGCCAGCTGTCTATTTCCTTAATGCACACAGCTTTTGTCATTTCAACCCCAAAAATCTACGTGATGACATTTAATCAATGTGGAAAACGAATTGGATTTGCAAAAAGTCATCAACATAAGGGCATTTTAAACCATCCATAAAGCATGGTGAAATGTTTTGTTGATTTCATGTTGAATTCACAACTCAACCAAATGTAATTCAAAACTAGATGATGAAATGACGTATTTGCCCAGTGGGATGCTATTCTGTTCTTCTGATATACATTTTCTTCATATCATATTGTTTCTTTAGACCTGCCTAACATAAATAATGGATTCATTGTGATGGTGTATATAAAATGGATTGACAGTGCCTTGCAAATGTATTCATCCCTCTTGGCGTTTTTCCTATTTTGTTGCATTACAACCTGTAATTTAAAATGTATTTTTATTTGGATTTCATATAATGGACATACACAAAATAGTCCAAATTGGTGAAGTGAAATGAAAAAAATAACTTATTTCAAAAACAAAAAACAAAAACGGAAAAGTGGTGCGTGCATATGTATTCACCCCATTTGCTATGAAGCCCCTAAATAAGATCTGGTGCAACCAATTACCTTCAGAAGTCACATAATTAGTTAAATAAAGTCCACCTGTGTGCAATCTAAGTGTCACATGATCTGTCACATGATCTCAGTATTTTTAGGTCAGGAACAAAGTTGAGGAGAAGTACACATCAGGGTTGGGTTATAAAAAAAATATCTGAAACTTTGGACTTCATTAAATCCATTATTTTAAAAAATTGAAAGAATATGGCACCACAATGGCAGTGGTGGAAAAAGTACCCAATTGTCATACTTGAGTAAAAGTATTTGTTTTAATTTATGGATAGCTAGGGGCACACTCCAACACAATTTATAAATGAAGCATTTGTGTTTAGTGAGTCTGACAGATCAGAGGCAATAGGGATGACCAGGGATGTTATCTTGATAAGTGCATTCATTTGACAATCGTCCTGTCCTGCTAGCCATTCAAAATGTAACAAGTACTTTTGAGTGTCAGGGAAAATGTATGGCGTAAAGTACATCATTTTCTTTTAGGGATGTAGTTAAGTAAAAGTTGTCACATAGAAATACCCCAAAAAACGACAAGTAGAACTTTAAAGTATTTGTAATGAAGTACTTTACTCCACTGCCATGCGGTAGCAGAGAGCACAGTCTGTGGGTTGGTTGGGTGGCTGGAGTAAGTTCCTTAATAAAGTAACTGGTTGACTGTAACCGTGCCAAAAAAGAAGGGACATGTCTGAATTTTGACACTTTAGCAAGTCTTTATTCATATAAAACATTTAAATATCAGAGACACAAAATGCACTCATTTCGTGGAACTTTAGTCAGCACCTGCTAAATCTAACAGGACATCTCCTTTACTCAGCACCTGCTAAAGCTAACAGGCCAGTCCCTAAACTTTAGCACAAGCTAAAGTAAACAGGCCAGTCCCTAAACTTAGTACAAGCTAAAGCTAACAGGCCAGTCCCTAAACTTAGCACAAGCTAAAGCTAACAGGCCAGTCCCTAAACTTAGCACAAGCTAAAGCTAACAGGCCATCTCCTTTACTCAGCACCTGCTAAAGCTAACAGGCCAGTCCCTAAACTTTAGCACAAGCTAAAGCTAACAGGCCAGTCCCTAAACTTAGCACAAGCTAAAGCTAACAGGCCATCTCCTTTACTCAGCACCTGCTAAAGCTAACAGGCCAGTCCCTAAACTTTAGCACAAGCTAAAGTAAACACACCATCCCTTCCAAGAGGACATGAGCTTAAGCTGAGCTAATACTAACACACTGCTGGCTCGCTCACTGTAAACAGATTCCTGGCGTGCTTCTTGCTTAGTTGTAGTAAATATAAATGTGGCGAAGCACTTTAAGATTTTTGGTATCCTTGAAGTGTGCAGAGTCAGACTTTTTGAATTGAAGTGGTTACCTCTTTAATGTATGTGTGTTCCTGTACGCAGATAAGAGTGTATTATGAAAGGCTGTCTGTTCATTTGATTGGTCGACATTTTTGGACTTGTATTTTTCCATATATTGACACATCCTATGTGTTTTAATCAACTATATTCACTGAGTTTGTCTGATGCTTTAAGCACACATAATTAAAGACACACAAATGACTTGAGGGTGTCTGACCAGCAATTGATTTGATTGTGCTGGGCCAGGCACAGACTTGCTGTGCTGTGTTTAAAAAATAAAGATAGCGAGTGACTGTGACTAGCACCCGTTGTCTCACTGCTGCAGCGATCACCACAGAACATCAAAGTGTTTATCAAATTACTGACGTGGTAGATTCGGATGTGACAAAAATGACAGATGTGTTGTTTTATGCTTGTGCACATAATTACATTACCCGACCTCCCCAGAAAAACAAATCCTGTCTGAATAGGGCACAATAGTGCCTGACCTATAGCCAGGGCTGATCTTTGCCATTCTGCCACCATAGGTGAGACCAAAAAATGTTGCCCCCGCAAAACTAGAATAGTCCCCGTAAGCAAGACGTCTAAAATACATAATTTAAACCAAAAATTATGTTTAAAAGGCATCGATGTCGGTCCATGCTTACTAAGGTGTAGCCTACGTCATTGCCTGAAGTTGAGTTTTTTTGTATGCGGTAAGCCTACCATTTGTAAAACACCAAAAAACAATGTGCAGACAGGATTAAAAAAAAGACATCCAAAATAATTCTGCTCGTGCTTACTAGGGTGTAGCCCATCCATGTGGTAGGTCCACCTTTTGTAAAATATGCCATTGCATTGGCTTTGTTAGTCTTCATTCCTGTGACTAATCAATATGGCTATTTAAGCACTGAATATCAGCTACCCAACTTTATCAGGAGTTATTGTAAGCCTATTTTCAATGTGTTTACGCAGTGGGAATGGCAAAAATATTTTATTTTTTCGCTATGATCAGTTTGTCCAAAAATGTACAGATAGTTTTCATGTTTTCACTATTATTCTACAATGTAGAAAATAGTAAAAAATAAAAGAAATCTGGCAATGCGTAGGTGTCTCCCAAACTTTTGACTGATATATATAATATATATATTTATTTATTTTTTGCTACTGCTCGACTAAAGAAAACTCGGTCAATCAGCAGCCTATTGACCAAACAATCTACCATCGACTAAATAGGGTCAGCCCTATTAGGAAGTGGCTTCTATTCAAACCAGGGATGGGCAACTGTCGGCCCATGGGCCGACCACCTTTTTTGTAGGCCTCAGTAGGGGGACTGAGAATCATAGGAATATTTTTTTCTCAGGAAGCATGAAATGATTCAATAACTCCAAAAAACCATCTGTTATGGTGAGAGGAACTTCACACTTTAAGGCTCGGTTGAAGGGATTTGGGTAGTGTAGATGGCAGCAATTATTCCAAAGTCAACAGTTGCTTTCTTTTAAGAGTTAATCAAATGCAGTCAGTCGATTTTCTTTCTTTTTTTTATTTCACCTTTATTTAACCAGGTAGGCTAGTTGAGAACAAGTTCTCATTTGCAACTGCGACCTGGCCAAGATAAAGCATAGCAGTGTGAACAGACAACACAGAGTTACACATGGAGTAAACAATTAACAAGTCAATAACACAGTAGAAAAAAAGAGAGTCTATATACATTGTGTGCAAAAGGCATGAGGAGGTAGGCGAATGATTACAATTTTGCAGATTAACACTGGAGTGATAAATGATCAGATGGTCATGTACAGGTAGAGATATTGGTGTGCAAAAGAGCAGAAAAGTAAATAAATAAAAACAGTATGGGGATGAGGTAGGTAAAAATGGGTGGGCTATTTACCGATAGACTATGTACAGCTGCAGCAATCGGTTAGCTGCTCGGATAGCAGATGTTTAAAGTTGGTGAGGGAGATAAAAGTCTCCAACTTCAGCGATTTTTGCAATTCGTTCCAGTCACAGGCAGCAGAGAACTGGAACGAAAGGCGGCCAAATGAGGTGTTGGCTTTAGGGATGATCAGTGAGATACACCTGCTGGAGCGCAGTGAACTGAGATAAGGCGGATGGGTGTTGCCATCGTGACCAGTGAACTGAGATAAGGCGAAGCTTTACCTAGCATTTCGAGGATCGGTAGGATAGGCAGTTTTACTAGGGTGAGTTTGGCGGCGTTAGTGAAGGAGGCTTTGTTGCGGAATAGAAAGCCGACTCTTGACTTGATTTTCGATTGGAGATGTTTGATATGAGTCTGGAAGGAGAGTTTACAGTCGAGCCAGACACCTAGGTACTTATAGATGTCCACATATTCAAGGTCGGAACCATCCAGGGTGGTGATGCTGGTCAGGCGTGCGGGTGCAGGCAGCGAATGGTTGAAAAGCATGCATTTGGTTTTACTAGCGTTTAAGAGCAGTTGGAGGCCACGGAAGGAGTGTTGTATGGCATTGAAGCTCGTTTGGAGGTTAGATAGCACAGTGTCCAAGGACGGGCCGGAAGTATATAGAATGGTGTCGTCTGCGTAGAGGTGGATCAGGGAATCGCACGCAGCAAGAGCAACATCATTGATATATACAGAGAAAAGAGTCGGCCCGAGGCTTGAACCCTGTGGCACCCCCATAGAGACTGCCAGAGGACAGGACAGCATGCCCTCCGATTTGACACACTGAACTCTGTCTGCAATGTGAGAAGAGGAAACCCAATGGAGCTCGAGTCTCTCACCATGAAGTCCACGCACGCACACAAACATACTCACAAAAGCATCTTAGTCTCAATCTAGAGAACTCAGAATAGCTAGCCAATTTACGCAACTTTACAGGCCACGTGATATCTGTTTTCTTAAATTCCTGATTGTACAGGTTAAAAAGAAATGGAGCAATTTATTCTGACACAGACGTGTCCACACACACAAACACCCAACCCTGGACTCGACACTACCGTTCAAAAGTTTGGGATCACTTAGAAATGTCCTTGTTTTTGAAAGGGAAGCAATTTTTTTCTCCACTAACATAACATAAAATTGATCAGAAATACAGTGTAGATTTTGTTAATGTTGTAAATGACTATTGTAGCTGGAAACGGCTTTTATTTTTTTATGGAATATCTACATAGAGGTACAGAGGTCCATTATCAGCAACCATCACTCCCGTGTTCCAATGGCACATTGTGTTAGCTAATACAAGTTTTTATAATTGTAAAAGGCTAATTGATCATTAGAAAACCCTTTTGCAATTGTTAGTACAGCTAAAAACTGCTGTTCTGATTAAAGAAGCAATAAAGCTGGCCTTCATTAGACTAGTTGAGCATCTGGAGCATCAGCATTTGTGGGTTCGATTACAGGCCCAAAATGGCCAGAATCAAGTGACCCCAAACTCGGTTAGCCCGGGAGGGCCCGGGAGGGCTAATTCCATGTCATTTTTGTTTTATACGTGAAATATTCTCGGCAGCCAGTCTGTTATTTGGTGGTTGTAGACTGGCTGACATGAAATCTGTTTCCTTAAGGAAACGAGAACTTGTCATTAGCGTGTCCTGTGGAGAGCTCATCTAAGCTGAGGAGAAGACTGCCATGCCATGTGCGTAGCAGCAGGATCCAGCCCACTCAGATCTAGCTGGTCGGTTTTTCTCTTTCTCTCCCAGCAGGCAGCATCTGCTCATCAGCCCATGGCTTGTCAACACTCCCAGCAGAAAAACAGGACCTGTCAGACAGACAATCTTTGCATGATTTGCAGGGTTAATTACTTTGCGACTTGTAAGAGTCTTTTTACTATCTGCTAGGTAAACTGTACACACAGAGCTGCGAGCTGTACAGACAGACACCCCTTCTCTTGTTGCGTTGAATGGGGATGTAACTCTCTGAACCCTTTGAGGAATATCAAGTCTGAAGCCACCACATCGCCACCTTTCTTCAGATCCTATTTATGTTCGTATTGCCACTGGCTGTACTTACACTGAACAAAAATATAACGCAACATGTAAAGTGTTGGTCCCATGTTTCATGAGCTGAAATAAAGGATCCCAGTATTGTTTCATACACACAAAGCTTATTTCTCTCAAATTTGGTGCACAAACTTGTCTACATCCCTGTTGGTGACCATTTCTCCTTTGCCAAGATAATCCATCCACATGACAGGTGTGGCATATCAAGCGGCTGATTGAACACCTTGTGCTGGGGACAATAAAATATCCCTCAAATGTTTGTCGCACAATACAATGCCACAGATGTCTCAAGTTTTGAGGAGGCAATTGGCATGCTTACTGCAGGAATGTTCTCCAGAGCTATTGCCAGATAATTAAATGTTAATTTCTCTACCATAAGCCGCCTCCAACGTCGTTTTTGAGGATTTGGCAGTACGTCCATCTGGCCTCACAACCGCAGATCACATTTATGGTGTCGTGTGGGCAAGCGGTTTGCTGATGTCAACGATGTGAACTGAGTGCCCCATGGTGGCGATGGGGTTATGGTATTGGCAGGCATAATCTATGAACAATAAACACAATTGTATTTTATTGATGGCAATAATGCACAGAGATACCATGAAGAGATCCTGAGGCTCATTGTTGTGCCATTCATCCGCTGCCATCACCTCATGTTTTAGCATGATAATGCATGGCCCCATGTCGCAAGGATCTGTACACAATTAGTGGAAGTTGAAAATGTCCCAGATCCTCCATGGCCTGCATACTCACCAGATATGTCACCCATTGAGCATTTTTGGGTGCTCTGCCAGTTCCTGCCAATATCTAGCAACTTCGCACAGCCATTGACGAGGAGTGGGACATCATTCCACAGGCCACAATCAACAGCTTGATCAACTCTATGCAAAGGAGATGTGTTGTGCTGCATGAGGCAAATGGTGGTCACACCGGTATACTGACTAGTTTTCTGATTCACAACCTTTTCTTTTTTGGGGGGGTATCTGTGACCAACAGATGAACTGTAACTCGGTAAAATCTTTGAAATTGTTGTGTTTTATATAGTTGTTCAGTATATTTCAACTGCCCCAACCATGATTCTCATCCCTCCATCCCCTCCTCCTCTTGATCCCTCGCTCTTCTATTTTCACAGCTGTCATGGCGGCAGGGTTTTTTCTGATTTTCTTTCCGCTCTGTTTGAGGAGTGTAGAGTGTTTTGAGGCGCTCTCACTCTATTCCCGTCTCTCTTTGTGATCGCCTGTTCGGTTTGAGCTCGCACATTCCCCAAGCAGACATTTCCGAGATGGGAAGTCATTGGAGCGAAATGTGCCAGTACGGTACAGGGCCTATAGCGTAGTAATTAAAACATTTGTTTGGTCAAAATATAGAACAGAAGAGGATATTGACAAAACACACATTTCATTCTGACTGTCAGAAGTGAAATACAGCCGTGAGGAGAGATGGCGTGTTTGGTTTTCGAATAGTGTGGTTGTGGTTGAGTGTGAAAGAGAAAAGACACATTGTTATCCTCCCAAAGCAAATAGAATCATTTCATCAAATGTTGGGTTTAGGAAACAAGTGGGAGGCTATGATTCAACAGGTGGTGATAAGGGTTATAAAACAGCCTCCACAATTTCCACAGTGATAGTTGCCTGGATATCTCTTCGTGTGTTAGGGCTCCTGTATGAAGAGGCACAGGTAAGCAGATGGTCGCGTGAGATACTAGTGTTAGAATGCGTCCAAAATGGCACCCTTTTCTCTACATAGTGCACTACTTTTGACCAGACATTGGGATGCCATTTCAGATGCAGCCTCAGTCTCTCCTGCTCTACAGTCTGACACGTCTCTCTCTCTCTCTCCTGCAGCTCTGATAGAAAATGACCACTCCTCCAACGGCCTTGATGTGGACGGTGGCAAGGCTGTCGAGACGTCGCTATGGAGACCCCCGCTCAACACCATTACCGTCTCCAAGAAACGTAACTGGCTCCAGCAGAGCTCTGGGAGGCCGCGTCACGCCACGGACGAACCCCAGTACCTTCTGGGAGCAGAGGAATACAATGGACACGGAAAAGCTCCACTCCCCCCTCTTAGCCCCTCCCCAGAGAACCTAAACCCTCCCGGGCCAACCTTATCCCACCCATTCCACCTACACCTGCCCCTCGTTAGAATGGGCCACGCCTGTGTGGCGCCTCGTTCCAGGTGTGTGGAACCGACTGAGGAGAATGATGCGGACGATGAGGGGGAGATCTGGTACAACCCCATCCCTGAGGATGAGGAACCAGAGCTGCATCACAGCCACAGACCCACTCCCACCCCCCAGGTCAGGCTGATGGTCCAAACACGGCCCCAGGATCCTCACGTCCCCCAGACCCAGAGGAGGCCCAGCAGGGGAGAGGAGGTTGGGGTCAGGCGGGCCCTGGAGGGATGCAGCCCTAACCTGGAGGGTGTGGGGGAGAGCATGGGTTGCGGAGGTGGAGAGCGGAGTCAGCAGGGGATTGCCATGCGTTGCATGGGGCCGTCTCTACATCTGCAAAGACAGATGCTGCTCACGTGCAAACCTCAAGAGTGGCCAACCATTTCCAGCAGAGCCACAGCTACAGGTAAAGAACACGCTCTCTAGAATTCTAGGGCTACCTATTGTTCTCACCCTCTTAAGCCAGCCCCACCCATATTTTTAAGGATTCAAATGTAACGTCATGTGCTAAACAGTGAGTAGTGTAGTAATAATTAAGACTAAAAGTGGTAGTAGACTACAATAAGTGAAAGTTCCAGGTGAACAGAAAGTTTCCAGATTAAAATATTTTATAAATATTACATGATGTTTACTCAGACACAATACCAGAGCACAAACTTGTTATTGTTTTGGCCACTGCAGTTATCACAATTCACGTCCACACGTCTTTCCAAAAACTCCGTAGTTGGTGAAGAAATGGTGCATGTAGTTGATGATTGCGCTGCTGCCTTTGCTGGATGACTATGCATTTATCATTAGCATTTTGACGTAGTTTCACACCTTTATGTTGAAGAATTAGCGTAAATGACTACATTGCGTAAGTGGCCAGCTGAGGGCTCTCAGTGATTCTTGCATAAAAGACAGAGGTAGTCATTTTTCCTCTCACTCATACTGAAAAGCCAATTGTCCCAGGTGATATATTATCGAATAGATATTTGAAAAAGACCTTGAGGATTGATTATAAAAAACGTTTGACATGTTTCTGTCAATATTATGGATGTAATTTGCAGAAAAAAATTGCCGTTTTCGTGACCGCTATTTCCGGTGGATTTCTCAACATAACGTGACAAACAAACTGAGGTATTTTGGGTATAAAAATAATCTTTATCGAACAAAAGGACAATTTGCTGTCTAACTGGGAGTCTCGTCAGTGAAAACATCCGAAGATCAAAGGTAAACGGTTAATTTGATTGCTTTTCTGATTTTCTTGACCAAGCTTCCTGCTGCTAGCTGAACATAATGCTATGCTAGGCTATCGATACACTTGTCTTGCTTTGGCTGTAAA
This sequence comes from Oncorhynchus tshawytscha, assembly GCF_018296145.1. Lineage (NCBI taxonomy): Eukaryota > Metazoa > Chordata > Actinopteri > Salmoniformes > Salmonidae > Oncorhynchus > Oncorhynchus tshawytscha. Next base: position 38,527,876 of record NC_056429.1, on the reverse strand, counting down.
GCATAATTTCAAAATCTGAGACGACAGGGTGATTAACAAAAGGCTAAGCTGTGTTTCGCTATATTTCACTTGTGATTTCATGAATATTAATATTTTCTAGTAAGATTAGTTGGCCGTTGCGCTATGCTAATTAGTGTAGTTGATGACAATTTTCCCGGATCCGGGATGGGTAGTTCCAATTAATCAGTATAAAGGAGGAAATGTTACTTGTTGGGCAAAATCATAGCTGTAATGCATCCTGATGTCTGCAGGTCTTGACAGGTGGTATTGCAGTCAACGACCATCTTCTGGTAGACAGACCACTCACTCTGAACAAGCAGGAGATGCTGCTCTTGCTTCCTCAGCTTGGCTGACTCAACAGTTTCTAGCAGATCTGAATACCTGATAGTTAAACCTCTGGCACTGCAAGCACAGGTCTGTACTGGGCTTAGTGCTTGAGATGTGGGGCAGCACTTTTCTCCACAGATTCCTGAAGGAAGAGAGCCCAACTACACATACCTCTGGTAATGCAATTGCATTATCCTCTGTGTAGTTGTTGAAGTTCACCACTTGCTACAAGGCCTCATGCTTCAGTTGTAATCAGTGCTTGCTTGGGCCAGCTCTCTTTTTGATGGGAGGCATTAGACCATTCTCCTTGTATGACTGGTAGAGGAGAGTCAGGCGTGTTCTACTGATGCTGAAAGACAAACTCCATATACAAATATTTGAGCATTATTATACAATAGATGTGAAATGGCATTCTGAGATTGTGTATGAACCATGTTAGCTAGCAAGCCAGCCATCAAACTTCAGCTGGCTAACTAACAGCAAGATTTAACTTGCAATTCAAACCGATTGTCATAGCTAGCGAAAGTTAACCAAATAGGTTCAAACCACAAAAAAATGTCTACCTAAATCAGGGATTTCCTCATCGTCTGATTAATTTTCAGTCAGAGTCCGCATGGCACGATCGTCCTCCAGAAAGTAGTCCATCACAACTTTTCCCTCTGACCTTTGTCGATAGTGCCTGATAAATTCAGGGCAGCAAATGTTATTGAGAGCAGTACCAACATATTTGCAGTTCTCCATGGCTAACGTTATGTTTTTAAAAAATGCAGTAGAAAGGATTATCTACGCATAACGAGCAGCTCATTTTATAGACACAATATGCTACACCACAGATCAATCTGTTCAAACTCACCTCTCGGCATGTCCAGCCCACTTATTATCTCAGCCAATGATGGCTAGCGGGAAGGTTGCTCCCTTTTTCTGTGGCTAAACCAACTATGCTCATAATCTAACAATTGTATTCGTATTTACAGATGGCATACACTTTTGTTAAGGCATATGAAAGTTCACTTGTTCGAGAAGGCATTTCTGCCAAAAAACAGATTTTGATAATATACACTGCTCAAAAAAATAAAGGGAACACTAAAATAACACATCCTAGATCTGAATGAATAAAATATTCTTATTAAATACTTTTTTCTTTACATAGTTGAATGTGCTGACAACAAAAATCACGCAAAAATTATCAATGGAAATCAAATTTATCAACCCATGGAGGTCTGGATTTGGAGTCACACTCAAAATTAAAGTGGAAAACCACACGACAGGCTGAACCAACTTTGATGTAATGTCCTTAAAACAAGTCAAAATGAGGCTCAGTAGTGTGTGTGGCCTCCACGTGCCTGTATGACCTCCCTACAACTCCTGGGCATGCTCCTGATGAGGTGGCGGATGGTCTCCTGAGGGATCTCCTCCCAGACCTGGACTAAAGCATCCGCCAACTCCTGGACAGTCTGTGGTGCAACGTGGCGTTGGTGGATGGAGAAAGACATGATGTCCCAGATGTGCTCAATTGGATTCAGGTCTGGGGAATGGGTGGGCCAATCCATAGCATCAATGCCTTCCTCTTGCAGGAACTGCTGACACACTCCAGCCACATGAGGTCTAGCATTGTCTTGCATTAGGAGGAACCCAGGGCCAACCGCACCAGCATATGTTCTCACAAGGGGTCTGAGGATCTCATCTCGGTACCTAATGGCAGTCAGGCTACCTCTGGTGAGCACATGGAGGGCTGTGCGGCCCCCCAAAGAAATGCCACCCCACACGATGACTGACCCACTGCCAAACCGGTCATGCTGGAGGATGTTGCAGGCAGCAGAACGTTCTCCATGGCGTCTCCAGACTCTGTCACGTCTGTCACATGTGCTCAGTGTGAACCTGCTTTCATCTGTGAAGAGCACAGGGCGCAAGTGGCGAATTTGCCAATCTTGGTGTTCTCTGGCAAATGCCAAACGTCCTGCACAGTGTTGGGCTGTAAGCTCAACCCCCACCTGTGGACGTCGGGCCCTCATACCACCCTCATGGAGTCTGATTCTGACCGTTTGAGCAGACACATGCACATTTGTGGCCTGCTGGAGATCATTTTGCAGGGCTCTGGCAGTGCTCCTCCTGCTCCTCCTTGCACAAATGCGGAGGTAGCGGTCCTGCTACTGGGTTGTTGCCCTCCTACGGCCTCCTCCACATCTTCTGATGTACTGGCCTGTCTCCTGGTAGCGCCTCCATGCTCTGGACACTACGCTGACAGACACAGCAAACCTTCTTGCCACAGCTCGCATTGATGTGCCATCCTGGATGAGCTGCACTACCTGAGCCACTTGTGTGGGTTGGAGACTCAGTCTCATGCTACCACTAGAGTGAAAGCACCGCCAGCATTCAAAAGTGACGAAACATCAGCCAGGAAGCATAGGAACTGGTCTGTGGTCACCACCTGCAGAACCACTCCTTTATTGTGGGTGTCTTGCTAATTGCCTATAATTTCCACCTGTTGTCTATTCCATTTGCATTTATTGTCAATCATTTTCTTATTATTATTATTATTGGTGTCGTTTAGTAGTGGTTTCTTTACAGCAATTTGACCATGAAAGCCTGATTCACGCAGTCTCCTCTGAACAGTTGATGCTACTTGAACTCTGAAGCATTTATTTGGGCTGTAATTTCTGAGGCTGGTAACTCTAATGAACTTATCTTCTGCAGCAGAGGTAACTCTGGGTCTTCCTTTCCTGTGGCGGTCTTCATGAGATCCAGTTTCATTATAGCACTTGATATGTTTTGCGACTGCACTTGAAGAAACTTTCAAATGTATAAAAATTTTCCAGAGTGACTGACCATGTCTTAAAACCTCTTAAGTACTTTTTCGAAAATTCTGTTAAAAATCGCGCAACATTTTGGCGTCCTGCTACTCATGCCAGGAATATAGTATATGCATATGATTAGTATGTGTGGATAGAAAACACTCAGACGTTTCTAAAACTGTTTAAATCACGGCTGTGACTATAACAGAACGTCTGTTTCATCGAAAAGCGCAGGAAAATCTGATCACTGGAGATGGAAAAAAATATCCATGCGCCACTTCAACCCATTGTTAAAGGTGAACCGTATTAAATGAGGCCGAGGTTGCAGTACCTACAGCTTCCACAGGATGTATAGAGTCTTCTCATTTGATTCTGATTTGATTCTTGGTAGATCCGACCAAAGGGAACCGATTCCCTCCGACCACCAACTTGATGCATCGTCTCTGTGTTTTTCCGGACATTTTTTCCACACGACCAGCTATCGAATTTACATCGCCTCCTGATGATTTTTATAGCTTATTAACGTGTAGTAATACCTACAGTTGCATTAGAAAGGTATTTCGAAGTGTTTTGTGAAAGTTTATCATCGACTTTTTAACTTTTAAAAAATGACGTTACGTTATGAAACGCTATTTTTTTTCCGTTTATCACACAGTCTTCATAGATCGATACCTAGGCTATATATGGACCGATTTAATCCAAAAAAAGACCCAGTATTGATTATGGGACATCAAGGAGTGCCAAGAAAGAAGATGGTCAAAGGTAATGAATGTTTTATATTTTATTGTGCGGTTTGTGTAGCGCCGACTATGCTAATTCTTTTGTTTACATCCCCTACGGGTCTTTTGGGGTGTTACATGCTATCAGATAATAGCTTCTCATGCTTTCGCCGAAAAGCTTTTTAAAAAATCTGACTCGGTGCCTGGATTCACAACGAGTGTAGCTTTATTTCAATACCAAGCATGTGTATTTTAATGAACGTTTGTGTTTTAACTAATACTATTAGCGTTTAGCGTAGCGCATTTGCATTTCCAGAGCTCTAGTTGGGACGTCTGCGTCTCAAGTAGGATCAAGAGGTTAAAGTAATGATGGACTGTCATTTCTACTTGCTTATTCGAGCTGTTCTTGCCTTAATATGGACTTGGTCTTTTACCAAATAGGGCACTCTTCTGTATACTCCCATAATTTGTCACAACACAACTTATTGGCTTAAACGCATTAAGAAGGGAAGAAAGTCCACAAATTAACTTTTAACAAGGCACACCTGTTAATTGAAGTGCAGTCGATTGGACTATCTCATGAAGCTGGTTGAGAGAATGCCAAGAGTGTGCAAAGCTGTCAAGGCAAAGGGTGGCTACTTCGAATCTCATATTTGTTTAACACTTTCCTTTGGCGGGGAGGGGGGTGTTTGGTTTTCCCTCAGCCTACATCTCCAACGTTTACAAGACCATAGTCTTTGTGACATTCCTTCCAAAACAATGTGTTCTGAGGGAACATTCTCCCTGAACCTTTGTGAGAGTGAGTGACACAACACAAGGCTTGACGGATGGATTGCAAACAGCTCGGCCAATGGGACAACAGCAAAATTCCGTCTCTCAGTGACACCATGTGCTGACCTTTTTGGGTGCTTCAGATTATCACAGTTGTCTGTAATGATTTCTGGCCCTCTGAGACCTTATCACATGTATAATTTATGCAGTTATTAAAACAGAATTACAAAGCTGTAAAACATGATTGTAAATATGAGGGTTTTAGCATGATATAGATATATATGTGTGTGTCAAGCCTTGTGATGATTCCTTGCTGTCCCCAGTCCACCTGGTCGTGCTGCTGCTCCAGTTTCAACTGTTCTGCGGCTATGGAACCCTGACCTGTTTCCCAGACCTGTTTTCAACTCTCTAGAGACAGCAGGAGCGGTAGAGATACTCTGAATGATCGGCTATGAAAAGCCAACTGACATTTACTCCTGAGGTGCTGACCTGTTGCACCCTCTACAACCACTGCGATTTATTATTATTTGACCCTGCTGGTCATCTATGAACATTTGAACATCTTGGCCATGTTCTGTTATAATCTCCACCCGGCACAGCCAGAAGAGAACTGGCCACCCCTCATAGCCTGGTTCCTCTCTAGGTTTCTTCTTAGGTTCTGGCCTTTTCGAGCCACTGTGCTTCTACACCTGTATTGCTTGCTGTTTGGGATTTTCGGCTGCTTTTCTGTACAGCACTTTGACATCAGCTGATGTAAGAAGGGCTTTATAACTACATTTGATTGATTGATAAATATGTTGTCTATGTTTTGGCGTCAAACTGGTGGCAGATGTGGGGGGAAAAATCTATAGGTGGAAGAGTTTTAGAGTTAATTGAAAATAAAGCCATTAATTAGGCTATTTTCTCTTGAACCAAATGGTCAACAAGACACAATAAGTTGCATGGACTCACTCTCTGTGCAATGATAGTGTTTATACGTATTTTTGAATGACTACCTCACCTCTGTACACGCATACAAAAGACCAGGGAGGTTCCAATGCCTCGTAAAGGAGGACACCTATTGGTAGATGGGTAAAGAAAAAAAGTAGACATTGAATATCCCTTTGAGCATGGTGCAGTTATTAATTACTCTTTTGGTGGTGTATCAATACACCCTGTCAATAGAAAGGCACTGCCGTCTATCCTAACTCATTTGTCGGAGAGGAAGGAAACCGCCCAGTGATTTCACCATGAGGCAAATGGTGACTTTAAAACAGTTACACAGTTTAATGGCTGTGATCGAAGAAACCTGAGGATGGATGAACACTATTGTAGTTGCGCCACAATACTAACCTAAATGACAAAGCGAAAAGAAGGAAGCCTGTACAGAATAAAAACATGCACCCTGTTTGCAACAAGGCACTCAATTTAAACAGCAAAAAACCTGTCAAAGCAATTAACTTTTAGTCCTGAATACAAAGTGTTATGTTTGGGGCAAATCTAATACAACACATTACTGAGCACCACTCCTCATATTTTCAAGTATAGTGGAGCTGCATCATGTTATTGGTATTCCTGTAATCATGAAGGACTGGGGAGTTTTTCAGGATAAAAAGAAACAGAATGGAGCTAAGAACAGGCGAAATTCATGAGGAAAACCTGGTTCAGTCTGCTTTCCACCAGACACTGGGAGATTAATTCACCTTTCAGCAGGACAATAACCTAAAACACTAGGCCAAATCTACACTGGAGTTGCTTACCATGAAGACAGTGAATGTTCCTGAGTGGCTGAGTTACAGTTTTGACTTAAATCTGCTTAAATCTATGACAAGAAGTGTTTTATTTTTAATGAGTTGTTTACGAATGTTAAGAGTTTCTTACACTGACATCAGAGTATTTTGTTGATCGTTGATGAAAAATGACATGATTTTAATCCCACTTTGTAACACAGTAAAAAGTCAAGGGGTGTGAATACTTTATGAAGGCACTGTATGAATACATTTTTTAAAAGTTATTCAAGTGTAAATAAACAAAGTTACCATAGATTGCCATATATTTCCTGTTAATTGCCAAAATTACTGAAGATTCCAGTAAATTACCGGTAGCTTTGCAACCCTAGCTCTGATTAACGTGGCCAGGTCTCTGTAAAGTGGTAAAGATACTCCCATAATCCTTTGGGATGTATCTGGAGCTGACTGCTCCATCTAAATGTGACACTGTAACAGAAGGGAGTGGCAGGGTGACAGGTTGTGTTTTGGGTTTGCAGGAGGACAATGCATCATACGTGTCCCTGATTTAAGCAGGGTGTGCTACTAGCTGGTTGGTGAGGGATGTGGGGAGGTTGAGGACTTAATTTAAAAATACATGTCTAATGTGCTGTGTTCTTCGCCTCCTATCTGTGATTGACTGACTGGACTATTTGGTCATGTAATGTTTCCACTCCTCTCCCCGCAGGGAGTAATGGAGACCTGTCACTCAATCTACCACGGGTCGCAGGCTATGTAAACAGAGGAGCAGGGAAAGACAGGGGAGTGGAGTAGTAGGGTCACTGCTTTCAGTAATGCCAGATTTGTCCCCATGCAGCCTGTAAAAGAAGGCCTAGATTAGAATAAGAGAGATAGAGAGGAACCATGATGTCCTCCTCTTCCAGGTTTTTGTGATGCCTACATCCTTTCACACTCCTCTTCCTCCTCTTCTCCTATAAAGTCTCAATATCCCTTCTTCACTTTGTTCCAAACCTATGAAGAGGACAGAAGCTACTTTATTACAACTGGCTAAAAATGGATAACGCTTTGTATTGGCTCGAAATAATGTCTGTTGAATAATAATGTATTTGTGCACGTTAGATTAGAATGACCCACTCCAACACAAGACCCTTTATCTCTCTGTCTGTCCAGCTGGTTGGATCGTTTTCCTAACCGGATACACCCTTAGACTCTTTGCTGAATGCTGCGTTTGTATTGAGGATAATGATTGATGGACTATAGAGCACATTTAGAGGCAAAGTGTTCCCTTAGCGCCTGGATGGGAATCTGGTAGTTGGACCGATGGGGTCATATGTGGTCAGCTCTATTTTTATGGTTGTTTTGATTGGATCAGTCAGCAAAAGTGCAGTACTGTAGTAAATTAATGATAATTTCATGAATTTAGAAAATAGACGAACACACACACAAATACACTTGTGCATGCACGTATGCACATGCACGCACACACACACTGTGCTGGAGATATAGAGGAGGTCTGAGCTGAGATTAAATTCCTGTTGTAGTAGCTTCCTTAGCCTATATAGAGAGCAGGACAAGCTGCGTTGGCAGGTAGCCATGTTGCTGTGCAAATGAGACCAGGAAGAGACTGCCTGCATGCCTGGCTATTGTTGCATCCCAATTGGCACCCTTTGGTCAAAAGTAGTGCAATATATAGGGAATACGGTGCCATTTCAGACGCAGTCTATGTTAGCAGGGGTTTGGTCACCATTGTAATGAAACGCCTTCGGAGTCCTGAAAGGAATCCAGCACTGAATGATTTAGAGCACAAGGAGAGCCACCAATAGAGTAGAATCTCTCGCTGCATCCCAAATGGTATCCTATTCCTTATATACAGATATTGAACCTTAATTTGATCCCTCTTCTGTTGCTGAGAACTTTCATGCACAGCCGGAAATGCAAACTTGTGTGTTCAAGGTTTAAAAAGGCTTCTAAAGTTTGAAATTTCCACTTAAAAATGTCAGAATTGATTTGCCCTAATGGAAAATGTATCAACCCCTACAAAAAATGTCCATTTAACTATAATCCACATAGTAATTCACATTTTGCTGTAGGATTATTTTCCTGCTGTGACAAACAATTATTTTTCCTGCAAACTATTATTTTCCTAATTGGAGTTACTCCAATTATTCTCTGCAGATCCTCAAGCTCTGTCAGGTTGGATGGCGAGCGTCGCTGCACAGCTATTTTCAGGTCTCTCCAGAGATGTTCGACCGGGTTCAAGTCCGGACTCTGGCTGAACCACTCAAGGACATTCAGAGACTTGTCCCGAAGCCACTCCTGTGTCGTCTTGGCTGTGTGCTTAGGGTTGTTGTCCTATTGAAAGGTGAACCTTCACCCCAGTCTGAGGTCCTGAGTGCTCTGATCTCTCTGCTCCATTCATCTTTGCCTTGATCCTGACTAGTCTCTCACTCCCTGTCACTGAAAAACAACCCCACAGCATGATGCTGCTACCACCATGTTTCACCATAGGGATGGTGCAAGGTTTCCTCCAAACGTGATGCTTGGCATTCATGCCAAAGAGTTTGTGATACAGTGAAATAATCTGTCTGTAAACAATTGTTGGAAAAATGACTTGTCATGCACAAAGTAGATGCCCGGACCGACTTGCCAAAACTATAGTTTGTTAACAAGACATTTGTGGAGTGGTTGAAAAACTAGTTTGAATGACTGAGCAAAAATATGAAAGCAACATGTAAAGTGTTCCATGTTTTATGAGCTGAAATAAAACATCTCAGAAATTTTCCAGACCCACAAAAAGTTTATTTCTCTAAAATGTTGTACACACATTTGTTAACATCCCTGTTAGTGTGCATTTCTCCTTTGCCAAGATAATCCATCCACATGATGTGTGGCATATCAAGAAGCTGATTTAACAGTATGATCATTACACAGGTGCACCTTGTGCTGGGAACAATAAAAGGCCACTCTAAAATGTGCAGTTTTGTCATACAACACAATGCCACATATGTCTCAAGGGAGTAGGCAATTTGCATAATGACTGCAGGAATGTCTACCAGAGCTGTTGCCAGAATATTGAATGTTAATTTTATCTACCATAAGCCTCCTCCATCGTAATTTTAGGGAATTAGGCAGTATCTCCAACCAGCGTCACAGCCTAGACCACATGTAATCACGCTAGCCCAGAACCTCCACATCCTGCTTCTTCACCTGCGGGATCGTCTGAGACCAGCCACCCAGACAGCTGATGAAACTGTGGGTTTGCACAACCAAATCATTTCTGCATAAACTGTCAGAAAATGTCTCAGGGAAGCTCATCTGCGTGCTCGTCGTCCTTACCAGGGTCTTGCCTTGACTGCAGTTTGGTATTGTAAACTGACTTCAGTGGGCAAATGCTCACCTTTGGCGGCCGCTGGCATGCTGGAGAAGTGTGCTCTTCACGGATGAATCCCTATTTCAACTGTACAGGGCAGATGGCAGACAGCGTGTATGGCGTTCTGTGAGTGGTTTGCTGATGTTAACATTGTGAACAGAGTGCCCCATGGTGGAGGTGGGGTTATGGTATGGGCCAGCAGAAGCTACGGACAACGAACACAATTGCATTTTATTGATGGTAATTTGAATGGACAGAGATGGCGGGACGAGATCCGGAGGCCCATTGTCGTGCCATTCGTCCGCCACCATCACCTCATGTTTCAGCATGATAATGCATGGCCCCATGTCGCAAGCATCTGTAAACTATTCCTTGTAACTGAAAATGTCCTAGTTCTTCCATGGCCTGCATACTCACCAGACATGTCACCCACTGAGCATGTTTCGGGATATTCTTGATTGACGTGTACGACAGCGCGTTCCAGTTCCCGCCAATATCCAGCAACTTCGCACAGCCATAGAAGAGGAGTGGGAAAACATTCCACAGACCACAATCAACAGCCTGATCAATTCTATGCAAAGGAGATGTGTCACGCTGCATGAGAAAAATTGTGGTCACATCAGATACTGACTGGTTTCTTATCCATGCTCCTACCTTTTTTTCAGGTATCTGTGCTCAACAGATGCATATCTTTATTCCCAATCATGTGAAATCCATAGATTAGAGCTTAATGAATTCATTTCAATTGACTGATTTACCTCATTTGAACTGTAACTCAGTAAAATCTTTAAAATTGTTGCGTTTGTTTTTGTTCAGTGTATACAGTGCCTTCAGGGAGTATTCATACCCCTTGACTTATTCCACATGTTGTTGTGTTACACACAATACCCCTTAAATGACAAATGGAAAACATAAATATCTCATTTACATAAGTATTCACAACCCTGTGTCACCGTTGGCAGCAATTTGAGTTGAGTCTTTCTGGGTAAGTGTTTAAGAGCTTTGCACACCTGGATTGTACAATATTTGCAAATTGTTCTTTAAAAAAAATGTCAAGCTCTGTCAAGGTGGTTGTTGATCATTGCTAGACAGCCATTTTCCATAGATTTTCAAACCGATTTAAGTCAAAACTGTAACTAGGCCACTCAGGAACATTCAATGTCGTCTTTATAAGCAACTCCAGTGCAGATTTGGCCTAGTGTTTTAGGTTATTGCCCTGCTGAAAGGTGAATTTGTCTCCCAGTGTCTTTTGGAAAGCATACTGAACCCTGTTTTCTTCTAGGATTTTACCTGTGCTTAGCTCTATTTCATTTATTTTTATCCTAAAAAACTCCCTAGTCCTTGCCGATGACAAGCATACCCATAACATGATGCAGCCACCACCATGCTTGAAAATATGAAGAGTGGTACATACTGATGTGTTTTGCTGGATTTTCCCCAAACATAGTACTTTGTATTCAGGACATTAAGTTAATTTCTTTACCATATTTTTGCAGTTCAGGACATAAAGTTAATTGCTTTCAGTTTTACTTTAGTGCCTTATTGCAAACAGGATGCATGTTTTGGAATATTTGTATTCTGTACAGGCTTCCTCCTTTTCACTCTGTCATTTAGGTTAGTATTGTGGAGTAACTATAATGTTGTTGATCCATCCTCAGTTTTCTCCTATCACAGCCAATGAACTCTGTAACGGTTTTAAAGTCACCATTGGCCTCATGGTGGTGGCTGAGCTGTTTTCCCTGAGCTGTTTCCACTTTGACATTATGGGGTATTGTGCGTAGGCCAGACACAAAATCTCCATTTAATCCATTTGAAATTTAGGCTGTAACACAAGAAAATGTGGAAAAAAGTCAAGGGTTATAAATACATATATTTACAATATATTTTGATGGCAACGCGTAAAATTGCAGGAAATTTGCATTAAACTGTATCATGGTATCTCCACCACATGGCAAAATGTGTAGAAGTGCAGGAAAAACTTTAAAACAGATTAATATTGTCACTGCGGCCAGGAGGGCCTCTAAAATGTTAGGTTGGCGACTGCACCATTGGCCACACCCATGGCCACGCCCACCACCTAAGCCCCATTTTTATTCCGGAAAAAAACCTGCACGCACACACACACACAGTCCTTCGAAAATAAACAGACCGTTCCCTCTCTTAGCAGCTGTCTGGGCCCAGAACATTGTTACAGGCAATCAAGCCAAGGGCCATAAATTCCTGCTCTTTGTGAGAGGTGTCAGTGGCAGGCTGCCTGGGGTCGGCCTGGGGGTCACAGAGGGTACGGGGGCGAGGGGTATGGGGTATGGAGGGTGGGGGTGACACTGGTCACTCAGCTCCGGTTCCAGCGGGTGGAATGCAACCCTTCGCCCTTTGACCTTATGAACATGACCCCACGATGTTAAGTATCAAACAGTGCCCCTGAATATCAGGTAGAGGGTGTCGGTGTCTTTCCTTCTGTCTCTGCTGTTGCCAGAGGGTGAATGGCTACAGAAGAGAGCTGTGAGGGAACTATGGAAAACAGCACAGTAGTCATTGGAAATGTTTTTTTAGGTAATATTATTATACTTGGTAAATGTTATATCCACCTGATTTGACCCGGTTGGCTGTTGTGGATGAGGGTTCTGTTTATACCATTAGATTTTTGGATAATTGCCGAAGACATTTCCACATGTACTAATCTGAAAACAGATTTCAAATATTGATTTGACAATGATATTGACAATGATTTTGAACATACACTTAACACGTTTTTTTCTTATGGGGGAATTATGAAACGGTTAGTTTTGGGTACGCAGTCTGATTGGTCAAACGTGTGTTCCAGTGGTTTCAGTGTGAGTCGTGAGTTTGGCCAAACCTAAACCTCAATATCTGGGACATGGCCCAACTTTAGATGTTGTTTGGCACTTCTTCCAGAGGCTTTTCCCCCCTCTCTGTGTTGGTGTTTGTTATCATGATGAAGCACTAGCTGACAGGGAAGTATGTTCAGCCGCCAGAGGAAAAGGAAGGGAGCCTAAACATGGTTTATTATGGAATGTCAGAACACCCCTTTTCACTGGCCAGGCCTCTGATTCTCAGGACAAGGGGTGCCTTAGTCCCCCCCATACTCCATACCTCCTCCTTTGCACCTCTCCATGCATGCAGCAACCCACCCTGCACTATTCTTTCCCCTTTACCCTTTTCTACAGCTTCTGACACCTCCTCTGGCCCCTCCTTGCCTCCCTCTTACCCCTCCTCTGCCCATTCCCTGCCTCCCTCTTAAGGCGTCCGCATCATTCCCATCCGAAACAGTTAGAAACATTCCGTGCATATATAATGATGCCATTTTGTGACGGGTTTTTTCTCGTTTTGGTCTTCGGTCGAATTACGGAGCCAAAGTCTGCGCCCTTTCGTCGGTCAACAGTAGGGGTTCTTCAATTAAATATTTGTTGTCATTCAACAACAGATGACTCGTTTTCATGCACATTTTTATCAGTTGAGAAATACTGCACCAAACATTTTAGTCCGATTGTCAAACACGTCAAAATGAATGACAGATTTCTTGAGTTACGGTATCTTAGATTAATTCGGACTATTTTGAGGAAGAGTATACAGGCCCGCGGAGTCTCATGATGGACAAACAGTACTGTTGCTGCTTTGTCTCTTTTTTTCAAGTGAAGGTCTTTTAAGGGAGTATGGAGCACACTCGTTCGGTTCGCCTAACAGAGTTCAGCTAGGCGCCAGCCGAACCAAAGCATGCAAAGCTTTTATCCCTCACCAGAATAGCACAGCAGGCCTCTCTGAAAATAGAGCAGGGGATGTTGTCATCTTCTCTAAAAAATGTTACTCTCATCTCTCTTACTCTCTCTTTTACTCCTATTCCCTCTCTATATTGCCTCTCTTTTTCTCTCATTCTCCATTCTCACCCTCTTTCTGACTCCCTCTCTCTCCCTCTGCTTTGCGCTCTTTCAGTGATTAGCCAATAGAATGACTCCTTTGTCTCAGCAATGTGGAGGAACTTGCAGTTTGAAAACAGAAAAATGGAATGATACACACGTGAGAACTGTAAAGAGAGAATAGGCACATTGTAGCCTGTTTTCAAGTGATTTAATGTCTTATTTTCAACTGTAAAAGAATTGTGCCCAGAAAGTAATGCAATGTTAAAGAAATTAAATCACGTTTTTGTTTTACTTGTACTAGATATTGACTGTCTTCGGAGGCCATGAATGTAGATACTAGTACTGCAGTGCACCAAATCAAACACTGGTGAGTGTTTTAGGTTCTGTACAATATACCATGCCTTCGGAAAGTATTCAGATACCTTGACTTTTTTCACATTTTGTTGCTCTACAGCTTTATTCTAAAATGTATTAAATAGTTTTTTTCCCTCATCAATCTATACACAATACTCTATAATGACAAAGCAAGAACAGGTTTTTAGAAATGTTGCTAATTTATAAAAACTGAAATATCACATTTACATAAGTATTCAGACCCTTTACTCCGTACTTTGTTGAATCACATTTGGCAGCAATTACAGCATGGAGTCTTCTTGGATATGACGCTACAATCTTGGCATTCCAGCGCTGACAGAGATAGCCGCCTCGCTTAGAATTCCGAGGAAACTATGCAGTATTTTTTTTTTATGTGTTATTTCTTACATTTTTTTGTTATTTCTTACATTGTTACCCCAGGTAATCTTAGGTTTTATTACATACAGTCGGGAGGAACTATTGTATGTAAGAGCAACGTCAACTCACCAACATTACGACCAGGAATATGACTTTCCCGAAGCGGATCCTCTGTTTGGCCTACCACCCAGGACAATGGATCGGATCCCAGCCGGTGACCCAAAAACAACGGCGCCGTAGAAGGGGCAGACGGAGCGGTCTTCTGGTCAGGCTCCGTAGACAGGCACATCGCGCACCGCTCCCGAGCATACTACTCGCCAATGTCCAGTCTCTTGACAACAAGGTAGACGAAATCCAAGCAAGGGTTGCCTTCCAGAGAGACATCAGAGATTGTAACGTTCTGTTTCACTGAAACATGGCTCACTCGAGACACGCTATCTATAGTGAGCAAAAATCCCAGAACCACACGGGGGGACCTAGTGAATGACCTGCAGAGAGCTGGGACAAAAGTAACAAAGCCTACCATCAGTAACACACTATGCCGCCAGGGACTCAAATCCTGCAGTGCCAGACATGTCCCCCTGCTTAAGCCAGTACATGTCCAGGCCCGTCTGAAGTTTGCTAGAGAGCATTTGAATGATCCAGAAGAAGATTGGGAGAATGTAATATGGTCAGATGAAACCAAATTAGAACTTTTTGGTAAAAACTCAACTCGTCGTGTTTGGAGGACAAAGAATGCTGAGTTGCATCCAAAGAACACCATATCTACTGTGAAGCATGGAGGTGGAAACATCATGCTTTGGGGCTGTTTTTCTGCAAAGGGACCAGGACGACTGATCCGTGTAAAGGAAAGAATGAATGGGGCCATGTATCGTGAGATTGTGAGTGAAAACCTCCTTCCATCAGCAAGGGCATTAAAGATGAAATGTGGCTGGGTCTTTCAGCATGACAATGATCCCAAACACACCACCCGGGCAATGAAGAGTGGCCTAGCCAGTCTCCAGCTCTCAACCCCATAGAAAATCTTTGGAGGGAGTTGAAAGTCTGTGTTGCCCAGCAACAGCCCCAAAACATCACTGCTCTAGAGGAGATCTGCATGGAGGAATGGGCCAAAATTCCAGCAACAGTGTCTGAAAACCTTGTGAAGACTTACAGAAAACGTTTGACCTCTGTCATGGCCAACAAAGGGTATATAACAAAGTATTGAGAAACTTTTGTTATTGACCAAATACTTATTTTCCATCATAATTTTCCACTGTGTTACATGTTTTGGGCATCATCTCCCTTGAAGCTGAAGGTATTTTCCCTGTAGTGCGTGAAAAGGGAAGAGGGTAACGAAGGGAGTAAATCCTATTTAGAAAGCGAATGGAAAAGCACTATTTTACATTTGAAATGGCTCAAGCATCCGGTCCGGGAATGGGCAACTGCCGGCATGCAACCCGCGACCCCACTTTTGAAGGACCTCCGATCAATCCCCCATAAAATGTTTGAACTCAGGGTCTGAACTTGTTGCGAGTTATAATAGTAGTTTGATTGCTGCCAGACAAAAGATACCATGTGTGTTAAAAAGGTGGATTTGCGTTGCGTTCATTGCCACAGTTAGAAACTGTACAGCACAGGTCTCAAAAAAGTGGAAGAAACTAGACATTATTGTGGCTGCAGCAGAAAGGTTTTTGGGACTCAAGGAAAGACTTGCAAGGGGTACTGGCGCCAGAAGACCCGCCCTCCCAGGCTCCCCTTGAGCTCGTGTAGGGATCAGATCTGTTTTATTTATTTATTTTTTGTACGTTTTTTTATATTTCCGTTTTTTGGGGAATCCTGATTCCATCTCGTATAGTAGGTGGCAGGATGCACATTCAATTGTGTGATCGCCAATATACCATAGAAGAATCGTAGAATACACAAGGTACCATTTCGAAATGTGGTTGTGCATCAGCAGTTTTTCTCTTGTTATGTCAGTCAAAATTTTTAGATTGCTAAATTAGATTAGCAGCCAGCTATCTGAACTTGTTATCATGGTTAATTATTGATTTTGTAAGTCAGTCTCACTCAGATATAATCATTAAAACTGCAAACATTTCTCTCCGCCCCATGGCAAAATGTGTAGAATTGCAGCAAACTTGCTTCCAGGTTGCCCATCCCTGATCTAAGCTGTAGCTAGCCTGGCCTGAGCCGCCACCACGGATAGATGCCCACCCGGACCCTCCCCTATAGGTTCAGGTTTTGCAGGGGTACTGTCATGCCCTGACCTTATAGAAGCTTTTTATGTCTCTATTTGGTTTGGTCAGGGTGTGATTTGGGTGGGCATTCTATGATCTGTTTTCTATGTTTTTGTATTTCTATGTTTTGGCCGGGTATGGTTCTCAATCAGGGACAGCTGTCTATCGTTGTCTCTGATTGGGAATCATACTTAGGCAGCCTTTTGTCATTGTGGGAATTTGACTTTGTTAGGGGTACAATAGCCCTTGTAAGCTTCACGGTCGTGTTTTGTGGCGACATTTTAACAAGTAAAAGAATGTACGCTTACCACGCTGCGCTTTGATCTTCCTTGAACGACGGCTGTGACAGCTTCTGTCTTGTCTCTGACTAACATTCCTGAATGTAAGTTCATATCCCTGTTAGGCAAGTTATAGATGCATACCAGACATACAGTATCTATACCTAGAGTAACAGACTGCCTTCAGTAATGTTAGCCATGCGCCGTGAAGCATTCCTCTTTGTGAAGCAGTTTGTTTCAGCCGTGGCTTGCGTGCACCTTTGCAAATAAGATCTGGCGTAATCTAATTTGAATTTCCCCAGCATTTAATTCAATTAAACACAACACTAGAATGAATTATTAGCTAAGGGCTGACCTATTTTTTTTTTCAATGGTGAAGTTTATCATGGTCTGACCTGGTATGCAAGTGGTTGCCAACAGTGTAATGCGATTGAATTTAGTCCCATATTAGTCTAATTTAAACCCCTGTCTAAATGTCAGATGTCTAATCTTTGCTCACAAAGTGAAAAGCTAAACACTGACTTACAGTTGAAGTCGGAAGTTTACATACACCTAAGCCAAAATAATTTTAACTCCGTTTTTCACAATTCCTGACATTTAATCCTAGTAAATATTGCCTGTTTTAGGTCAGTTAGGATCACCACTTTATTTTAAGAATTTGAAATGTCAGCATAATAATAGTGATTCATTTCATAGGACTCGTTTTACTGTGGATATAGATACTTCGGTACCTGTTTCCTCTAGCATCTTCACAAGGTCCTTTGTTGTTGTTCTGGGATTGATTTGCACTTTTTGCACCAAAGTATGTTCATTTCTAGGAGAGAGAACATGTCTCCTTCCTGAGCGGTATGACAGCTGCATGGTCCCATGGTGTTTATACTTGCGTACTATTGTTTGTACAGATGAACGTGGTACCTTCAGGCATTTGAAAACTAGACTTGTGGAGGTCTACCATTTTTTTTCTGAGGTCTTGGCTGATTTCTTTTGATTTTCCCATGATGTCAAGCAAAGAGGCACTGAGTTGGAAGGTTGGCCTTAAATTACATCCCCAGGTACACCTCCAATTGACTCAAATTATGTCAATTAGCCTATCAGAAGCTTCTAAGCCATGACATCATTTTCTGGAATTTTCCAAGCTGTTTAAAGGCACAGTCAACATAGTATATGTAAACTTCTGACCCACTGGAATTGTGATACAGTGAATTATAAGTGAAATAATCTGTCTGTAAACAATTGTTGGAAAATTACTTGTGTCATGCACAAAGTAGATGTCCTAACCGACTTGCCAAAACTATAGTTTGTTAACAAGATACTTGTGGAGGTGTTGAAAAATTAGTTTTATTGACTCCAACCTAAATGTGTGTAAACTTCTGACCTCAACTGTATACAGTAAGTACATGGCAAATGAATTTAAGAAATCTTTCCAGTGCCCTTCTTTAGTGCCACGAGGTTGAGTGTTATCTTGGTGTAATATCTTGGTAATCTATTATCTTGGTGTATTTTCATAGTTTAAAATGATGTCTACCGCTCTCTCTGTCCTGGTTGTTTCCCTGCAGCAGAAGCCCCTGAAATGGCCATCCCTGACTTCCCGCCGCCCTCAGGCCTCAACCCTGCCAAAAAGGGAAGCTCCCTCAACTGGTCATTCCCGGACAGGATCAAGTCTCCACGCACTGTCAGGAAACTCTCCATGAAGATGAAGAAGCTTCCAGAACTCAGCCGCAAGCTCAGCGTAAAAGGGACCCCTAGCAACAACAACAGCAGCTGCAACGGAGCCAGCGAGAGCAGCATCTTAAAGACAAGGACCCAGTGTCCCAAAAACAATTACGGGTCAGAACCAGGCCCAGCTCCTCCCAGGTTGTCCCCAAGGGGTGGGCAGGGGGCGGTGGCTAGCCATAATGTGATCTCGAGGTATCACCTGGACAGCAGTGTGTCGACGCAGCAAAGCTACAGCAAGATGAAGAGCAGCGGGACCTCCAAGTCGGCTAGCAAGGGGGGCTACCTCAGTGACGGGGACTCCCCAGAACTGGTGACCAAGTCTGGGAAGCACGGGTCCTCAGAGGCCAAGGGAGGCAATGGGAAGGAGAAAGACCCAGCCACTGGCGGAGGAGAGAGAACAGGAGCTGGAGGAGTAACAGGAGGAAGTGGCAGCCCCAGGCTGCATGGCACAGAACTAGACATTGACGCTTTCCGCCACTACGCCTTCACAGAACAGCCTAAGTGCACCCAATACATCTCGGGCCTGATGAGCCTGCACTTCTACGGCGCCGAGGACCTCAAGCCACCACGCTTCGACTCCCGAGACGTCTACTGTGCCATCCAGGTGGATTCGGTCAACAAGGCGCGCACTGCCCTGCTCACCTGTCGGACCACCTTCCTAGACATGGACCACACCTTCAACATTGAGCTGGAGAACGCCCAGCACCTGAAACTAGTGGTGTTCAGCTGGGACCCCACACCCAAGAAGAACCGGGTGTGCTGTTACGGCACAGTGGTGTTACCGGCACTCTTCAGGGTGACCAGGAGTCATCAGCTGGCGGTGAAGCTGGAGCCTCGAGGCCTGATCTACGTGAAGCTGAACCTGATGGAGCAGTGGCAGAACTCCCTGGATGGAGGCTACAATGGGGACCGGGAGCCACAGATGTTTGGGGTGGAGGCCTGGAGGGTGGTTGTGAGGGAAAATACAGGACTCATGCTGCCCCTGCTCATTGAGAAGTGCATCACGGAGATCGAGACGAGAGGCTGCCAGGTGAGTTCAGTTCATGGTGTTAATGTTTAATGTTTTTACAGCCTTTTATGTCCAACAATGAACATTTGGCCCACAGGTCTTGGACTGTCAGAGAGCCCTTATTTAGACCTTGGACTTTCTTAGTTAGCCAACTACTGATTTTGGCAAGGAATATCCAGTACAGTGCTTTCATATTGTGACAGCCAGCCAGCAAGCTGAGTGAGTGGCCTGGTTACTCAGCATTCGGTGAGAGAGGAACATGTCCAGAGGCGAGTTCTGGATGATTCTGGTTGAGTGGCAGACATTAGACCATGCATCACATAACAGGCCTTCTTGTTTTCATGTTGCAAGTGGCCTTTTATGTGATACAGAAAGAGAGAGAGATGGAACAGAGCGAGACAGGCAGCAGGGGTATTGGGAGGCTGGCTACACATGTACCATATGAGAACTGCTCTATACCTCTTCTTCCCGTCTTCTTCTTTGATGCCGAGTGCCAAAGGAGAGAGACTCTCTAATTAGTCTCTCTCCTTTGGCACTGGTTTCTTCTAATTAGCTGAGATGCCACCCAGCAGTAAAAGTGTCTGGCTGCTGCCATAGAAATTCCATCCATCTTAGGGAGGATGCTACGGGCAGCAGGTGTCCTGAGTGGCTGGTCCTTGGTGGGCAACCTCCATCGGGCCATTCTCCAGGGCCTTTCTCCAGGCCTCTCCTACACTACATAACACAGCTCATCTATCAGTCCTCTGGCTGACTGCTCTACATGGACTTGCCCTCAGTAGGGGAAGGGGACTATATGGCTACCAGCAGTCTCATAGGTAGACCTTCCTTCAGGTTCTTATAGAGGACATTTATCCGTGTTACTCTAAAGGGACTGTCTGGCCTAGACACTGAGCATGCCATGGGACTGTCCCTAACTGGGGTGGCTATGCATTTGGGCCAATCAGTGTTGTGCTAATGGTTTTAGCCACTGGCCAAGTTAATTTATTACCGCTGTTTTCTTTGTACTAGTCCATTTATTTCTCTCTCCCCTTCTCACTCTCTCCATGTCTCTCTCTTGTTCTCTCCATTTCTCTCTCCTGTTCTCTTTCTCTGTTTTAAAGAGACACACATATGTCAAAGACATAGTAGAGCTTATGTAAGGGGATATGACTATGTATCACTAGATGCAGTTTGGCGCCATCTTTACCCTGTGGTCCCCCAGGGGCCCATGCTGAGAGAGGTTAGGAGGGGATCTACACCAGATTACACAGGAATTTATAGGACTTGTCACTGAGGCAGGCAGAGAGAGCCAGACAAACAGCATAGCATGTCTTTAGAAATAATTATGTGTATCCCTAGATGGAGACTACTCTCGTTTCAGTGTCTCCACAAATGCATGGCCCGAGGGGCTCTGAAGCTTTTAAGGCACTTGGGGATGATTGTGGATGTTCTGAAAAGACTGCAGATTGGTGTCACAGAAGCGAGTAATGTGTGTGGATGCTGTAATGCATGTTTTTTTGTGTTTAGTAGAGTCAGATGCCTTTAAGAAAGTACAGTATCTCTACCAGACATATTGACAAAAATAGCCAGCTGATATCAGAAGCTACGAGGGGTCAGAAGTCTGGAAATGGTGCAGGTGCAACCATCTTTTTTCAACCTGTGAAGTTCCACTCCCTACTGATTGGCTTAGTTAGTTAGTTAGTTGTGTGTGTGTGGTGTGTGTTGTGTGTGGTGTGTGGTGTGTGGTGTGTGGTGTGTGGTGTGTGTATTCAGAAAGTCCCTAACTCACCAGAGTAAACCATTCTGTTTTTAATTAAGACGAGGACAGACCATTATTTCCTGTGCGTGCGTACATGTGTATGTATGTTGCTCAGCAGTGCAGTAGATAAGGCCAAGGCCTCTTCACTAGCAGCTGTCACACCAGCGCCTGCTGCTCTGCTCTCTCCTCTGAGCTTCTACTGACCCTAAGCTAAAGGTAGAGCTTTCTCTCAATGGACTTGTTCATTGTGCCCAGTGACTTCTGTTTACTTTTGCACAAAGCTAAATCCTTGTCTAATCTGCCTATTTTTCTCCCTCTCGTGTGAGGGAGTGAGGTTTAGAAATGCTAGACAGAACCGAGAGATCTCAGGCACGAACAGTGTGGCTAGTAGCCTGTATAGACATGTGGTTGGAGCCTGTAGATCTGTAAAAACTATAGATATTGTGTCCAGCTTAGTGTTGTCACGATACCAGAATTCTGACTTCGATACCAGGTTAAGTATCAAGATAGTCAACACTGAAACATTACTCAATACCAAAACGATACTCGATACCGAAACGATACCACAGCAACTGATTAGCTAAAGTCACAGAAACCACTGGGCTTTCTTTTTTTTAAACATGAAACAATATGTTAATAACCGGTAGAACTAAAATAACAAGTAGAATATCTTCTATATTCAATTTCTTTAGAAAAATAAAAAAGTTTTCCTTATGCAAAACCATATGAGACTCAGAGCATCCAAAATGACATTAAAAAAACACTTTGAAACTCATTTCTGAAGCTTCTATATTGCAATATAGTCTACACATCATAGAAACAACAATGGATTTTACACAGCATACTACGATTCCCAGACAGCATTTCAACTTCCAGGGTGCAATGCTCCACCCATGGCTGATGGCTGGCTACTGATAGCAAGCCCAGACAAATGCAAAGTAGTCTAAATGAATTGCTGTCATGTCTAATTTATGAATGCATTTCACATTCATTTTGGGTTGTAGTGATATTATAATGCTCACATGAATGTCATGCTGAATATACACAAAACATTGCTCTAACACCTGCTCTTTCCATGACATAGACTAACCAGGTGAATCCAGGTGAAAGCCATGGTCCCTTATTGATGTCACTTCTTAAATCCACTTCAATCAGTATAGATGAAGAGGAGGGACAGGTTAAAAGAGAATTTTTGAACCATTTTTTGAACCATCCTTGAACCAATTTAGACGGATTGTGTATGTGGGTGAATGGGTTGTGAATGACCTGGTTATATTTGGGAAAATATTTAAGCTAGGTGTGTGTTTTCTCCAGGTTGTGGGCCTCTACCGTCTGTGTGGCTCAGCAGCAGTAAAGAAGGAGCTGCGGGAGGCCTTTGAGAGGGACAGCCTAGGCGTGGAGCTCTGTGAAAACACCTACCCTGACATCAACGTCATCACAGGTAACATTACACTGCCAACCGCATCTGAACCTCTGTCCCCTAACATATACTAAACACTTGCTGTGTGTGTGACATATACACATGTCATACAAGTCTGTGTGTGCGTGCGTGCGTTTTGTAGTAAAGGCATTCCAGTCAGCATACCACCCGTATGTGAGTTTGCCTGAGGGGAGAGTCCTCACACGAACCAGCCAATCATCCAGGCCAACATGCATTTAGGTCAATCCTTCATTCCTCTCTTCCAGGTTCAGACACACAACTCTGACCACCTCCGGAACACATACACAGTTTTGCCATTATCTACACAAGAGGAGACCATAACCCAGTTTCACTCTGCTTAAAGTACTGTAATTCCTCACTGGTTTCTATCAGTGCCAGTGACAAACTAGGACAAACTATTTAATTTACTAAATATTTGTATTTGTTCTGCCTGATCATGTGGGGACTTGTGTGAATGTCCAATTTTCCTCTTTCCCATGCAGAAGAATATTAGCCTGATCAAAATGGCTGAATTAACCACCAGTTATCTGTTCACTTCTAGAGTCTTCCTGCCATGTCACCTTCAGTCAACCAATGAATACAGATTCCGGGAATAGACAGTTAAGAGAAAAATACTTGCTCATGGATTTCTCCCACCGGAAAAAAAGAGGAAGACCATGGAATCCCTTGGGCATTGTGGGATTGGGAAGAGGCCCATAGGAGTCCTCGTATGATGCCTGCTTTGATCTGAATGCATGGCAGGGCAAAGAACACAGTTAACAGTTGAGTGGGTCATTAAAAAAAGGGCCAACACTAGCGTGGATTGTTGGTTTTTGCTTGCTGCCTAAATTTGCTCTGCCGAGCATGAGGCTGTTGTAGATGGGCTGAGGGAGTGGCGTGAGGAAGGGTGGTTGTCCTGGGCTGGGTCAGGCTGGGCAGAGAGCGGTGGTAGATATGGGGGTTGGTGGTTTGAGTGGAGTCAGGCCAGCCAGAGAGAGAGAGAGAGAGAGAGAGACAGAGAGAGAGAGGGAGAGGCTAATAAGCATGCCAAATGTATGAGCTAAGAGGAGTCGGTGAGGGCTGGCTTGTCACACGGCTAATTTAAAAGGCAGAGGTAGTAAAAAGGAAGACCAGGTCAAAGTTTAAGCCAGAGCTTGCAAAACATGTGCACTGCCTGGCCTTCCTTTGTTTCAAACCTGGATCCCAGACAAAGTTACCAACTTCAGCAAACAGCCTCATCATGGTTGTCATGTTCTGAATACAGAACAGTAGCTGACATAAATTAACTGAATTTATTTAGCTAACTCTTTTTGTATCAGCAGATTTTCTGGGGTTAGATTTTCCTTGCACTTTCAGTTTCACCCCATAAAGTTTTTGCTATGTACATTCAGACGTTTTTTTGTTGTTGTAGGTTAACATGTAGTCAATAGACACATAGACAACGGGAGTCTGGACTTTGCAGATCTGTACTGTAATTGAATCAGAGTCTGTGTTAACAGCTGGGATGTGGCTTAAATCAGGGAGGGAGGTGGAGGGGGGCAGACGCGCGATCTCTCTCTTAGCCCTCTTTGACTAGGGGACAATTCCTCCAGGGCTGGGAGGCTTTGGCAGGACCCAGTGTCCACAGACCCACCCTCCAGTCCCCCAGCCCTCCAGTCACCAGCCCCTTTAGACAGTAGCACAGATGGAGGGACAAGCTGGTCATTTTACTTTTAGTCACGGTTGTGTGTTTTCAGTCCACCAGGCAGGGATTACCTCTGACTCGTCTGGTCCCGCTTGTAGAATCCGTAATGCTTAACCAAGGGAGGCAGTAAAGAGAGGCCTACTGGGTCATTAACATCATCTGCCATTTTGAAGTTCTTCTTGCAGTAGAATTTATTTTTAGTCTATGTAACATAGCTAGGAGCCT
Organism: Oncorhynchus tshawytscha; assembly: GCF_018296145.1. NCBI lineage: Eukaryota > Metazoa > Chordata > Actinopteri > Salmoniformes > Salmonidae > Oncorhynchus > Oncorhynchus tshawytscha. Next base: position 38,503,292 of record NC_056429.1, on the reverse strand, counting down.
ATACAAGGATCCCTTGTGTGGTGTTCATGTTTTTGTTATTCACCCAAAGTTCACAGGTCTGATGGACCCAATACAGAATTTTTGTAAAAATACCTAATACTTAGATGTTGTCTTATACCAATTACAAGCAATATAGACAGCATACATGGTTAGTATGTGCAATTTACCTCTGCTAGATCACATTTATCAATAAAAGCGCAGTTTTTTTTTTTTTTTAGATAATCAAAACATGGGTGGAATAAATCATTATCTTGAACAAATATAAATGAAACAAGGTTTATCACTATTGATGTTTATTGCTTTGATCTGAACAAATTGGAAGGACAAATTTTACATAGTGTTTTATGGAAATGATAAATGAGCCCCATTGAACACAAATTAAGGCTGGTCTATACACCACATGCAGGACAGAGTTTTACTGTGTGTGGTTGCAAATGTATTTCTTGCACTTGATGCATGTGTACTGCGTCTTCCTGTCTTTCTTGGGTCCACACACATCGCAGCGCTTCTTTTTGTTGCTACCGGATGCAATCTACAATGATGAAAATGCTTAGTTCAGGACTTTTACTAACATCTCACTCACATACATAGTTACAGCAAGCCAAGGTAGGAGATTCAGACACACACACATGCAACAACATCACTCACACCAGCATCCTCCTCCTGAAACCTCCTCACGATGGCTGCAGAAGCTGGGGTCCTTGGGATATGTTGCCTCCTCTGGATTTGAGGTCTTACCAATGACTTGCCCAGCTCCCCAAGAAAGAGCCGTCTCCTCTGGAGCTTCCCCCTGTTCCAATCTGTGTTCAATGTCATTCAGATGACAACCGCGTTGAAGATGTTGAAGAATATCACAAGTGGCCACCGTAGGGTTCTTCTTTTGCAACTGTAGCCAGTCAACAGCTTGTCTAAGTTGTCCACCCCTCCTTTTGTGGCATTGTAATCCATTATGATTTCTGGTTTCCTGGCCACACAGACTCTCCCATCCCTATGCAGCGTACTCATGAGTACCACATTTTTGCCTTTCTTTGGCACATAGGACACTAGGGACGTGTCAGCCGTGAACACAAACTCAGAGGAATAAATCGGCCTGTTCGTGTATTTAACATGCTGATAGAAATGTTGTAAAATGGATTTAAGTTTCCCTGCATTAAAGTCCACAGCTACTAGGAGGGCCGCCTCTGGGTGAGTGTTTTCTTGTTTGCTTATAGCGGAATACAGCTCATTCAGCGGTTATTTACAAAAATACATCGTCCGTTGCCCCTTGTCTTACCAGACCCTGCTGTTCTATCCTGCCGGTGCAGTGTATGACCAGCCAGCTGTATGTTGATAGTGCCGTCATTCATCCACGACTCTGTGAAGCATAAGATATTACTGTTTCTGAATGCCCCGTTGGTAGTTTAATCCTCCGCGAAGATCTTCTATTGTATTCTCCAAAGAATGCACGTTTGCTAGCTGAATGGAAGGAAGTGGGGGGTTTATTCGATCGCCTACGAATTCTCAAAAAGGCAGCCCGCCTTCCGACCCCCTTTTTCTCTGCCTCCGCTTCACGCAAATCACGGGGATCTGGGCCTGTTCCTGAGAAAGCAGTATATCGTTCGCGTCGGACTCGTCAAAGGAAAAAAAAGGATTCTGGTAGTCCGTGGTGATTAATCGCAGTCCTGATGTCCAAAAGTAATTTTTGGTCATAAGAGACTGTAGCGGCAACATTATGTACAAAATAAGTTAAACAACACAAATAAATGAACAAAAAAACGCAATCGGTTGGGGGCACATAAAAATGCCTTTTTCTCCGGCGCCGGTTTACTCATCACGTGATGTTGCGGCCACGGAGTCCCTGTCACGTCCAAGACAACCTGCATCCCTTGGTTCTTCTCAGGGGCTCCTCCATCTGGCTTCCCCGTATACACTTGCAAGTTCTACGCATATTGTGAAGCAGCATCGCAGTCAGCCCAGATCTTTTCCATATTTCATGTGTTTAGAAGATATGTACTGCCTGAAGGGGCAGCAGCGCCTAAATGCATAAGCTGCTCATCAACAGTAATGTTGGGCCCAGAGTTGTAAAACAGGGGAAGGTGGTCCACCCACTTGTCCCACACACTGACCTGATTTGCAGCTAGCTTGTCCTTCTGCCGCCGAACTGGTCTGGTGTCTCGGTTATCGAAGTGGATAATCCTGGCAATAATGTGGGATGTTTTCCAGATACATTGTTGCATGAAAAAGTTATCTGCCAGTTTCACAAGGATAAGAACCCCAAAGTATGCATGTAAATGAGTATGGTCCATCTCCTTCCGTCTCTCTCCAAAAACATGCCTTCCCTCCAAATTAGTGCAGTCCACAATGATTTTCTGAATGGTGTCTGGGATGAACAGTTCAAAAGAAGACATTATGTCCTACACATGAGTAACAGCCTTCTGTGTCGGCCCTGGTTGCATCCTTATCACATTGGCAGCCATGCGGGGTGGCTCATTCCTTGGGCAAAAAAAAACACTCAATTTCAGAATTTTTTTGACATCCATATTTCTCCTCCTTCAAGCTGCTGTTGAGCTTGCTGTTGACTTGTGGTCCTGGGGCTGGCTGGGAGTCAATCTCGTCATCTTCATCTTCACACACTACAAAGGGTAAAGAGTGCGAGAAAAGCGGGAGACAGGCAGGGACACAGACAGAGAGGTTCTTGGTGCTATGTTGAAACAGCAGGCCCAGGGAGGAGGAAGACAGTGAAGGCACACAGCAAACCTTTTTGTTTCATTTGTATTTGTTTTCACCTACACACACACACTTTTCCATACTCTTATTACCCTCGGTTCCAATGGACCGAAACACCACATATGTAATATACATGTGTAGGGGGGGTGCAGTGTGCACTCAACGAAAAGGTGTTCTTTTACGTGTTCTTCACAGAAAATGAGCCAAGACCAATGAGTCTCAGGTTCTATCATTGTATCATTTTTATTTTAGTAAACATTGAAAATGGGTCCTTACAGACCCGAACACCAAACAAGGGTTAACTGATCTTGTTGCTCCACCTGGTAGCTAATGCAAGGACAGTTGACAGTTATCTGAGAGGATAGCCCTATCAGCCCTTTCAAGCAACTTTCTGCTTGGCAGGAAGCCAACAAGAAGCCTCAGTGATGTGTTCTAAAATGAACAGAACAGTGAAAGTTAGGCCAGTGTGTTGAGCTGCTAGTTGCTCCAAAGAAGAAACCGAAAGTTGAGACTCCTTTTTCACTTGTTGGTTTGTTACAGGTTTGCAAAGGGAGGGTATTATATTACTGCTAACTTTCTATGTTTACCTGTAAAGTACCAGAATTTGGCCTCCAGGGTGGCGCAGTGGTTAAGGGGTGCTGTACTGCAGCGCCAGCTGTGCCATCAGAGACTCTTTTGGGTACTTGAGATTATCACAGGTGCCTAATTATCTTTGGGCCTCTGTGTGGCCTTGTAAACTCAGCAGAAAAAAGACACGTCCTCTCACTGTCAACTGCGTTTATTTTCAGCAAACGTAACGTGTAAATATTTGTATGAACATAAGATTCAACAACTGAGACATAAACAGAACAGGTTCCACAGACATGTGACTAACAAATGGAATAATGTGTCCCTGAACAAAGGGAGGGTCAAAATCAAAAGTAACAGTCAGTATCTGGTGTGGCCACCAGTTGCATTAAGTACTTCAGTGCCTCTCCTCCTCATTGACTACACCAGATTTGCCAGTTCTTGCTGTGAGATGGTACCCCACTCTTCCACCAAAGCACCTGCTAGTTCCCGGACATTTCTGGGGGGAATGGCCCTAGCCCTCACCCTCCGATCCAACAGGTCCCAGACGTGCTCAATGGGATTGAGATCCGGGCTCTTCGCTGGCCATGGCAGAACACTGACATTCCTATCTTGCAGGAAATAACGCACAGAACGAGCAGTATGGCTGATGGCATTGTCATGCTGGAGGGTCATGTCAGGATGAGCCTGCAGGAAGGGTACCACATGAGGGAGGAGGATGTCTTCCTTGTAACGCACAGCGTTGAGATTGCCTGCAATGACAACAAGCTCGGTCGGGTGATGCTGTGACACACCGCCCCAGACCATGACGGACCCTGCACCTCCAAATCGATTCCGCTCCAGAGTACAGGCCTCGGTGTAACGCTCATTTCTTCTACGATAAACGGGAATCTGACCATCACCCCTGGTGAGACAAATCCGTGACTCTTCAGTGAAGAGCCCTTTTTGCCAGTCCTGTCTGGTCCAGCGACGGTGGGTTTGTGCCCATAGGCGACGTTGTTGTCCGTGATGTCTGGTGAGGACCTGCCTTACAACAGGCCTACAAGCCCTCAGTCCAGCCTCTCTCAGCCTATTGCGAACAGTCTGAGCATTAATGGAGGGATTGTGCGTTCCTGGTGTAACTCGGGCAGTTGTTGCCGTCCTGTACCTGTCCCGCAGGTGTGATGTTCGGACGTACCGATCCTGTGCAGGTGTTGTTACACATGGTCTGCCACTGTGAGGACAATCAGCTGTCCGTCCTGTCTCCCTGTAGCTCTGTCTTAGGCGTTTTTACACACTTTATTTATTCTACAATATCAATGTCTTTGTTGTAAATATTGACGCCAAACTGGTGGCAGTTGAGTTAAAGTCAATAGTTGGAAGAGTTGCAGAATTAATAGAAAATCATTCCATTTTTGATCAGATGCTTTTTTCATTAATTAGGCTATTTTCTCTTAAGCCATATGATCTTTCTACTAGAAACTCATGGACAATATGGACACAGATATAAAACATTTACACTATATATTAACTTTTTAAAAGGTTATTAAAGTATAAATGACCAAAGTTACCATAGACTGCCATAGATTACCTCGTTTTGCAAGCCTAGTTTATCAGGGATACAGACCCCAGTTTGTAGCTCAGCTAGCTAACTTGAATTATTTTTCATACCGCCAGTCCACTTCCCTCCACTCCAGCCCTCCCAATGCAGTGAAGACATGGAAAGACATTAACAAGTGCCCCCTTTGTTGCCAAACAAATACAGATGGTATTTGGCTCACTCGCGCGTGGTGGATTAGCTGAGCTCTAGGCCACCAGGAGGCAGGAAGGCCCCGGAGGGAGGTGGTCAGCCTGCCATACAAAGACCTACAGCCATGGCCCTGTGTGAGTGGGTGGATGGGTGTCAGAGAGAGTAGCAGGCAACACAAGGACTGAACAACCCCCCCCCGGCCCTCTCTCTACTGGTCTCCTGGTTCGAGTGGATGGGGGAGTAGTGGGGGTGCTGAAATTGGGGTTGTAGTGTTGGTAGGAGAACATGACCGTAATTTGTTGCTTTAGGGTGGCACCGGCCGACAGCAGCAGTGACCTGCAGTTTTTGTTCAAAGGTTTTATAACATTTCCCCACTTACAGTATTAGTCTTGTAGTGTATGGATGTCATAATGTTTCCTGATATTTCTGTAGAGATTCTGCAAAAGTCTACTCTACTGTTTCAGTTTTTGGGCCGATCTACAGTGAGATTTGCCTTTCAGTGATTACAATTTGGACCAAAAAAACTATTTCTCAGCCGTTTCAAAGCTAATTACTGGCACAAAATCCCAAAACAACTTCACCGAAAAACCAAAACACCTTCCCTGAACAACAGTTCTCCTTTCCATTGCGTGTTTGTTGCCTGTCAGACAGGCTGTGAAAATAAGGGTAACACCTGCAGAGCAAGGACACCTGTTCACCCCTGAGCCTGACCTTGACTTGTGTGAGTGAGTTTCATTTAATGAAAAACATGATTTTGACTGTTCAGGACCTTTAAAGCTACAGCGAAAATTGCAGGTGAAAACTCAATAAAAACAAGTCTCAAATGTAATGAAAATGTCTATACATTTCAGCTGTTTCAAAAACATCGCTCTGCTATTATTATTTTTACTGAACGAATGTTGGGCTCAACAAGACATTTCTGTTTACGCTGCCCTACTTATAGAGGGGCAACTGTTGTGGGAGTGTCGTGTGCGACCTCCGGAGGTAGCTTTCTACAATACGCAGTTTGCATTAAAGTAATGTCTCTCGCGAATCGGTATTTCTCGAAGTTCTCCTTATTCCTCATCAATGCGAATAGACTCTCTAGAGAGAGAAGTCTGCTTTAAGTGCCTTCCCTGATTGGTTGACACAGCAGACTTAGTTTTGCAGGATTTTTTTCCTGCGATACAACCACGGCTGTGTGGTGTTGGAATGCACAGACCGCAGACTCTCTTCTCTGTACTGCTGTATTGAGCCATGTTGGGTCTGCAGGAAGGCTCATAATGTGCAAACAGACCTGGGTTAGGCTCAGCGGGAGGGGAAGAAACGGTCACACACCATGAGTTCTATGACACAGTATAGGAGCAATATAGGAAGGAAATATATTTTTTTACACAGTAAAGACAAAATAAAATACACTGAATGAACAGCCTTAATTCGTCGGGGCATAGAACCTGCAAGGTTTTGAAAGAGTTCCGTAGGGATGCTGGCCCATGTTGACTTCAACGCTTCCCACCGTTGTGTCAAGTTGGGTGGTGGACCATTCCTGATACACAAAGAAGCGTGGAAAAACCCAGCAGGCTTGCAGTTCTTGCCACAACCCAGTATGCCTGGTACCTACCACCATACCCCGTTCAATTGTCTCAAGGTTTAAAAATCCCTCTACACTGATTTGAAGTGGATTTAACAAGTGACATCAATAAGTGATCATAGCTTTCACCAGAATTAACGTGGTCTGTCTATGTTTTGGAATAAGCAGGTGTTCTTAATGTTTTGTACACTAAGTGTATAAGTATCTTTAACATACAGTAGGACCCTACTATACATATTTTCTTCAGATTTGGTTAGTACATTCACACCTAGTGTAGTCGCTGTTGATATTCTTATCTCTATACTGTACCTATGTACTATGCTCTTGCCCGTGTGTTTAAGTTGGATGTCTCTGCTGAATAAATCACAACTGACCCAGAGAGTCAGTTGGAAGTCCAAGTCATCTTGGACTTTTCAACAGTGAACTGAATCTAGAGTGCATTCGGAAAGTATTCAGACATCTTGACTTTTTCCACATTTTGTTACGTTAGTCTTATTCTAAAATAGATTCAATAGTTTTTTTCCCCTCAATCTACACACACCGCCCCATAATGATGAATAAAAAAAACAGGTTTTTAGAAATTGTTGCAAATTTATTCAAAATTAAAACACATATTACATTTACATACAGTACCAGTCAAACGTTTGGACACACTCATTCCAGGGTTTTTCTTTATTTTTACTATTTTCCACATTCTAGAATAATAGTGAAGACATCAAAACTCTGAAATAACAGATTTGGAATCAAGTTATAACCAAAAAAATTGTTAAACAAATTCTTCGAAGTAGCCACTCTTGGCATTCTCTCAACCAGCTCCATGAGGTAGTCACCTTGGAATGCATTTCAATTAACAGGTGTGCCTTGTTAAGTTAATTTGTGGAATTTCTTTCCTTCTTAATGCATTTGAGCCAATCTGTTGTGTTGTAACAAATTATGAGGGTATACAGAAGATAGCACTATTTGGTAAAAGACCAAGTCCATATTAAGGCAAGAACAGCTCAAATAAGCAAATCGAAACGACAGTCCATCATTACTTTAAGACATGAAGGGCAGTCAATCCGGAAAATGTCTAGAACTTTGAACATTTCTTCAAGTGCAGTCGCAAAAACCATGAAGCGCTATGATGAAACTGGCTCTCATGAGGACCGCCACAGGAAAGGAAGACCCAGAGTTACCTCTGCTGCAGAGGATAAGTTCATTAGAGTTACCAGCCTCAGAAATCGGCAATTAACTTCCTCAGCTTGCTGCCTAAAAAATGCTTTCTCAGAGTTCATGTAACAGATACATCAACTGTTTAGAGGAGACTGTGTGAACCAGGCCTTCATGGTCGAATTGCTCCAAAGAAACCACTACCAATAATAAGAAGAGACTTGCTTGGGCAAAGAAACACGAGCAATGGACAGTAGACCGGTGGAAATGTCCAAATGTGAGATTTTTGGTTTCAACCGCTGTATCTTTGTGCGATGCAGAGTAGGTGAACGGATTATCTTTGCATGTGCGGTTCCCACCGTGAAGCATGGAGGAGGAGGTGTGAGGGTGCTTTTCTGTTGACACTTTCTGTGATTTATTTCAAGGCACACTTTTCAAGGCACACTTAATCAGCATGGCTACCACAACATTCTGCAGCGATATGCCATCCCATCTGGTTTGCACTTAGTGGGATTATCATTTGTTTTTCAACAGGACAATGACCAAAAAAAACACACCTCCAGGCTGTGTAAGGGCTATTTGACGAAGAAGGAGAGTGATGGAGTGCTGCATCAGATGATGTGACCTCCACAATCACCTGACCTCAACCCAATTGAGATGGTTTGGGATGAGTTGGACTGCAGAGTGAAGGAAAAGCAGCCAAAAAGTGCTCAGCATATGTGGGAACTCCTTCAAGACTGTTGGAAAAGCATTCCAGGTGACTCTCATGAAGCTGATTTGAAAGAATGCCAAGAGGGTGCAAAGCTGTCATCAAGGCAAAGGGTGGCTTATTTGAAGAATCTCAAATATAAAATATATTTAGATGTTTAACACTTTTTTGGTTCCTACATGATTCCATATTTGTTATTTCATAGTTTTGATATCTTCACTATTGTACAATGTAGAAAATAGTCAAATAAATAAAAACCCTTCAATGAGTAGGTGTGTCCAAAATGTTGACTGGTACAGTAAATATTCAGACCCTGTACTCAGTACTTTGTTGAAGCACCTTTGACAGCGATTACATCGTTGAGTCTTCTTTGGTATGATTCTACAAGCTTGACGTACCTTTATTTGGGGAGTTTCTCCCATTCTTCGCTGTAGATCCTGTCAACCTCTGTCAGGTTGGATGGGTAGTGTCGCTGCACAGCTATTTTCAGGTCTCCAGAGATGTTCGATCGGATTCAAGTCCGGGCTCTGGCTGGGCACTCAAGGACATAAAACTTGTCCCGAAGCCATTCCTGCGTTGTCTTGGCTGTGTGCTTAGGGTCGTTGTCCTGTTGGAAGGTGAACCTTCACCCCAGTCTGAGGTCCTGAGCGCTCTGGAGAAGGTTTTCATCAAGGATCTCTCTGTACTTTGCTCCGTTCATCTTTCCTTCGATCCTGAATAGTCTCCTAGTCCCTGCCACTGAAAAACATCCCCACAGCATGATGCTGCCACCACCATTCTTCACCGTATGGATGGTGCCAGGTTTCCTCCAAACGTGACGCTTGGTTTCATCAGACAAGAGAATCTTGTTTCTCATGGTCTGAGAGTTTAGGTGCCTTTTACTGAAGAGTGGCTTCCATCTGGCCCCTCTACCATAAAGGCCTGATTGGTGGAGTGTGCGGAGGTGGTTGTCCTTCTGAAAGGTTCTTACATCTCCACAGAGGACCACTAGAGCTCTGTCAGTGACCATCCGGTTCTTGGTCACTTCCCTGACCTAGGCCCTTCTCCCAGATTGCTCAGTTTGGCTGGGAAGACAGCTCAAGGAAGAGTCTTGGCGGTTCTAAACTTCTTCCATTTAAGAATGATGGAGGACAGTGTTTTTGGGGACCTTCAATGCTGCAGAAATGTTTTGGTACCCTTCTCCAGATCTGTGCCTCGACACAATCGTGTCTCGGAGCTCTACTGACAATTCCTTCGACCTCATGGCTTGGTTTTTGCTCAGACATACACTTTCAACTGTGACCTTATAAACATGTGTTTGCCTTTCCAAATCATATCCAATCAACTGAATTTACCGCAGAGGGACTCGAAGTTGTAGAAACATCTCAAGGATGATTAATGGAAACAGGATGCACCTGAGCTCAATTTTGAGTCTCATAGCAAAGGTTCTGAAAACTTGTGAAGTTATTTCAGTTTATTTTAATACATTTGCTAAAATGTATAAAACCCTGTTTTCACTTTGTCATTATGGTGTATTGTGTGTAGATTGAGGATGTGTTTATTTAATTTTAGAATAAGGCTGTAACAAAATGTGGAAAAAGTCAAAGGGTCTAAATACTTTCTGAATGCACTGTACATCACTATGTCAACAGGAGTCCACCTTCTGCATTCCTGCCAGACTTCATGCACTGGAATGAGAATCGAATGGAACAGTACTTCATTATTCCATCTCTGGGGAGTTATTCCACCACTAAAAAGAAGCCTAATCCCAGATTCCCATTTAATGGTCAATCTGCTCTTTGTTTCCTGTCTATGACTGGATTAGTGGGTAGCAGGGATGGTGTTTATGCCCGGCAGTCTGAAATAGACAGGACAGCATTAAGTTAATGACTCTCTTCCTTAAGTGGACAATGGGAATGGACGGGATAAAAAGTGAACATTTGATTCATGCTCTCATTGCTCCTCTAAAAAATAAATTTAATTATTTTACCTTTTATTTAACCAGGTAGGCTAGTTGAGACAAAGTTCTCATTTTCAACTGTGACCTGGCCAAGGTAAAGCATAGCAATTCGACTCATACAACAACAGAGTTACACATGGAATAAACTAAACAGTCAATAATACAGTAGAACAAAAGAAAACAAAAAGTCTATGTACAGTGGCTGGCTACAGGTTATCTACAAGTCTCTGCTAGGTAAAGCCCCGCTTATCTCAGCTCACTGGTCACCATAGCAGCACCCACTAGTAGCACACGCTCCAGCAGGTATATCTCACTAGTCACCCCCAAAGCCAGTGCAAATTAGGTAAGATAAGGGAGTTAGGGCAATAAATAGGCCATGGTGGCGAAGTACTTACAACATAGCAATTAAACACAAATGGTAGATGTGCAGAAGATGAATGTGCAAGTAGAGATACTGGGGTGCAAAGGAGTAAGATAAATAAATAACTAAATACAGTATGGGGATGAGGTAGGTAGATAGATGGGCTGTTTACAGATGGGCGATGTACAGGTGCAGTGATCTGTGAGCTGCTCTGACAGCTGGTGCTTAAAGCTAGTGAGGGAGATGAATCTCCAGCTTTAGAGATTTTTGTAGTTCGTTCCAGTCATTGGCAGCAGAGAACTGGAAGGAAAGACGACCAAAGGAGGAATTGGCTTTGGGGGTGACTAGTGAGATATACCTGCTGGAGCGTGTGCTACTAGTGGGTGCTGCTATGGTGACCAGTGAGCTGAGATAAAGCGGGGCTTTACCTAGCAGAGACTTGTAGATAACCTGTAGCCAGTGGGTTTGGCGACGAGTATGAAGCGAGGGCCAACCAACGAGAGCGTACAGGTCGCAATGGTGGGTAGTGTATGGGGCTTTAGTGACAAAATGGATGGCACTGTGATAGACTGCATCCAGTTTGTTGAGTAGAGTGTTGGAGGCTATTTTATAGATTACATCACCGAAGTCGAGGATCGATAGGATGGTCAGTTTTACGAGGGTATGTTTGGCAGCATGAGTGAAGGATGCTTTGTTGCGCTATAGGAAGCCGATTCTAGATTTCATTTTGGATTGGAGATGCTTAATGTGAGTCTGGAAGGAGAGTTTACAGTCTAACCAAACACCTAGGTATTTGTAGTTGTCTACGTATTCTAAGTAAGAGCCGTCAATAGTGACGCTATACGGGCGAGCAGTGATTAGCATGCATTTAGTTTTACTTGCGTTTAAGCAGTTGGAGGCCACGGAAGGAGAGTTGTATGGCATTGCAGCTCATCTGGAGGTTAGGTAACACCGTGTCCAAAGAAGGGTCAGAAGTATACAGAATGGTGTCGTCTGCATAGAGGTGTATCAGAGAATCACCAGCAGCAAGAGCAACATCATTGATGTTTACAGAGAAAAGAGTCGGCCCGAGGATTGAACCCTGTGGCACCCCCATAGAGACTCCCAGAGGTCCGGACAACAGGCCCTCCGATTTGACACACTGAACTCTATCAGAGAAGTAGTTGGTGAACCAGGCGAGGCAATCATTTGAGAAAGCAAGGCTGTCGAGTCTGCCAATAAGAATGTGGTGATTGACAGTGTCGAAAGCCTTGGCCAGGTCGATGAATACGGCTGCACAGTAATGTCTCTTATTGATGGCAGTTAAGATGTCGTGTAGGACTGAGCGTGGCTGAGGTGCACCCATGACCAGCTCTGAAACCAGATTGCATAGCGGAGAAGGTATGGTGGGATTCGAAATGGTCAGTAATCTGTTTTGTTAACTTGGCTTTTGAAGACCTTAGAAAGACAGGGTAGGATAGATATAGGACTGTAGCAGTTTGGGTCTAGAGTGTCACCCCCTTTGAAAAGGGGGATGACCGCGGCAGCTTTCCAATCTTTGGGAATCTCAGATGATACGAAAGAGAGGTTGAACAGGCTAGTAATAGGGGTTGCAACAATTTCGGCAGATCATTTTAGAAAGAGGGTCCAGATTGTCTAGCCCGGCTAGAGTTGTAGGGGTCCAGATTTTGCAGCTCTTTCAGAACATCAGCTATCTGGATTTGGGTAAAGGAGAAATGGTGGGGGCTTTGCCGGGTTGCTGTGGACGGTGCCGGGCAGTTGACCGGGGTAGAGTAGCCATGTGGAAAGCATGGCCAGCCGTAGAGAAATGCTTATTGAAATTCTCAATTATAGTGGATTTAATCAGTGGTGACAATGTTTCCTAGCCTCAGAGCAGTGGGCAGCTGGGAGGAGGTGCTCTTATTCTCCATGGACCGTGATGAGGGGTGGTCGTTTGGTCGCAGACCCATTAATGGATGCAGGTAATGAGGCAGTGATCGCTGAGATCTTGATTGAAAATAGCAGAGGTGTATTTGGAGGGCGAGTTAGTTAGGATGACATCTATGAAGGTGCCCTGTGTTTACGGATTTGGAGTTGTACCTGGTAGGTTCATTGATAATTTGTGAGATTGAGGGCATCAAGCTTGGATTGTAGGATGGCCGGGGTGTTAAGCATGTCCCAGTTTAGGTCACCTAGTAGCACGAGCTCGGAAGATAGATGGGGGGCAATCAATTCACATATGGTATCGAGGGCACAGTTGGGGGCAGAGGGAGGTGTATAGCAAGTGGCAACAGTGAGAGACTTGTTTCTGGAAAGGTGAATTTTTAGAAGTAGAAAGTGTTTGGGTACAGACTTGGATAGTAATACAGAACATCTTTGCAGTAGATAGCAACACTGCCCCCTTTGGCAGTTCTATTTTGGCGGAAAATGTTATAGTTAGCGATGGAGATTTCAGGGTTTTTGGTGGTTTTCCTAAGCCAGGATTCATACACGGCTAAGACATCCTGGTTGGCAGAGTGTGCAAAAGCAGTGAGTAAAACAAACTTAGGGAGTAGGCTTCTAATGTTAAAGCCTTGGTTTCATGCATGTTTACTGTTACAGAAGTCAACAAATGAGAGCACCTGCGGAGTGGGAGTGGAGCTGGGCACTGCAGGACCTGGATTAACCTCTACATCACCAGAGGAACAGAGGAGAAGTAGGATAAGGGTACGGCTAGGTGCTATACGAACTGACCGTCTAGCACGTTCGGAACAGAGGGTAAAAGGAGCAGGTTTCTGGGCACGATAGCATAGATTAAATGCATAGTGTACAGACAAAGGTAAGGTAGGATGTGAGTACATTGGAGGTAAACCTAGGCATTGAGTAATGAGGAGAGAGATATAGTCTCTAGAGACGTTTAAACCAGGTGATGTCATCGCATATGTAGGAAGTGGAACATGGTTGGTTAAGACGTATTGAGCAGGGCTAGAGGCTCTACAGTGAAATAAGACAGTAATCACTAACCAGGACAGTAATGGACGAGGCATATTGATATTAGAGAGAGGCATGCGTAGCCAAGTGAACATATGGGTCCAGTGAGTGGTTGGACTGACTGGGGACACGGCGATTCAGACCGTTAGCAGGCCAATGCTAACAGTTAGTAGGCCGGGGCTAAACAAGCTAGCAGTTAGCAGACCGGGGCAGGCAAGCTAGCAGTTAGCAGACCGGGGCAGGCAAGCTAGCAGTTAGCAGACCGGGGCAGGCAAGCTAGCAGTTAGCAGACGGGGCAGGCAAGCTAGCAGGCAGACCGGGGCAGGCAAGCTAGCAGTTAGCAGACCGGGGCAGGCAAGCTAGCAGTTAGCAGACCGGGGCAGGCAAGCTAGCAGTTAGCAGACCGGGGCAGGCAAGCTAGCAGTTAGCAGACCGGGGCAGGCAAGCTAGCAGTTAGCAGACCGGGGCAGGCAAGCTAGCAGTTAGCAGACCGGAGCTAGCAAGTTAACCTTTGTGGCACGTCGCGATGGGGGTAATCTGTTTTTGCCTCTTCGTGCGGTGACGTCGATAGGCCAGTCGTGGATTAGTAGGGTTCCAAGTAGCTCTAGGTAGCTAGCAGGTTAGCAGAATGGGCCTTCAGCGGGCGTCGCGCCTGAGGGGCCTGTTGGAATCCTCGGGCAGATTGTCGTTATTCCAGTCGTAGAGGATCGGATATTGTAGCCCAGGAGTGGGCTTCGGTGGTAGCACAGGAGCCCTGGCCGGGCTAGCTTCAGGCTAATTGGTGCTTGCTCCGGGATGGAAACGCTAGCCAGGAGTGGTCACCCCGGAATGCGGTTAGCTAGTTGCGAAGATCCAGATGAAAATGTTCCGAGTTTGCGGTAGGAATCCGGGGATATGGAGAGAAATAGGTCTGTTATGCTCTGGTTTGAGTCACGTTGTTCAAACTGGCGAGAGCTTTCCGAGCTAAAGGTTAGCTGATGACCGCTAGCAGTGGTTTGCTAACTGATCGCTGGTAGGTAGTTAGCCGGCTAGCTTCAGTTGAGGGATTCCAGATCCAAAGTAAATAGAAATACTTTAGAAAAAAGCAGATCCACGGCACATTGGATGAGGCGGGTTGCAGGAGAGTATTTTGAAGTTGAGGTTTAGGAAAATATATTTTAAGATATTCGAAGAAAAAGATGTAATAAGATATAAGGGACACGACAGGACAAAGACGTCTGACTGCTACGTCATCTTGGAAGTAGTCTGTTAAAGAACATTGTCACTATGAAACTGCTAGACGGTGAGTTGCAATGTTAGAAATAAAATATTGGTAAAAATGTACATTACTCTTCCTATCCTTCCCTCATCTCTTTGTTCCCTCAGCCCTATGTTCCGTCAGTACCCACTGAACCAATTTTAATTCAAATTGGCACAAATGCTTATTGTTATAAGATAGACAATTTGGTTCAGTATTCAGACCCCTTGATAATTTCCACATTTTGTTACGTTACAGCCATATTCTAGAATTGATTAAAACATTTTTTTCCCAATGTCACAATAAAAAAGAAATGTTTCCATGATTAATCAAATAAATCAAATTGATTGTTTTTAAAGCCCTTCTTACATCAGCTGATATCTCAAAGTTCTGTACAGATACCCAGCCTAAAACCCCAAACAGCAAGCAATGCAGGTGTAGAAGCACGGTGGCTAGGAAAAACTCCTTAGAGAAGCCGGAACCTAGGAAGAAACCTAGAGAGGAATCAGGCTCTGAAAGGGTGGTCGTCCTCTTCTGGTAGTGCCGGGTGGAGATTATAACAGAAAATGGCCAAGATGTTCAAATGTTCATAGATGACCAGCAGGGTCAAATAATAATAATCAGTGGTTGTCGAGGGTGCAACAGGTCAGCACCTCAGGAGTAAATGTCAGTTGGCTTTTCATAGCCGATCATTAAGAGTATCTCTACCGCTCCTGCTGTCTCTAGAGAGTTGAAAACAGCAGGTCTTGGACAGGTAGCACGTCCCGTGAAATAGTCAGGGATCCATAGCCGCAGGCAGAACAGTTGAAACTGGAGCAACAGCATGGCCAGGTGGACTGGGGACAGCAAGGAGTCATCAGGCCAGGTAGTCCTGAGGCATGGTCCTAGGGCTCAGGTCCTCCGAGAGAGAGAAAGAGAGAGAATTAGAGAGAGCATACTTAAATTCACACAGGACACAGGAGAAATACTCCAGATATAACAGACTGACCCTAGCCCCCCGACACAAACTACTGCAGCATAAATACTGGAGGCCGAGACAGGGGGAAATACTGGGGACTGAGACAGGGGGAGACACTGTGGACCCATCCAACGATACCCCCGGACAGGGCCAAACAGGCAGGATATAACCCCACCCACTTTGCCAAAGCACTGCCCCCACATCACTAGAGAGATCTTCAACCACCAACTTAGCATCCTGAGACAAGGCCGAGTATAGCCCACAAATATCTCCGCCACGGCACAACCCAAGGGGGAGTGCCAACCCAGACAGGAAGATCACGTCAGTGACTCACCCCTGCTAGGGATGGCATTGAAGAGCACCAGTAAGCCAGTGACTCAGCCCCTGTAATAGGGTTGGAGACAGAGAATCCCAGTGGAGAGAGGGGAACCGGCCAGGCAGAGACCGCAAGGGCGGTTCATTGCTCCAGAGCCTTTCCATTCACCTTCACACTCCTGGGCCAGACTACACTCAATCATAGGACCTACTGAAGAGATGAGTCTTCAGTAAAGACTTAAAGATTGAGACCGAGTTTGCGTCTCTCACATGGATAGAAAGACCATTCCTTAAAATTTGAGCTCTATAGGAGAAAGCCCTGCCTCCAGCTGTTTGCTTAGAAAATCTAGGGACAGTTGGGAGGCCTGCGTCTTGTGACCGTAGCATACGTGTAGGTATGTACGGCAGGACCAAATCGGAACGATGGGTAGGAGCAAGCCCATGTAATGCTTTGTAGGTTAGCAGTAAAACCTTGAAATCAGCCCTTGCCTTAACAGGATGCCAGTGTAGAGAGGCTAGCACTAGAGTAATATGATCAAATTGTTGTGTTCTAGTCAAGATTCTAGCAGCCGTATTTAGCACTAACTGAAGTTTATTTAGTGCTTTATCTGCGTAGCCGGAAAGTAGAGCATTGCAGTAGTCTAACCTAGAAGTGACAAAAGCATGGATTAATTTTTCTGCATCATTTTGACAGAAAGTTCGATTTTTGCAATGTTACGTAGATGGAAAAAAGCTGTCTTTGAAACAGTCTTGATATGTTCGTCAAAAGAGAGATCAGGGTCCCGAGTAATGCCAAGGTCCTTCAGTTTTATTTGAGATGACTGTACAACCATTAAGATGAATTGTCAGATTCAACAGAAGATCTCTTTGTTTCTTGGGACCTAGAACAAGTATCTCTGTTTTGTCCGAGTTTAAAAGTAGAACATTTGCAGCCATACACTTCCTTATGTCTGAAACACAGGCTTCCAGCGAGAGCAATTTGGGGGCTTCACCATGTTTCATCAATGTTCAGCTGTGTGTCATCTGCATAGCAGTGAAAGTTAACATTATGTTTCCGAATGACATCACCAAGAGGTCAAATATATAGTGAAAACAATAGTGGTCCTAAAACGGAACCTTGAGGAACACCGAAATTTGTCAGAGGACAAACTGATATCTTTCCGACAGATGAGATCTAAACCAGGCCAGAACTTGTACGTGTAGACCGAATTGAGTTTCCAATCTCTCCAAAAGAATGTGGTGTTCGGTGGTATCAAAGGCAGCAATAAGGTCTAGGAGCACGAGGACAGATGCAGAGCCTCGGTCTGATGCCATAATCTCCAGGTAATGAATTTGCATATGTCCTATCTGCTTGGATTTCGAAAAAGTTAACCCCAAATAAGCTAGCAGTGTTATTAAATTTCTTATTAAATAATTCAGTGAAAGTTAATGACGGTTTTGGAGCAGTGGCTTCTTCCTTGCTGAGTGTCGATGTCGATATAGGAATCGTTTTACTGTGGATATAGATACTTTTGTCCCTGTTTCCTCCAGCATCTTCACAAGGTCCTTTGCTGTTGTTCTGGGATTGATTTGCACTTTTTGCACCAAAATATGTTCATCTCTAGGAGACAGAACGCGCCTCCTTCCTGTGCGGTATGACGGCTGCGTGGTCCCATGGTGTTTATACTTGCTTACTATTGTTTGTACAGATGAACATGGTACCTTCAGGCGTTTGTAAATGCTCCCAAGGATGAACCAGACTTGTGGAGGTCTACAATTTATTTTTATGATGTCTTGGCTGATTTCTTTAGTTTTTCCCATGATGTCAAGCAAAGAGACACTGAGTTTGAAGGTAGGCCTTGAAATACATCCACAGGTACACCTCCAATTGACTCAAATTATGTCAATTAGCCTATCAGAAGTTTCTAAAGCCATGACATCATTTTCTGGAATTTTCCAAGCTGTTTACAGGCACAGTCAACTTAGTGTATGCAAACATCTGACCCAATTGTGATAGTGAAATAATCTGTCTGTAAACAATTGTTGGAAAAATTACTTGTCATGCACAAAGTAGATGTCCTAACCGACTTGCCAAAACTATAGTATGTTAATAAGATATTTGTGGAGTGGTTGAAAAACGAGTTTTAATGAGTATATGTGAACTTCCGACTTCAACTGGAAAAATAATATTAAAATAAAACACGTAATAATAAATTCACAATGAGTAACGATAACTTGGATATATACACGGGGTACCAGTACTGAGTTGATGTGCAGGGGTACGAAGTAATTGAGTTACATATGTACATATAACTAGGAATAAAGTGACCGATAATAAACAGTAGCAGCAGCATATGTGATGAGTTTTAAAAAAGCTAGCTCAAAAAGGGTCAATGCAGATAGTCCGGGCAGCTAATTGGTTAAATATTTAGCAGTCTTCTGGCTAGGGAGTAGAAGAACGGCCTCAAAGTTTGTTTAAAAAAATAAAATAAAAAATATTTCGCAGTCTTGTCTTGGGGGAAGAATAACATTCCCAGAACATTTCTTCTCAGAACGTAAACACAGAAAAGTATACGTTCCCACAACTTCCAATGAACCAAAGGTGCTAGCTGGGTAGTTAGGCACTGAAAAAAAGAGAAAATATTCCAGTCCACCTCAAAGAATTGACACGCTGTCAATACCTTTTTTCTTCTTTCTTTATTTCTGTATTTGTCCTCCCCCTTCATGAAAAGAAAAGGCAAGGGGCTTAGTGTATATAGACAGTGTGGGCTTCATGTTTGTTCGTCTCTTTTGTCTGAGCCTGGGGAAGGCTGAATGTGGCTGGAGTTACAGGTGTGAATGCCCACGCCATCACAGACCCAAGCGCCCCCCTCTTCGCCTCACCACCACCTCCGACATTCTGAGGCTGCCATGTCATACCCAATTTCAATCAGAACAGAGTCCACCACAACAATGAGTCTTAAAAGCCTTGGCAGCCAGCAGAGTGTGTGCCAGGTCTGGCCTGCTGTATAAAAGGGGAGAAGAAAACACTTAGCTTTTCTCAATAATGACTCTTCGTAAAGATAATATTTTTAGGGATTTGTCAGGTATTTTAAGCTGTCTTGTGAAGTAGTACATAAGAGGTATTTCACTTCATTGAGCCGTGTAAAAAAAAAAAAAAAAAAAAAAAAACATATGAAGCCCAGCTGATAAGGTCCACAGAGCACAAACAGACAGTGGTGTTGTTCATTGTGTCCTTTCTGGTGAAAATCTTTGCTGTCCTCTTAAGTAACATCTGGCAGCTGTAATCATTATCAGAGTTATGATCAGAAATCATTTTCTGTTAACTCAATGAAGAGTTTCTCATGCTCTCTCACTCGCTCTCTCCTCCCTTCCCCTCTTCTTCTCTCTCTCCCTCTCTCTCCAGGTGTTCTGAAGGACTACCTGCGTGAGTTGCCCTACCCCCTTATCACTAAGCACTTGTATGAGACTGTGTTGGACTCTATGGCTCAGAGACCTCTACGTATCGGAGCAGGAAGATGTGAAAATGACCCGGCAGACACAGAACACACCGTCAGTCTCCTGGAGAACCTGCCAGAGGTGGAGAGGGTAAGGGACAGTTCCTCTTCAATCGATCAATGAAGTTTATACATAAATCAACATTTGTCACAAAGTGCTTTTGCAGTTGCCTTTGAGTTCACAGTGCTCTTGGTTCTCTACATTCACCAAGTTCCTTCAGTAATGTTCATTAGTACTGTGCAGCGTTCACAGTACACAGTTTCAAACCCTCTTGATGTTAGGAAATAACAGTAGCTGAGAGAAATAGCAATAGCATAAACAAAGATCCAATAAGCGACACATTTCGGTTGAATGCATTGTTGTGCAACTGACTAGGTATTTCCTTTCCCTTAGTGCGTTTGTGTTTCTAAAAAGGAGCCGTGTCTTTGGTCAGTGTTGATCCGCCCTTACCCAGCATGTTTTCTGTCTCTGTTACCCCAGTTGACCCTGCGGAGGCTGCTGGACCATCTCAAGCTGGTGGCGTCATACCACGAGGTCAACAAGATGACGTGTCAGAACCTGGCGGTATGCTTCGGCCCCGTGCTGCTCAGCCAACGCCAGGAGGCCAGCTGTCATAGCAACCGGGTCTTCATCGACTCGGAGGAGCTGGCCAGCGCCCTACACTTCAAGAAACATATTGAAGTGCTACACTACCTGCTGCAGCTATGGCCAGGTACACTATGGAGATACAATACTAGAGTGGCCTTTGAAGTGAACCTTCATAACTCTAGAATGAGGTGATATGGCAGCCATCTTGGTCAGGGATGCATTCTAAACCAGTATACTTCATGGTGTAGTACCATGCAGTACCACTGGATCTAGAGCCATTTAGTAAATATAAAAATGCCTATCTTTATTACTGGCTCATTACTCCTGCAGTGAATGTATCAGCCTTTTAAATCAGGCCGTTGAGTAGTGTGTCTACAGTACATGGGCATTCTGAATTACTAAAACAACAACTTAATAAACAAGTAATAACAGACTTAAGCATTCACCCAAAATCAGACAAGCCATTTCTTAGAAGGACATATTGTTCCCCCGGATGCTTTCTAGTGCAAATTGTTCCCAGCACTGTGCTGTGGTTCTGTTCTAAACATGACTTTTAAAGGCTGGGTTGGCACTTTAGCTGACACGCACGCACACACACAGCAGATAGCCATTCGCCACATCTGTTCGTTCATCATAGATTAAATGCTCCACAGAGTGCTTCATCATGACGGCCAAAGCCTTACTGTAAACCAAGCTCAGTGGGCAGGGACGCTTTTATATAAATCACCGTCCAGAGAAAGTGTGCTTCTAAAATGGCACCCTATTCCTTATATAGTGCACTACTTTTGTCCAGAGCCCTATGGGACCTGGTCAAAAGAAGTGCACTGTAAAAGCAAATAGGGTGCCATTTGGGATGCATCTGAAGACATCCTGGACCAACTGTGGCTCTATGGTTGTTAATGTGTCTCTGTTCTGCTCTCAGCAGCTGTCTTCTTTGTGTGCACGGTGATACGAGACAGATGAGTATAACTGGGATATGAAAGAAAGATGAGCGTAGGGTTGCCAGAGGGTTTGGTTGTCAAATCCTGTGCCGATGGATGTGCTGCCTCTAACGAGGATGGGGAAGAGAAGACTAAGACTATACAGTAACTGTCTGATCCCCTCAGATCTAACATTTTCTCTAACCAATTTAACTTCATAGTGTTGTGTACACAGTTGAAGTCAGAAGTTTACATACACCTTAGCCAAATACATTTAAACTCAGTTTTTCACATTTCCTGACATTTAATCCTAGTAAGAATTCCCTGTCTCGTGTCAGTTAGGATCACCACTTTATTTTAAGAATGTGAAATGTCAGAATAATAGTAGACTGATTTATTTCAGCTTTTATTTATTTCATCACATTCCCAGTGAGTCAGAAGTTTACATACACTCAATTAGTATTTGGTAGTATTGCCTTTAAATTGTTTAACTTGGTTTTAACATTGTTTAAATGTTTCAGGTAGCCTTCCACAAGCTTCCCACAATAAGTTAGGTGAATTTTGGCCCATTCCTCCTGACATAGCTGGTGTAACTGAGTCAGGTTTGTAGGCATCCTTGCTCACACACGCTTTTTCAGTTCTGCCCACAAATGTTCTATAGGATTGAGGTCAGGGCTTTGTGATGGCCACTCCAATACCTTGACTTTGTTGTCCTTAGGCACTTTTGCCACAACTTTGGAAGTATGCTTGGGGTCATTGTCCATTTGGAAGAACCATTTGCGACCAAGCTTTAACTTCCTGACTGATGTCTTCAGATGTTGCTTCAATATATGCTCATAATTTTCCTCCTCATCATTGTGAAGTGCAGCAAAGCACCCCCACAACATGATGCTTCGTGGTTGGGATGGTGTTCTTCGGCTTGCAAGCCTCCCCCTTCTCCTCCAAACATAACAATGGTCATTATAGCCAAACAGTTCTATTTTTGTTTCATCAGACCAGAGGACTTTTCTCCAAAAAGTACGATCTTTGTCCCCATGTGCAGTGGCTTCTTCCTTGCTGAGTGGCCTTTCAGGTTATGTCGATATAGGACTTGTTTTACTGTGGATATAGATATTTCTGTACCGGTTTCCTCCAGCATCTTCACGAGGTCCTTTGCTGTTGTTCTGGGATTGATTTGCACACCAAAGTACATTAATTTCTAGGAGACCGAACGTGTCTCCTTCCTGAGCAGTATGACGGCTGCATGGTCCCATGGTGTTTATACTTGCGTACTATTGTTTGTACAGATGAACGTGGTACCTTCAGGCATTTGGAAATTGCTCCCAAGGATGAACCAGACTTGGAGGTCTACAATTTATTTTCTGAGGTCTTGGCTGATTTCTTTTGATTTTCCCATGATGTCAAGCAAAGAGTCACTGAGTTTGAAGGTAGGCCTTGAAATACATCCATGACATCATTTTCTGGAATTTTCCAAGCTGTTTAAAAGGCACAGCCAGCTTAGTGTATGTAAACTTCTGACCCACTGGAATTGTGATACAGTGAACTATAAATGAAATAATCTGTCTGTAAACAATTGTTGGAAAAATTACTTGTCATGCACAAAGTAGATGTCCTAATCAACTTGCCAAAACTATAGTTTGTTAACAAGATATTTGTGGATTGTTTGAAAAATGATTTTAATTGACTCCAACCTAAGTGTATGTAAACTTCCGACTTCAACTGTATACAGTGCCTTCAGAAAGTATTTACACCCCTTGACTTATTTTGTCACTGGCTTTACACACACACAATACCTGATCATGTTAAAGTGGAACACAGCAAAATAATAAGAATAAGTCAAAGGGTATGAATACTTTCAGTGCTTACATGAAAGTCTTACATGAAACAAATTCTGTACATGGAAAATATCCTTATTTAAAGATTGCAAACATGTTAGTGCTAGTCAGATATTCAGTCCAAGGAAACCATCTCAGATAATTTTGTACCTGAGAGAACAGACTGTTGTTGAATATTGTACCCATTCATTTGTCAGCTGCAAAGCTGTACCTCTACCATAGACCAGTTTAACTGGTCTAACACTTCCACTCACAGGTTGCCAAAAATAACTAACTGAAAGCCACACCCCCAGTAATCCACAACTCTAATATAATGTACCTCTACCATAGACCAGTTACAACACTTCTACTCGCGGGTGGTCAAAAATAATAAATTGGAAGCCTCGCCAACACTAAGCCATACCACCAATATAATTTCACAGTGTGCCTTGCCTCGAGCGAATTGTAGACTTACCCCCGAAGAATGTATTTGTTAGTGACAGAGACATGGTTCCTGAATTCATACATTTTTGAACATGTGGCCTTCAAGTGAGTTCCTTGGCTATTTATCATTATAATTAAACTCTTTATGATGAAACATTACATATCTCATCACACCTTATTTTGAGGCCTAGCATTACCCTAATACAGTGGCTTGAAACTCATGGTTTACAGGCCACATCAGGCCTGTTAGTAGGGTTGCAAAATTCCAGTAACTTTCTCCAAATTCACAGATTTTAATCTTCCATCTGGGATTTCTGGAAGCTTGTAAGTCACATTATGCTTCTTTGCAAAGTGTAATTTTTTGTTGGAATTGGTGTGGAAATCCAACTGTTGGAATTTATATTCATCCGCAACCTTATTTCATAATGACTGCCAGGATTAGGAAAAATGTGCAGATGCTATCTAAGCCATTTAATCTGGAACAACCATTTCAGTAATGTGTGCCAAAATCTATCAAAATGATTGGATCAGTTTAGGAAATTGTATGTTATTTATCATTGTGTAGCATAATATCAATCAACCAATCACTCAATGTACATGCAAAAACAGATATTAAAAACAATTTCAAAAAAATCTACCTGTAGTAGAGCATGCTGGGTAAAAAGTTTATTTATCATAAATTTAAAAAATGTAGTATATGCGACTTCTCATTTAGTTTGGGTCAGTACCATAAACATTTTAAGTAATAAATTACTTTTCATTAACTTTGAGTTCAACATACTAGAAGTATTTGAGTAAAAAAAAAAATACTTCTGCGTCAGTGTAGTTTCCATCCCTGGCTAGAGCCTAGAGGTGTGTCCTGAGTGAGTAACTCTAACCTTGACCAAACTGAAATTCAAGTCTTGGCTGGCCCGCAAATCTGTTTACACAAACACACCTCCTGTTCTTCATGCCCACTTCCTCAGCTCAGTGTGTAATGCGGCCAGTCTATAATTAAGGACATTCCAGTCCTAACCTTAGCCCATAGCTCTCCCAGCTTTAGTCTAGTCTAATGTTTAAAAACCATTATAGGATATTTTCAGCTTCTTCACAAGGTCCACACCTTCCAATGCATAGTTGCATAGGCCTGGAGTGTGTGTCTGGGAGTGTATGTCTGGGAGAATGCTTTGCTTGGCCTCTGTACATGCTTTGTTTTGTGTTAATTTACTGTATGTGTGTACAGTGCCGATTTTAGCATGTCAATCTTGTGGGGCAAACAAATATGTTTTAGATGCATGCCAGCAAAGCCACTACAACACAAAACTAAACAATACATGAATTGCACTATGACGGTGACAAACGGTGCCCACAAATTGTTAGGGCCTACATAAAGCTTTCCCAACAGCAGTCCCAATACCTTACCACTGCTACACCTGGCTATCTGCAGAGCCTTGTCTGGCAGCAAAACAGTTAATTCAGCCTCATTTTACTGCCTTTAAAAAAAACATAGCTTATATGGCTGACTTGCTTAAACCAATGTGGTTTATATTGACAATTGAGATGTAACAAATTATGGCATAAGGGGACGATGAGCTGATGAGGCAATCCAGCATTTCGTTTTAGACATAAATGAGCAAGCTAGGACAGACGAAGTCAATATACAGTGGGGAGAACAAGTATTTGATAACCTGCATAATCGTCAGTATTTCCTACTTACAAAGCATGTAGAGGTCTGTAATTTATCATAGGTACACTTCAACTGTGAGAGACGGAATCTAAAACAAAAATTCAGAAAATCACGTATGATTTTTAAGTAATTAATTGGCTTTTTATTGCATGACATAAGTATGAGATACATCAGCAAAGCAGGGCTTAATATTTGGTACAGAAACCTGTTTGCAATTACAGAGATCATACGTTTCCTGTAGTTCTTGACCAGGTTTGCACACACTGCAGCAGGGATTTTGGGCCACTCCTCCAAACAGACCTTCTCCAGATCCTTCAGGTTTCGGGGCTGTCGCTGGGCAATACGGACTTTCAGCACCCTCCAAAGATTTTCTATTGGGTTCAGGTCTGGAGACTGGCTAGGCCACTCCAGGACCTTTGGATGCTTCTTACGGAGCCACTTCTTAGTTGCCCTGGCTGTGTGTTTTGGATCATTGTCACGCTGGAAGACCCAGCCACGACCCATCTTCAATGCTCTTACTGAGGGAAGGAGGTTGTTGACCAAGATCTCGCGATACATGGCCCCATCCATCCTCCCCTCAATACGGTGCAGTCGTCCTGTCCCCTTTGCAAAAAAGCATCCCCAAAGAATGATGTTTCCACCTCCATGCTTCACGGTTGGGGTTGTACTCATCCTTCTTCTTCCTCCAAACACGGCGAGGAGTTTAGACCAAAAAGCTCTATTTTTGTCTCATCAGACCACATGACCTTCTCCCATTCCTCCTCTGGATCATCCAGATGGTCATTGGCAAACTTCAGACAGGCCTGGACATGCGCTGGCTTGAGCAGGGGGACCTTGTGTGCGCTGCACGTCCATGACGGCGTAGTGTGTTACTAATGGTTTTCTTTGACTGTGGTCCCAGCTCTCTTCAGGTCATTGACCAGGTCCTGCCGTGTAGTTCTGGGCTGATCCCTCACCTTCCTCATGATCATTGATGCCCCATGAGGTGAGATCTTCCATGGAGCCCCAGAACGAGGGTCATCTTGAACTTCTTCCATTTTCTAATAATTGCGCCAACAGTTGTTGCCTTCTCACCAAGCTGCTTGCCTATTGTCCTGTAGCCCATCCCAGCCGTGTGCAGGTCTACAATTTTATCGCTGATGTCCTTACACAGCTCTCTGGTCTTGGCCATTGTGGAGAGATTGGAGTCAGTTTTGATTGAGTGTGTGGACAGGTGTCTTTTATACAGGTAACAAGTTCAAATAGGTGCAGTTAATACAGATAATGAGTGAAGAACAGGAGGGCTTCTTAACGAAAAACTAACAGGACTGTGAGAGCCGGAATTCTTACTGGTTGGTAGGTGATAAAATACTTATGGCATGCAATAAAATGCAAATGAATTACTTAAAAATGATACAATGTGAATTTCTGGATTTTTGTTTTAATTCCGCCTCTCACAGTAGAAGTGTACCTAAGATAAGATTCACACACCTGTACATGCTTTGTAAGTAGGAAAACCTGCAAAATCAGCAGTGTATCAAATACTTGTTCTCCCCACTAAGTATTTGTTCAGCACTTTTGAAATGTAATTCAGAACATGGGTCGTTCTTACAGTATTCTCCCTGTACACAAAGTCCGAACCATATGATAAATAAAGGGGGCGTATAAGCAGACAATGAAAGCCCTTACAGTATTTGATAACATTTCTCTAAAACAGGCGAGGCTACATGTGTACCACCAAGTCAGAACAGTAGTCAAAATTAAGAGGGGGAAAAGGGACCAAATTATTAAGGTGAGGCACATGGGCTAATAACAACTACACAACATACACTTAGTATTACTTTCTTAGCTACGGTATACATATCTCCCTGTCATACTATCCAGGTCTGTGCCGAAACGATTTGAGCTTCTACTTTTAAAATATTCACCTTTCCAGAGACAAGTCTCTCACCGTTGCCACTTGCTATAGACCACCTTCTGCCCCCAGCTGTGCCCTGGACACCATATGTGAATTGATTCCCCCCCATCTATCGTCAGAGCTCCTACTGTTAGGTGACCTAAACTGGGACACACTGCGGCCGTCCTACAATTTTTTTTATATATTTTTTTTATTTCACCTTTATTTAACCAGGTAGGCCAGTTGAGAACAAGTTCTCATTTGCAACTGCGACCTGGCCAAGATAAAGCATAGCAGTGTGAGCAGACAACAGAGTTACACATGGAATAAACAATTAACAAGTCAATAACACAGTAGAAAACAAAGGGGGGAGTCTATATATAATGTGTGCAAAAGGCATGAGGAGGTAGGCGAATAATTAAAATTTTGCAGATTAACACTGGAGTGATAAATGATCAGATGGTCATGTACAGGTAGAGATATTGATGTGCAAAAGAGCAAGTAAATAAATAAAAACAGTATGGGGATGAGGTAGGTGAAAATGGGTGGGCTATTTACCAATAGGCTATGTACAGCAGCAGCGATCGGTTAGCTGCTCAGATAGCTGATGTTTGAAGTTGGTGAGGGAGATAAGTCTCCAACTTCAGCGATTTTTGCAATTCGTTCCAGTCACAGGCAGCAGAGTACTGGAACGAAAGGCGGCCAAATGAGGTGTTGGCTTTAGGGATGATCAGTGAGATACACCTGCTGGAGCGTGTGCTACGGATGGGTGTTGCCATCGTGACCAGTGAACTGAGATAAGGCGGAGCTTTACCTAGCATGGACTTGTAGATGACCTGGAGCCAGTGGGTCTGGCGACGAATATGTAACGAGGGCCAGCCGACCAGAGCATACAGGTCGCAGTGGTGGGTGGTATAAGGTGCTTTAGTGACAAAACGGATGGCACTGTGATAGACTGCATCCAGTTTGCTGAGTAGAGTGTTGGAAGCCATTTTGTAGATGACATCGCCAAAGTCGAGGATCGGAAGGATAGTCAGTTTTACTAGGGTAAGCTTGGCGGCGTGAGTGAAGGAGGCTTTGTTGCGGAATAGAAAGCCGACTCTTGATTTGATTTTCGATTGGAGATGTTTGATATGAGTCTGGAAGGAGAGTTTGCAGTCTAGCCAGACACCTAGGTACTTATAGATGTCCACATATTCAAGGTCGGAACCATCCAGGGTGGTGATGCTAGTCGGGCATGCGGGTGCAGGCAGCGATCGGTTGAAAAGCATGCATTTGGTTTTACTAGCGTTTAAGAGCAGTTGGAGGCCACGGAAGGAGTGTTGTATGGCATTGAAGCTTGTTTGGAGGTTAGATAGCACAGTGTCCAATGACGGGCCGAAAGTATATAGAATGGTGTCGTCTGCGTAGAGGTGGATCAGGGAATCGCCCGCAGCAAGAGCAACATCATTGATATATACAGAGAAAAGAGTCGGCCCGAGAATTGAACCCTGTGGCACCCCATAGAGACTGCCAGAGGACCGGACAGCATGCCCTCCAATTTGACACACTGAACTCTGTCTGCAAAGTAATTGGTGAACCAGGCAAGGCAGTCATCCGAAAAACCGAGGCTACTGAGTCTGCCGATAAGAATATGGTGATTGACAGAGTCGAAAGCCTTGGCAAGGTCAATGAAGACGGCTGCACAGTACTGTCTTTTATCGATGGCGGTTATGATATCGTTTAGTACCTGAGTGTTGCTGAGGTGCACCCGTGACCGGCTCGGAAACCAGATTGCACAGCGGAGAAGGTACGGTGGGATTCGAGATGGTCAGTGACCTGTTTGTTGACTTGGCTTTCGAAGACCTTAGATAGGCAGGGCAGGATGGATATAGGTCTGTAACAGTTTGGGTCCAGGGTGTCTCCCCCTTTGAAGAGGGGGATGACTGCGGCAGCTTTCAATCCTTGGGGATCTCAGACGATATGAAAGAGAGGTTGAACAGGCTGGTAATAGGGGTTGCGACAATGGCGGCGGAAAGTTTCAGAAATAGGGGTCCAGATTGTCAAGCCCAGCTGATTTGTACGGGTCCAGGTTTTGCAGCTCTTTCAGAACATCTGCTATCTGGATTTGGGTAAAGGAGAACCTGGAGAGGCTTGGGCGAGGAGCTGCCGGGTGGGCAGAGCTGTTGGCCGAGGTTGGAGTAGCCAGGCGGAAGGCATGGCCAGCCGTTGAGAAATGCTTATTGAAGTTTTCGATAATCATGGATTTATCGGTGGTGACCGTGTTACCTAGCCTCAGTGCAGTGGGCAGCTGGGAGGAGGTGCTCTTGTTCTCCATGGACTTCAGTGTCCCAGAACTTTTTGGAGTTGGAGCTACAGGATGCAAACTTCTGCCTGAAGAAGCTGGCCTTAGCTTTCCTGACTGACTGCGTGTATTGGTTCCGGACTTCCCTGAACAGTTGCATATCCCGGGGACTATTCGATGCTATTGCAGTCCGCCACAGGATGTTTTTGTGCTGGTCGAGGGCAGTCAGGTCTGGGGTGAACCAAGGACTGTATCTGTTCTTAGTTCTGCATTTTTTGAACGGAGCATGCTTATCTAAAATGGTAAGGAAGTTACTTTTAAAGAATGACCAGGCATCCTCAACTGACGGAATGAGGTCAATGTCCTTCCAGGATACCTGGGCCAGGTCGATTAGAAAGGCCTGCTCACAGAAGTGTTTTAGGGAGCGTTTGACAGTGATGAGGGGTGGTCGTTTGACTGCGGCTCCGTAGCGGATACAGGCAATGAGGCAGTGATCGCTGAGATCCTGGTTGAAGACAGCGGAGGTGTATTTGGAGGGCCAGTTGGTCAGGATGACGTCTATGAGGGTGCCCTTGTTTACAGAGTTAGGGTTGTACCTGGTGGGTTCCTTGATGATTTGTGTGAGATTGAGGGCATCTAGCTTAGATTGTAGGACTGCCGGGGTGTTAAGCATATCCCAGTTTAGGTCACCTAACAGAACAAACTCTGAAGCTAGATGGGGGGGCGATCAATTCACAAATGGTGTCCAGGGCACAGCTGGGAGCTGAGGGGGGTCGGTAGCAGGCGGCAACAGTGAGAGACTTATTTCTGGAGAGAGTAATTTTCAAAATTAGTAGTTCGAACTGTTTGGGTATGGACCTGGAAAGTATGACATTACTTTGCAGGCTCTCTCTGCAGTAGACTGCAACTCCTCCCCCTTTAGCAGTTCTATCTTGACGGAAGATGTTATAGTTGGGTATGGAAATCTCTGAATTTTTGGTGGCCTTCCTGAGCCAGGATTCAGACACAGCAAGGACATCAGGGTTAGCAGAGTGTGCTAGAGCAGTGAGTAAAACAAACTTAGGGAGGAGGCTTCTGATGTTGACATGCATGAAACCAAGGCTTTTTCGATCACAGAAGTCAACAAATGAGGGTGCCTGGGGACATGCAGGGCCTGGGTTTACCTCCACATCACCCGCAGAACAGAGAAGGAGTGGTATGAGGGTGCGGCTAAAGGCTATCAAAACTGGTCGCCTAGAGCGTTGGGGACAGAGAATAAGAGGAGCAGGTTTCTGGGCATGGTAGAATATATTCAGGGCATAATGCGCAGACAGGGGTATGGTGGGGTGCGGGTACAGCGGGGGTAAGCCCAGGCACTGGGTGATGAGAGGTTGTGTCTCTGGACATGCTGGTTGTAATGGGTGAGGTCACCGCATGTGTGGGAGGTGGGACAAAGGAGTTATCAGGGGTATGAAGAGTAGAACTAGGGGCTCCATTGTGAACTAGAACAATGATAACTAACCTGAGCAACAGTATACAAGGCATATTGACATTTGAGAGAGACATACAGCGAGGCATACAGTAATCACAGGTGTTGAATTGGGAAAGCTAGCTTAAACAGTAGGTGAGACAACAGCTAATCAACTAGCACAACAGCAGGTAAAATGGCGTTGACTAGGCAACGGGGCCGACAGATAAAACATAAACAAGCAGAATGGAGTACCGTGATTAATGGACAGTCCAGAGTGCATCAGCTATGTAGCCAAGAGATCAGTGTCCAGGGGGCAGCGGTGGATGGGGCAGGGAAGCTGGACTGGCGAGTGTTATCCAGGTTGAAAAAAAAGTTAACAATGACTAAATAGCTTGTAGCTAGTTAGCTGGTTACCTTCTGGAGGTTCTTGAGTGTGTTCTAAAAATTTAAAATAATAGCGATTCCGTATCACATTGGGTGAGGCAGGTTTCCGGAAAGGTATAAACAGATTAAAAATCAAGAAGAGATAGAAAGTAAATATGGGTCCGGTGAGTGTTTGGGACGCGGCGATTCAGACGGTTAGCAGGCCTGTGCTAACAAGCTAACAGTTCGTAGGCCCGGGCTAGACAAGCTAGCAGTTAGCAGGCCTGTGCTAACAGGCTAACAGTTCGTAGGCCCGGGCTAGACAAGCCAGCAGTTAGCAGGCCTGTGCTAACAGGCTAACAGTTCGTAGGCCCGGGCTAAACAAGGTAGCAGTTAGCAGACCGGGGATAGACAAGCTAGCAGTTAGCAGGCCGAGTTTAGCAAGCAGGGAGATAGCGAGGGCTAGGGAGTTGGCCTTTAGGGGACGTCGCGATGGGGTGAGTGTTTATTCCTCTTCATGCGGTGACATCGATACACCGGTCGTGGGCCCGGGTATTGTAGCCCAGGAGTATGCTACGGTGGTAGTACAGGTGCGCTGGCCGGGCTAGCTTCACGCTAAGTGGGTGGAAGCGCTAGCCAGGAGTAATCATCCGGGGTTGCGGTTTAGCTAGATAGCTAGTTGTGAAGATCCAGCTGAAATGTTCCGTTTGCGGTGGGAATCCAGGGATGAATCCGGGGATGAAAAATAAATAGGTCCGTTATGCTCTGGTTAGTCGCGTTGTTCGAGCTGGCGAGAGCTTTCCGAGCTAAAGGTTAGCTTAGCTGATGACCGGTTAGCTGAAGACCGCTAGCATAGCTGGTGGTTAGCCGGCTAGCTTCAGTTGAGGGGTTCCGGTTCCGAAGTAAATATAAATACTTTAGGAAAAATAGCTACATTGGGTGAGGCGAGTTGCAGGAGAGTATTTGGAAGTATTTGGAAGCTTAGGTTTAGCAAAATGTTTTTGAAGAAAAATGTAAAAAACGAAAAATAGACGATATATACGAGGGACACGACGAGACAGGACGACTTACTGCTACGCCATCTTGGATAGATGCCATCAATCTCACACAAATGATCAATGAACCTACCAGGTACAACCCCAAATCCGTAAACACGGGCACCCTCATAGATATCATCCTAACCAACCTGCCCTCCAAATACACCTCTGCTGTCTTCAACCAGGATCTCAGCGATCACTGCCTCATTGCCTGCATCCGTAATAGGTCTGCGGTCAAACGACCACCCCTCATCACTGTCAAACGCTCCCTAAAACTCTTCAGCAAGCAGTCCTTTCTAATCGACCTGGCCCAGGTATCCTGGAAGGATATTGACCTCATTCCGTCAATAGAGGATGCCTGGTTATTCTTTAAAAGTGCTTTCCTCACCATCTTAAATAAGCATGCCCATTCAAAAAATGTAGAACCAGGAACAGATATAGACCTTGGTTCACTCCAGACCTGACTGCCCTTGACCAGCACAAAAACATCCTGTGGTGTACTGCATTAGCATGGAATAGCCCCGCGATATGCAACTTTTCACAGAAGTTAGGAAAGCAAAGGCTAGCTTTTTCAAACAGAAATTTGCATCCTGTAGAGCACCTGTAGAGCTCCTCCCAGCTAAGGTCTTCGAAATCTAAGTTAACAAACAGATCACCAACCATTTAGATTCCCGCCGTACCTTCTCCGCTATGTCATCTGGTTTCCAAGCTGGTCATTGGTGCACCTCAGCCACGCTCAAGGTCCTGAACGATATCATAACCGCCATCGATAAGAGACATTACTGTGCAGCTGTATTCATCGACCTGGCAAAGGCTTTCGACTCTGTCAATCACCACATTCCTATCGGCAGACTCAACAGCATTGGTTTCTCAAATGACTCCCTCGCCCGGTTCACCAATGACTTCTCAGACAGAGTTCAGTGTGTCAAATCGGAGGGCCTGATGTCCGGACTTCTGGGAGTCTATGGGGGTGCCACAGGGTTCAATTCTTGGGCCGACTCTCTTCTCTGTATACATCAATGATGTCGCTCTTGCTGCTGGTGATTCTCTGATACAACTCTACGCAGACGACACCATTTTGTATACCTCTGGCCCTTATTTGGACACTGTGTTAACTAACCTCCAGACGAGCTTCAATGCCATACAACTCTCCTTCCGTGGCCTCCAACTGCTCTTAAATGCAAGTAAAACTAAGTGCATGCTCTTCAACCGATCGATGCCCGCACCTGCCCGCATGTCGAGCATCACTACTCTGGACGGAACTGACTTAGAATATGTGGACAACTGCAAATATCTAGGTGTCTGGTTAGATTGTAAACTCTCCTTCCAGACTCACATTAAGCATCTCCAATCCAAAATTAAATCTAGAATTGGCTCACTATTTCGAAACAAAGCACCCTTCACTCATGCTGCCAAACATAGTCAGTTTTACGAGGGTATCCTAGCGATCCTTGACATCGGCGATGTAATTTACAAAATAGCCTCCAACACTCTACTCAGCAAATTGGATGCAGTCTATCACAGTGCAATCTGTTTTGTTACCAAAGCCCCATATACTACCCACCACTGCTCTCGTTGGCTGGCCCTCGCTTCATATTGGTCGCCAAACCCGCTGGCTCCAGGTCATCTGTAAGTCTTTGCTAGGTAAAGCCCCGCCTTATCTCAGCTCACTGGTCACCATAGCAGCACCCACCTGCAGCATGTGCTCCAGCAGATATATTTCACTGTTCTCCCCCAAAGCCAATTCCTCCTTTGGCTGCCTTTCCTTCCAGTTCTCTGCTGCCAATGACTGGAACCAATTGCAAAAATCACTGAAACTAGAGACTCATATCTCCCCCTCTAACTTTAAGCACCAGCTGTCAGAGCAGCTCACAGATCACTGCACATAGCCCATCTGTAAACTGCCCATCCAACTACATCATCCCCATACTGTTATTTATTTTTTCGCTCCTTTGCACCCCAGTATCTCTACAGGGGTACGATTTCCAACTTGTTTAATGTTTATGTCCAATGAGCACCGATACATTTTATTTATAATTTCTCTTCATTCTTCATCTTCATATGACAATGATTAAAAACCATTTAGCAGTAGATTGTCAACTTGATAAATGACTGCTAGCTTACAAACTAAGATTTTGAAAGTATGACATGATCAGTCCAATCAAAGCTACTGTAGATATAACGTGATTTGACGTAATTTTACCTGTTGTTAATGACCTTGAGCCTTCTTGGATGGGCGCTTCTTATGTAACTCTATGGCAGCACCCAAGGGGTGTGAATTTCAAAGCTCTACCCTTAGATTTGGAGGTGAGGTAGTATCCCCATGAGTGACAGAACACTGAGCCAATCACGGTGCAACTAGAAAACGTTACCAACCCCTACGCTCCGTATTTTCCGCTGGCTGCCCCTCCACCACAGAAAGCGGTAGGCTGAAACACCTGCATTTGAGCTGCCTTAAGAAAGCAAAAAAAGAGACCAATTTTGTATGCAGCTTAATTAACTTAATGATTCTTTTTTTTTTTAATTGCATTACTTGCAAACTGATGTAACATGCGAAACAGACGCCACACCTTAGCTTAAAAGGTGGGGCTCAAAACAGGTTGACATGATCAGTCCAATCAAAACTACTATAGATATAATCGGATTTGACCTCATTTTATTTGTCAATGACCTGCGCCACCTGCCCTGAATGACGGGTTGCCAGTGTGTGCGTGTGTGTGGGCTGATAGGTGTAGTACTGTATGTGATTGTCGGGCCTTGGAATTTGGTGTATTTCATGAGGAGGTGAAAATGTGCGTGTGACTCATTGGCTTTGGTGCATGCTGTGGTGTTTATTTTGTGGCCAGAGAGAGTTCATTGGATATTTTTAACTGATCCCAGTACAGTGGGAGCAGCCCTGGATGTGGAAGTTTCCAGGAAGGTGTGTGGCAGGATGGGGTGGAGAGGAGTTCAGGGTTATTTCCTCAATGGGTTTACAATGATTTAAAAGTATTATTCATACAGTATGATATCAGAACCAACGGTTGGCTCTACTGTACCACTGTGGGATTTGTGTACTTTACTTTCTTCCTCCTTCAGCATAAAGGAGATATAAAAGTCAAGTCAAAGGTATTTTCCTGTAAACTGTCTGACAGGTTGCTCTTGTTGCAGTGAGTGGACATTGTCTGTTTTACCTCTGAAATGTTTGTTTGTTTTTGTTTTATTCCGCCACTGACTGTAGGAGGTATCTAAAGATGTACTGTCGGGAACACAGTGTACTAGGTACACAGAGACCGACAGGAGGACAGGTAACTGGGAAGTGGTGGTTGGAGTGCTCAGTGTTCTTCTCCTTAGATAAGACATGTTCATATCATGTGATTTCCCCCCCCCCCCTCCTCCTTCACCCCAAAGCAGGGATGTGTGTTGAGTTAGATGTGATTTGTACCTAATATTTGAAGACTAATTTAAAAAGTAGTAGAGTGTGTTGGAGTGGATTTAGCATGTCGGAAATACCACTTTTAGATCCGGAATTTAACTCCAGGAGGACCTTGTGTGTACATTGTGCTTAAAACATTTCAATTGAGGGCCTCCCGAGTGGCGCAGTGGTCTAAGGCACTACATTGCAGTGCTAACTGTGCCACTAGAGATCCTGGTTCGAGCTCTGTCTCAGCTGGCCTCGACCTTGAGACGAATGGGGTGGCGCACAATTGGCCCAGCATTGTTAGGTGAGGGTTCGGCTGGCAGGGATGTCCTTGTCCCATTGAGCTCTAGCAACTCCTGTGACGGACCGAAGGCATGCACATTGACATGGTCACCAGGTGTTTTCTCGGACACATTGGTGTGGCTGGCTTCTGGGTTAAGAAGCTTGGTTGGGTCGTGTTTCGGGGGACACACGGCTCTCAACCTTCGCCTCTCCTGAGTCCGTATGGGAGTTGCAGCGATGAGAAAAGACTAACTACCAATTGGATACCACGAAATTGGGGCGAAAAGGGGGATTTGGATTTGAGTAATTGGTTTACACCAACAATGTTTGAAGAGCATGTGCCATACACCAGGAATTGGCACTGACTGAATAGCTTCCTGTTTACTCTTTATTTCTATCTCTCCTTCCAGTGATGGACCCACGTGACAAGAACTCATCCCCCATCCCAGGGCCCCCCGGCCCAGCCGACCAGCTGGCCGTTCCCCCCCTGCGTCGGAGGAAGGAGCGCCCCCAGGTGCTGACCTTGAGCGATGCAGAGATGGCCGGGGTGCTGCGGCCCAGGCCGGGCCGTCTGGACAGCCCTAGCAACCGTTACGCCGGGGACTGGAGCCGCTGTGGACAGAGCTACTTCCCCCCTCGGTCCCGGGAGGAAAATGACTATGCTGATGTTCCTTCTGAGGATATGGAGGTCACTGAAGAGGAACTAGAGGGGGTAGAGGACAAGGGACAGGAAGGAGGAGAGGAGCAGAGACAGGAATGGTTACTGGACAGGGGACAGGCAGAGCCAGCCACAGCCGAACAGGAGCCCCCGTTACCCGAGGAGGTGATGGAAGGACCTGTAGAAGTGGAGAAAGAGGAGAGGGAAGCAGAGGAGAGAGAAGCAGAGAGGAGAGTGGAGGAGCGTGATGGCTCCAGTGGTGGTCAGCCATCAGACAACAGGGTGTGTGATGATAAGCGCATCCTGCCCCTCCACCTCCCCAAAGAGCACACGTACCAGGCCTACATGAAGATCCAGGACATCAGCCCCGTGCTCAGCAACAAGGTCAACCTGCGAGACCTGCAGGAGAGCATCGACACGCTTATAGGCAACCTGGAGAGAGAACTCAACAAGAACAAGCTCAACGTCAGCTACTGACTCAAACGCGGAGGGGGGGCCTTGACTATTCTAGGAGCTCAAGACTTGAGTTGTTGGGGTTCAGGAATTGGGCCCCAGGATTGCCGTGGTGAATCCATGACGACACAGTGGCATGTGCAACAACAGTATTGTGTGTTCCTGCAGAACTCTGGTGTGTGATTGGCTGGACACCTCATTTAGCACCTACCCGCAATACATTCCGTGATGTTTCATTAATGTTTTGTTTTTGTTGTTGCCCCTCTTCTTATTAGAAGAACCCATTGACCCCCAGGGGTGTAAACAGTGCCTTAATTGTGTGAAGGTTGGACTTTAAGGCAGGGGACAGCTTTTCTATTGATGTACGATTATGATGTACAACAATGCACTTGTGAGGCAGGCTTTATTGTATAGAAGATGATGTTTAGGTACAGTATATGGTACACGCAGTATGGCTGGCTATGGACTGGGAGGAAAGCTACCAGCTAGCCCACTGAACCCCCCTCCTCCTGGGGCAAGGAGGACAACGCTGCTGGGCTCTGGCGAATGGGCAGATGGAGCCTGGGATAGACCCACAGACTCTATCATGTACAAAGTCACAGACATAGCTGCTTGACTACGATAGATATACACATAAATGAGGAAATACGGGTGATAAGTGTCTCTACTTGCTAGAACATGCAGAGTAGCTAATCTGAAGCAAATTAAAGAGGGATAGAAAAATGTATACGTTTGAAAAATAAGTGAATGACATTGCTGTCTGTTTTTCTTTCATTACCTTCTCCCCAACCTCCTACGTGATCTAGAAACAGACAGTGATCACTTGCGGGTTTCAAGAGCAAAAGCCAAATATGGTAAACTTATGTACAGTACGTACTGCCTGAAGAACAGCAGTTCCCATGTTTCATAGAAACAGTTTGAAAAGGGCTACAGCGAGGGCTATGGGAGTCCCCTACCTAAATACATAGAAGCAAATTTTCAGCAATCCAGAATGACCAGTATTTAACAAATGTATATATCAATGTTGAGAATATTATTTTTTACAGCTAATATATATATTTCCATACAGGCATATTTAAATGCTCTCCATTACCTTTGTAGTATGGATCTATAGATAGCATGGGGGGGACTATCTGAAACTAAACATGCTGGACTAATGGTACAATTTAAGCTGTAATATAAATGAGATGTGTTCTTGCAGGATAAGAGATATTGCTTTTTAAAATTTATTTTATTTATTGTACATATTTG
This sequence comes from Oncorhynchus tshawytscha, assembly GCF_018296145.1. Classification (NCBI taxonomy): domain Eukaryota; kingdom Metazoa; phylum Chordata; class Actinopteri; order Salmoniformes; family Salmonidae; genus Oncorhynchus; species Oncorhynchus tshawytscha. Next base: position 38,465,140 of record NC_056429.1, on the reverse strand, counting down.
CCATCTGTTTTTGTTCGCAGGTTAGTCTGAGCTGTGTATATATGTGTTTTAAAAAAAGGTACTGGTGGGGATTGTTGCATGGTCAATAGCTTTATTACTGACATAAACATGTATATTTCCCATCTCCCGAGATTACCATAAATGTGTACACAGATTATTTCAAATGTGTTCCTATGCCACTTTGTCATCCATTTGGCAGCTGCTCACGCACACAGCCTAACAACAAGGTTGTTCAAAATGACATTAAATTCAAATAATAAAGGAAAATCATTCAGCTAGCTAATCCCTGTGGCTATGGCAGTGCAGTCGATGGTGAAACTATCCAGTGTCAAACTTTGGTTGTGTCCGAAATGACACCATATTCCCTACATAGTGCACTACTTTTGAACAAAGCCCTATAAGCCATTACATAAGTATGTTTTTCTGGTTGAAATTCTGGTCTGGCACTGGTTCCTTACCTCTAGGCATGGATGGCGTCTGGACTGGAGGTTCAGTTTGAAAGGTTCAGCAGAGTGCAACAGCTGTTTATCACTCACAGGAAAGACACTCACAGGAAAGACACTCACAGGCGACTAAACTAGTCAAGCATAATCTGTCTCTTCACGCTATGAGCTGCCTTTTCTTCTTTGTACTGATCTTGATAAATGTATGGTCATACTAAATTATATATTTCACGTGTCTTTGAGTCTCTGGTTACAATATTTATTCCATTTGATTTCAATCATCTTCTGAGGCAAAATGATTTCCCTGCTGAGAGTAAAACATCCCAAGTGAAACATTCCATTTTGAGATGCATGTGTCTGTTAGACATAATTTTGCTATTCACTTTTGACCATTTACTACAATGGCATAACACTAAAATAAGTCAATTTTGGATCTTAGTTTCTACGGTGTTGCTTCCGGAAATCCATTGTGATTTCTTGTTTTATTTTCATTCATGATTTAGATGTTGAGTTCTGCAGGAATTTTGATTAATCTATTTTCGCTAACAGTTGGAACAAAGCAATAAATCACAAGAAAGAAGAGAAAAGTTCCTGGCTTTTTCCAAATGGTTTTGGGAATTGCCCCTGTACTCTGGGAATCTCCCGGTGCACGGCCCTGCTTCTGGGACATTCCCAAAAGACAGCCCTCATCATAGTAGCCCTGTTGAGTGGCCCATCCCAAGTGGTAACATTACAATTATAAACACCTTCAGCCGTGAGTGAACATAGAACTCCAGATAAATGGTTTTGTAACGTTTTTGATGTGATGGGTGTTCGTGTAGCATTTTAGTTATGAACTAGGTTCATTAGTGAAGCTTCAGGGTACAGAGTTTACCGCACTGGTGACTGTAGGTATGCTTTTCATCACCCTGTGAAAAAAATCTATAATTCTCCCAGGTCTTTTGAGTCAGTCTAAATCTAGATTGGCTTGCTCTAAAAGTGCTGAAATGTCAAAGTTCTCATAGAGAATTTCAAGTTGTATATCAGCACCAGTTCTGCTTACCAAAAGTGGCCCACTAGGCAACTTACATTCCACGTCAGGCTTGGTTCATACCACAGTGCCAGTTCTGCTTACCAAAAGTGGCCTACTAGCCGTAGCATAACGTAGTTTCTCTGAACCGCCAACAGGTCACCTCATGATATTTTAGGGAGGCAAACTTCGACCTTTTGATGACCGAAGTAAGAAAAAATAAATCTACATTGATAAAGTTACTAGTCCCCTCCCCCATGTCAAACACTTGCATTCAGGAGGCGGGATTATTAAGGGGAAAGGGTGACATCACTCGCTCTCATTTTAATACAGCAATGGTAACATGATATTCTCTTACCTAATTTACATAAGTACTGCCTTGTAACCAACATCGGAGAAGCCATGTTTGAGGGGCATGGTTTATATAGCTAGATAGCTACTCTACTGGTGCCAAAATTTGACTGTGGGTGTCAGCAAATAAATGTTTACACTATTCATGTGGAAAATATTAATCTTCCCTTTGATCTGTCTGGTGTTAGCTAGTTACGGGCTAGCTAGGTCTTCAGCCAGCATGGAACAAAAGGAGGGGAAAGATCATTCAAAACTCTGATGCAGTTGTCATATCAACACTTCCGTCAGTGACGTGAAATGCATCACTAGAGACATGCCAAACGGAAGATGAATTTAAAAAATGTAGATTAATAGCTATGTTTCGAATCCAATTGGTGACAGATTTTCATGTGAATGTTCTAAAATCCACATAACTGATCATAATCAGTAAGTGATGACTTTTTTGCTTAGGTTTTCATGTACCGAATAAAAGTCCAATAATGTGTCCAACGCATTTTCAACTCTGCTGATAGTAGTGTCACACATACTGTTGTGTTAAATAGTAAATGTGCCTAGTCTAGTCTTGACACGTGCTCTAGTCAACAGCTCGCAGATACAGCGCGGGTAGATTAGTCTACATGATTATGGAATATCCTCTAGGCTAGATGGGATGCTACCGTCCCACCTGACCAACAGCCAGTGAAAGTGCAGGGCGCCAAATTCAAACTACAGAATTGTACATATTTAACATTCTTGAAAATACACATGCAATGTCAAAATAAGCTTAAATTCTTGTTAATCCAGCCACGGTGTCAGATTTCAAAAAGGCTTTAGGGCGAAAGCAAACCATGCGATTATTTGAGGACAGCACCCTATCAAACAAACAGACAATCATATTTCATCCCGCTAGGAAAGACACAAAACTCAGAAATAACGATATAATTCATACCTTACCTTTGAAGAGCTTCTTCTGTTGGCACTCCAATATGTCCCATAAACATCACAAATGGTCCTTTTGTTCGATTAATTCCGTCGTTATATCTCCAAAATGTCAATTTATTTGGCACGTTTGATCCAGAAAACACCAGTTCCAACTCATGCAAGATGACTACAAAAGATCAAATGAATTACCTGTAATCTTTGTCCAAACATTTCAAATAACTTTTGTAGTACAATCAGGTATTTAACGTAAATAAGTTCAATTAAGACGGGATAAACTGCATTCAATAGCGGATAAAACCAAAGTGGAGCGAGCTTTCAGGTCGCGCGCTCCAACCACAACAGTACACTAGACTCGACCCTCGTTCTGAACAGCCCTTCATTTCACAAAGGAAAAACATCAACCAATTCCTAAAGACTGTTGACATCCAGTGGAAGCAATAGGAACTGCAAGCAAGTGCCTTAGAAATCTAGATCCACATAGAAAACCCATTGAAAAGAGTGACCTCAAAAAAAAAAATCCTGGATGGTTTGTCCTCGGGGTTTCGCCTGCCAACTAAGTTGTGTTACACTCAGACATTGCACTTGCATTTCTATCCCTCCCAAAACATTATGGGTGATATTTTAGTCACTCAAGAGCCTATTTTACATGGGAATCAGGATGACTGTTCGGGACATTTAATACAGTGCTCCATATACAAAATCTTAAATGAAACAAATTCTGTACATGGAAAATATTGTTGCATACACGTTAGTGATAGCTAGATAACCAACTCAGACAATGTCGTACCTTTGATACAGGAGAACGGCCTGAAAACAAGCAACATCCAACATGACGGAGCGTTAACAAGGAGAACCAATCTCCAAAAGAAAAACCAATGCCTCAAACACAGATAATTTGTGCTTTTCACCACTGGGAATGGTAAGGATGGAAAACAATGTTAAAATTGATAAATACCAAACTGGGCATACTTGAATTAGTCAGTAAAGATATAAAAAGGAGTTGAAGACAAACCTCAAAAGAAACAAACAAGCTAAAAAGGGACAGTCAATAAGATTGAAATGGACATTAATGAACTTAAAAAGAGATCTTTCTGAGAGAAGCCTTACTTGATATACAGATCAGATCTATGAGATTAAACCTGGTACTTAATGGAATCCAAGAAAAATATGGCAAAGTTCCTGAAAATGTTGTGAAGGAATTCTTTCTTACCATGCTTCAAATCCCACGCAAAGCGGTCAACAACATCCAACTCGAACGTGCACACCATTTCGAACAGAGAGGACAGAGAAATAAGCGCCCAACCATTTCCAAATTAGTTTAGGAATAAGGAAACACCCTCACTTTGCTGATGCTCAACACAGGGGCCCCACAAGGAAACCTGGCACCATCCCTACGGTGAAGCACGGTGGTGGCAGCATCATGCTGAGGGGATGTTTATCAGCAGCAAGGACTGGTAGAATAGTCAGGATTTAGGGAATGATGAAGGGTGCAAAGAATAGAGAGACCCTTGATTAAAACCTGCTTCAGAGTGCTCAGGACCTCAGACGGGGGTGAAGGTTCACCTTCCAACAGCACAACGACCCTAAGCACACAGCCAATAAAACGCAGAAGTGGCTTAAGGAAAAGTCTCTGAATGTCCTTGAGTAGCCCAAGCCTGGACTTGGAGACCTGAAAATAGCTGTAGTGATGCTCCCCATCCAACCTAACAGAGCTAGAGGATCTGCAGAGAAGAATGGAAAAACTTTCCAAATACAGGTGTGCCACGCTAGTAGCGTCATACCCAAGAAGACTTGAGGCTGTAATCACTGCCAAAGGTGCTTCAACAAAAGTACTGAGTAAAGATTCTGAATACTTAGACATTTCTTGTTAACTATAGTTTTGGCAAGTCAGTTAGGACATCTACTTTGTGCGTGACAAGTAATTTTTCCAACAATTGTTTACAGACAGATTATGTCACTATCACAATTCCAGTGGGTCAGAAGTTTACATACACTAAGTTGACTGGGCCTTCAAACAGCTTGGAAATTCCAGAAAATTATGTCATGGCTTTAGAAGCTTCCGATAGGCTAATTGACATAATTTGAGTCAATTGGAGGTGTACCTGTGGATATATTTCAAGGCCTACCTTTCAACTCAGTACCTCTTTGCATCATGGGAAAATCAAGTGGTCAGCCAATACTTTTTTTTTTTAAGACAACAGGTCTGGTTCATCCTTGGGAGCGATTTCCAAACGCCTGAAGGTACCATGTTCATCTGTACAAACAATAGTACACCAGTATAAACACCATAGGACCACGCAGCTGCCATACCGCTCAAGAAAGGAGACGTGTTCTGTCTAGAGATTAACATATTTGTGCGAAAAGTGCAAATCAATCCCAGAACAGCAGCAAATGACCTTGTGAAGATGCTGGAGGAAACAAGTACAAAAGTATCTATAGACACAGTAAAACAAGTCCTATATCGAAATAACCTGAAAGGCCACTCAGCAAGGAAAAAGACACTGCCCCAAAATCTCCATAACAAAATCCAGACTACGGTTTGCAATTGCAGATGTGGACAAAGACTGTACTTTTTGGAGAAATGTCCTCTGGTCTGATGAAGCCAACAAAAAAAATGTTTGGCCATAACGACCAAATCAAAGTTTATTTGTCACGTGCAGAGTACAACAGGTGTAGACTTAGTGAAATGCTCACTTACAGGCTCAAACCAATAGTGCAAAAAAGGTATTAAGTGAACAATAGGTAAGTAAAGAAATAAAAACAGTAAAAAGACATTGAAAAATACCAGTAGCGAGGCTATATACAGACACCGGTTAGTCGTGCTGATTGAGGTAGTATGTACATGTTGATATGGTTAAAGTGACTATGCATATGATGAACAGTGGAGCAGTAGTGTCAAAGAGGGGTTGATGGGTGGGACACAATGCAGATAGCCCGGTTAGCCAATGTGCGGGAGCACTGGTTGGTTGGGCCAATTGAGGTAGTATGGACATTAATGTATAGTTAGTGACTATGCATATATGATAAACAGAGTATCAGCAGCGTAAAAGAGGGGTTGGGGGGGGGGGCACACAATGCAAATAGGGTAGCCATTTGGTTACCTGTTCAGAAGTCTTATGGCTTGGGGGTAAAAACTGTTGAGAAACCTTGGTCCTAGACTTGGCACTCCGGTACCGCTTGTTATGTTTGGAGGAAAAGGGGGATGCTTGCAAGCCGAAGAACACCAACCCAACCATGAAGCACAGGGGGTGACAGTATCATGTTGTGGGGGTGCTTTGCTGCAGGAGGGACAGGTGCACTTCACAAAATAGATGGCAAAAAATAGATTCCTCATGAGGAGGAAAATGTGCAAATATTGAAGCCACATCAAGACATCAGTCAGGAAGTTAAAGCTTGGTCACAAATGAGTCTTCCAAGTGGACAATAACCCCAAGCATACTTCCAAAGTTGTGGCAAAAGTGCTTAAGGACAACAAAGTCAAGGTATTGGAGTGTCCATCACAAAGCCCTGACCTCAATCCTATAGAAAATTTGTGGGTACAACTGAAAAAGTGTGCGAGCAAGGAGGCCTACAAACCTGACTCAGTTACACCAGCTCTGTCAGGAGGAATTGGCCAAAGTTCACCCAACTTATTGTGGGAAGCTTGTGGAAGGCTACCCGAAACATTTGACCCAAGTTAAACAATTTAAAAGGCAATGCTAACAAATACTAATTGAGTGTATGTAAACTTCTGACCCACTGGGAATGTGATGAAAGAAATAAAAGCTGATCCTAACTGACTTAAGACAGGGAACATGAGGATTTAAGGTCAGGAATTGTGAAAAACTGAGTTTAATGTATTTGGCTAAGGTGTATGTAAACTTCCGACTTCAACTGTATGTAAATTTGATATTAAATGTTTTTATTTTGAATAAATTGGCAACAATTTCTAAAAACCTGTTTTTGCTTTGTCATTATGGGGTATTGTGTGTAGACTGATGAGGGAAAAACAATTTAATCAATTTTAGAGTAAGGCTGTAATGTAACCACCAAGGGGTCTGAATACTTTCTGAATGCACTATATTCATGTGTAGACATTTACAAATAATATATGGGGGATTGGACATGATGCAGACAATAACATAAATGTAAGCTACAATATTGAAGCTGATCTACCCCCCCCCCCCACAAAAAAACAACATTTTTAAATCATCAGCCTGCAGTAGAGCATGCTGGGAATTATGATAATTGTAAGATCGTGCCTAACTTCTTCAGACATTTTTTTTATAAATCAGGGCAAAAACGTTGCTGTGTCCACTCCGCATTAGCTTAAAATGGTTACCTCATTCAGATAACGAGTAAATCTACCTTGTTTCGTATTCTGCCTGCTGGCTGGCAGAGACTCACTCCAGACTGTCAGTTGTCACTTCACTTTTAAGAGCATGAGGGCGAGGGCGTGTGGCCGCAGCATAGATGCATAAAGACTTCGGATCCGCAATGTGATTGGTCAACAATCTAACACATCTAGGGTGTATTCAGCTTTTAACACATTAATTGCAGGAATTGACACAAAACATTAATACAAATCATGTTGTGCCAATGCAGTGGTTGTGTTAAAAGTAACACAGCAAGTGTCATCCCTAAACAGATACACAGATGTGTTAAAAAAAAACTGTTATGAATTGTTTAGGCCCTGCAATCTATGGGGGGCGGGTGGAAACGAGACCCGTAACAACTCATGCAAATTATACCAGTGAAAAGGAACAGTGAGAACAAAAAAACAGACAACTTAAATCTACCGTCAAACACTCAGGATTTATTTTTAAAACACACGGTAAAGGGGGGCGGGAAAAAGGGGCGGAGCTGGACCCAAGGAAAGAAACAAATATCCAAAAACACCACTAAGCTAGACTAGCCTACTTCAATACAGCTAACTACCTAACCAATAAAATACAGCGGGTGGTCCGCCCAGTTCTAACTAGGGTATTTAGACAAAGTATTCCTACGTGTAATGTAGGCCCATGGGCAACTTGACTTGGTACCCCCTTTTCCCACCATCAACAAAAAGTGTCAACCACCATAACAAAACAATACTCACAGGATAACAGACAACGTGCCATGTAGTTGCAAAAACAAAAGCGAGCTCTCTGCATACAAAGAGAGAGGGAGAGAGACCTGGGGAAAACAACTGAATGGGTTTTTAAACCAAGGGAAAGGGGATGTGATTGGGAATTGGAAACAGGAGGGGGGGTGTCTTCAGATTGATGACTGATTGAGGAATGATGATTGTCACCTGTGAGGGGAGAAGGAGAGAAAAGAAATACACACACACAGAGGATACACACTCAAGATACCTGTATCCGTAACAATAACACATATTTTTTAAGAGTGCAGGTTGCGGGCCCTACTGTTTTTGATAATGAGTATTGCCTAACCGAGACAGTCTTTCCTGAGACATTGTGTATTATATGTCCATTGCGCTGCACACAATTTAAAGTTAGTCTTGAATGATGCATGCCAAGATATACCAGAGGGATTTTTGATATTGCAACCACACAACTCAAACGCCGATTCACCAGTATGAACAAAATTGTCCACTAAAGATGATAAGCTGTTTGCATCTGCCAATTTACTGGCTGTCCAGTATCCAGACGACCTGTCCCTAGAGCTTCCTATAGGCCTACAGTTAATCTCTTTCCATAATGTGTTAAGGCCGTCAATTAAGGAGAATGACAGGCTCAACTAAAGATGTTGCAGAACTGCTGTATCTTAAGCACCACTCACTTCTGCCCATTTTCCCCGATGTTGCCATGGCAACCACGCTGTTTTTACCATTCCTGTAACTGTCATTTCCTATAATAAAACTCAAAGAATTACCTAGGAAGCATTAGGCTCTTGGTCTGATATGCACTTTGGAAGACCTGAGTAAACTCCACTCACTGCACTGGCGTTGTTTATGAATTACTTTTTGGAGGGTTACTGTCAAAATGATGTATTACATAAATAAAAAATAGACGTATGACAGATACATGATTACCCAGAGCTGTGAGAGTGTACGGTACTGTATGCCAGTGCACTCTAGGCGGCTCGCATTCCACGCCCGGTTCCAAGCCACTTTTATTTACAGGGTCAGTGATCAGTTAAGTATATTCTCAGAAGTCTAGAATAGGGATTATTATACGTTGCATTAAGTATTATTTACGAAGAAAATAAGTATCATTGACAAAGAAAATTGATTTACATATTAAAATCTCTCTCTGTCACCTGTCACTGCTCAGAGATGCGGAACTGGTGATCCCGCAGTTCCAGTTCGGCTTAGCAAAAGTTGGTCAGTGGTCAACTCAGTCTATTTTTAGAAGTCTAGAATAGGATTGCATGAAATCAAATCAAAGTTTATTGGTCACGTACACAGTTTAGTAGATGCTATAGCGTGTGCAACGAAATGTTTATGTTACTAGTACGTTAAGTTTGCATTACTTAAAAGGTTTATGTGGTACTGACTCAAACCTAAAGATGAAGTCACATCTACTCTATTTTTTGAAGTTATGATAACATTTTTTTCCCAGCATGTTCTACTGCAGGTCGATTTTTCTTGGAATTGTTTTTAATATCTGTGTTTTTGCATGTAAATTGAGTTGTTGATTGATTCATCTGATGCCGCACAAAAATAAATACAGAAATGGTTGCTGCAGTTTAAATGGCTGTGGTAGTCTCCTCACACTATTCCCAACCCTGCCAGTCAATATGAATGCAGATTGCAGGTGAAATGTGACTTGCAGGTAGAGGTATATTTTCCCAGGTTTTCCAGAACTCCTTCAAGCAGGATTTTAGTTTTTATTTATTTACCCCATTTTTCTCCCCAATTTCGTGGTATCAAATTGTTAGTAGTTACTGTCTTGTCTCATCGCTACAACTCCCATATGGGCTCGGGAGAGACGAAGGTCGAGAGCCATGTGTCCTCTGAAACACAACCCAACCAAGCCACACTGCTTCTTAACCCGGACAGACGCCAGCCGCACCAATGTGTATCAAATTGTTATTAGTTACTGTCTTGTCTCATCGCTACAACTCCCGTATGGGCTCGGGAGAGACGAAGGTCGAGAGCCATGCGTCCTCCGAAACACAACCCAACCAAGCCACACTGCTTCTTAACCCGGACAGGCGCCAGCCTCACCAATGTGTCGGAGCTGGCCGCTCTGTCGCGGCCGGCTGCGACAGAGCCTGGGCTCGACCCCAGAGTCTCTGGTGGCACAGCTAGCACTGCAATGCAGTGCTTTAGACTACTGCGCCACCTGGGAGGCCTCAAGCACGATTTTTTGGGAAAGTTAACAGAGTTTTGCAACACTACTTGCAGGCCAGATGTGGCCTGTAAACCATGATTTTCAGTCCACTGTATTAGGCCTCAAAATAAGGACCATATCAATTATAATGATCACAATCACCTAGAAACTCACTTGAAGGCCACAGGACTGAATTTTTTTTATTCAACAACTATCTCTCCGTCACTAACAAATACAGGCATGGGTGGTAATTCTACAATTGACTCAAAAAGGCTCACTGGGAAATTATATTGAACGTGTGAATTAGTGGGGGTGTATTTTTTTCAAGCTTATACAACTCAAATCTGGACCCCCTACTGGGTCACAGTGACTCTATCGGTTTGAGTAAAGACTAAAAAATCCCTTTAAGTAACTGTACTCAGATATATTAAGTGCAACAGGTTTCCTCAAACGTTTTGAGTAATGACATCACATTGCAGTATGTATACAGTACAAATTAAGTGGGTAAAACAGTATGTAAACATTGTTACGTGACCAGTGTTCAATGGCTCATAGGGCAGCAGTCTCTAAGGTTCAGTTTAGTGTACCAGGTAGTAGCTGGTTAGTGACAGTCTCTAAGGTTCAGTGTAGTGTACCAGGTAGTAGCTGGTTAGTGACAGTCTCTAAGGTTCAGTGTAGTGTACCAGGTAGTAGCTGGTTAGTGACAGTCTCTAAGGTTCAGTGTAGTGTACCAGGTAGTAGCTGGTTAGTGACAGTCTCTAAGGTTCAGTGTAGTGTACCAGGTAGTAGCTGGTTAGTGACAGTCTCTAAGGTTCAGTGTAGTGTACCAGGTAGTAGCTGGTTAGTGACAGTCTCTAAGGTTCAGTTTAGTGTACCAGGTAGTAGCTGGTTAGTGACAGTCTCTAAGGTTCAGTGTAGTGTACCAGGTAGTAGCTGGTTAGTGACAGTCTCTAAGGTTCAGTGTAGTGTACCAGGTAGTAGCTGGTTAGTGACAGTCTCTAAGGTTCAGGGCAGGGTACTGGGCGGAGGCTGACTAGTGATGACTGTTTAACAGTCTGATGGTCTGGAGATAGAAGCTGTTTCTCAGTCTCTCTGTCCAAGCTTTGATGCACATGTACTGTCTCTAGATGGTAGTGGGTCGAACAGACCATGGCTCAGGTGGCTGAGGTCCTTGATGATTTTCTTGGCTTTCCTATGACACCGGGTGCTGTAGAAGTCCTGGAGGGCAGACAGTGTGCCCCCGATGATGCGTTGGGCTGTACCAGTTCCCATACCATGTGATGATACAACCCAACAGAATGCTCTCAATGGTGCATCTGTAGAGAATTGTGAGGGTCTTAGGGGCCAAACTTCTTCAGCCTCCTGAGGTTGAAGTAGGCGCTGTAGCGCCATGCTGTCGGTGTGAAGGGACCATTTCAGGTCCTTAGTAATGTGCACACTGAAGAACTTAAAGCTTCTGATGCTCTCCACCGTGGCCCCATCTGCTGTATTAAATACAAAAAAAAATAGAATCAAACTTTATTTGTCACATGCACCGAATACAACAAGTGTAGACCTTAATGTGAAATGCTTACTTTCAAGCCCTTAACCAACAGTGTAGTTCAAGAAGAGTTAAGAAAATATTTACCAATTTTATTAAAAAATTATAAAAAGTAACACAATAAAATGACAATATAAAGGCTATATACAGGGGGTACTGGTACCGAGTCAGTGTGCAGGGGTACATGTTAGTGTGCGGGGGTTACAGGTTAGTCGAGGTAATTGGTAGGGGTGAAGTGACTATGCATAGATAATTAACAGCGAGTAGCAGCAGTGTATAAAACAAATGCATGGGGGGAGGAGTCAATGTAAATTGACTGGTGGCCATTTGATTAATTGTTCAGCAGTCTTATGGCTTGGGGGTAGAAGTTGTTAATGAGCCTTTTGGTCCTAGACTTGGCGCTCCGGTACCGCTTGCCGTGCGGTAGCAGAGAAAACAGTCTATAACTTGGGTGATTGGAGTCTCTGACAAATTTTATGGGCTTTCCTCTGACACCGCCTATTATATAAGTCCTGGATGGCAGGAAGCTTGGCACCAGTGATGTACTGGGCCGTACGCACTACCCTCTGTAGCGCCTTACGGTCAGATGCTGAGCAGTTACCATACCAGGTGGTGATGCAACCGTTCAAGATGCTCTCGATGGTGCAGCTGTAGAACATTTTTGACGATCTGGGGACCCATGCCAAATCTTTTCAGTCTCCTGAGGGGGGAAAGTTTTTGTCGTGCCGTCTTCACGACTGTCTTGGTGTGTTTTGACCATGATAGATCGTTGGAGTTAAGCCTCCATAATGTCTGTGAACCTTAACATTCTCGAAAAACTGCAGCCAGGATAGACATTCCAAACATGCAGTGTCCTTCAATAGGACGACTATTAATCACATTTTACCCAAAGTCCTGCTTCCTTCTGATGTGTTTCTTGTCTGGTCTATTCTTCCTGCGGGTGGCAGCCCTGTTACTTGGAAGCTCATCTGAAGCCTGTAGAGCATATCTCTGATAAATCCCTGACAGATTCCTCTGGTAGCTAGCTGTGTTCAGGAGCAGGGTGGTGAGATGAGAGGAGGAAGAGAGGATGAGTGGAGAGGGTGTATAATTAGAGAAAATGAAGAAGATAGGACATAAAAGAGTTGAAAGTGAAGAATGGAGAGAGGGGAGAACAGAGAAGGGGTGTGATGAGTGGGAGAAGAAAGGATGAGAGGAGACAGGGTTATATGGGGAGACGATGAGGACAAGAGGAAAGGGAGAGAGGAAAAAACAGAGAAGCGGCGCTTCTGATCCTGTGGTCGGGGCCTCACACAACATAGAGTACCCCTGCTCGCTGTCTCCAAACTGGCTCCTCAACTATCCCCTGGCCTCTGAGGCTCCGCCACCATTCGTCTGTCACTCAGGACTAGTAAATTTCATTTTAATAAGGCTAATAATTCCGCTTAGCGGAATCACCTCTCTCTCTATCCCTCTCTCTCCTCCTGTCTCTCTCTATGCCCCTCTCTCTCTCCCCTCCCTCTCTTACTCTCTCTCCCTTCTTCAGGAGAGCAATCTCCTTTCAGTGTGAGAACAGTATGAGGATCAGCGTTGGCTTTGGTGGGGATGAAGGAGAAAGCAAAATGAACGGTAAGCTTTAAAATAACCCTTGACAGCTGCGTTGGTCTTTCTCATCGAGATTTGGACCCCTACAATTTGCAAGCGGAACATCTCAACTAGCGTCCGCTTATTCACCACAAATTCTGTCTTCATTCCTTTCTCATACATTTGCCCCTGGCCTGATTGATAAAATATTGGTTGTGGTGATGATTCAATCCTCAGAGGAAGTGCAGTGATATTCCAGATTGCGATGATGACACCACCCAGTCTCCTCTCAAAGTTCTGCTTAAATCGTCTCAGATCAGGTTTCCCAGAGCGCACTGGGACTGTAAGGCAGGCACACACACACACACACACACACACACACCTTCAAATCCCTCCCATTGTGTGCCTCAGCTGTCAGCTTTATGGTGGAGAGAGTAGGCCTAGCCTTTGGTGAAAACTCAACATAGCTTTAAAAAGAGAAAATGAAGGAATCAAGAGGTAACATTCCATTCCAATACCCTGGCCACCTGATCTCTTATGGGTTCAAAAGTCAACTAATGAAATTTACCTCCCATCCCTGAGGGGACTTTAGAGGAAACTTGAGTGATTTATGTGTGTGGCGACATTTGTGATGAAGCAGCAAATTCATGATCAGTCTGTAAAATCAACTTAAGTGTCAAACACTTTACATTACAGTGTTGTTATTACTGTGTAATTGCAGTACAATGTAACCAGTGTTGGCAGAGAGCTAGGTTTAACCAGGATGTGGACATGAAGGTAGGTTTAGGCTTAGGGTTAGGGTTGTGGTTGACGCTAGGGCTAGAGTTGAACCAGGATGTCGACATTAAACTAGGGTTATGGTTGTGGTTGAGGCTAACCTTGGGGTTGAACCGGGATGTGGACATGAAGCCAGGGTTAGGATTTCAACCCTAAGCCTAACCTTAACCACAACCCAAATCCCAACCCTATCTTCATGCCCACATCCTGGTGTAAATCTAACCCTATCCTCAACCCTAACCCTAGCTTAATGTCCACCTCCTGGTTCAATCCTAACCAACCACAACCCAAACCCTAACCCCAGGATGTGGACTAGGATGTGGATATGAAGCTATGGGGGTCGCACAGGGAGGTCTAAATCTCTCTGCAAAAGGTCACTCCACACATTTCACACATGTTCATCTCAGCTCTTAGGCCCAGCTGCAGAGGCTAAAAAATGTTTTTTTAATTTTTATCAGGAATACTTGTCCTTGGAGAAAGTCATACTGAAGGACATGGGTATGCTGTCTGACACGGACAACAAGGTTGACATCTGACATCCTACCCTAACCCACTGTTCAGTCTTACACCTGATAAGACACCCTGTGACCAGCATGGTTGGGGTCAACTCCATTTCAGTTAATTTAATTGGAATTTCAGCTTACTTGCTGAATTGAAATGGAATTGACCCCAACTCTGGTGTCCAGTATTCAGTATGATGTCTGATGCTTTCTGAGACCAGTGGCCCACCACCCAGACAACTCACAAAGTGTCTATTCGATTGAACATGTCATTTGTTACACTCTATATTTTCTATGTACACTATTGAAATCTGGATTTGTTTTCATTAAATTGTTCAGAAAACGGTGTGAATCCTTGTTTTGCTAGTAGGTACATGCAGTGAAGGGAGAGCTTCCTCATAAATAATGAGTGAGCTTTTCACACATACATACATGCACGTGCACACACACGTCTGCATAGCCACGGGAATTAGGGGTGCTGAGGGTGCTGCAGAATAAATAAACGTTTTTATTTTTATTTATTTTTTATCACAAAGTTAGTGATTAGTGCACTAGGCCTTTACTAGTCCTGTATTAGCGGAACCGATATAGACGTCTGTAGCATGGGACAAAAAAGAAAAGCACTGCCTGAACTTTTTATGAGTTTACCCTATGCAGGGGCTGGGTTTGAGATGGACAGTGATGCCTTTGGGAATGAATGGGGTGAGTTTGGTCTGGTTTGTTATGGGGCCACTCTTCCCTGGGGGGGTGAAATAGGGAAACTGAAAAGAGAGGGACAGGGTTACATTTGAGGTCGAGAGTGGGTAAACAGCTCCATAGTCACCAGTGACAGGCGGTGGTTACCATGAAAGAGACTGGAGGTGCCGAGGGAGGGAGGGAGAGCAATGGATGGATTAGGGGAGGGAGGGAGAGGAATAAATGGATTAGGGGAGGGAGGGAGAGCAATGGATGGATTAGGGAAGGGAGGGAGAGCAATGGATGGATTAGGGAAGGGAGGGGATACTGCAAAATGCGGAGGCAGCTAGCCTTTGCCAGGTTGTCACGCCATGGGTCCGATACCATCTCTGAGCGAGCAATAATGAGGGAGAGTGAGAGAACGCAAGATAAATACACAGAGTATGAGAGAAAGCATGGAGAACACCAAGGGAAAGAATGTCGGACAGATGAAATGCCACACAGGTGACTTCACTCTCCATGACTTACTCACACGGACCTGTCAGAGAGAGGAGGTGGAAGGGGTGAGAGGGAGGAGGTGGGGTGAGAGGGCTCAGTGAGGCAGGTGTAGGGGGTCTGAGGGATGGGGCAGGCAGGCATCCATATGTCCCCCGAGCACCAACAAGCGAAGGGTGACAAAGGACCCCTCATATTCCCACCACTCTGTCCCCAATTCTCCCTGGGACCTGATCTGACTGCTGCACTCCCAGGCTGGCTATTGAATGTGCTCCAACATACATATATCTGTGGTTATTACACAGTTATAATCCGTTTTAATGCAGTTATGACACTGTTTTCATAAGTTATAGTTGAGAAGCTCATGAAGGGATACTTGACTAAGCATGCCATACAAGCATACATGGGTTGGCTAGTTGTAGTTTTAGAAAGTATGCTGTGTCAAACTACATTGTTCAACCTACAGTCAAACTAAGAAAGTATGCTGTAGCTGCTACCAAGATGGTCACATGGTAGCCCTCACAGAACAGTAAACAACAACTCTCATAAACCTTTTGAACTCACCATAACCCCCCTCCAGAGAAGGAGAGTATTCATGTTGTCAGATTTTCCTCAGTTGATTTCTTCATCTAAGCATCTAAGCCACAGAGATTTCCCAAACATAAAAATAAGAGATCTGTAACTGCGAGACATCTGAAGAAACTACGGGGGGATGCTTTACTTGCCTGGCCTGGGCTGCATTCCTATTTTATCACAGCTAGCTGCCTCTTGAGCTTTCTCCTCCATATCCTGGGAAACAACGCAACCAGGTGCTAGGCAGGAGGCCTGTAAATCTGATCTGTCAAATGAAGCCATCGGCTGGGGCATTGTGCTGGGCTGGCCATCGCTGCTAGCTGCTCTTAGTGGGGGTGTGGGGGTCTAGGGAAGGGGTAGGGAGGGGGGGGTAGAGGGTTGGGGGCTGGACGGGGAGGTCTACATCTTTCTGTGAAGTCTAAATCTCTCTGCAAACTCCACACATTTCACACATGCTCATCTCAGCTCTTAGGCCCAGCTGCAGAGGCTAAAGAATGTTTTCTAGAGCCCACACACGTAACGCAAACACGTGCACGTCCAGACACACGAACACACCTTTATTTTTACACACGAACATACACTCACTTAACACGTACATTTTTTTACACATGCACGCACACACACCCCTGCTTGGAGTGGATGTGAACACTAAAGCGTCAGTGTGAAACCTCACATGACAGGAAGGCAAATATGAGCAGATGAAAGCAGAGTCCGATGGAGGACGCTGTGCTGTGCTGGTAGGAGGACAGCAGGAGGTCACATAATGTCACAGTGTTGCCATGGACATACTGTCATCAAGAGACTGTTCTTTCTCACACCGCAACAGTGCTATGGTTGAATTTCAAGAGGCCTATTCTTGGCCCAAACCATAGCTTCATGTCCCACATCCCGGGTTCAACCCTAACCTTAACTCTAGTTTCATATCCACAACCCAGTCCGCATACTCATCAGCAGCAGGCCAGGACTAGCAAGTACAAATTCAGTGTATGGTGTGAGTGAGAAAGTGAGAGAGTTATTTCAATAAAGAGCATTTTGAATTTCAATCTTATCAGGGACAGACGAAAGAAAATCAAAACACATTTCTGAAAACAGTAATTACTGTGTTTGTTTTTACATTTTCGAGGTTGGCGTCTTTGTAGCCTAGTCGTAAAAGTATTTGGTCTCGTCGGAATTTAATTTGTGTGTTTGTGTCTCCAACTGAGCGAAAAAACAATGGGTGGACGAGAGAGATTTGTTTGAATTGAAAAGAAATATATTCTCTAGCCCTAAGCTAGTCTTCGATCATCTTGACATTAATTTATGCCATAGCAGTCATTTTGTTCTGTCTATTTGAGAGGAAAGAGAATAAATAAACATAATCTCTGAGCCAAATACGGTATAATTTCTGAATAAAAAGGCTAAACGCAGGTTTCAATCATAATCACTGTCAGCTTCCCTTAGTGCTCTACAATGGCATATGGTTAAGATTAGTAGACATTCCCATTTTGGGGTGGCAAAGATACATTAAGGTACAATTTGGGGGATGATTTAAATTGTGTTCCTTCCTATGAGTTTAGGTTCTATCTCTATGCCATCAGGCTGTTAAACTCATCAAGATTTCACAGTCTCATATCAGAATTAGACGTTCATCCATGTTCCTCAAAAATCTAATTTCGAAGTTGTTCCAAGCGTCAAATATCAAAGTGTTTATGGTTTGTTTATGCATTAACTCCAAGTTTTTAAGGTTAGGGTAAAGTTTAGACATTAACTCTGAATTCTTAAGGTTAGGCATTAACTTTGAATGGCTAAAGTTAGGGTTAAGGTTTGAGACAGGCCTAAAACAAAATCTTGAACAAAATCTTACAACAATCCACAACACCCTAGCAAAACCGAAACCTACTTGAAGGTAACAGCGATTACGGTCGCCCCCTAATGGCCGGTTTCCACGTCATCTCCCGATGTCATCAGACATGGAGGGACGCCGATTACTGACTTGTATCACGGCACCTGCCTGGTTAAACAGCCATCACTAGCTGGCCTTGAACCTTAGAAACTGTCCCTAGCCGGCTATCACCCGGTACTCTACCCTGCGCCTTAGAGACTGACTGTTGCCATAGGTACACAGAGTCATTTAACACTGGTCACGTGAAATAATGTATACATAATGGTTATTGTTCTGAAATAGTTTCTGTAGTTAGATGCAGATAAGATGAGCATTCCTGCAACATTATTCTGTTGAAATTGTATTTTATTTCTGAGAATCTATGCTTATTGATTACTCACTTTATATGTACATACTGTATTCTCAAAATAGCTCATCCTATATAACTACAACTGTACATACCTTTTTCCTACTTATACAGTTCACTCCCCTTGACTTTTTCCACATTTTGTTATGTTACAGCCTTATTCTAAAATGGATGATTAAATTGTTTTTCCCCCCTCTTCAATCTACACACAATACACCATAATGACAAAGCAAAAACAGTACTTCAGAATTTTTTGCAAATGTATAAAAAAAATGTAAACTGAAAAATCTAATTTACATAAGCATTCAGATCCTTGACTCAGTACTTAGTTGAAGCACCTTTGGCAGCAATTACAGCATCGAATCTTCTTGGGTATGATGCTACAAGCTTGGCACACCTGTATTTGGTGTGTTTCTCCCATTCTTCTCTGCAGATCCTCTCAAACTCTGTCGGGTTGGATGGGGAGCGTTGCTGCACAGCTATTTTCAGGTCCCTCCAGAGATGTTAGATCAGGTTCAAGTCTGTGCTCTGGCTGGGCCACTCAAGGATATTCAGAGACTTGTCCCGAAGCCACTCCTGTGTTGTGTTGGCTGTGTGCTTGGGGTCGTTGTTGTCCTGTTGGAAGGTGATTCTTCGCCCAAGTCTGAGGTCCTGAGCGCTCTGGAGCAGGTTTTCATCAATGATCTCTCTATACTTTGCTTCTTTCATCTTTCTGTTGATCCTGACTAGTCTCCCAGTCCCTGCCGCTGATAAACATCCCCACAGCATGATGTTGCCACCACCATCCTTCACTGTAGGGGTGGTGCCATGTTTCCTCCAGATGTGACGCTTGGCATTCAGGCCAAAGAGTTCAATCTTGGTCACATCCGAGCAGAGAATATTGTTTCTCATGGTCTGAGAGTCTTTAGTTGCCTTCTGGCAAAGTCCAAGCAAGCTGTCATGTGACTTTTACTGACGAGTGGCTTCCATCTCTCCAATCTACCATGAAGGCCTGATTGTGTTGTAGAGATGGTTGTCCTTCTGGAAGGTTCTCCCATCTCCACAGAGAACCTCTGGAGCTCTGTCAGTGTGAGCATCGGGTTCTTGGTTACCTCTCTGACCAAGGCCATTTTCCCCCAATTGCTCAGTTTGGAGGCCAGCTCTAGGAAGAGTCTTGGTGGTTCCAAACTTCTTCCATTTAAGAATGATGGAGGCCACTGTGTTCTTGGGGACCTCCAATGCTGCAAAATTTTTATGGTACCCTTCCCCAGATCTGTGCCTCGACACAATCCTGTCTTGGAGCTCTATGGAAAATTCCTTTGACTTCATGTCTTGGTTTTTGCTCTGACATGCAGTGTCAACTGTGGAACCTTATATAGACAGGTATGTACCTTTCTAAATAATGTCCAATCAATTGAATTGACCACAGGTGGACTCCAATCAATTTGTAGAAACATCTCAAGGATGATCAGAGGAAACAGGATGCACCTGAGCTCAATTTCGAGTCTCATAGCAAACGGCCTGAATACTTACGTGCATCTGCGCTCATTGGACTCACTTGGAATCCTTCACATTTTGGTTGCCTTCCCTATGTCTGTCTGTTTCCTCTGTTTCATCTCCGTGTCAGCATTATTGTTGTTTTGTTTTCCCTTGTCCAGACACTGACCGTGTTCTGTTTCATGTCTGTTAATTCATTAAATGTTCGCTCCATGTATTTACTTCTCGTCTCCAAGCGTCTGTCCTTACAGTAATGTAACAAAATGTGGAAAAAGTCAATGCACTCTATAATGTCTATTCTGTCTATATACACCACACATTTATATTTTGGATTCTGACATTGCTCGTTCTGGTATTTCTAAATTTCTTGTTTCTTCTTCTTTTTTCTTACTAATTTAAATGCTTGTGTTTCTAGCTCCAGCAGTGCAGTGAATGTTTAACAGTACAAAAGTAATACACAAAAGAAGAAGAAGAAGAAACAAGAAATGTAGACATTTACTGCACTGCTGTTTAGTGAGTCTGCCAGATAAGAGGCAATAGGGATGGCCAGGGATGTTCTCTTGATGTGTGTGAATTGGACCATTTTCTTGTCCTGCTAAGCTTTCAAAATGTAGTAGTACTTTTGGGTGTCAGGAAAAATGTATGGAGTAAATAGTACATTATTTTCATTAGGAATTTAGTGGAGTAAAAGTTGACAAAAAATATAAATAGTAAAGACTCAATCACCGTATTCTTATCGGCAGACTCAATAGCCTTGGTTTTTCTAATGAAAGCCTCGCCTGGTTCACCAACTACTTTGCAGACAGAGTTCAGTGTGTGAAATCGGGGGGCATGTTGTCCGGACCTCTGGCAGTCTCAAAGGGGGTGCCACAGGGTTCAATTCTTGGGCCGACTCTTTTCTCTGTATATATCAATGATGTCGCTCTTGCTGCGGGCGATTCCCTGATCCACCTCTACGCAGACGACACCATTCTGTATACTTCTGGCCCTTCCTTGGACACTGTGCTAACTAACCTCCAAACGAGCTTCAATGCCATACAACACTCCTTCCGTGGCCTCCAACTGCTCTTAAACGCTAGTAAAACTAAATGCATGCTTTTCAATCGTTCGCTGCCCGCACACGCCCGCCCGACTAACATCACCACCCTGGACGGTTCCTACCTAGAATATGTGGACAACTATAAATACCTAGGTGTCTGGATAAACTGTAAACTCTCCTTCCAGACTCATATTAAACATCTCCAATCAAAAATCAAATCTAGAATCGGCTTTCTATTTCGCAACAAAGCCTCCTTCACTCACGCCGCCAAACTTACCCTAGTAAAACTGACTATCCTACCGATCCTCGACTTTGGCGATGTCATCTACAAAATAGCTTCCAACACTCTACTCAGCAAACTGGATGCAGTCAATCACAGTGCCATCCGTTTTGTTACCAAATCACCTTATACCACCCACCACTGCGACCAGTATGCTCTAGTCGGCTGGCCCTCGCTACATATTCGTCGCCAGACCCCCTGGCTCCAGGTCATCTATAAGTCTATGCTAGGTAAGGCTCCGCCTTATCTCAGTTCACTGGTCACGATAACAACACCCACCCGTAGCACACATTCCAGCAGGTATATCTCACTGATAATCCCCAAAGCCAGCACCTCATTTGGCCGCCGTTCCTTCCAGTTCTCTGCTGCCAGTGACTGGAACGAATTGCAAAAATCGCTGAAGCTGGAGACTTTTATTTCCCTCAACAACTTTAAACATCAACTATCTGAGCAGCTAACCGATTGCTGCAGCTGTACATAGTCCATCTGTAAATAGCCCACCCAATCTAGCTACCTCATCCCCATACTGTTTTCATTTTATTTACTTTTCTGCTCTTTTGCACACCAGTATCTCTACTTGTACATCATCATCTGCTCATGTATCACTCCAGTGTTAATCTGCTAAATTGTAACTATTCGCTCCTATGGCCTATTTATTGCCTACCTCCTCATGCCTTTTGCACACACTGTATATATACTTTCTTTTCTCTACTGTGTCATTGATTTGTTTATTGTGTTATTTGCTTGTTTATTGTTTACTCCATGTGTAACTCTGTGTTGTTGTCTGTGTCACACTGCTTTGCTTTATCTTGGCCAGGTCGCAGTTGCAAATTAGAACTTGTTCTCAACTAGCCTAGCTGGTTAAATATAGGTGAAATAAAATAAATAAAAAATAAAGGTAGAGATGTTATTTATGTTAGAGCAGGGTGAGCTGCACACAGTGTACTCCCTGCTAGGGCACACCACCTCAGTGCTAACAGTATAACTCTGGTTCATAGGCATATGATTACTGCATACAATAGCTGTAGGATCAGCAGAGGCCTTCAGGGCAGTAAGAGGGAAATAAATTAGGTTACTTACATTGTGTCGTCCAGCGCCCCTGGGATAATGTACATTTGCTGAAGCATTATGACAACTCAGTGACACAACGGTAGTGATTAAATGAGCTGGGCTTGGGTCATTGATAAGTCATTGTCTCAACGCAGCCTCATAATGCTGTGAAAGGATCCCATGCTTCCTTATAATACAAGATTTGTTTCCAGAAAGTATCAACATTGTCAATAAATGTTACACTCACAGATCTGCAACAGTCTCGTAGCCAGTTATGGAAGGCTAAAAGTCTGCGGAAATGTTCAATGCCATGATTTAGGGAGGTTTCATATCTATGTGTCACATTTATTTCACATATATTTTTCATGAGATCATGTTTTCACATGTGTAGTTTCATGTTATGACACGTTGCTTATGACATGTTGCTTCTCATATTAACCAAATAAGATCGCATGTGAAACACGTGAAATTCATGAGGTTTTTCCATAAGGGTAAGGACCATGTTTTCTATATAGTTGTCTAGTGATTTACTTTGAAATCCAAAGTGTAGGAATACAGGTGAAATCAGTTATTGACACAGACATGGCGACGTGGCAGGAAAATCCGAATGCAGTGAACCCAGTTGAAATCCCAGGTGATGACACGTTGAATAACAAAAACAGACAATGTAGTCATACGTGTCAAATATGAAAGGTCAAAACACAATGCTAAAAGCACTGTGTGTGTGTATCATAACTCATTTTTCTTTTCATGTGAAATCATGTGATTTTCCATATGTGAACTCATGTGTTTTTTTACATAAGAGAGGTTACATTCATCATACTTAAGGAATTCTTGATGAAAGCAAAATATATTCAATTTGCAACTCATTTCTTCCCCATTACTCAAAGCTCTAGAGGTTTAGGAGATTGTTGTTAGCTGTTCAAAGTGAGTTAGACAGTGTTAGAAAAAGTACTCAATTGTCCCACTTGAGTAAAAGTAAAGATATCTTAATAGAAAATGACTCAAGTAGGGCATCCTGAGTGGCGCAGTGGTCTAAGAGTTCGAACCCAGGGTGTGTCGTGACCGGTAGTCCCATAAGGCGGTGCACAATTGGCCCAGCGCTGCCTGGGTTAGGGGAGGGTTTGGCCAGAGGGGGATTTACTTGTCTCATTGCGCTCTAGCGACTCCTTGTGGCAGGCTGGGGGCCTGCAGGCTGACTTCAGTCATCAGTTGAACGTTGTTTCCTCCTACACATTGGTGCAGCTGGCATCCAGGTTAAGCGGGCGGGTGTTAAGAAGCGCTGTTTGGTGGGTCATGTTTCAGAGGATGCATGGCTCGACCTTCGCCTTTCCCGAGCCCGTTGGAGAGTTGCAGCGATGAGACAAGATCAAAATTGGGGAGAAAAGGGGGTAAAATACACAAAAAAATAAAGAACATTACTCAAGTAAAAGTAATCCAGTAAAATACTACTTGAGTAAAAGTATTTGGTTTTAAGTAGCAAAAGTAAAAGTATAAATCATTTAAAATTCCTTATATTAAGAAAACCAGAAAGCACCATTCTCTTGTTTTTTTTCATTTACAGATAGCCAGGAACATACTCCAAAACTCAGACATAATTTACAAACAAAGCCTGTGTGCTATGAGTCTGCCAGATCAAAGGCAATAGGGATGACCAGGGATGTTCTCTTGATAATTAGTGAATTGGACCATTTTCTTGCTAAGCATTCAAAATGTAACAAATACTTTTGGGTGTCAGTGAAAATGTATGGAGTAAACTCTTGTCTTTAGGAATATAGTGAAGTAAAAGTCATAAAAAATAAAAAATAGTAAAGTACAGATACTTAAGTAGTACTTTAAAGTATTTTTACTTAAGTACTTTACACCACTCAAGTTAGAGTATATTATATAATGATATTAGGTCAAGTCTAATCTACGGTGACCTTACTGAACAGTCTTCCAGAGTCATTGCCCTTCTCCAACTTCCAGTCTGTGTACACAATCTCCCTGTCCTGGGGGCAAAACATGATAGAAAGAACAACAGAGCTTTTACCTTACTGTGACTAAGCCCCAGGTTGGAGAGTGTATAGTTGGCATATGACGAGATCTGTGACTTGAATTGATTACTTTATGATAGATGCGGGAGAGTATTAACTCCATAACTCAATGAAACTCATTCTTCCTCTAGTAATATGTACTTTTGAGTTTCTTGATATTAGTTTCCCCTTTGAAACCTCCATCCATCCATGTATACAGGAGATATGGGCAAGAGAACCTACAGTACTGTACTTCGGTTCCTGCATAGAACTTGTTGCTGATGTCCTCCAGTGGCTTGAGTTGTTTGGCTGAAGGCACTCTGAGTAGGGCGTACTTTGGAACAACCTCTGATCTCTCTGCATTCAGGTGGGCCCTGTCTGTGAGGTCCAACAGAGGTTATCAGAAGGAGCAGAGAGTGAGCAATGTTGTGAAGTAGTTAAACATCATGGTTAGGGCATTTTTTCCCCAGTAGCTTAGTTTTTGTAGCTTTTTCCCCACTACTCCTGTTCTCTTTATCCTGATCACTGTGAGTGGAGCAGGGCAGTTGACCGCAGTACAGACAGGGTCCTCCTGCAGCTATGTGATGATAGGTGCCAGCTCTGTCATCTGTCCATCAGCAGGAGAGAGGAAGAAGGGAGATGGAGAATATGAGGGTCGGTCCCACCACAACGCCAGCACGATTTGGAGTGCTAACCCCTTTTAAAAATGGTGTGTTTGAGCTACAGACTTCTGCAGCACAAACACGCAGGCTGAGCTAGAGCGGTGTTTGTGATGCAGGGGCGCATCTGTAGAGTAAGAGATACGAGAAACCTTACGAGGTACGTCATTTCCGGTCACAACTTGCAGGCTTGTTTTCGAGTTGCTGTGCGTTTTGTTGCCAACCTGTTTTGCTACCTGACAACTTTACGGTTTTCACTTTTTAATTACCGTTCATATATTTATTTATTTTTTCCTCAACTTTTTCAACTTTTTCACTCCGGACGCTTTATCTGGACACGATTCGTCAGGACCTCCAACAGCCGAAGCTAAGTAGTAACATTAACATGATGCCTTCTAATTGCAGCCGCTGTACTCGCCTTACGGCGAGGATAGCTGTGCTGCAAGCCCAGCTTCAGACGCAATCGTTAGGCAAGGGTAATTTCAGTGTAGGAAAGGATGAAACAGCGTCTGTGCCACCAGTAAGTACAGATAGTAGTATAAATCCCCTGACACAGTCCCCGCAGCCGGACAACTTTCTCACGGTTTCTGGAAGGAAATGCTGTAGGAACGCTCAACCGGTGTCGCTCATTCAGCCGACAGAAACTTTCAACCGGTTTTCCCCATTAAGCAGCGGGTCGGAGTCAGAGGCCGATTCTTCTCTGGTCTCTACTCCTCCCGTTACGGGGTCTGAGACGCCGAAGCTTCCCACCATTAGCTCTGACAAATTGAAAACTCTAGTCATTGGCGACTCCATTACCCGCAGCATTAGACTTAAAGCGAATCATCCAGCGATCATACACTGTTTACCCGGGGGCAGGGCTACCGACGTTAAGGCTAATCTGAAGATGGTGCTGGCTAAAGCTAAAACTGGCGAGTGTAGAGAGTATAGAGATATTGTTATCCACGTCGGCACCAACGATGTTAGGATGAAACAGTCAGAGATCACCAAGCGCAACATAGCTTCTGCGTGCATATCAGCTAGAAAGATGTGTCGGCATCGAGTAATTGTCTCTGGCCCCCTCCCAGTTAGGGGGAGTGATGAGCTCTACAGCAGAGTCTCACAACTCAATCGCTGGTTGAAAACTGTTTTCTGCCCCTCCCAAAAGATAGAATTTGTAGATAATTGGCCCTCTTTCTGGGACTCACCCACAAACAGGACCAAGCCTGACCTGCTGAGGAGTGACGGACTCCATCCTAGCTGGAGGGGTGCTCTCATCTTATCTACCAACATAGACAGGGCTCTAACTCCTCTAGCTCCACAATGAAATAGGGTGCAGGCCAGGCAGCAGGCTGTTAGCCAGCCTGCCAGCATAGTGGAGTCTGCCACTAGCACAGTCAGTGTAGTCAGCTCAGCTATCACCATTGAGACCGTGTCTGTGCCTCGACCTAGGTTGGGCAAAACTAAACATGGCGGTGTTCGCCTTAGCAATCTCACTAGGATAAAGACCACCTCCATTCCTGTCATTACTGAAAGAGATCATGATACCTCACATCTCAAAATAGGGCTACTTAATGTTAGATCCCTTACTTCAAAGGCAATTATAGTCAATGAACTAATCACTGATCATAATCTTGATGTGATTGGCCTGACTGAAACATGGCTTAAGCCTGATGAATTTACTGTTTTAAATGAGGCCTCACCTCCTGGCTACACTAGTGACCATATCCCCGTGCATCCCGCAAAGGCGGAGGGGTTGCTAACATTTACGATAGCAAATTTCAATTTACAAAAAAAAAAAATGACGTTTTCGTCTTTTGAGCTTCTAGTCATGAAATCTATGCAGCCTACTCAATCACTTTTTATAGCTACTGTTTACAGGCCTCCTGGGCCATATACAGCGTTTCTCACTGAGTTCCCTGAATTCCTATCGGACCTTGTAGTCATAGCAGATAATATTCTAATCTTTGGTGACTTTAATATTCACATGGAAAAGTCCACAGACCCACTCCAAAAGGCTTTCGGAGCCATCATCGACTCAGTGGGTTTTGTCCAACATGTCTCTGGACCCACTCACTGTCACAGTCATACGCTGGACCTAGTTTTGTCCCATGGAATAAATGTGGTGGATCTTAATGTTTTTCCTCATAATCCTGGACTATCGGACCACCATTTTATTACGTTTGCAATTGCAACAAATAATCTGCTCAGACCCCAACCAAGGAACATCAAAAGTCGTGCTATAAATTCACAGACAACACAAAGATTCCTTGATGCCCTTCCAGACTCCCTCTGCCTACCCAAGGACGCCAGAGGACAAAAATCAGTTAACCACCTAACTGAGGATCTCAATTTAACCTTGCGCAATACCCTAGATGCAGTTGCACCCCTAAAAACTAAAAAAAAATTCTCATAAGAAACTAGCTCCCTGGTACACAGAAAATACCCGAGCTCTGAAGCAAGCTTCCAGAAAATTGGAACGGAAATGGCGCCACACCAAACTGGAAGTCTTCCGACTAGCTTGGAAAGACAGTACCGTGCAGTACCGAAGAGCCCTTACTGCTGCTCGATCATCCTATTTTTCTAACTTAATTGAGGAAAATAAGAACAATCCGAAATTCCTTTTTGATACTGTCGCAAAGCTAACTAAAAAGCAGCATTCCCCAAGAGAGGATGACTTTCACTTTAGCAGTGATAAATTCATGAACTTCTTTGAGGAAAAGATTATGATTATTAGAAAGCAAATTACGGACTCTTCTTTAAACCTGCGTATTCCTCCAAACCTCAGTTGTCCTGAGTCTGCACAACTCTGCCAGGACCTAGGATCAAGAGAGACGCTCAAGTGTTTTAGTACTATATCTCTTGACACAATGATGAAAATAATCATGGCCTCTAAACCTTCAAGCTGCATACTGGACCCTATTCCAACTAAACTACTGAAAGAGCTGCTTCCTGTGCTTGGCCCTCCTATGTTGAACATAATAAACGGCTCTCTATCCACTGGATGTGTACCAAACTCACTAAAAGTGGCAGTAATAAAGCCTCTCTTGAAAAAGCCAAACCTTGACCCAGAAAATATAAAAAACTATCGGCCTATATCGAATCTTCCATTCCTCTCAAAAATTTTAGAGAAGGCTGTTGCTCAGCAACTCACTGCCTTCCTGAAGACAAACAATGTATACGAAATGCTTCAGTCTGGTTTTAGACCCCATCATAGCACTGAGACGGCACTTGTGAAGGTGGTAAATGACATTTTAATGGCATCGGACCGAGGCTCTGCATCTGTCCTCGTGCTCCTAGACCTTAGTGCCGCTTTTGATACCATCGATCACCACATTCTTTTGGAGAGATTGGAAACCCAAATTGGTCTACACGGACAAGTTCTGGCCTGGTTTAGATCTTATCTGTCGGAAAGATATCAGTTTGTCTCTGTGAATGGTTTGTCCTCTGACAAATCAACTGTAAATTTCGGTGTTCCTCAAGGTTCCGTTTTAGGACCACTATTGTTCTCACTATATATTTTACCTCTTGGGGATGTTATTCGAAAACATAATGTAAACTTTCACTGCTATGCGGATGACACACAGCTGTACATTTCAATGAAACATGGTGAAGCCCCAAAATTGCCCTCGCTAGAAGCATGTGTTTCAGACATAAGGAAGTGGATGGCTGCAAACTTTCTACTATTAAACTCGGACAAAACAGAGATGCTTGTTCTAGGTCCCAAGAAACAAAGAGATATTCTGTTGAATCTGACAATTAATCTTAATGGTTGTACAGTCGTCTCAAATAAAACTGTGAAGGACCTCGGCGTTACTCTGGACCCTGATCTCTCTTTTGAAGAACATATCAAGACCATTTCAAGGACATCTTTTTTCCATCTACGTAACATTGCAAAAATCAGAAACTTTCTGTCCAAAAATGATGCAGAAAAATTAATCCATGCTTTTGTCACTTCTAGGTTAGACTACTGCAATGCTCTATTTTCCGGCTACCCGGATAAAGCACTAAATAAACTTCAGTTGGCTGCTAGAATCCTGACTAGAACCAAAAAATTTGATCATATTACTCCAGTGCTAGCCTCTCTACACTGGCTTCCTGTCAAAGCAAGGGCTGATTTCAAGGTTTTACTGCTAACCTACAAAGCATTACATGGGCTTGCTCCTACCTATCTCTCTGATTTGGTCCTGCCGTACATACCTACACGTACGCTACGGTCACAAGACGCAGGCCTCCTAATTGTCCCTAGAATTTCTAAGCAAACAGCTGGAGGCAGGGCTTTCTC
This sequence comes from Oncorhynchus tshawytscha, assembly GCF_018296145.1. Taxonomy (NCBI): domain Eukaryota; kingdom Metazoa; phylum Chordata; class Actinopteri; order Salmoniformes; family Salmonidae; genus Oncorhynchus; species Oncorhynchus tshawytscha. The sequence continues at coordinate 38,436,023 of NC_056429.1, read as the reverse complement.
CTATAGAGCTCCATTTTTATGGAACGGTCTGCCTACCCATGTCAGAGACGCAAACTCGGTCTCAACCTTTAAGTCTTTACTGAAGACTCATCTCTTCAGTGGGTCATATGATTGAGTGTAGTCTGGCCCAGGAGTGGGAAGGTGAACGGAAAGGCTCTGGAGCAACGAACCGCCCTTGCTGTCTCTGCCTGGCCGGTTCCCCTCTTTCCACTGGGATTCTCTGCCTCTAACCCTATTACAGGGGCTGGGTCACTGGCTTACTGGGGCTCTCTCATGCCGTCCCTGGAGGGTGCGTCACCTGAGTGGGTTGATTCACTGTTGTGGTCATCCTGTCTGGGTTGGCGCCCCCCTTGGGTTGTGCCGTGGCGGAGATCTTTGTGGGCTATACTCAGCCTTGTCTCAGGATGGTAAGTTGGTGGTTGAAGATATCCCTCTAGTGGTGTGGGGGCTGTGCTTTGGCAAAGTGGGTGGGGTTATATCCTTCCTGTTTGGCCCTGTCCGGGGTGACCTCGGATGGGGCCACAGTGTCTCCTGACCCCTCCTGTCTCAGCCTCCAGTATTTATGCTGCAGTAGTTTATGTGTCGGGGGCTGGGGTCAGTTTGTTATATCTGGAGTACTTCTCCTGTCCTATTCGGTGTCCTGTGTGAATCTAAGTGTGCGTTCTCTAATTCTCTCCTTCTCTCTTTCTTTCTCTCTCTCGGAGGACCCGAGCCCTAGGACCTGAGCTCCAGGACTACCTGACATGATGACTCCTTGCTGTCCCCAGTCCACCTGGCCATGCTGCTGTTCCAGTTTCAACTGACCTGAGCCCTAGGACCATGCCCCAGGACTACCTGACATGATGACTCCTTGCTGTCCCCAGTCCACCTGACCATGCTGCTGCTCCAGTTTCAACTTCCACCTGACTGTGCTGCTGCTCCAGTTTCAACTGTTCTGCCTTATTATTATTCGACCATGCTGGTCATTTATGAACATTTGAACATCTTGGCCATGTTCTGTTATAATCTCCACCCGGCACAGCCAGAAGAGGACTGGCCACCCCACATAGCCTGGTTCCTCTCTAGGTTTCTTCCTAGGTTTTGGCCTTTCTAGGGAGTTTTTCCTAGCCACCGTGCTTCTACACCTGCATTGCTTGCTGTTTGGGGTTTTAGGCTGGGTTTCTGTACAGCACTTTGAGATATCAGCTGATGTACGAAGGGCTATATAAATAAATTTGATTTGATTTGAGTAAGAATGATTGGAGCTACAAACTATTAAAAGCTATCTATGAAATGTTTTGCTCTATGACGCTCACAAGCTACTGAAGAGTCATTAGACGGTAAGGGGTTCCTCTACATAGAAAATCATATGAAATACAAGAACATAGTGTCTATAATACTGTAATAAGCTCACATAGTTGATGTTACAAACTCCAAATTCCAGACAGTTGTCACTGACTAGATGGATACTCATTTCCCACTGAGCAAACCATTTCTGAATGTACAGTATTCATATGCATTCATTTTAATCAGGTTTTTGCTTTGGCAGACCTTATTTGTTTTATTGACATTTGTCAATAAAACTCATGAAGGCAACTGTTTATGTCAAATTGTTTGTGTTCTACTTGTAACCCTGGATGTCCTGAAAAGAAAATGGTAAAGCACTGTGTTGTGAGGCTAAATATAAGGTCTGGACAGATCAAGGAAAGTCATGTAAATGAATAACACAAGGCAAACTGACCTTGGGCTCAGGAACTTAAAGTGTATTAATTCCATAACCTTCATCAAAGCTGGTTTTCTTGTTGATGTATCACCCAGGACTAATGGACATCTTTTGGCCCCAGGGGCTTGGCAGCATATTGCAAACAGCTGACAGTCAATAAAGCTATTGCCCTTTCACTATGAGAGCCTTGTTTGGGTCTTTGACGGATCGTTAAAAACAGTGTGAAACCAGATGCGAGAGAGCCGAGGCGGTTTGGGCGGCCATGCCCCACTGATCATGGCGCTCACTGATCCAAAGTAGAAACTGAGACAGTGCACACTCACACACAAGCAGGTCGTACGCAATGTACACACACACACTGGCAAACACAATCCAAAAATAGTGTGTGCCCTGCGGGTCCATGACACAGAGTAACCAGTCTCGTTTCTGTTATAGCTTTTATATTTTTCTCCTAAGATTCCTGATTTAAGGACAGATTGTTTTTTTTTTTGGGGGGGGTCTTCCTGCCTTCACAGTTCAGTGTCCTGCTCACCTACAGTATGTTGCTTCAAGGTGATCGAAAAAAAGGGTGGACACGAGAAGAGGAAAAGAAGACTAACAGCAAGAGAAATGAACAGAGGGAAGAGAGATGCTCACCTGCATTTCTACCTGTATGGTTGTCACAGGTGTTGTCTCGCAGGCTGAATTTCAAAGGGCTGTACTCTGCGTCGGTATTGATCTTAGGCAGGGAAACCTGACATAACAGAGAGAATAGCTTTGACATTTATCTAATACCTTTAGAGAACTGTCAAACACACAGTGCATTACTAAATCAGGCATTTTTTCGTATATATTTGAAAAAAAGAGTGAAACACCACTCTTTCATTATGTTCTACTGTATTTGTAACTCAGATTAGACGTGGAGGGGAAGGTAGATGTGAAGGTAAGAAGGGTTAACATGGGGATTGACATTATATGTGCCAGGAGTGTTACCACTAAACAACAGGGTTTGTTATAAACCAGTAATGCTACAGTATGTTATGCCGTACCCTGAATCGTGGTTTCCAGGTTGAGGTGTTTGAAGGTGTTGGGAACTCTGTGAGGATTCTCCAGGGGTTTCTCCTCTGCCTTCCTCTGGTCGGCCATGGTCTGGGAGCACAGATGTCCCAAAACATCACACTGCGGTGTCAGAGAGAGACAGAGAGACAGACAGAGAGACACAGACAGAGACAGACAGAGGGTAATTCAGTATTTCTTTTAAATAGGATGATTGTATTTAGTCAGGTATTTTATGTTTATGTCACTTTGAGCCTATACTGTACCAGTCAGTATCATGACACAAGGCGAGACCCAGATGCAGATGGTTGGAGTCTTACAATATTTATTAATCCAATAGGGTAAGGCAAACCAGACAGTGCAATTGTCTTTGTTTTTTTATTGACGGATAGCACACTCCAACACTCAGACATAATTTACATTTATGTTTAGTGGGTCCGCCAGATCAGAGGCAGTAGGGATGACCAGGGATGTTCTAGTAGAAAATCCTTGCCTAATGAACTAATGTTCACTCCATGCAAGCATAGAGCATGAAGAAAGGGTTGCCTTGTAAGTCTCCATTGGTATTATTACTGCACATACAGTACATTGTGTTTCAAAATCTTGCCTAACACCTCTTCTCTTCCTTGGTAAATGAAGCTGTGTGAAAGGCACGTAGCTAGTGATATCATTAGACAACAGCACTATAAAGGCATCATGACAAGTTACTTGAAGATGTGTCACCTGGTATTATATGCTCTGACCTGTTAGGGAGGCTTGTTTTGACAGGATCCCTGACTGTAGATGGACCACAGTAATATGTCTAAAAGCCAATTGTAACATTCACCCTTGACCTCTCCTATAAACCTCTTACTATAGCCCTTCTCTGCTGTAGCTGCTTTCACTGATCCACCATCTCAGATCCTGCTAAAAATGAATTGCATAACGGTCAAAGTGCTTTTAAGTCCGATTGGATTGCAATTTATACAGGGTCATCATTCCAAAATTAGACTCAGAAATCATTAGATCGATAAGAGGGCCTAGTTGACCCTTTTCACGTAAAGTGTTTGAATGTCAGTGTGTAAATTAGGCGTGAAAGCTTTAAAGCGTCGGCTTTGTGTTGAGTAGTTCTCCCATTCTCTGGTATTTTGGGCACTTTGTTAGTGTTTACTTTAGATCTGATAAGGTGGGCGCCGAGTGAGTTGGAAAACAGGAAAACTTTCAAGAATTTAGAATTTAGAAGTAGAAAAAAACACATCTAAGTCAAATAGCCAAGCACAAAAGACATTAGTATTTTTCCCATGGTAAGAACCAACAAAAATGATAAATGTTTTTACATGATCTAATAGATTTGTATTCTACAGTGGAAGCAGCATCCTTTCAAACTGTAAATCACAATGGCTGTCATTACTCAATACTTTTGAGGAAACCTGTTGTACTTAATATATTTGAGTACATTTACTTAAAGTGATAGTGTAGTCTTTACTCAAACCAATAGAGTCACCGTGACCCTGTACGGTGTCCAAATTTGAGTTGTATCAACACAAATGTAACGCTCCCACTAAGCCACAGCTCCAATATAATTTCCCAGAATGCCTTTTCAAGTGAATTGTAGAGTTACTAACCATGACTGTATTTGTTAGTGACAGAGACATGGTTCTGTGGCCTTCATCCAAGGTGAACATTATCGTTAAACTCTTTATGACAATACATAACGCGTAAGGCCTTGTCGAGGCCTAGCTTTACTCTAGTACAGTGCCATAACATACCTGGTTTATAGGCCACATTAGGCATTCAAGTAGGGTTGCAGAATTCCAGTAACTTTAACCAAAATTCCCAGATTTTAATCTTCCAACAGATATTTCTGGAAAAACCTGGGAAATTCACCAGAATTCCACAATCGTACCTGCAAGTCATATTATGCGGACATGTGATTCCAATTGGAATCTAGCCAGAGTTAGGATATCCAACAGTTAGAATATTTATTGACCTGCATTTTTATCTTCATAATGACTGCTAGACATAGGGACAGTGTGAGGAGACTTAGCTAAGCCATTAAAACTGGAACAACCGTTTCAGTAACGGATGCAAAAAATCCAACAAAATGAGTGGCTCTGTTTAGAAAAATGTATGTTATTTATCTTTGTGTAGTATAGGATTATTCAATCAATCACTCAATGTACATGCAAAGACGCAGATATTAAAAAAAATTCGTGAAAAAAATTACCTACAGTAGAGCATGCTGGATAAAAAGTTCTTTTGTTATCATAACCTAAAAAATGTACTTGATGTGACTTCTCAATTTAGTTTTGAGTCAGTACCATATAAACAGTTTAAGTAATGATTACTGTTCATTGACTTTGAGTTCAACTTACTGTAAGTATTTGAGTTAAAAATGCCTTGGGGTTTATAGTGTGGTAGTCATAGAAAAACAGCAGAGAACAAACAGCAAACTGCAGGATGTCATACACACTGAAAAGGTCAATCAATAGTCTCCATAACATAATAGTACTATGGAAGATACAGAGTTACAACTATAATATAAATCACATTCTGGTTTGAATTTCCACTCGTAACAAAACAACTAAATGTACAGTATTTGAACTCTCTCTTTGGCATAGATAATTCTAAATACTTCATTGTAACAGAATGATCATTTCTATTCTATTATATTCCATCCAAGACCAAAATCAAACACTGTAGTTAGTTGCTTTGTTAACAGTCTAAATTAAACCAGACTGTGGTTTATATTACTGTACATACTGCCTAAAGCAGAGCATGCGATTGAACTTTTTACTTTGGCAACCACAGTTGGCTCTGTTTCTCATGAGGGCTGAGTTCACTGGATTATTTGAAAGAGATCTAGACTAAACAGTGTAGCTGCATGCTTGGGGATGCTGTATGTCTACTGGATGGGCCTTGATGTATGTCACTGGATTCATCCCAAATGGCACCCTATTCCCTATACTGTGCACTACGTTTGATAAGTTAGTAGCAGGTGCTAGTAAGAGCATGCCTTTCAAAGCACTCGTTGTTAATTTGCCTTTAGCTGATAGAACTGACCATGTTCGTTCTGCCAAAATGTAATCAGATGTGTGTTTTATGTCAGCCGTGTGTTTGTGTACGTGTGTGTGGTATCGGCTGTAACCGTCCTATCAGGGGCCTACATACAGCGCTTAGTTAAGAGCTGGAGTGTGGTGTGTGTGAGTGTTGTTGACTCTGGATAATGGATGTTGACTGGAGTAAACAGAGAAACAGATAAATGAAGGGAGAGAAGATGCAGCCTTATGGTTGTTACATGTATTCATTTTCAGTCCTGTGGCCTTCACCAAGAGATATCCAAGGTGAATAGAATATATGTAGTTCAGCTAGTAATTTAAATACATTTAAATTCAAAATCTTGGTAGTGTTTTCAGTAGTTAATTAACTACTTTTTTTGCCATGTAGCGGAGTAGCTAAATACTGGAAGTACGTACTGTAGCTCTTTTTTGCTCAAATAAATGTGGGCAAGAATGTACAATTGTTTTGGCATTAGACCTGCTTAATTCTGACCTAAAACATAGTTTTTGTGTTTGACAGACTAAATTACACATTCTGTTAACATCTGAGTCTAGAGTGAACTGTTCTTGCAGTCAGTAGTCTATGGCATTTCAAATTTAGATATAATTTATCATGAAGAAGCTTCCCCAACACTGTACATACAGTGGCTTCAGAAACTATTCATACCCTTTGACATATTCCACATTTTGTTGTGAATTCAAATTCAAAATGGGTTAAATATATTTTTTTCCCTCACCCATCTACACACAATACCCTATAATGACAGTGAAAACATGTTTTTATAAATATTTACAAATCTATTGAAAATGAAATACAGAAATATCTCATTTACATACGTATTCAAACCCCTGAGTCAATCCTTCGAGAAGCATCTTTGGTAGTGATGACAGCTGTGAGTCTTTCTGGGTAAGTCTCTAAGAGCTTTCCACACCTGGATTGTGCAACATTTGCTCATTGTATTTTTCAAAATCCTTCAAGCTCTGTCAAATTAGTTGTTGATCATTGCTAGACAACACATTTCATGTTTTGCCATATACTTTCAAGTAGATTTAAGTCAAAACTGTAACTAGGCCACTCTGGAACATTGACTGCCTTCTTGGTAAGCAACTCCAGTGTAGATTTGGCCTAGTGGTTTTGGTTATTGTCCTGCTGAAAGGTGAATTCATCTCTCAGTGTCTGGTGGAAAGCAGACTGAACCAGGTTTTCCTCTAGGATTTTGCCTGTGATTAGCTCCATTCTGTTTCTTTTTTTATCCTGAAAAACCATAACATGATGCAGCCACCACTATGCTTGAAAATATGTAGAGTCTTACTCAGTAATGTGTTGTATTGGATTTGCCCCAAACATAATACTTTATATTCAGGACAAAAAGTTAATTGCTTTGCCATTTTTTTTGCAGTATTACTGTAGTGCCTTCTAGCAAACAGGATGCATGTTTTGGAATGTTTTTTATTCTGTACAGACTTCTTTCTTTTCACTCTATCAATTAGGTTGGTTTTGTGGAATTTTACATTTTAGTAATTTAGCAGACTCATATCCAGAGTGATTTATAGTGAGTACGTACATTTTAATTTGTACTGGTCCCCGGGGGATATCAAAACCCTGGCGTTGCAAGTGCCATGCTCTCCCATCTGAGCCGCACGGGACCACAACATTGTTGATCCATCCTTATCAACATTGTTGATCCATCCTTATCTCTGTATCTCTGTACTCCACACATATGTTAGTACACATACATGTGGAATACAGAGATACGTTAGTCATTCAAAAATCATGTGAAACACTCTTATTGCATACAGAATGAGTCCATACAACTTGTTAAGCAAATGTTTACTCCTGAATACTTATTGACTTAAGACATTTCAGCTTTTTTCATTTTTATTATTTTGTTTAAAAAAAAAAATCCAAAAACATAATTATACTATGACATTATGGGGTGTTGTGTGTAGCCCAGCGACACATTTTTTTTTAACCTAATACAGTGCCCTGAAGCTCATAGTTTACCAAACACATCAGGCCTGAAAGTCACATTATGTTGTCTTGCAACGGATGTGTAAATCCTAGTGCTGTTATGTTTGATTCAGAGCAGTGTACTTCAAAGCACTTGGCGTTTCAATGGCGTTTCATTTTTTATTGTGAAACAAACAAGAAATAAGACAAAAAAAACGGAAAACTTGAGTGTGCATAACTATTCAACCCCCCCAAAGTCAATACTTTGTAGAGCCACCTTTGCAGCAATTACAGCTGCAAGTCTCTTGGTATGTCTCTATAAGCATGGCACATCTAGCTACTGGGATTTTAGCCCATTCTACAAGGCAAAACTGCTCCAGCTCCTTCAAGTTGGATGGGTTCAGTGGGGTACAGCAATCTTTAAGTCATACCACATATTCTCAATTGGATTTGAGGTCTGGGTCTAGGACATTCCAAGACAGTCTCAAATCTCCTGGAGACTGAAACAGGTTTCCCTCAAGAATTTCCCTATATTTAGCACCATCCATCATTCCTTCAATTCTGACCAGTTTCCCAGTCCCTGCCAATGAAAAACATCCCCACAGCATGATGGTGTTCTCATGGAGATGAGAGGTGTTGGGCTTGTGCCAGACATAGCGTTTTCCTTGATGGCCAAATAGCTCAATTTTAGTCTCATCTGACCAAAGAACCTTATTCCATATGTTTGGGGAGTCTCCCACATGGCGAATACCAAACATGTTTGCTTATTTTCTTCTGGCCACTCTTCCATAAAGCCCAGCTCTGTGGAGTGTACGGCTTAAAGTGGTCCTATGGACAGATACTCCAATCTCCACTGTGGAGCTTTGCATCTCCTTCAGGCTTATCTTTGGTCACTTTGTTGCCTTTCTGATTAATGCCCTCCTTGCCTGGTTCGTGAGTTTTGGTGGGCGGCCCTCAATTGGCAGGTTTGTTGTGGTGCCATATTCTTTCCATTATTTAATAATGGTTTTAATGGAGCTCTGTGGGATGTTCAAAGTTTTTGATATTTTTTTATAACCCAACCCTGATCTGTACTTCTCCACAACTTTGTCCCTGACGTGTTTGGAGAGCTCCTTGGTCTTCATAGTGCCGCTTGCTTGGTGGTGCCCCTTGCATAGTGGTGTTGCAGACTCTGGGGCCATTCAGAACAGGTGTATGTATACTGAGATCATGTGACAGATCATGTGACACTTAAATGAAGTCCACCTGTGTGCAATCTAACTAATTATGTGACTTCTGAAGGTAATTGGTTGCACCAGATCCTATTTAGGGGCTTCATAGCAAAGGGGGTGAATACATATGCACGCACCACTTTTCCATTTATTTTTTAAAATACTTTTTTGAAGCAAGTAATTTTTTTCATTTCACTTCACCAATTTGGACTATTTTGTGTATGTCCATTACATGAAATCCAAATAAATATCCTTATAATTTACATGTTGTAATGCAACAAAATAGGGGGGTGGGGGTGAATACTTTTGCAAGGCACTGTAGATCTTTTTGGGCTACCCAGTAGAGTAAATGTAATTCATGTTCATCGGTTTTGTTGTACTGTCAAGTACATGCTAAGGCTGGATGCAAAGATTTGTAGTTCCATTGAGGTTGATAGAGGTGTCCGTGTTCTTCAAAAGCCTATGCAAATTCCAATGTTGGAGTAGCTACCACTTTATTACTATATGTAAACAGCAATGTTAATATTATTTATATTATATTGTATATTAAGTCAAAACATGTACACATTTCAGTCAAGTTAAAAGATAATCAATAATTCAGTAAATAAACAGTTTAATAAATAATAAGGAATTACATTATTAAGTCATGAAATCATAGCACAAAAATCTAATCAACTGCTCATTAAAAGGCATGCTGAAAAAAAAAACGATGAACACCACAGAAAAACTTATATTCGATGGCTGGGTAGAGGTGGCGGTTGTGGTGACCAATGCTGTGTCCAGGGTTGACGAAGGGGCTGGTAACCATGGCTGGGTACCGGGTCTACATAGGGGAGGAAGGACCATCTGAGGCGCAAGCAGACACATAAGGAAGATCTGGAGGTCAACGGTGGCACTCCCTTGTGGCCTGCTCGCTCTGAGTGAAGGTCTGTGTCTCGTTTTGTGATCTGGTACTGGAAACCGGGAACTGAGTTGATGCTGGGACTGGTGCTGGAGGAAGTGCAATGCAGCGGCAAGGCTGGACGCTGGAGGACAGAGGGAATAAACAGGGCCTAGACCCACCTGGCCACGGAGCACTCACAAACAGATGGGACGTGTGTTCAGTGTGAGTGGGTCCGTGGGGGCAGTTCTCTCTACGTACCTTGTGGTGTCTATGGATGGATTCCCTAGTGGGGATGCAACTATGAACAGCCATCTGGAGTGTGTCTTTCTGTTCTGATGGTATTGTCAGGGACATGGTGATGGGTAACTGGGGTTGAGAGGGCTTCTGGTGGGTAGTTTTTGTTGTTCGGTGGTTCTTGGCTGTTCACAGGTCTGACTGCTTGGTGGCCCCCTAAACTGTCTTGGTGGAGGGATCGGGGGTGATATGACTGGTGAAGGCAGCTCAGAGGGTCCGGGGGGACTAGACTGTTACCTTTGCTTTGTCTCCAGTCATTCAGGTGTCGGAGTGGTCCGTGGACTAGGGGAACAGCACCAGCTGCAGTCAAGCCACTGTCACTAGCACTGTCCCCTAGTCAGTTGAAAGAAAATTCAATCGAAGAGAGACAAAAGAATGTAGAGAGGAAAACAAAAATGTTGAGTTTAGAAACTTAAGCAGTCATTCTGATTCACATGCAAAATGTCAAAACATATGAGAACATTTCATTTTTCTCTCATGGCTAACTACCAGGAAGTTTGAAAAGACAGGCTGAGTGGGCGGGGAACTTATATTCATCAGCTCACCTTGACTGACAGCTCTTTGAAATGCCTATGACAAGAATAATTATTTTTTTATACATTTCCTGTTTGGCATGTCTCTTGTTCAGCGGTTCACAGATGCAATGATGGATGTGTTGAGATGACAACTGCGTCAGAGTTTTAAACTACCCTTGCCCCCCTTTTGTTCCATGCTGGCTGAAGACGTAGCTAGTCAGTAACTAGCTAGCACCAGACACAGATGAAAGGGGAGACAAATACGTATCTTTGCCTTGGATAAATAGTGTAGCAAATGGCTTGGAGATAATAAGCTATCTCTGCACTTAGGGAAAACTAAAGCAATTATTTTTGGATCCAGACCTAAATTGTGTAGGTCGTCTGAAATCAGAGTGGAGTTAGGGGGTGAGGTGCTGACTACTAAAACCTCTGTCAGCTACTTGGGATGTATCCTTGATGGAAGCTTGGGAGGTGTGAGCATCGCAAATAAGGTGCTAGGGAAGGTTAATGCCAGGACTAAGTTTTTGGCTAGAAAGTCCAAGCTGCTTGCTGGTTTGGGGGCTTATCTAAACTTATGAAGGGGAAGCTCCAGATAGCCCAGAATAAGCTGATCAGGGTAGTATTGAAGGTGAGTCCACGTACTCACATAGGCAGGAGCTGCTTCCAGGAACTAAACTGGCTGCATGTTGAGGCTAGGGTGTCCCAGATTAGACTAGGTTTGGTTTACAGGAGTATTTATGGTCCTGTGCCCAGATATCTAAGTGATTACTTTCCTAGTGTTAGGGATGCACACAATCACACCACCAGATCAGGTGTTGCTGATGTGTGCTTAAACAGGTTCAGGAGTAATGCTGGGAAATGTCGTTTCTTGTATACTGGAGCTTCAGAATGGAATGAGTTCCCCCTTCCCATAAAAACAACATCCTCTCTGGGCAGCTTTAAAAAATCAAGTAAAAATATGTTTGATGTCTTCTGTGCCCATATGAATAACCCCTATGATGTAACTGGAATGATGAGATAGATGTTCTTCTCTGTTTTTGTTTTATTATTTCACTGCCATACTGTGTTCCATCTTGTCTAGCCATCTCGTCTCAAGAGGACCACAATGGAAATAAGTCCCAGACTTTGTTTGTTATCCTCGATGATTTTATTCATGTGCATGTATGGCTTTTTCAAGTTTTATGTGTGCTTGTTTTTTTAAATGGTCGCATTAATAAACTAAACTAAAACTTTTAATACCTTGAGTAATTAATCTATTTCCGATACAATTGGCTGGAAACCATCAATGCTTGAGGAAGGTTAATTTCCCTTTCAGTACTTCTCAGATGTTGGCAGTACTTATTTAAATTAGGTAAGAGATTATCATGTTACCATTGGTGTATTAAAATGAGAGTTAGGGTGATGTCACCATATCCCCTCAATAATCCCACCTCCTGAATCCAAGTGTTTGACATGGGAGAGGGGCACAGTAACTTTATGATCAAACTTGATCAACATAATGTGGAAGCAACAGTCATTTTTTCCTACTTTGATTTGGTTCATACAAATATCATCCAATTTACTGAAAAACATGATTTTGACTGTTCATGACCTTTAACATTATGAACAGGAATGACATTTACTCTCACGGGTGGCCAAAAGTAACTATCTGAAAGCCAGATGTCCAATAATCCACGCTTCCAATCTTATGATAGGCTGTCACCACTACAATATATTATTAAAAAGGTAAAACATGTTACCCATATCATCACCAAAAGGATTCTATTTGAACCTTTACACAGGGGTTCCTCAAATGGCGGCAGGTAGCCTAGTGGTTAGCGCTTTGGGACAGTAAGCAAATGGTCACTGATTTGAATACCTGAGCCGACAAAGTGACAAATCTGTGGATGTGCCCTTGAGCAAGGCACTTAACCCTAATTTGCTCCAGTAGTGTTGTACTACGTACTACTATGGCTGACCCTGCAAAACAGCACATTTCACTGCACCCATCTGGTGTATGTGACAATAAAAAACAACTGTGTGGCACTCTTTTGAATCCCAAAATGTTCTTTGAGGCTCTTTTACTTCTAAGAATGTAATAGACAGAGATAGAGACTTATGAAGGTTGGATAATTATTTTATTTAACTAGGCAAGTCAGTTAAGAACAAATTCTTATTTACAGTGACGGCCTACTCCACTGGCCAAACCCTCAAGACACTGGGCCAATTGTGCGCCGCCTTATGGGACTCCCGATCACGGCCGGTTGTGGCTCCGCCTGGGAACGAACCAGGGTCTGTAGTGGTGCCTCTAGCACTGCAATGCAGTGCCTTAGACTAGTGTGCCACTTGGGAGACCACCTCCATATGGGATGGCGGTGGCAATGGCTTTGGACTCACCAGGTTGTACTGTTACAAAGCAAATTCTCCAGTGTTGGAAAAAAAATACACTGAGAGTGTTAAATCAACACAAAGTGTGTAGTCTGTGGACCCATATAGACACTGGGAAAGTGTTACATCAACACACTGCTTAGTGTAAAGCCTTATTCAAGCATAATTCGAGTGCCTTGCATTTTGAGTAAATTCTAGAGTTTACCACCCATGACCGTACAGTATTTGTTAGTGACACAGACACGGTTGTTGCATTCACCCTTTTTCAGTTCCATGGAATTCACAAAATTAGATCCTAAGTGAATATGCTGTCAATAAATAAAATACTTATTTAACACAATGCCATACGTATTTAACTAATACAGGGGCGTGAAAATCACACCCATCACTTTGAACCACATCCGTCATTATAACATTATCATTACCAGCATGCTCTATTGCAGGAATACTTTTTATAATTGTTTGTTTTACCCCGTTCTCTGATGAGCATCTTTCTTTCTTTGTCTTCATACTTGATACTTGTTTCAAAATCTATGTTTGTGTTTGATTGATTCATTAATTCATCTTATTCTACCCAAATATAAATTACAAAAAATGTTTCTAACTTATCCAATATGTTACTTGGATTTATTGCGCCCGTTACTGAAATGGTTGTTTCAGTTTAGATGCTTTAGGTAGTCGCAAAGCTTAGTCTTCTCCATGCTGTGCGACAGACCCGGTGGAACGCATGGTGAAACAGAGAAGAAAGACACTGTCTGTCCTGCTGAGTTTTGGTGCAGAGTCTTTTCCTGGCAAAGTCAAGTTAGACTGTGTCAGTTATTCCGCGCAAGCATTTTTCCACAAACCCATCATGGTGTTTTAGGTGAAAAGCTTATGGTCATGTTGCAGCAGTGATGTGATGAGTGTGCAGGAGTGCATAGAAAAAGGAATGTGTAGTTAACTGTATGGGTACCCATGGTGCTGGAGATCAGAAGTGTCCGGTATACAATTTACTCGAAAGGCAAGGCACTCTGGGAAATATCTGAGTAAGAATTTACACTAAGCAGTGTGTTAATTTAACACTTTAACACTGTCTCTATATGGGTCCACAGACAACACTCACAGTGTTGATTTTGTTTTAAACACTGGAGAATTTGCTGTGTTCTAATTAGGTCTGGTTTTGCCAGGGTATATGGTTAGGTTAGGTTTGGTTTACCAGAGGTATATGGTTAAGTTAGGGCAGAGATAGTCTACAATGTTGTAGTAATGTTCCGCTTGCTTAAAACCTGTTTGGGCTAGGGGGAATCATTTTCACGTTTGGATGAAAAGCGTGCCCAGAGTAAACTGCCTGCTACTCAGTCCCAGTTGCTAATATAGGAATAGTATGAGATTTGGATAGAAAACACTCCGACATTTCTAAAAAATTTTGAATGATGTCTGTGAGTATAACAGAACTCATATGGCAGGCGAAAACCTGAGAACAAAATCCAACCAGGAAGTGGGAAATCTGAGGTTGGTCATTTTTTTAACTCATTCCCTATTGAAGATACAGTGGGATATTGGTCATGTTGCACTTCCTAAGGCTTCCACTAGATGTCAACAGTCTTTAGAACCTTGTTTGATGCTTCTACTGTAAAGGAGGTGGGAATGAGTTACAGGTCTGGCAGAGAGCCACGAGCTCGTGACGCGCGTTCATGTGAAAGTTACCTCGCGTTCCATTGCTTTTCTACAGACAAAGGAATTCTCCGGTTGGAAGATTATTGAAGATTTATGATAAAAACATCTTAAAGATTGATTCCATATATCGTTTGACATGTTTCTACGAACTGTAATATGACTTTTCGTCTGAACTTTTGCCTGGACCTGCCCACGCGTCATGAGTTTACATTGTGTACTGAATGCGCAAACCAAAAGGAGTTATTTGGACAACCCCTGTGTCAGATTTCAAAAAGAAATTCTCGGAAAAAGCAAACCATCAATAATCTGAGTACAGCACTTAGAGACCAACACAACCCAAAAAGATATCCGCCATGTTGGAGTCAACAGAAATCAGAAATAGCTTTTTAAATAGTCACTTACCTTTAATGATCTTCATCAGAATGCACTCCCAGGAATCCCATTTCCACAATAAATGTTTGTTTTGTTCGATAAAGTCCATAATTTATGTCCAAATACCTTGTTTTGTTTGCGCGTTTAGTTCACAAATCCAAACTCTCGAGGCGCGGGCAAGTCCAGGCGAAAGTTCAGACGAAAAGTCCAAAAAGTTATATTACAGTTCGTAGAAACATGTCAAACGATGTATAGAATCAATCTTTAGGATGTTTTTATTATAAATCTTCAATAATGTTTCAACCGGACAATTCCTTTGTCTTTAGAAATGCAATGGAATGCAGCTAACTCTCACGGGCGCGCGCAGGTCTGAGCTCATGGCACTCTACCACACACCTGGTTGAAACAGCTCTCATTCTCTCCCCCTTCACAGTAGAAGTCTCAAACAAGGTTCTAAAGACTGTTGACATCTAGTGGAAGCCTTAGGAAGTGCAATATGACCCTATAGACACTGTATATACGATAGGCAATTACTTGGAAAACTACAAACCTCAGATTTGTCACTTCCTGGCTGGATTTCTGTTATACTCACATACATCATTCAAACAGTTTTAGAAACTTCAGAGTGTTTTCTATTCAAATCTACTAATTGTATGCATATTCTAGCTTTTGGGCCTGAGTAGCAAGCAGTTTACTCTGGGCACCTTATTATCCAAGCTACTCAATACTGCCCCCCAGTCCCAAAGACGTTTTAACAATGACTTCACATGAGGTATACCACTGGGATCAAGTCAGTGTTTTTAGGACATTGGGTTGTACGTTAGTGTTCATTGTGATGTTATTTCCACTGCTGGTGCGTGTACTCTGTAATTGTTCTACGTGGGCGGATATATCCCATAACACAACCTGAGATGACAACAGCACAAAGAAGTTTATTAGTCAGAGTGTGTCAATACCTGTATCTCAACACCTACAAAATGCTGGTTTAAAAACAACCCAATTTGTGTTCTTTGGTAACCCAGTGCTGGGTAAATATTGTACAGAGAAAAAAGAAATGTCTGCAACTCTGCTATGCTCCGATGGTGATTTAATCATACACACAAAAAAATAATAATGTTGATCCGTGTTAGATCTTCGTCATGACATGTTCTTCTGTCCTGCACCTGATAAGTTGGATGTGCATATTTGTATATTTTTTCAGAAATATTGGACAGAACACACGCTGGGTTATTTTTGACCCAGACAGTTGGGTTGCGTGAATAACCCAACATGTTGGCTTGTTGCGATTATACCAAACATGGGTTAATTTAAACATCAGTTGGGTATTTTTTACTTTCATGCTGGGTTGACCGAGCAGCTGGGTCGTTTTTAATGTAATCCTTACACTGTTAGCCACTTTTGTCATTTGATCTGTCATTTACTGTATTAATTAACATTATGATACTGTATAAACTGAATACAGCAGATTACCGTATAATGCACTGTAAAACACCATACATTCATTTTACAGCACACTGTCAGACCTTTCTGTAATTTCAAAAGTAAAACAATGTAGAATGAAAATGTTGTAGGCGGTGGAAAGAGTCTCTGGCTCATTAACATATTTTAAGGCGTGCCTTGTAAGTGGCTATACTTGTTGAACCCATGATTAAGAATTCTGTACCACCACACAAAATGGTAACATACTGTATTTTAGGAGTTTTACTAAACCTAGTCCTGAAACTCTGCAGTAACTTACTGGCCAATAGCTACAAGTAATTTAATTCAGAATGCAGTACTCAGTTGTGATTTTAGCATGTAAATCTTGGTGGGGCCAAAAAATGAAAGTGGGATGTATGCCAGCAAAGCCACTACACAACACTAAACTATACATTGATTGCACTATAACGGTGACAAACGGTGCCCACAAACTTTTAGGGCGTACATAAAGCTGTCCCAACAGCAGTCCCAACATCTTACCATGGCACTGCTACACCTGACTATAAGCAGAGCATTGTCTGGCAGCGAAACAATTCATTCAGCCTCGTTTACTGCCTTTAAAAAAACATACTGATATGACTGACCATATCTCTCTGGCGTATTACATAATTTATGCAGCAACATATAAGACATTTTTGGACTGACCTTGTTGTGAGCGGCGGTCCTTCGTTGGCAAATTTTGTCATCAAAGAAAAAGATTTACAATTCCGAATTGGATGACCGTTCAAAACGTATTTTCCCAGTCTGAATTACCAGTTGCAAGGCTTGCGGTTAGCCACTGTCACCGATTCCTTCCAAACAACTCATTGTTGGATTTGTGCTGCAAACACTTCAGATGACTCTCGCTCCAAAGCCTCCTCATCCCACACGGCCACTATGGGCTGCATGAGTCAGGCACACATTATAAATGATGAGAATAGGAAGGATGACATTCTTCATGAGCTGTTTTGAGTTTAATCACTTACTTTCATTTCATTATTCTTTCTAATTCATGTATATACAGTTGTAAAATGTGATTTCCTACTGTATGTCACAGAGTACATGCAGAATACACACGGTTTAAAAAAAGATGATTCTGACAAGCAGATTACAGGTAATAAATGGACTCACCTTTAGGTGCCTGTCCTTTGCTTCCACTGTTAGAAGCAGGTAGAAGCTGGATACGTCGATGAAGACCCTGACGTAGACCAGGAGGAGCTCATCCTAAAGGTAGTCCTGTTTTATCACACACAAGAAAGGTCATTGAGTGCACAGTGCACTGCACACGGGGAATTGCAGGTCTGCATAACATGAGGGTGTTATGAAATATGATACTTTTAAACCAGAGCAGAAGTACCCTGACTAAAACAGCGATATCTATTTAACACTTTAGACTCAACATCATTTTAACATTTGGTCATGACACAAAATGTGTGTCATTGTGAGTGAGACATTAACAGTATTAGCACAAGATCATTAACAAGGGCTGGGGGGGTCTGGGTCAGTAAGAGCCCGAGTTGTTGTCACAGGGTGTTAGAGGACAAACAACCACCCACACGTCACCGTGGAAACGGCACTACACCACACAGCGGAGTGATATTTGATGATCTAGTCTAGTGTTGGGGCATGCTACAAAACACAGGAAAGGTGGATGCTAGGTGGAGTAAGAAGAGTAAGATGGGTCTTTATATATTTAGAGTGAAAGGAAATAGAGTGAAAGGTGGGTACTAAGTTGCCCTTTCCCAGACGTGTTTGTGCTGTCTTTCCATCTCTTATGGTTAAAAACAGAAACAGATCTGAAACCACAACCTGGTCTCAGAGCATTTCGTATTATGTCTGCGTAAATCTGAGACCCTCGATTTAGTATAATATGTTACGTTTCATATAGTATGTATTAATTTGGGGATGTCCATCACCCATTTCGAACAATAGGTTACGAATTTGCAAAACATACAATATGTTACAAATTTACAAAACGTATGATATGTTACAAATTCTAGCTAGGTGGCAAACGTTAGCTAGCTGGCTAACATTAGCTAGGCTAGGAGTTAGGCTTAGGGGTTAGAGTTAAGGTTAGGGTTAAGTTTAGGAGTTAGGTTTAAGGGTTAGTGTTAGAGGAAGGGTTAGTTAAAAGGGTTAAGGTTAGAGTTAGGGTTAGCTAATATGCGAAGTAGCTTAAAAGTAGTTGAAAAGTTGCTACCTAAAATGCTAAAGCTGTGCGCGATGAGATTCGAAATTGCAACCTTTGTGTTGCTAGACGTTTGCGTTATACACCCACCCATCCACCCCAACCATCAACCCTATTTTCACTTTTGCCTTTTTAAGTAACCATCTGTCTTATGTAACCATACCAAACTTGACATATCAAAGTAATATGAGTGTCCTGGATTTAAATGTACTATGTTACGTCTAGTCAATGAGACCAGGCTGGGGACCAGGCTAGGAACTGTGGCAGCAGGTATTTTTCTTACCTAGACCCCTCAACCTAATCATGAGATCTCTGATTCAACCATCATATTGGTTGGAAGGATATTGCATGAAAATAAGGACTTAGATCAGCCTACTAGCACCATCTGGTGGGTTGAAATCAGACATGGCCGCCCTAATCCTCATGTCCTGCACGATGTCCTCTTTCCTCAAGATCTTGTAGGGGTTGTCCCCAGCCACGTCCTCATCCCAGCGACACCCAAACTGCTCCTGGGTGGCAGAGGTCAAAGTCATGGGGAAGATGTCATTTGATGTGAGAGGGAAAAGGGTCAGACTGTTTATGGAATTTGTCCAATAAGAACACTTATTTATATTTTCTGTGGCAAAATGTTTTGCTATGGTGTGCCCTACTGAATATGACCCTAGAAAGTCTACGGCTAGTGGCAGATGAGTTTTGTTGATGCATGCGCCTCAGACGGCTATATCGGTCCGCCAATACCAGTAAAGGCCGAGTGGACTACTTTTGTGAGCAAAACATTTTTTGTCTACAATTTCCTTTTCTTTTCAGTGGTTGCTACAGCAACCCTACTTCCTGTGGCTAAGAACCCCCCCCACAAAAAAACAAAAACAACTATTGAACCTTGTCTAACACACCTTTTCAAATTACAAAAGACAGACCAAGCATACTTAACCTATAGCTTAAACTATTCTCCAGAGCAACTCCAACACATTATATTCTATAGGGCTGTGTCATACTGCATCAGCTAAGACGACCCTCCCAAGTGCATAACACTCTCATATTCCCTTTTCACAAGATCCGATGACCTAATCTAAAGTAAAAAGATACGCCTTTCCTCTGCTGGTCTGGCCTGCATTTGTTAAGACTTATAATTGAGACAGATTACCAAAAGCATGTTTGCAGGGGTGGCGTTGAAATACAGTACATGAAAGCAGCTCTGCCTCTGACAATGTAGGGATGAGATTGAGTTGTAAAAAATATATACACTGCTCAAAAAAATCAAGGGAACACTAAAATAACACATCCTAGATCTGAATTAATGAAATATTCTTATTAAATACTTTTTTCTTTACATAGTTGAATGTGCTGACAACAAAATCACACAAACATTATCAATGGAAATCAAATTTATCAACCCATGGAGGTCTGGATTTGGAGTCACACTCAAAATTAAAGTGGAAAACCACACTACAGGCTGATCCAACTTTGATGTAATGTCCTTAAAACAAGTCAAAATGAGGCTCAGTCATGTGTATGGCCTCCACGTGCCTGTATGACCTCCCTACAACTCCTGGGCATGCTCCTGATGAGGTGGCGGATGGTCTCCTGAGGGATCTCCTCCCAGACCTGGACTAAAGCATCCGCCAACTCCTGGACAGTCTGTGGTGCAACGTGGCGGATGGAGCGAGACATGATGTCCCAGATGTGTTCAATTGGATTCAGGTCTGGGGAACGGGCGGGCCAGTCCATAGCATCAATGCCTTCCTCTTGCAGGAACTGCTGACACACTCCAGCCACATGAGGTCTAGCATTGTCTTGCATTAGGAGGAACCCAGGGCCAACCGCACCAGCATATGGTCTTACAAGGGGTCTGAGGATCTCATCTCGGTACCTAATGGCAGTCAGGCTACCTCTGGCGAGCACATGGAGGGCTGTGCGGCCCCCCAAAGAAATGCCATCCCACACCATGACTGACCCACCGCCAAACCGGTCATGCTGGAGGATGTTGCAGGCAGCAGAACATTCTCCACGGCGTCTCCAGACTGTCACATGTGCTCAGTGTGAACCTGCTTTCATCTGTGAAGAGCAGAGGGTGCCAGTGGCGAATTTGCCAATCTTGGTGTTCTCTGGCAAATGCCAAATGTCCTGCACGGTGTTGGGCTGTAAGCACAACCCCCACCACGTCTCCCGATGTACTGGCCTGTCTCCTGGTAGCGCCTCCATGCTCTGGACACTACGATGACAGACACAGCAAACCTTCTTGCCACAGCTCGCATTGATGTGCCATCCTGGATGAGCTGCAGTACCTGAGCCACTTGTGTGGGTTGTAGAGTCAGTCTCGTGCTACCACTAGAGTGAAAGCACCGCCAGCATTCAAAAGTGACCAAAACATCAGCCAGGAAGCATAGGAACTGAGAAGTGGTCTGTGGTTATCACCTGCAGAACCACTCCTTTATTGGGGGTGTCTTGCTAATTGCCTATAATTTCCACCTGTTGTCTATTCCATTTGCACACAGCATATGAAATGTATTGTCAATCAGTGTTGCTTCCTAAGTGGACAGTTTGATTTCACAGAAGTGTGATTGACTTGGAGTTACATTGTGTTGTTTAAGTGTTCCCTTTATTTTTTTGAGCAGTGTATTATACCAGTAGTCGTGTGCATGTCCACAGGGTCTGCAACAGTACACCCTTGCTCACATCAAAAGCATGCAGAGGGTATACAGGTTTTTCCCCCCCAAAGAGTCAGCACTGTTGAGTATATTGTACACATTACATCACTGTTAAAGAGGAAAATAGGCTCAGGCCTTAGGCTTCCTCTGGAACCCTTAGTATCTCTCTGAGTGAACGACGTGTATCGTAGGAGCCAGGCCTTCTCAGCCAGCCAAGCATTCATATACAGGCTTGCCATTCAATCAGGAGGGTACTTTGCAAAGAGCTGTTCTCTGTCCTGTTTGTTTTGGAACAGAAGTATGTTAGAGTACTGTGTTTATTTCTGCTGCGAAAGTAATGTGAATTGATGAGAAACCAGATGTAGATCATGCTGGTGTTTATCAGACAGACTTGATAGTTTCAGCGGGAAATGATGTCCTTATTACCAAATTGTAAATCAGTCAGGCTATAGTGAGATTATACTATAGCGACGGCTGCAGTAATTTAGGCAAAGCATTTTCACACAACCCTTTATGTTAGAGACCCATCGCTGGCCTATTCAGAAAGCAGAATTCAGGTTGCTAATGATTTATTGAATTTCAATGGAAACATCAGAGAAATGGTGTCAGTGGTCTACATTTCTGGAGCAGTAGAAGAGAGTCCAGTGAATTTCAGTGAACTCATGCCTGGGCGGTCCCCGCTTATTGTTCTATATTTAAGTGTTAGCCATTGCAGTATCATGAGTTTGATCTACAGGAAATGAGCCAGGAACATTCAGGAAAATGTCTATTAGCCTGTATAATGCATCAAATAAATCTTACCAGTCCCTGCAACACTTCCTACAGGAGACTCATCAGCCTTGTTTGTCTACATGGATTCAAAACAGAAGAAATGTTGAATTGTCATACTTTATTTACTTTACTTTTCATTTAAATTACATTAGCGTTATATAAAAAGGTGAATAAATATGGTGATCCAAAGTTAGATATACTCAAGAGGTTATACCATATACTTATTATATATGGGGGTCATACACACCTTTGGCTTTCACTTTATTGCCCACACTGGCTGTGCTCTTGGGTCTCTTTGTGGTCATGCCTGCAGTTAGGACTAATCACAGATATATTTGAAGTGGAGTACAAGGTATTTAGAGTTAATATGCTGTATCAAACACCCTACTACACCTACTTTATTTAGTCTGTTTTGTCTACTTTCTGTCTGGTGTGTGACAAAATCCATGGAAATCGATTGAGGCTTGTTCACAAGTACTCAGTGTAATTTTCAGCCCAGTTTACAGAGCCAGCTAGTCAGAACAAAACATGTGCTGTGGCGACATCTGATGGCAAATACTTGCTACTGTCTTAACTGTTAAAACTAGTTGTAGAGACATTGGGTGGCACGTGGTGAAACTAAACAGGGTAGAGAAAAACACTTTGATGGATAAGATAGAAATGACAAAGTTTGTAAACGAACTAGTTAACGGCGGTGGGGAATAAGGGTGGCGTGGTTGTTCTTCTTTGGCTAGCTAAGATTAACTCCTACTAGTATTAAACGTTAGAGTAACAGTAGCAGAATAAACTCATGGATTAGAGGTCAGGCGTTGTGGAATCTAGCTCCAAATACATCGATTTGCCGAAGGTCAGTGCTTCAAAGTTGTTTTATGAAGAAATGCCCACCTTGTACATACAGTTGAAGCCAGAAGTTTACATAAACTAGTTTTAATGACTCCAACACAAGTGTTCAACCACTCCACACATTTCTTGTTAACAAACTATAGTTTTGGCAAGCCGGTTAGGACATCTAAGTCATTTTTCCAAAAATTGTTTACAGACAGATTATTTCACATATAATTCACTGTATCACAATTCCAGTGAGTCAGAAGTTTACATACACTAAGTTTAAACAGCTTGGAAAATTCCAGAAAATCATGTCATGCTTTAGAAGAGTCAATTGGTGGTGTACCTGTGGTTGTATTTCAAGGCCTACCTTCAAACTCAGCTTGACATCATGGGAAAATCAAAAGAAATCAGGCAAGACCTCAGAAAACAATTGTAGACCTCCACAAGTCTGGTTCATCCTTGGGAGCAATTTCCAAACGACTGAAGGTACCACGTTCGTCTGTACAAACAATAGTACGCGAGTATAAACACCATGGGACCACGCAGCTGTCATAACGCTCAGGAAGGAGACGCATTCTGTCTCCTAGAGATGAACGTACTTTGGTGCGAAAAGTGCAAATCAATCCCAGAACGGCAGCAAAGGACCTTGTGAAGATGCTGGAGGAAACAGGTACAACAATATCTATATCCACAGTAAAACGAGTCCTATATCGACATAACCTGAAAGGCCGCTCAGCAAGGAAGAAGCCACTGCTCCAAAACTGCCATAAAAAAGCCAGACTACGGTTTGCAACTGCACATGGGGACAAATATCGTACTTTTTGGAGAAATGGCCTCTGGTCTGATGGAACAAAAATAGAACTGTTTGGCCAAAATAACCATCATTATGTTTGGAAGAAAAAGGGCAAGGCTTTCAAGCTGAAGAACACCATCCCAACCGTGAAGCACAGGGGGGGGGGCATCACATCATGTTGTGATGTTGTGGGGGTGCTTTGCTGCAGGAGGGACAGGTGCACTTCACAGAATAGATGGCAACATGAGGAGGGGAAATTATGTGGCTATATTGAAGCAATATCTCAAGACATCTGTCAGAAAGTTAAAGCTTGGTCACAAATGGGTCTTCCAAATGGACAATGACCCCAAGCATACTTTCAAAGTTGTGGCAAAATGGCTTAAGGACAACAAAGTCAAGGTGTTGGAGTGGCCATCACAAAGCCCTGACCTCGATCCTATAGAACATTTGTGGGCAGAACTGAAAAAGCATGAGCCAGCAAGGAGGCCTACAAACCTGACTCATTGGTTGAGACGCGTTCTAAGCGAAAAACCTGTTTAGCACAGGTTAGCCTACGATGCAAAAATGTACATCTTGTTTTCTGTTCCATCTGAGAAATTCCTGCACATCCAATGTCCTACCAGCCAATTAATTAACTTGATCTCCACTGTAAAAAGCATCTAGATATTATTTCCCCTTGCTTCTAGCCTAACATTTGGTTTGCAACAACAGGCAGTTGTACAATCATTGCTGTCTGTCTCTCGACATTTACAACATTGTTTCAATATTGAAATTCGATCTCCAATTGAGAATTAACATCAAATCAAATCAAATTTATTTATATAGCCCTTTGTACATCAGCTGATATCTCAAAGTGCTGTACAGAAACCCAGCCTAAAACCCCAAACAGCAAGCAATGCAGGTGTAGAAGCACGGTGGCTAGGAAAAACTCCCTAGAAAGGCCAAAACCTAGGAAGAAACCTAGAGAGGAACCAGGCTATGTGGGGTGGCCAGTCCTCTTCTGGCTGTGCCGGGTGGAGATTATAACAGAACATGGCCAAGATGTTCAAATGTTCATAAATGATCAGCATGTTCGAATAATAAGAAGGCAGAACAGTTGAAACTGGAGCAGCAGCACGGCCAGGTCGACTGGGGACAGCAAGGAGTCATCATGTCAGGTAATCCTGGGGCATGGTCCTAGGGCTCAGGTCCTCCGAGAGAGAGAAGGAGAGAATGCACACTTAGATTCACACAGGACACCGAATAGGACAGGAGAAGTACTCCAGATATAACAAACTGACCCCAGCCCCCCGACACATAAACTACTGCCGCATAAATACTGGAGGCTGAGACAGGAGGGGTCAGGAGACACTGTGGACCCATCCGAGGACACCCCCGGACAGGGCCAAACAGGAAGGATAAACCCCACCCACTTTGCCAAAGCACAGCCCCCACACCACTACACAACATCAGGACAAGACGGACGTCTTTTCTCAGCCAGTCAGTTATGAATCCGCATATTTTTTATTGATATATTAACTCAGCAAAAAAAGAAACGTCCCTTTTTCAGGACCCTATCTTGTCAAAGATAATTCGTAAAAATCCAAATAACTTCAAAGATCTGTTTCCCATGCTTGTTCAATGAACCATAAACAATTAATGAACATGCACCTGTGAAACGGTCATTAAGACACTAACAGCTTACAGACGGTAGGCAATTAAGGTCAGTTATGAAAACTTAGGACACTAAAGAGGGCTTTCTACTGACTCTGAAAAACACCAAAAGAAAGATGCCGAGGGTCCCTGCTCATCTGCGTGAATGTGTCTTCGGCATGCCGCAAGGAGGCATGAGGACTGCAGATGTGGCCAGGGCAATAAATTGCAATGTCCGTACTGTGAGACGCCTAAGACAGCGCTACAAGGAGACAGGACGGACAGCTGATCGTCCTCGCAATGGCAGGCCACGTGTAACAACACCTGCACAGGATCGGTACATCCGAACATCACACCAGCGGGACAGGTGGGGGATGACAACAACAACTGCCTGAGTTACACCAGGAATGCACAATCCCTCCATCAGTGGTCAGACTGTCCACAATAGGCTGAGAGAGGCTGGACTGAGGGCTTGTAGGCAGACATCACCGACAACAACATTGCCTATGGGCACAAACCCACCTTCGCTGGACCAGACAGGACAGGCAAAAAGTGCTCTTCACTGACGAGTCGCGGTTTTGTCTCACCAGGGGTGATGGTCGGATTCGCGTTTATCGTCAAAGGAATGAGCGTTACACCGAGGCCTGTACTCTGGAGCGGGATCGATTTGGAGGTGGAGGGTCCGTCATGGTCTGGGGAGGTGTGTCACAGCATTATCGGACTAAGCTTGTTGTCATTACAGGCAAACTCAATGCTGTGCGTTACAGGGAAGAAATCCTCCTCCCTCATGTGGTACCCTTCCTGCAGGCTCATCCTGACATGACCCTACAGCATGACAATGCCACCAGCCATACTGCTCGTTCTGTGCGTGATTTCCTGCAAGACAGGAATGTCAGTGTTCTGCCATGGCCAGCGAGGAGCCCGGATCTCAATCCCATTGAGCATATCTGGAACCTGTTGGATCGGAGGGTGAGGGCTAGGGCCATTCCCGCAAGAAATGTCCGGGAACTTGCAGGTGCCTTGGTGGATGAGTGGGGTACCATCTCACAGCAAGAACTGGCAAATCTGGTGCAGTCCATGCCGAGGAGAGGCACTGCTGTACTTAATGCAGTATCTGGCCACACCAGATACTGAGTGTTCATTTTGATTTTGACCCCCTCCCCCTTTGTTCAGTGACACATTCCATTTCTCTGTTAGTCACGTCTGTGGAACTTGTTCAGTTTATGTCTGTTGTTGAATCTTATATTCATACAAATATTTACATTGTTTGCGGAAAATGAACATAGTTGAGTGGGGACATTTCTTTTTTTGCTGAGTCTGTGTAAACCTGTCTGTGTGATTTGACAGGAGTACATAGACTTCTGTATAGTCCACCAGTGTTGAGGTTCCATGGTCAGATAGACTGGAGTTTCTGAAAGGCTGGTATATCCTCATTGGCTCCATTCTCAAAATCCAGACAAAGGTAAAGTTTTGTACTGTGTGTCTGTGCCTTCACATACATATGTTTAATTTGTGGTGACAGCGTTTGTTCTTTCCCCCATTAGATTCTGACCCATTACAATGTCTGCAACATCTTTCTTGGGACAGGCACAGTTCTCATTTTGATGAGAGTCATACACTACATGGGCTACTTCAAGAGGTACAATGTAAGACACTCATGTTGAATTCAAAACTTGATGCTTCGCACAAGCCCTATTATTTAGTTAAGTGGAATATTTGATCAATTCCACCAGAATTCCATTGATGTGTATATTGTGCTGGGGTATTCCTAGATTCCCACTCTGACCCTGAGAGCAGCGTTTCAGTACCAGAATCTTCTACCTGGGATACCGTTTCTGTGGCTGGATCGTGCTCGGGCCCTGCCACAAGATCAAACTGGAATTGATCTTTGTGTTTAGAGTGTTATCACTCAACCACACAGGTGCAGGTGTTAACAGAAAAAGACCTAACTGGGAAAAGTTATTTTATTACCATAACCATTTTGTTTAGCTGTGAGTTTTGGAACACAGTATCAGAGTGCCTGTTCTCCTTGACCAACAGAGATAACACATATCCTATTTTCCAAGGACATACAGCAGATTAGTTATTTGGTGTGTCTGTTCAGCAGAGTCTACCTCTACACATTCATCTCCTTCTTAATCACCGATATCTACGACACATTATAGGCAGTGTATACAGCCAGCAGACATGAACCCTTTCCCTAACTTCAACCGATTTCTAAGCCTAATATTTTGATCTGCTGTTTGAATATGCACTTCTGTTATTACATTTCCCATGAGTTTTTTTCCCCTTTTGACATTTCTTTCTATTCAAAATATTCATAATCAGAACAATCCTCCTGTTGTTTGTCTTGCAGCAACAGGAGTGGATCAGTGTCTGCTCTGCCTGTGTTCATTGTCAGAGTGCAAAGACCTGCCCACCTCAGCATGCTACCAGGTCGAGGGGAGTCGGGCTCCAGTACCTGCTCCTCCATAACCAGCTGCTTCCCCAAGTGAGATCAACCTGAGTGACATCACAGGGGTTTGATGTTAATTCAAAATTCAACCAATGTAACTTAACCTCTAAAAAGTTGTCCCCCAACTCACGAGAAAAACAGATCTGAATCAATAGACAGCCATAGTGGACCTTTATCGGTCTCCTGAAGTTAGAGATTATTAAGAAACCTTACCGTGTACATAACCATGACCAGCACATGACTATATGGTTTAGCCCTGCAAAACTATGTTATTGTCCTGGACTTCTAGACCTATTTTAAATCACATCTACCAGCCAACTCTCTAAGCAGTAGCATCGAGCCTGGGGATGAGGTAGGACCTGTTATGAATAGTCACGGTGTAAAATGCCTGATAAACTTCTTTACATTTTATGACCACATGAAGATAGGCACTGATATGCACCAGCTTTATATGTGAGATGATTATTTGAATGTACTGTAAACATTAAATAGTGAATCGTTCAAAGACTTTCCACCATTCATTTGATTAATGTTGCCAGAAGTTGCCTTTCCCTAAACATATTTTTCCTTAGCCCAGTAGATTGTAGCTTTTTAGCTGGAGTTCCAAAGGACATTTTGCTTCTAGTTATGAGCGAGCATTGAATCAGAGTGGATTAGGATACTGGAAACAGCTTGATGCGTCACTACAGACCCGGGTTCGATCCCAGGCTGTGTCACAGCCGAACACGACCGGGAGACTCATGAGGCGGCACACAATTGGCCCAGCGTCATCCGGGATTTCCTTGTCCCATTGCACTCTAGTGAATTTTGTAGCGGGCGCCTGCAAGCTAACGTCGGTCGCCAGCTGGACGGTGTTTCCTCCAACACATTGGTGCAGCTGGCTTCCGGGTTAAGCGAGCAGTGTGTCAAGAAGCAGTGCAGCTTGGCAGGGTCGTGTTTCGGAGGGCGCATGGCTCTCCACATCCACCTCTGCCGAGTCCGTAGAGGAGTTGCAGAGATGGGACAAGACTAACTACCAATTGGATATCACGAAATTTGGGAGAAAATGTGGTAAAAGCACAAAAAGTGTTGAAATGATTTATTTCCCCATGGTCAGCATAAACTAGAAGTAAAAAAAACATTGCTGGCCTGTACAATAAATTTTTTTGCGCATCATATTTTTTTACTCTATCAACATAAGCTTGTATGTGTCTACATTTCATTAAAAAGGTGTTTATGACATGTCTGGTAAATTGGTGTCAAAGTTCATTGCAATGTCTGGTTCTTCACATACTGAGAACAGCTGAAAGGATCCGTCACCATATAAAAAATGAAAAAAATGAAAATCTCTGCCAGAATAACATTTCTGTACAATAATAGAAAGTGTCAACTCAAACACTGTATAGAAATAAAAACACAATTCAAACATTTCAGCAGGAGTCAAGTTCATGTCGCTTCTTCCAACTCAAACCTGGTGATTCTACAGTAGTGTGGGGGCTCAGATCATGTTTCCCTGCAGAGAAGACGGTCCACTAATCCATTGAAAGTTGTGTGGAGTTGGAGACCCATGTAATTGACTGTCTGAGCCCGGCTGTGTGAATCCAGAGTGTAAAGGGGAATACTGTCGTGAATGTCTGGCAGAGGTTATTTGGGTTCACAGGGTAGATACATTTTCCAGCTGTGGTAGAGGAAACCCTGTGATGATTGCATCAATCTTGAGGAGCTCGTGCCTGGGCAGGTAAAAGTGGGATAGTCAGTCTGGAACAGGCTGTGAGGAGTTCAGGAATGAGCTGAAGTTAGAGGATAGGTAGGCAGACATATAAGGCATCAGTCTGGGCAGGGCTGGCTAGGGACAGCATCAGAGCTGGGAGGTAGTGGGACCCGCTGCTCGTCCATCCTGTTGGCCTGGGATCGCAGGATGAGGCTTAAGAAGTCCTCGTCTGGGACAGTAGAACCCTTAGTGGGGAGAGGGGGCACTGTAGACCGCTGGTCATTCAGTCTAGAACCCTACAGAGGCACATTGGAGCAGACCAGATTTTGATCTCAAATCAACAGTGTCAGTCAAAATTTCTGAAATATAGTATTTTTCAATAAATTTGGTCCATGAGTTACAATTCATCATCTTTATAATCAGTACTAAGGTGTAAGCAAATGAGGCTTTTACTAACTTCTGAATAGTAAAGTCATTTTCAGTGAACCACCTAAAATTGCCTACTGTAGGCTAGGTCTTGATTACCTGGCACTTGACTAGCATGTCGAAGAAAACGTCATCAGCCTGAGGCTGGTCAGTACTGGTCATCAGGGGACTGCGCGTGGTGGGGGGGCTGAGGGAATGATTGGAGCTGCAGAGACGTAGACCGGGGAAGCTGCTGCCCACGCTGGCTCTCTGCTCGTCCAGCCGACGGCCCTGGGAGGTGGCCAGCAGGTCCAGGAAATGCCCAGGCTCCAGGTTGGCCTCGCACGCGGAAGTAGTTACTTGAGGTAGCAGAGGACAGAGAGGTGAGGAAGGGGTGATGAGGAAAAGGAAGAAGTAGTTTCAGTTTAGCCTGAAAGCTACATCTCCTTTGCCAAAGCAATATTATTTTTTATTATGAACACAAAATTCAAGGAGGAAAATCACAAGGCACGTACAGGAAAGGCATTGGACGATCTGTAGGTCACAAAGTGCCAACCAGGCACATTGGTAGACACATGTAATGCAGAGGGTGGGCGAGACTAACTTACATTTCCTCATGGCTACGGGTGGGGTGGTACAGAGAGAGAGTGGGTCGATGAGACTGCTCTGGTCGTCCAATAAGGAGCATCTTTGGTCTTCCATTCTGCTGCCCTGGAAACGACTTAGGAGGTCAAAGAAGCCTTCATCACCCAGAGTGTCAGAACCTCCAATCTACAGGAGAAAAGAGGCACAAAACACCCACTAAAACAACCAGAAAAGTCTCAGATATAATGACAACCATAAAAAGAATATCATTACTAAGACAAGAATTCTACAATAGACTGCACAACATGCCCAGCCTCCATGTCATCTACTGTAGCTAAACCAAAGTAGGCTGTTGAACCCGTAGGAATGCATTTAAAATAATAGCAATAGACCAATTATATGATTACGCTACTATGTAGGCCTACCTCTACGGTTGAAGCTACCGTGGCTTCTGACTTCTGTGTGTCCATCTCTGGGGCTGTGGGTTTGTTCCTGGTGTCCTGGAGAACTCCATCTCTGGTAGGAGAGCTGTGCTTCTTGTGTTTCTTCCCTCTGAGCCGGTTGATAAAGAACAGCTTGGAGGAGGCCTTGGCCATGCTGGATTTAGGATTAGGAGGCCTGAACACACCTTCGTCCCAGTTCTGTTGTAAGGGCAGTACATGAAGACAAGCGTACCGGTACATGAAAATAAACATGGAGGATAGGGGCGTGATAGGTGGTGTGTGTAGGCAGTTTAGTCGAGACGTCACCAGCGCTATATAACCAATCAATAAAAACTAAATTTACATACACTACCGTTCAAAGTTTGGGGTCACTTAGACGTTTCCTTGTTTTTGAAAGAAAAGCAATTTTTTTATCCATTAAAATAGTGTAGACATTGTTAACGTTGTAAATTACTATTGTAGCTGGAACCGCTGAATTTTTATGGAATATCTACATAGGCGTACGGCGGCCCATTATCAGCAACCATCACTCCTGTGTTCTCATGGCACGTTGTGTTAGCTAATCCAAGTTGATCATTTAAAAGGCTAATTGATCATTATAAAATAATTTTGCAAGTATGTTAGCACAGCTGAAAACTGTTGTGCTCATTAAAGAAGAAAAAAAACT
The DNA here is from genome assembly GCF_018296145.1 of Oncorhynchus tshawytscha. NCBI lineage: Eukaryota > Metazoa > Chordata > Actinopteri > Salmoniformes > Salmonidae > Oncorhynchus > Oncorhynchus tshawytscha. Next base: position 38,404,436 of record NC_056429.1, on the reverse strand, counting down.
GTCCTTCTTTAGACTAGTTAAGTATCTGGAGCATCAGCATTTGTGGGTTCAATTACAGGCTCAAAATGGCCAGAAACATAGACCTGTCTTCTGAAACTCGTCAGTCTATTCTTGTTCTGAGAAATGAAGGCTATTCTATGCAAGAAATTGCCATGAAAATGAAGATCTGGTAAAACGCTGTGTAATACTCCCTTCACAGAACAGAGCAAACTGGCTCCAACCAGAATAGAAAGTGGAGTGGGAGGCCCCGGATCAGATCTTAAGCTTTTCTTTTTATTGGCCAGTCTGAGATATGGCTTTTTCGTTGCAAAAAGGACATTTCCAAGTGACCCCAAACTTCTGAACGGTAGTGTAAATCAATTCAATAGTAACATGACGGAGAGGGGGTATTCCTGCTCATAAGAATATGTAAGTGTCTTAACATGCATGTGTACTGTACATATTTTTGTACCCACCTCCACAGTTTTTTCAGGACTCAGTCCTACCACCTCCAAGTTCTCCATACTGTTACTCCTTCCTTCTGACTTAACGCCTGAAACGAACAAAATCAGAAGTCGGTGTGTGTGCCATATGTATCCATTTGCAAGTGTCACTTTGCCAGGCTTGCACCTGGACTGACTTTGAACTACAGATTTGTGTAAGGTTCAGCATAATGAGTTCAAATGGAATAATGGTTATTTATAATAATATTATATGCCATTTAGCAGACGCTTTTATTCAAAGCGACTTACAGTAACCCGTGTGCGTACATTTTCGCATGGGTGACCCCAGTGGGAATCAAACCCACGATCAATGTTGCAAGCGCCATGCTCTACCAACTGAGCCACACAGGACCATATTGATTTACACAAAAATCAATATATATATAGTACATCATAATAATACTGTCGCATTGTTACTGGTAGGACGGTAAGGACTTGTACCTGGTAAGGTATTCTGCTTCCTGAGGTTCTCAGTCCGAACAGAGCTGTTGCTGTTAAAGTTGGAGCTGCTGTTGGTGTTGAGGCTTGAGCTTGGGTTCTGACCCAGAACCAGCAATAACTTCAGGTCTGACAAGTTCATCCTGGCTGTTGCCTCGCTATTTTTGTCTCCAGTCTGGACAAAATGGAGGATGAGAAGTGTATTAGAGAAAAAAACATAACTACATTAAGAAGAAGAACTCGAACACAGCTGGGGAATAATCTGGCCATATAGAGAGTCGAGGTGCTGTCCTCACCCCTCCCCTCAGTACCGGAAGAGATTGCCTCGTTCATTTTATTCATACGGAATTCCTAGAGTTGTGACTTATCGGATAATAACGAGCAGGTTAATTCCATGTAGAAAGATCTGTGACTAGATGACAGGTACTGATAACATGCATCAGATAGGGGAGGTGGAGTAAACATTGACCAGGCTGTACACCTCTTTGGATATCTCCAGATGTTTCTCAGCAAAGTGAACGGCATCCTGATGATTCCCCAGGGCCGTGTGGGCATTTCCTAAACTCCAGCACGCTCTTCCCTCTCCGACTCTGAACAAACACAGAAGGACAGACATAAGGGAGATTGAGTAATTGCCAACTCAGAAAGTACACTTCCCTACTGTGAACACTTTGCATAAGCCTTTTGAACAATGCATGTCTTAGGCAAAGAAGATGGTCATGTTCAGAGGACTCATAATTAAAGATGGTCATGGTCATACACGATCGACAACCATAAGCAACCAAGTATTGTAAGTGTGTGTACCTGTCCTTGAGCTCCCGTGCGATGATGAGGTGTTTGAGGTGGTAGTCTATGGCTCTCTCGTAGTCGCGCAGCAGTGTGTAGGTGTTCCCCAGGCTGTAACAGGCCTGAGCCTCCACAGCCTTGTCCTTCAGCAGCCTGGCCAGCTGCAGAGTCCTCCTGGGGGGGGCAGAGGTCAAGGGATGATAAGGAAGAGGTCACCAGAAACTAATCTTGCTTGCCCCTAACTGTGAGGCTTTGGTAAGAGATTTCCAGAAACATTCACTTATAATTCCCCCCCACTTTTCCTTCTTTTTTTGTTTTTATTCTTTCCCACATCCAAACATACATGTACTAACTTGGCAGTAGTGTCTGAGAAGTCCCTGGGCCTTTGATGGTCAATTGGTCTAAGGAAGTAAGTCCACTCACTTGTAATGTTCAGCTGCCACTCCAAACTGGCCCAGGAAGATGTAGGCGTTCCCTAGGTTACAGTAGGCCCTCCTTTCAGCCGCCCTGTCGCCAAACTCCTTAGCGATGAGGAGACGCTTCAAAACAAATGGAAGAATTTGAGTGGTCCGAGTGATATGTTCTCTTTTCTACTAAATAAAGTAACGAGAACATATAATATCATACAACAATATTCACACATGCATCACAAAAATATATAGAAATAATAACCCTGATAGTCATGTACTAAGACTTGTGATGCCACTAATTTAGGGTATGTACCTGTTCATGGGCCCCCACAGTTTTCTGGAAGTTTCCGAGCAGATAGTATGCGTTACCTAGGTTACCATAGGTTCGTCCCTGTGCTGCCCGATCCTCCAAGTCCTTCACAATGGACAGGTTTAATCTATACAATAAACAGACAAAAGTATTAAGGGTAACATTCACCAAAAGTAATTTATTCGTAATTTACTGTCATTTATCAGCAGACGCCATCATATAAAGTATTAAAAAGGTCACAGACATTCACAAAAGTCATACTTATTCACCATTACACTCTTTACATCATAGGCAGACTCCATTATAAAAACCCACTGATTAACTCACTCGTAATACTCTGTGGCTTTGACTAGCGCAAACTTGGCCTCCTCTGGGATTTCTCCTGGCTCTGCTCCAGTCCAGCAGATACTCTTCCCCTTGGAGTAGTAAACGTTGCCAAAATTATACAGCGCTCGGGCCTGCCCAACCTACACACACACACACACAGAGAGGAACAGGCCAACACAACCAACATTGTAAATACTTGCCCAGCACACAAAGAGGGTTGGGCGTCAAACTAGTCTAGACATCAACACATACAGTTGAAGTCAGAAATTTACATAAGGTCGGAGTCATTAAAACCTGTTTTTTCAACCACTCCACAAATTTCTTGTTAACTATAGTTTTGGCAAGTCGGTTAGGACATCTACTTTGTGCATGACACAAGTAATTTTTCCAACAATTGTTTACATTTCACTGTATCACAATTCCGGTGGGTCAGAAGTTGACTGTGCCTTTAAACAACTTGGAAAATTCCAGAAAATGATGTCATGGCTTTAGAAGCTTCTGATAGGCTAATTGAGATCATTTGAGTAAATTGGAGGTGTGCCTGTTGTATTTCAAGGCCTGCCTTCAAACTCGGTGCCTCTTTGCTTGACATCATAGGAAAATCAAAGATATCAGCCAAGACCTGCGAAAAAAAATTGTACACCTCCACAAGTCTGATTCATCCTTGGGAGCAATTTCCAAACGCCTGAAGGTACCACATTCATCTGTACAAACAATAGTATGCAAGTATAAACACCATGGGACCACCTAGACGTCATACCGCACAGGAAGGAGAAGCGCTCTGTCTCCTAGAGATGAACGTACTTTGCGAAAAGTGCAAATCAATCCCAGAACAGCAGCAAAGGACCTTGTGAAGATGCTGGAGGAAACAGGTACAAAAGTATCTATAGCCACAGTAAAAACAAGTCCGATAGACATAACCTGAAAGGCCACTCAGCATGGAAGAAGCCACTGCTCCAAAACCACCATAAAATAGCCAGACTACAGTTTGCAATATGGGGACAAAGATCGTACTTTTTGGAGAAATGTCCTCTGAGAAATGTCCTCTGTTCTGATGAAACAAAAATAGAACTGTTTGACCATAATGACCATCGTTATGTTTGGAGGCTTGCAAACTGAAGAACACCATCCCAACCGTGAAGCACAGGGGGGGCAGCATCATGTTGTGGGGGTGCTTTGCTGCAGGATGGACTGGTGGACTTCACAAAATAGATGGCAACACGAGGAGAAAACTTATGTGGATATATTGAAGCAATACCTCAAGACATCAGTCAGGAAGTTAAAGCTTGGCCGCAAATGGGTCTTCCAAATGGACAATGACCCCCAAGCATACTTCCAAAGTTGTGGCACAATGGCTTAATAACAACAAAGTCAGAGTATTGGAGTGGCCATCAAAGCCCTGACCTCAATCCTAGAAAAATATTGTGAGCAGAACTGAAAAAGCATGTGCGAGCAAGGTGGCCTACAAACCTGACTCAGTTACACCAGCTCTGTCAGGAGGAATGGGCCAAAATTCACCCAACTTATTGTGGGAAGCTTGTGAAAGGCTACCCAAAATGTTTGACCCAAGTTAAACAATTTAAAGACAATGCTAACAAATACTAATTGAGTGTATGTAAACATCTGACCCACTGGGAATGTGATGAAGCTGAAGTGAATCATTCTCTCTACTATTATTCTGACATTTCACATCCTTAAAATAAAGTGGTGACCCTAACTGACCTAAGACAGGGATTTTTTACTATGATTAAATGTCAGGAATTGTGAAAATCTGAGTTTAAATGTATTTGGCTAAATACATTAATGGCCACAATCAGTGGTCTTTCGTTCCAGTCTAGCACTAAATCTTCATTAAACAAGGTCTTGATGTTATGATTGAACGTTTGAATAAGATGTGTGTTGGGCTGGAACCAAGATTAGAACAGCATGTTTCTCTCCAGGACCAGGGTTGCTGAGTACTACTAATTACAATACAAGAATATTATTTACTTGTGTTGGATTCTAGCTTGAAATATACTTATTCATGTTACCATACTAGAACTTATTGATTATGTTACATGTAAGGGTGGTTTATGTTGAGGTCAATGGAGGGTGGATGAGAACTAGGTGTATGGAAAGTTACTGCGTGAGGAAGGGGGAGTGAATAAAGTTGACATTCTGTCAAAACATTGTGTTGTTGGGCCTCCCGAGTGGTGCAGCGGTCTAATTTTTACTGCGATTAAATGTCAGGAATTGTGAAAAACTGAGTTGAAATGCATTTGGCTAAGGTGTAAGTAAACTTAGACTTCAATTGTAATTATTAATCACTTATTCCAGCAGTCACCACAGACCCGGGAGCAGTCACCACAGACCTGGGTTCGATCCCAGGCTGTACCACAACCGGCCGTAATCAGGAGTCCCATAGGGCGGCGCACAATTGGCCCAGCATCATCTGGGTTACGGGAGGGTTTGGCTGGGAAAGCTTTACTTGGCTTATCACGTTCTAGCGACTCCTTGTGGCAGGCCGGGCACCTGCAGGCTGACCGTTCAGTTGAACGGTGTTTCCTCTGACTCATTGGTGCAGCTGGCGGTTGTTAAATAGAGCGGTTTGGCGGTGGGGAGTTGCAGCGATGAGATGAGATCAAAATTGGAGAGATAAAGGGGGTAAGAGACAAATCTCAAGGCTCCTAAGGAGGGAGGCAAAGGGCAACAGTTTGGTTTCAGTAACTGATAAGGTAGGACAGCCGTGGATTAGAGAGGAGTGAGGATTTCGGCGTCAGGTCAGGTGAAGTGACAAGGAACAGTCCTGTTACACACACATACTTACATACACATGAAGGTTCTAGCAGGGGGAGGGGCCATGACTACACCAGCGAGAGGAAGCAATTAAGTTCCTGACTAGCAACAGTTGTATTGGCTGTCTAGATGGAAGGAGTTGACACCCCACCTAGTAAGAGTGTATAAATACTCTATATGTGCTTGTGTAAACAGGTATTTGTCTTAGCAGCTGTTTGACCTAGTGGGTGAATAAACTTTGAGCTTTTCCTAGTATTCCATTTGAGTTTTTACTCTGTTTAGAACCTAACACTTGTGATGTAATTATTACGTTTGAATGTCTCACCTTATCGTACATCCCTCTGGTAATGTCATAGTGTCTTTGGCAACAGACCACTGCTTCATCAAACCGTCCCAGAACCTTCAGGGTGTTTCCAAGGTTGCCACTGGCTTTTGCTTCTCCAAGTTCATCCCCAATGGTTCTGGAGAGAAATCACATCCAAACACAGAATGAGAAGCATCAATGGTATACTGTACCATGAGACATTCTTGACCGAGAAAATATCAATTAGAATTTGCTTCACAAATCAGCATTTGTCTCCCTACTCGAGTAAGGCTCCCATTTGAGGTGATAAATGTTTTATCCCCATGGGATACTGGGTGCTTTGCTTACTTTCTGCCCAAACCAACAAACTGATCACTTGGTCACTTCGCCAGTCCCCCAGCTCTCATTTCTCTAGACCGTCACAGTTCACATGGTCCCGTGTGGCTCAGTTCGTAGAGAATGGCACTCGCAACGCTAGGGTTGTGGGTTTGATTCCCAAGGGGGACCAGTATGAACATGTATACAGTCACTCTGGATAAGAACGTCTGCTAAATGACTTGAATGTAAATTTAAGACTGAAACAAACTCTCATTGGACCAGTTTTATAAGGGCAGCAGAGTCTCACGTTACTCTAATGACGTCTTCACTTGGCCAAAGGCAGCGGCTCAAGGCGGACCTTAGGTTCCTACGGTCATGGTGGTAGTGTGCTCCTGGTCAGAGAGGTCATGGCGGTAGTGTGCACCCAAGTAGCCTCTGTAGAGTCCAACAACTCCATCTTAACTCCTCCTCCACATTTACTGGATTGGTTGAGCAGTGTAGAAGAAAACATCCCAAAAGTGTCCCCCCCCCTTCTCGTCAAGACCAGAATGTATGGCATTTAGTTTCACGTGTTTATTTTACACCTGCTACATTAGGTTAAGTCAGAGTGAGATTGTAGCGGTGTTCCGATGTCATGGCGGCGCTGTGTACCTGGTCAGTGAGAGGTCGTGCTAAGTGTGTGTACCTGGTGAGGGTGAGGTCATGGCAGTGGTATTCCAGAGCCTTGCTGTACTCCTGCAGGTGAAAGTACGCATTGCCCAGCTGGCTGTAGATTGCGCTGAGGATCTGGAGGTCCTCTGTGCCCACCTGGATGGCCGACTCAAAGAAGGAGACCCCAGCATGGTAATCCCCCACCTTACACTGCCTCTCTCCCTTCAGGGCCAGCTCCAGACAGGACATATCCATCCTAGAAGGAGAAAAACACTATAGCCCAATTTCCACACACTTGTGATCAGACAGTCTAGGAACAGAAACTCATTTCGGAGGAAAGTTGAGGTATACTTTCATCAGTTCTGAATTTTAGATTGTTCAGGTGTGGAAATTATATATTCAGAAGGATAAGGCAAAACACTTCTAGATTTTAAAAGGTTGTATAAAACAGGGTGCAGAACAAAAGGGGGAAAACAAAATGTATGCAGAGTCAGTCATGTTCTCCCCAAAAAACTCATTATATGAACATCCTTATCCATTCATTCTCCCAGTGCCAGGCCCAGAACATAACATAAATCTAGCCTATAATCCATCTGGTTCAAAGTAGACCATATATTACACATAATAGATCATTCTAAGACTACTATAGCGGATTTAACAGCTAGAAACGCAACCTCAGAAGACGCCAAGTTCTGCCTATAGACACGTGAAATTTAACCAACATCTTTATGAAAGGAATTTTTATTGCACCTGGACATTGTGGTAGCCAGGGTAAAACAATATTAACGCTAGAACCACATGCCCTTTCAGCATATAAGTACCCGCTAGAAAACATTGCCTGGGTGTCCCCTTTAGCATACAATGCAGTCGGAAAGTACACCCCCCCCCCAATCTACACAAAATTCCCCATAATGACAAAGCAAAAAACAGTAACATTACATTTACATAAGTATTCAGACCCTTTAATCAGTGCTTGGCTGAAGCACCTTTGGCAGCGATTACAGCCTCGAGTCTGATGCTACAAGCTTGGCACAACTGTATTTGGGGAGTTTCTCCCATTCTTCTATGCAGATCCTCTGAAGCTCTGTCAGGTTGGATGGGGAGCGTTGCTGCACAGCTATTTTCAGGTCTTTCCAGAGAAGTTCGATCGGGTTCAAGCCCGGGCTGTGGCTGGGCCACTCAAGGACATTTAGAGACTTGTCCCAAAGTCACTCCTGCGTTGTCTTGGCTGTGTCCTTAGGGTGGTTGTCCTGTTGGAAGGTGAACATTCACCCCAGTCTGAGGTCCTGAGCACTCTGGAGCAGATTTTCATCTAGGATCTCTGTACTTTGCTCCACTCATCTTTGCCTTGAGCCTGACTAGTCTCCCAGTCCCTGCCGCTGAAAAACGTCACCACCGCCATAATTCACCGTCGGGATTGTGCCAGGATTCCTCCAGAAGTGACACTTGGCATTTAGGCCAAAGAGTTCAATCTTGGTATCATCAGACCATGGTCAGTGTCTTTAAGTGCATTTTGGCAAACTCCAAGAGGGCTGTCGTGCCTTTTACTGAAGAGTGGATTCCGTCTGGCCACTCTACCATAAAGGGCCTGATTGGTGTAGTTCTGCAGAGATGGTTGTCCTTCTGGAAAGTTATCTCCACAGAGGAACTCTGGAGCTCTATCAGAGTGACCATCAGGTTCTTGGCCAAGGCCCTTCACACCCAATTTCTCAGTTTGGCCAGCTCTAGGAAGAGTCTTGGTGGTTCAAAACTTCTTCCATTTAAGAATGATTGCGGTGTTCTTGGGGACCTTCAATGCTGCAGAAATTGTTAAGTACCTTCCCCAGATCTGTGTCTCAACACAATCCTGTCTCGGAGCTCTACGGACAATTCCTTCAACCTCATGGCTTGGTTTTTGCTCTGACACTGTAGGAGCTTATTTAGACAGGTGTGTATCTCTCCAAATCATGTCCAATCAAGTTGAATTTACCACAGGTGGACTCCAATCAATTTGTAGAAACATGAAGGATGATCAATGGAAACTGGATGCACCTGAGCTCAATCTCGAGTCTCACAGCAAAGGGTCCGAATACTTATTTACATAAGGTATCATTATTTAAATGTTATAAGTTAGCACAAACAAAGTTCTCTTTGTCATTATGGAGTAGTGTGTAGATTGATGAGGGGGAAAAAAACTATTGAATACATTTTAGAATAAGGCTGTAACATAAAATGTGGAAAAAGTCAAGGGGTTTGAATACTTCCTAATCAAAATATTTGTCACATGCGCCGAATACAACAAGTGTAGACCTTAATGTGAACAGTGCAGGTTCACATTTACCAACAGTGCAGGTGAAGAAGAGTTAAGAAAATATTTACCAAATAAACTAAAGTAAAAAAGAATAAAACAAAATAAATGCACTGTATGACAAAACTGCAGAATATTCTCATCAGATTGTCAATTGAATCTTGTCTACAGGCTAACTCATCATGTACAAAATGAGTTGCAGGCCGGTGGCATCGTTTGTTTTCCGCTCATCAAGTTGGATAGAGTCAAGGATATGGTTTGCATCATTCTGAAGGCCTAAAGCAACACATAGCCTGTTCATGTTTCCCTTACAATAAATTACATTAGTAACAGAGTTAAAGTAAACATAGTCCTGTAATAGCTAAAACATAAGAGAAATCGTATCAACCCTCAAGGCGTGCTGTCAAATTAACATGAGTGCCAAAGCTGATAAACAGGCATTACACCATTGTTGTTCTAAAATAAATCAACATCTTCAACCTCCTCATTCAGCCTACTTTAAAATGTGATGTTTAGCAACTTGCACATTTATAACCTATTCCATGCATTTGTCATTCATTCAGTGGGCTGGCATCAATTGTTTCACTGGACAGAGTCAAGGATATGTTTTTCATTATTCTAATGGCCTACTCCAACATGTAGTATGTTATCATTTCCCCTACAATACAGTCACTCAGTAAGAGTTATAGTAAATAGTCAAATAACAGCTTATTTTTACAAAAGTAAAATGTAAAAGAGAATGTTATCAACCCCAAAGGCATGGTCAAATTATTTGGTGTTGATAAAGGCATAACAAACTCATTATATTATTGTTGTTCTAAATGAAAAATCAACCTCATTCAGTTAGGCCTAACTTAAATTCAACTGTCAAGTAAGGTGCACAATTACCACCCCTTCATCCATTTGTGATTCATTCAGTGAGGAGAGAGCGACACATTAGCGCGTAGCTGGGTACCAACGTCCCACAGCACAGTCTTGGCGGATTATGTTAGGAATACGTATGGGGAAAAAGACCCTAAATACTTTTCTGTTCAGGATTTTAAAATTCAGACAAATGAGTAGTGTAAAATACAAACATTTAGGAAAAGTCATGGAAGGAGCAGGTCATAGCTACAAAATCAAACATCAGTGGCTGTTGGCCTATGGCGGTTCTAGTGTTAAAGGCCGACAACAACCACCACCAGAACAAACACACAAGATCGCAAATAGCAAACATAACAGTTACGGTCAAAGTGCTGTCCCAATCAGAGCATACCAGACCTATCCTGGTCCCAGATCTGTTTGTGCTCATGCCAAACATGGCATGACAATAGTTTGCATGATAGCACAGACGGGCACTCCGGGTACACCAGACCAATGACATGGACTGCTGAAATACATTTGTCATGTTGGTATACCGAACCAAACATCATTCCACGAAGACAGTTTGGCTCCACAGCACACCCATCCGTGCATGTGGTTAGGATCTGCATCTATACTGTAGAAGTACACAGTCCACACCCTGCCACCACCAGCTTAAAAACAGCTGTGGTTGGTTACTCCTCAGGGAAGTTCTGTTGCTTTCTTAAAAAGTACAGCTTCAGGCTTCCACTGATGCCACCATAGAGGCAGCAAAACAACAGGCATTTCTAAAAAATGGTCTCACCAGAAGAGTAGTGCCTTTCACCAGACTCTTCCTGGGTTAGCCTGAGGACAAGGTTACAGTACCTACCCGGAGAGTATACTGCTGAGGGAAGAGTAAACTATAGGATTATTATTACGTCACATCATAGTTAACCATAATTAGCATGGCTTTGTCCAAGCATGACTCCCCACCTCCATACAGCACAGCATATAACACATGCTGGAGGCACACAGCCTGAAGTGGCAAAAACATAGTCAACTCAATCCAACACCTACAATACAGTAAACCCCTGCTCTCCTCACTACCAATCAAGCATTTTCCAGCATCCGATTCAAACAACCAATGTCCAAGACAAATCATTACTGTGATTAGAGTTCGATTAGAATAATGCCCGACACCCATGCAAAGCTAATCGGTCTTTGGGGCCTGACATATGAGCCAGTCATCCAGAGACTTCAGTGCTGCACCTATAGCTAACATACCTGCTGCCTCTCTTCATCCTAACCCACTCCCGGACCCTTGATAGGACAGACATCGCAAGCTTCTTGATCACTCGGGAGAGACAACTCAGTTGCTGTCCTTTGGCGTGCATACACATACCAATGGCGGTGAACCGTTAGCTAGCCCAGATACAGCAACAACAACAAAAAAACTAAAAATAAATATATATCTCCCCAGGAAGACTCGCCAATGTCGACACAGTCTCTAAAACAGTCTCTCTGACCTGCAGTAACAGCACAACTTCGGGCTATAACTGCCTTCTGTCCTGGACTCCTAACCCCTCCCAGTTAGACATCCAGAGCATCAAATCTTCTGTTGACAGTCGAGTCAGGGCTGCAGTCGAGGTAAAAGTAGGTTTCACATACAGGAATGGGTTCAAGGGTTGTGGTAGTGACTACAGTAAGCAGGGCTTAGCCGACGGCAGCATATCGTCTCCTCCCTCCTCTTGGCCACCTGCTGTTGCGTGTCACATCTCATTAGCCAGCATGTTCATAGGTAATTACAGGGGATAGCTAAATGGCTCCCGGATTGACTAATGCTTTTTGTTACAAAATACCTGTGAACTCTTGACTGAGGCTGGGCATACCCACTCCTTATGACACCTCAACGAATGTGGATCGAGTGTTCGTCTGCTGATCGTTCAGCGCACTGTTTTAGGGACCAAACGCTGTGGTCCCTAAAACAGAAGATTAGCATTCCTGCAAATTTATTTTGTTAATATAATTTGCTCTTTGAGAAATTAATCTAATTGATTGCACCCAAATTGACCATGGTGATGGGTTCTGCTCAAGTGCATCTGCCCAACTAGCAGTTTCTTCACATGGACTCTTTGCTGCTGCTTTGGCTCTCGTGTCGTAGCCCTGTGTGTCAGACTCGTGTCGTAGCCCTGTGTGTCAGACTCGTGTCGTAGCCCTGTGTGTCAGACTCGTGTCGTAGCCCTGTGTGTCAGACTCATGAACAACACCTGTGCGTTGATAGCAGCCAAGTCAAGCATGTTGTAGAACACAGCAACAGGTCAGCAGCAAGTTCCTCCTTTCACAAAGTACAGCCATGCCATCTGATCCGAAACATTATCCAACACGCACTAACCTGCTGCCTGATATTGATCCTTTCCCAGATAGGGAAAGCCGTTCAGCATGAATCAGAAATGTCACGATTCATTTCTGGATCATCGGAGACGTTTTCATTTAGATCTTGTAGCAAAGCTAACGCAGCATGTGCATCCATTTGTCTAGGTCTTGCCATTGTAAATTACGCATGCTCTCACTGTGTAGCATACTCCATTAAGGTCTAGAGGAAAATTCAAACCCCAAAACTCTGGTATTTGTTTCATTACTCCATTATTGACATAATTCCCAATGTTTTGCTTGTCAGCAATCAAGTTAAGATATTTTAGTTTCAAAATAAGGAAATAATCCCCGTATGATGCATTTTGTATCATATGATGCAAAACAGCATCAGATGCTAAATATTTTTCAATGAGAAACACTGCACCAAATAACTTGGATGGAGATTCTAGTCGTGGAATTTTACTCGATAAAAAATGTCAAAATGAATGATAGATTTTATAAATCCTACTATTTTGTGTATACTGGTTACAGCGTCTCAAAATTGACAAAACGGTACTACATTGTTCAAGCAAAGGTCTTTAAAACATGTATTTAATTACATCCCCCTTTTTCTCCCCATTTCATGATATCCAAGTGGCAGTTACAGTCTTCTTCCATCGCTACAACTCCTGTACGGACTCGGGAAAGGTGAAGGTCGAGAGCCAGGTGTCCTCCAAAACACGATCCTGCCAAGCTGCACTGCTTCTTGAAAAACTGCTCGCTTCACCCGGAAGCCAGCCGCACCAATGTGTCGGAGGAAACACTGTCCAGCTGGCGACTGCGTCCGCATGCATGCACCCGGCCCGCCAGAGTCGCTAGATCTCGATGGAACAAGGTCATCACGGCCAGCCAAACACTCCCCTAACCTGGAGGATGCTGGGACAACGATGTGCTGCCCCATCGGTCTCCCGGTTTCGGCCGGCTGCGACACAGCCCGGGATCAAACCTGGGTCTGTAGAGATGCCTTAGACTGCTGCGCCACTCGGTAGGCCCTCAAAAGGTATTTTGAGGGAGTATGCAAGCACAATCGTTCAGGTCACCTACAAGGCGAACTGAAGCATGCCGACAACTTAAAAAACTGCTGGTGTTTGGTGGAGTGATAGTGGGTACACCATTTTGCGATTATAATTAGAAAAGACGAATGCAATGCAATGACCCGCCCTGTTCTTCATTCACAATTGGTGATGACATAATTATGCATCGTTAGCTTCCCCTTGCACATCAACACCCATTCTCCCCCATCCTACTGTACTTTATTTAATCTATTGTTATATCTGTGAAATTAGTTTTGATTCAGTTTTGAAGCAATTATGGGGGTGATTATCAACTGGGCACGGCACCTTCAACTCTAGGAAAAAGGGAGTGGAGCAGGCCCTAATGTCAGGAGGGGCAATGGGGAAAACCATTTTTAAAAAAAATATATGTCCAAACTGGTTATAACCATTACATTTTTGTCATATTGTTAGAATCTTAATGACAATGTGTTATAGAGATGCACGATATATTGGAATCAGATGATATTAGCTAAAAATGCTACCGTCGACCCGATGTCTAGTTTAACGCCGATGTGCAAAACTGATGTCAAAGCTGACATGCATACCTCTATAACGTAGGTACATGACGCCACGTAAAATGTAGTGCTACACAGCATTCCTAACATAGCCCACAATGTCTGCTGTGTGGATCGAGCAGTCAACAAGTCGAGCAGACATTTGAAAGAGTAAAACAATTTCAGCAAGACAAATCAAAAGGTGAAATCCATTAACACCAAGATAATGGAAATCATGGCCCTTGACAATCAACTGTTCTCTGTCGTGGGTGATGTTGGCTCTTCGCCTACTGGTCGATCACCGGTTCACACGCTATTTTTCAAATGTTGCCCTACCGGAGTTACACAGTAATAGCGTTACTGCCATTAGCTTCACGACTGACATTTGGACCAGCGATATCAGCCCCATGAGCATTGCTGAGTCTGACAGCGCAGTGGGTCGTCGAGGATTTTGTACTGAAGTCATATGTCGGGCTCATGAATATGCTAGCCATCATACCGCTGCTGCCATTTCAATGGCATTTGATAACATGAACACACTAGCTAGCTCCAGTCGAACAACTGACTTGAGAAAAACTCATCAACTGCGCCTGCAGCAGACGTGACACCCTGCAAAAAATCCCAGTGTTCAAGTGAAGGAGGGATGGGCCTTCCCAGAAGAGAGTCAGATGAAAGTTATGACTCAAGCAAACAAATGTTAGCTGCATTTTCTTTGTACATACGGAAACGGTCCCTGAAATTGATTTCATCAAAATCATTCAGTGGATTGCTCATGTCTATAACCACCCTTCTGTCTGGCATTTGTGGTGCTATTTGATCATCATCGAAACAGTCCAGGTGCCATTGGAGAGTTCCTCAATGTGCTTGACACCTTGAGAAGCTAATTTCCTGACGATGGCTCACCGCTCTTCATACTGGGCGACTTCCAAACTTCCGTATCGAACACCTTTGGGATGAATTGGAATGCATACTGCCAGCCAGGCCTAATCGCCCAACATCAGTGTTGGGCCTCACTAATGCCCTTGTGGCTGAATGGAAGCAAGTCCCCGAAGCAATGTTTCAACATCTAGTGAAAAAGCCTTCCCAGGTAAGTGGAGGCTGTTATAGCAGCAAAGGGGGACCAATTCCATATTAATGCCCATGATTTTGGAATGAGATGGTCGAAGAGCAGGTGTCCACATACTTTTGGTCATGTAGTGTATTACTGACTTGAAAACAGATTAATAAAGATAGTGAAGATGAGATTCAGGGAACCCCTACATGAGTTTCAGTCACCCCTGATATGAACTTTGGAGAAAGGTTAAACTGACGGATATAACGAAGTCAAATGTCCATGATGGAGATAGTATCTGCTGCACAACAGGAACAGGGTAAGAACTCAATTTTCTACAAGGCACTGTGGTGGCCCACTACTTATTCTCCAGTTGGGTAAATAAGGC
Organism: Oncorhynchus tshawytscha; assembly: GCF_018296145.1. NCBI lineage: Eukaryota > Metazoa > Chordata > Actinopteri > Salmoniformes > Salmonidae > Oncorhynchus > Oncorhynchus tshawytscha. The sequence continues at coordinate 38,389,126 of NC_056429.1, read as the reverse complement.
CAATCTGAAGAAATCCACTTGTCTGTATTTAGTGCATTAACTCATTAAAAATGGGTTGTTCCACCTCAAAAAGCACAAAAATAAATACAATTGGATTGACACCCACCGTCGCTGATTGTTCTGAAATTGTTTCTGTTAGAAACAGATAAGATTATAATTCCTGCAACATGTTACAATATATATAAATTCCAAAAAAATAAAAAATAAAAGCCATTTTAATTTACAGGATTAATATAATATTCAATAAATATAGTCCCTAACATCTGATTTGTACCAAACATGTTTCTAACCAAGTTAGACATGAGGAATCCAATGAAATGGTTAAAAGCCACCCAGGGACCCTCCATTCCCAAAGCCAATCCCACCTCAACAACAAGTATATAGTATCAGCTCTATGTCTGAAAGGAATATGTCTAACTCACGGTCTAAAAACAAATGTTGGTCCAAAACAGATTTTGGTACTGTATTTATTAAAAAATTATATGAATCCTATAAATTAAAATGGCCAATTTGGGTGCAATCAATTAGCTGAATTTTTAAGATATCATATTATATTGACAAAATGTTACAGGAATGTGAATGTTATCCGTTTCTAAATACAGAAATCATTTCAGAACAATCTGAGGTTGGTGGCTGTCATGGCTTGGTGAAATGACATGGAACGACCGTAATGACTGTCCTGGCCCAAGGTGCCCTCGGCTTGGGTGTATGCTACGGTGAACCCCTATGTTTACCTATTAGCTTTCACAAGGACAAGTGGCATCAAAGCACTGGTCAGTTCACACCTCCGGTCTAAATTGTATTGAATTAAGGTTTCAGTCATGCACATGGCAATGACAGATTATTTGTCTATTGACCAGGATCTTTACTCCCAGTAAAATGGGGCGGGTTATTTTTTTACAAGGAAGAGAGACGTTGCTATGTAATCTACACTATACCGGTTTGCTCCATTTCCAGGCAAACCGGTCTGCGGAATGACAGTTGGACATGTTTTGAAATGTGCTTCAGTTCAGAGACACGCTACAAAATGGAGAGCAGAACATTCACAGTGTGCACTGTGGAGGACCGAGGCCAAACTATAAAAGACATTAGAAAGCAAGGCATTCACTTGAGGGTTCTCAGTATCGTTTCATTCTGCTATTAAATATTAACAACAAAAAAAAACACTGCTTACAACCTCAGGCTACTTCAACTCCGTATCACTGGCCTACCACTGGGATGTCGGTGTACTGAGACTGAAGGAGAGAATCGCCTACCTCCGGTCACTGTCACCACAGGGAACACAGATTGAACTAACCAATACATCAAATGACATTCCAAAAGGGTGGCATAGTTACATGCCCCAAAATAAGAGAGAACACACATACTTTATATATGTGGCGGGTATGAAGCGCTTGCTCCTCATCCTGCGCGCTAAGCAGAGAAACACTGCTGTCCATTTTGGGTGCATAACAAGTACAGAAGTCATTATGATCCAAATTAAAAACCAGGCGGAGAAAAAGAGAGCATGGTGGAGGAATCACAGCCAACCATACACTTTGGAAGAAATAAAATGTAGTAGCTCAAATAAAAACCAAACCAGATGTAAACCATTTCAAAAGGAAGTCAGGCAGACACTGCTGTGTGAGTGCCAAAGGGTAAGCAAGACAGTGGAAAAAAATGCACCGCACAAACGTTGCACAAGGGGAAAAACAACAGCAAAGACTTCACAAGTAAAACCCCCCATCTCTCGATTACCTCTCTCCCCCACTCGGTTTCATTAGAGGGAAACTGGAGATTCTGGGTGAGAAATAAGGCCTTATTCTCCATGTGCAGCACAATAGCAACACAGACTCAGTGATAGAGGTACAGTAGCAGCAAGCAGAAGCAGCTGGACAAAGCGGAATCAGCTGAGCAGTCTGTCAGTTAAACTCCACAACACCTGGAGTTTTTTTGGACCAGACTATAGAGTGGTCGGGCAAGACATTCAACAAAGGAACACACACATTCAGCGTATAAAGGGTTGGGGGCTTGAACAGAACTGTGTACGCCAAAAGTCAAGGTCAGAGTTTCAAATATCAAGCCAGCTTCACCTATAGGCAAAACGGCTCGTTTGTAAAGCACTAACTCCAATGTTATGGTGGCTTAGAGAAAAGCATTCCAGTTTCAATGTGCTCTCTCAGTAACATACAGTAAGACCAGGCCTCGCACTGGAAGGATTAGGGCCAGAATCCTGTAGAGCAGGGATGGGCAACCACCCCCCTTTTGTATGCCGTAAAAAAAGTTGGTGTCAATTTACTGGGTTAGAGTAGTATAATACACAAATTTGGTTGTGCATCAGAAGTTCCTCTCTTGTTATGTCAGTCACTCAATTAGCCCATGTCAGCTAAAACATGTTCTATTGGCCGAGCCAGCTATCTGAATTTGTAATAATCAAGTTCGAATTATGGACAGGGAGGCCCACATTGATTTGTCAGTCACTCTGAATGAGAGGATGCAGACCGGCGAGTCACTACGGCCCCTCATGCGGAGTTCAGATTTGTTGTGGCATCCAGCCCCATCAAAATTGCCAATCCCTGCTGTAGAGGGTTCAACGTAATCACAACATGGGGACAAGGGAGTGAGACTGCAGGCCCAGTAGTGTGTAAAAGGCAACCATTCATAGAAGACTTTGTATTAGGGTTGCCTGCATTTCAGCTTGGATGTTTGGCTTGGATGTTTGGAAGGCTTCTCATTCTCAACCCTGGTTTTTGCTTATTTTACCTACTTTCAAGACTGATGAAAGACAGGCTGGTGGGCCAGGGCAAGTTATTTGGTTTTCTACATGGATGGAAAGAAGCGCGAAACACAGCAGATAAGTCATCGGGACTTATCTGCGAACGAGTCATCAGGACCTGATGGGAAATTTGCTGTACTGTGGATTTGGGTTGCACTGTGTGGCTATGAATGGGCTCCCGAGCGGTGCAGCGGTCTAAGGGACTGCATCTCAGTGCTAGAAGCATCACTACAGACAACCTGGTTTGAATCCAGGCTGTATCACAACCGGCCATGATTGGGAGTCCAATAGGGCGGCACACAATTTGCCCAGGTTTGGTTGGTGTAGGCCATCATTGTAAATAAGAATTTGTTCTTAACTGACTTGCCTAGTTAAATAAAAAGGTTAAAAAAATAAAATGACAACATCATGAACATGCCCACCATGCTGGAGTCAGGAACTGGTACAAAGTCAGATCTGACACGCCACCAATTGCCCAATATCCTGTCCTTATTCAGACAGTAATTAAACCTAATGAAATATACCAGTTGATTTTGAAGTATATGACCTACCTTATAGATTAAAACTGTTTTACCCTGATCATAATCTTAGGACCAATCAAGCATTTTACTCCCTTGTTTGCATTTTGTTGGTTGGTCCACTTGGTAGTATGCCATTTTTCGCTGTTAGTGTATACCAGATCAGTACAAAGTACGCAAGAAGCTTCTCAATCACAGTACAATAAAACATAGTTAGTGTAGCGTAGATATTCATGCATTTAGACTTCAATTCCATGCACATTTCCATATGAGCCCCAAGGTTAATAAACTGTTTTCATGCGTGGAGTCGTCTGGCACGTTCGCATTAGTAGCCTGAACAAACTTACCTTATAATTGTGTATTCGGATTCGCCCATTATTCAATGTGGCTTAGACTTCAGAAACCTAACAGCATATCCTATACATATTTTCAATTTCGCAGTAATGTCGATTTTTAGCAAATAGACCGTTTCATTGAAGTGAAAAATGTTTGCCTCACTACTTTCGCCAGTGCCCACCTCCCACAAAATACCAAATTGGCCAATGGCGCTAAACACAACTTGAAGCAAACCACGCCTTAATAGTAACACTTTTATCCTTGACCAATTACATTTCGACATACCTATAGTCGAGATACATTGTAATTTTTACTTTTCTGTTACTGTTTTCAAGGTCAATTTGGAAACAAAGGCAGCATTAGACTACTACTGTCAATGGACTTGGTCTATAAACGAATCTAATATTTGAATAAGAAATGCAATCTGATTCACAAGACTCTGTTATGAGGCAAATGGAAGACATTACATGCATGTCCACCTAATTATCACTAATAATGCTTTATTGCTCAATTAATTTAGCAACAACAATTTGAGGAAGTCTTGTCCTCTGTAGTATCAATGTTGTTCCATCTCCTGTTGTCTATTTATATACTGTGTTCAAAAACTGATTTGTGAGCCTAATCTGCTCTGTCTCTCAGACTAGGGATGGATCAGTCTCAATACTCTACAGCAGCTTCCTCTTACACACTGATCTGAAAATCAAAGACGTGGAGATATTTTGTTCATTTATTTAATGTTATATATGTTCTACGGTGCACTTATCCCCCAAAAATATGTCTGAAAAATTCAGTCAATTCAATTCAGGTTGCTAATACGGGGTCAATATGGGGCGCTAGTAATATATGTAGCCTACACACTCCAATGCGATGATTCACCACCAACAATCAATTGACACAATGTAAAAGATGGCTGTGATACTGTATTCTTCAGGGAGCCTGGCAAAACATGTGGCAGATTTGATATATTACATTACAGAAGCCTCATATTCTCAGAGAGGGGGAGACCCATTTTCTCCCTCAGTTATGAGGACACTTTGTCCACCCATGGTGTTACATTTGAGGAAGGGGTACAGGGAAAGGGGAGTGTGGTTGGTGTTACATAGGGGGAAGGGTTACAGGGTGGGTCACTCTTTCACTATTGTAAAGGACTCCTTGGTGGAGGTTGGTTTGCTCAGGGCCTGAATATCGTCTAGGAGCTTGATCTGGGTCACAATGTGGGATGATCCTGGAGATATAATGAAAATTACATGTTTGTTTACTAACAAAATAATGTTCTTAAAATCACAGATGAAGAACATTCTGTAGTGTTGCTTTGCCTGACATTCAAGACCATGACAGAACCATACTGTTGTACTGTGAATCTTCATTTTTCATTCATTACCTCTTGTTTTTTGTACTACCATTTATTTACAGCAGGGGGTGTCAAGCACTAGAACAGGTACTGACTGGGCTGTAGTTTGGGACAATAGCAATGGTTGGGTGAATCTCAAAAGTCTCAATTCACCTTGGAAGCGATGAGAGAGGACGCAACTAACCGTGAATACTTTTGAGATTCACCCACTGCTGTTGGTACCCACCTATGATGACCTCACAGGACTTGATGGACAGTGTGACCTGGTAGGCACAGCGAATCTCTGAGTAGCGGATCCCTCCAATGACGAAGATGATGAGCCTGGAGCCACTCCTCCGCTCATCCTGAGAACTGGCCTTGTGTTTCTGACGGGCACTAGGAGAGGAGAGAGGGATTAAGATATGGAGAGGGTGTGTGTGAGATTGGAACTTATTAATAAGTTACATTATCATATATGATTTTATTAATTAAAAAAGAATCATCTGCATCTCTTCCATATCCGAGACCTAGACTATAAAGCAGGGTTCCCAACCTGTCGGCCCGCAGACCCGAATTTGGCACGTGTTTTTTTTTATTTGCCTGCCCCCCCCACCCCACAAAAGTTCTCTGAGCCCTAAACAAATCCACAAAATAATTAATATTTTGGGGGATTTTCATTCTTGGACATAAGACTAACAATACCAGAAATTGTCTCCAAGGGATTTTCATTTTGGAAGTCTGGTCCCAAGTATTCCCAAGCATTATAGAGAGATCATATACAAATGTGAGCAATATTTGAAATGGTGTTTTAGTTAAATACTATATCTGGGATTATTGTGGTCAATTTGCAGTCTACAAATTATTAATAATTATGTTCCGTACCCCCGATCAGCTGCTCTATAAATAAATTGCTGAATCTAGTTGATAATTCCTGCTATAGAGTTCAGCTTGTATAACTGACATGCAGCAAAATAACGTGAACCACTCATTGTCACAAACTGGCATAATACACGCCAGGGATGGGAGAAGCCTCTGAGTTTGATTTGAGTGTCAATGCTCCCTGCCACTCCTGAATATTTCCTGAATCAGAAACAGTGGTTACATAATAAATCAGATTTAGCCTTTCTGATTAGCCTTTCTGTCTTACACATTGATTCTTCAGAAGCCTAAAATATTTCCAATCTGGGCCTAAACCTGTGTTCCTGGCCTTGACCCACGCAACATGTCTTATGAATGACTTCGGATAAATCAGGAGTGAACCAGGCATTCGATCTACCTTTAACTCTTAGTTTTAAAGGATGCATGATTATCTACAATATTATTAAATACATTTGCAAAAAAGATTAAAGAAAAATCAGGTCCAGGCAGGGATAGCTGGGATACAATCAAGGTCACTAAAATAATGTAAAAAAGCTTGTTCACACGTTTTTAACGATCCTCTTAGTGATGATACGAGGGATTAGGTTGATGTATTCTCACATCTCTGACATAGACAACGGTCACTCAAATCCACTGGGAAAACCCCACTAGCAACATATTTATCTGGAGTATCTGTCAAAATAATATCAATCAGGGTAGATTGATGGATCTTTAGGATGTGGCCATGTAGGCTCAGTTATAGGCTGAGACAGGTCTAGCTCATAGCAAATATCTTTCAATGTATCTGACACTGGCCTCCCACAATCAATATTGAAATCGCCTGAAATGAATGGTTCAGATTTACCATACTTAGATAACATAAATGTATCTGAATTGCTAAGAGAACATGAGGGAGCCGAGAGAGGGCGATACACTCCTACTAGTGTCAGCTGGTTATTATGACCAAGGCCCACATTAAGAACGAGACAATCAAACTGCTTAGGGAGAGAGGCAGCAAGAGAAACTGTAACATTTAAATTGTCCTTTATAAATGTCTACACCACCACCTCTGCAAATTGTCCAATCTGTAAATATTATAAGCAGACAGAGATACATCAGAGTCCAGCACAGAATTATTCAACCAAGTTTCCGAAATTACCAGAATGTTCACGTTGGATTGAGAAGCTAGAATTTAAAATCCATCTTTGAAATTAAACTTCTGGCATTTATATGAACAAATTCCAAGACCGCAGCTGCAGGATTTCAGGTCAGATGGTAGCACTGGTAGCCTACACACGTGTAGCTTATTGTCGGTCAATCAGAGGCGCTACAGAGGCTCCATGGGTAATTTAAAAAATGACAGAATGAAGTTGGCTAATTGAGGAGGCTACAATGATCAACCAAAAGGTAGGCTACTGTTTCATATGAAAGGAGTTGTTGTAGACCAGTACGGGGAGCATAGCAAAATAGCATAAATTACACTTGCTACTTGAGCTAGCTGGCTAACTTAGCGGACTACTGTAGCTAGCTAGCTTCTTTACAACGATTTGATGCAGTCAAGACAAGCACTACCTCCAGATAGATAACCTATGGCAGCAACAAGTTCGTAGCATGAGCAGGTCTCCATTGAATTTTTAACATGTATTTCGACTATCTGAACATTTTGAATAGTGCAATAACTTCAAATGCCCATCCCTAGCAGAGTAACCAGAGCCTTTGTTCAATTTAGGGATGGGCATTTGAAATGATTTCACTACTTGAATAATATCATGATGTGTTTTCGGATATCGAAATACATGCGTTTTAAAGAGAAACTTTTTGGGGGTGGGAAACTTCAATGGAGACTCAGGGGCAGGTGTGTGTGGCAAGGAGGGAGAGAAATAGAGAGAACAACGTGTCCAAACTGACTGGCATTAGTTTGACAAAGTTGTTGCTGCCATCTATCATACCATCTGGTAGTGCTGGTCTTGACTGCATCAACACTCTATTCACATTAAACCTCAGCCTACCTGTTGGTTGATCATTGTAGCCTACTCATTCCATTCGGCAATGATTATTAATCTCCCACTTCAGTTGCTACACATGGAGCCTCTGATTGTAGTGCCGCTTTGACAGATGACAACAAACTACATGTGTGAAATGGGTGTGTAGGCTACCAGTGTGTCTTTTATGGGGTGCACTCATGAAAACTGTAATAAAACTTCACATTCAGAGCATTTTTGACACCTCGAACTCTACAGAGTGTCTCAGAGAAGAAGTGCTGATCTACGATCAGGTCCAAACTGTCCATGGAACCTAGATCTAAAAAGGGTAAACTGATCCTAGAATAGCACTCCTACATTGTGAATACAGGCTCTGTTTGGGCCCATCACTTCCTGTTCCACCCTGCCCTTGTAACTCCCTCCCTCCCTGTGCCTGAAAAAAGCTAAGTGACACAGTTCTGTTCTGTGAGACAAAGAAACGGTTTATCAACGTTATCATCGTCTGCATTACGCTGACCTCCATCAGGTCTTTGACAGGTGTCCATCTGGACAGGTTGTATGTCTCTTCCTGAAATCGCTCCCTTCGAGACGACCTAAGTAGTGGGAACAAGCTTGGCTGGAGAGAGGGAGAGAGTGAAAGAGAGACATAGAAACAAAACCATAAATAAAAGTAAAGTTTAAGGTAAGAAGATACAAAATAAGAATAGCAAGAAAAATAAAAAACATAAAACTAGTGAAGTTCCACTCTATAATACAATACACTGATGGTACTGTATAATCCACCTGGGCTATGACCATGCTAAGATCTAGCAAACTACATACAGCTATGCCCTATAAAATCCCACTAACCGAAGATGTGGTGGGGACTCCCAGTTCTCTCCAGTTGAGAATAAACTCTGTCCTCCTCGATCTTAACGTGTTGGATGAGTTTGTTCAGGTTCTCCTCTGTTGTTCCTGTTCAGAACCAGAAAGAAAAAGGTTTTAAAAATAGTAATTGACTAAAGTTACCTCAGGCCAAACGAAAAGAGATTCTATTGAAGGAATATTCCTATAGCTGAAGCTCCAATGGTACCTTTGGCAAGGGGCACATAAGGAATTCATGATCTTCCATTTTAAAACTGTAAACTTTTTTTGAATTTTCAATTGAATAGATGCCATATAAAAGCATCTAAATGTTTACATGTACATTTAAAGATCCTCTTTAAAACTGTGAGGGCACAGGGTGAGTCAGAGCAGCAGACTTGCCGTTGAGGCTGAAGATGTAGAGGAGAACAGCTCTGATCTTGCAGTAGATGTCGTGGGGGTGCAACAGCACAGGAAGCAGTGTCCTCATCGGGTCCTTCACCTTCTGACCCTCCACATCAGACCCTACTGCCAGGTCCTACACAACAGTGAGCACACAGCATCAGTCAGAAACCACAAGGCCATACATAAGGGACATGTACATTACAACAGCGACATGTTGTCCAAAAACATGAAACACTGTAAAGCATACCTGCTCAGCTTTGCAGAGTTCCTGCTCAGCTTTGCAGAGTTCCTGCTCAGCTTTGCAGAGTTCCTGCTCAGCTTTGCAGAGTTCCTGCTCAGCTTTGCAGAGTTCCTGCACATTCTTCTGGAAGTGGTTCATACAGTCTTCAGTCAAATTCAGATGGACATTTTTATGTGGTTGACATAGAAACATGGCTGAGAAAAACAGTCTAATATTTTATTCTAATATCAATACATTTTCCCACATGGCAGTATAAGTGAACAGCTTTAATTTCCAAACAAACCCAGTCACATAATAGAGGACTGACCTGTTTTTCCACAGTATCATTACCATAGAGAGCAGGTGGAAAAGAAAAAACACAATATACTGGGCCTCAGAGGCATCACACCCAAACAGAGCAGACCAACTCAGGATGACAACCAAAATGGACCAGGTTACATGGTGCTACATACCTGAGCCACCTGCTTGCGGAAGTGGGGCATCTTTTTCATAAGCTGGGATAAGCCACTTATTGTGATCTAGAAAACAGAAAATAATGATAAATACAATGATTTTACTTTATTTTATTTAACCAGGCAAGTCAATTAAGAACAAATTCTTATTTACAATGACGGCCTGGTAAGAGGCAAAAGGCCTCCTGTGGTGACGGGGGCTGGGATAAAAACTAACAAAAAAATCAATTTAAGACAAAACAGACAAAGACTGAAGACACTGCCAACAGCACAAACACAACAGCAAACAAACAGTGAGTGGATGTGTGTGTAGGCATATGTGTGGTGTGTGTAAAGTAAAACATGCTTCCTTACAAAAGGCCACGTAAACTAGGGACATCAGGTGACAACTAGATGTCCCAACAACCTGTTCATCCATTTGTCCTTTTAACACCTCCAGGGACACCAGGTCCTGGGGCCTCATTTATAAACCGTGCGTACGTTAAAAAAAACACCCCAAAACGTACAGTACCGGTCAAAAGTCTGGACACATACTCATTCAAGGGTTTGTCTTTATTGTAGAATTATAGTGAAGACAACAAAACATCAAAACTATGAAATAATACATATAGTAACCAAAAAAATGAACTCAAAAAAGAAAGGTCCTCTCACTGTCAACTGCGTTTATTTTCAGCGAACTTAACATGTGTAAATATTTGTATGAACATAACACTATTTAACAACTGAGACATAAACTGAACAAGTTCCACAGACGTGTGACTATGTGACTAACAGAAATGGAATAATCTGTCCCTGAACAAAGGGGGGTCAAAATCAAAAGTAACAGTCAATGCAGCTGGTGGCCACACCAGATACTAAAGTACTGCAGTGCATCTCCTCCTCATGGACTGCACCAGATTTGCCAGTTCTTGCTGTTAGACGTTACCCCACTCTTCCACCAAGGCACTTGCAAGTTACTGGACATTTCTGCGGGGGAATGGCCCTAGCCCTCACCCTCCGATCCAACAGGTCCCAGACGTGCTCAATGGGATTGAGATCCGGCTCTTCACTGGCCATGGCAGAACACTGACATTCCTGTCTTGTAGGAAATCACGCACAGGACGAACAGTATGGCTGGTGGCATTGTCATGCTAGAGGGTCATGTCAGGATGAGCCTGCAGGAAGGGTACCACATGAGGGAGGAGGATGTCTTCCCTGTAACGCACAGCGTTGAGATTGCCTGCAATGACAACAAGCTCAGTCCGATGATGCTGTGACACACCGCCCCAGACCATGACGGACACTCCACCTCCAAATCGATCCCGCTCCAGAGTACAGGCATCGGTGTAACGCTCATTCCTTCGACGATAAACATGAATCTGACCATCACCCCTGGTGAGACAAAACCGCAACTCGTCAGTGAAGAGCACTTTTTGGCAGTCCTGTCTGGTCCAGCGACGGTGGGTTTTTGCCCATAGGCGACGTTGTTGCCGGTGATGTCTGGTAAGGACCTGCCTTACAACAGCCCTACAAGCCCTCAGTCCAGCCTATTGCGGACAGTCTGAGCACTGATGGAGGGATTGTGCGTTCCTGGTGTAACTAGGGCAGTTGTTGCCATCCTCTACCTGTCCCGCAGATGTGATGTTCTGATGTACTGATCCTGTGCAGGTGTTGTTACACGTGGTCTGCCACTGTGAGGACAATCAGCTGTCCGTCCTGTCTCCCTGTAGCGCTGTCTTAGAGATCTCACAGTACGGACATTGCAATTTATTGCCCTAGCCACATCTGCAGTCCTCATGCCTCATTACAGCATGCCTAAGGCACGTTCACACAGATGAGCAGGGACCCTCGGCATCTTTCTTTTGGTGTTCTTCAGAGTCAGTAGAAAGGCCTCTTTAGTGTCCTAAGTTTTCATAACTGACCTAATTGCCTACCGTCTGTAAGCTTAAAAACAATTCCACAGGTGCATGTTCATTAATTGTTTGTGGATCATTGAACAAGCATGGGAAACAGTGTTTAAACCCTATCCTTGAAGTTATTTGGATTTTTACGAATTATCTTTGAAAGACAGGGTTCTGAAAAAGGGTTGTTTCTTTTTTTGCCGAGTTCACATTTTACAATCGAGATTTTTCAAAGTTGCCACCCTTTGCCTTGATTACAGCTTTGCATACTCTTGGCATTCTCTCAACCAGCTTCATGAGGAAGTCACCTGGAATGCATTTCAATTAACAGGTGTACCTTGTTAATTTGTGGAATTTCTTTCCTGTTTAATGTGTTTGAGCCAATCAGTTGTGTTGTGATAAGGTAGGGGTATTATACAGAAGATAGCCCTATTTGGTAAAAGACCAAGTCCATATTATGTCAAGAGCAGCTCAAAAAAGCAAAGAGAAACAACAGTTTCTTTAAGACATGAAGGTCAATCAATGTGGAAAACTTCAATAACTTTGAACGTTTCTTCAAGTGCAGTCGCAAAAACCATCAAGAATTATGATGAAACTGGCTCTCATGAGAACTGCCACAGGAAAGGAAGACCCAGAGTTACCTCTGCTGCAGAGGATGTTCATTAGTTAACTGCACCTCAAATTGCAGCCTTCAGAGTTCAAGTATCTAACACATCTCAACATCAACTGTTCAGAGGAGACTGCGTGAACCAGGCCTTCATGGTCGAATTGCTGCAAAGAAACCACTATTAAAAGGACCATTAAGAAGAGGAGACTTGCTTGGGCCAAGAAACACGAGCAATGGACATTAGAGACTGGTTGAAATCTGTCCTTTGGTCTGATGAGTCAAATTCGAGATGTTTGGTTCCGTTTTGTCACAACTTTGGAAGTATGCTTGGGGTCATTGTCCATTTGGAAGACCCATTTGCGACCAAGCTTTAACTTCCTGACTGATGTCTTGAGATATTGCTTCAATATATCCACATAATTTCCAACCTCATGATGCCATCCATTTTGTGAAGTGCACCAGTCCCCACTGCAGCAAAGCACCCCCACAACATGATGCTGCCACCCCTGTGCTTCATGGTTGGGATGGTGTTCTTCAGCTTGCAAGACTCCCCCTTTTTACCCCAAACATAACGATGGTCATTATGCCAAACGGTTCTGTTTTTGTTTCATCCGACCAGAGGACATTTCTCTAAAAAGTACGATCTTTGTCCCCATGTGCAGTTGCAAACCGTAATCTGTCTTTTTTTATGGCGGTTTTGGAGTGGCCTTTCAGGTTATATCGATATAGGACTCGTTTTACTGTGGATATATATACTTTTGTACCTGTTTCCTTCAGCATCTTCACAAGGTCCTTTGCTGTTGTTCTGGGATTGATTTGCACTTTTCGCACCAAAGTACGTTCATTTCTAGGAGACAGAGCGTGTCTCCTTCCTGAGCGGTATGACGGCTGCGTGGTCCCATGGTGTTTATACATGCATAATATTGTTTGTACAGATGAACGTGGTACCTACAGGCGTTTGGAAATTGCTCTGATTGCTTTGATTTTCCCATGATGTCAAGCAAAGAGGCACTGAGTTTGAAGGTAGGCCTTGAAATACATCCACAGGTACACCTCCAATTGACTCAAATTAAGTCAATTAGAAGAAGCTTCTAAAGCCATGATATCATTTTCTGGAATTTTCCAAGCTGTTTAAAGGCACAGTCAACTTAGTGTATGTAAACTTCTGACCCACTGGAATTGTGAAACAGTGAATTATAAGTGAAATAAGCCTTTCATATTTTATGAATTTGTAGAAATGTCTAAAAACATAATTACACTTTGACATTACGGGGTATTGCGTGTAGCCCAGTGACACAAAGGATGAATATTTTCTGAAGGCACTGTATTTCTGTTCAAGAACATGCTTAAGGCACATGGCAAGCTAAAAGGATGGGGGTCACAGGGTCAAAGCCCCTCAGAAAAGCAGAACCTAATATTTGGTACAGAAACCTTTGTTTGCAATTACAGAGATCATATGTTTCCTGTAGTTCTTGACCAGGTTTGCACACACTGCAGCAGGGATTTTGGCCCACTCATCCATACAGACCTTCTCCAGATCCTTCAGGTTTCGGGGCTGTCGCTGGGCAATACGGACTTTCAGCTCCCTCCAAAAATGTTCTATTGGGTTCAGGTCTGGAGACTGGCTAGGCCACTCCAGGACCTTGAGATGCTTTGTAAGTAGGAAAACCTGCAAAATCGGCAGTGTATCAAATACTTGTTCTCCCCACTGTACATGGATGAGAGGAACATCCAGAAAAGTGTTTATGCCATTTACAAAAGCCAATAATTTTGACTGAATTCATCGTGTTCAGCTTCACTCTCAAATACTAGGTGCCATCAACACACGGTAACTGATAATCTTCCCATGCTTCTGCATTCTTAAAAGCAGCTTTTTTAAGAGGGATAAAACACAGATCATATAATCCAAGTCACACCCCTCAAGCATTTTCTCCTGACAACAGAACAGGTCTTTTGAATAAATCTACAAGTGTTACTGTATCCAGATATTCCGTTACAGAATCCTAGCGTTGACAGATTGCCACATTTTATAACATCATATTAAGATTTTAGAGCAACGCCCTTCCAGGATTTTGTGTACCTTTTTGCCCTTCGGAAATCCAGCACCACTCACAGACCAACAAAAATGAATAACCTACAGTAACTGACATGGTGCAAGCTATTTTGTAAGGGAGAGTAATAGTTTCTTATGTGAATGGAAAAGAAAAAAAACTTACTTGGGACTCCTGGGGCAAGAAGGAAATGTTTATTTCCTTGCAGACACGTATGTATTTTGCACAGTACTATTTCATCTTGCTGAACAACTCATCAGAACAATCTGATGTGGGGAGGAGTTCCAGAATTGACCATCAATAAAGGGGTTTATAATAAAAAAGTCAGAATATTTCTTCCCTCAGTATATACTTACAGTCAGTGAAATAAACATATGCTGCTTTATACTTAGGTTTCAGCTTGAAGTCACCAATGAAGGCATCCACACACTGTCAACACTGAATGGAAATATTTCACTACAAATACACATTCACAGCCCTGTCAAACCTAGAACACGTGAAGAACAAGTTGTACTATTTTGTTTGGAATGATGATCAATATAGACGTGTTCATATTGAGGTGGAGTATGGTGTAGAGACATTTAATGATGTCGAAACTTTGCTGTCGGGCTCATGAAGTAGATGGCCTTCATTTCCAGTACAGGCTCTCTGCTTTTGTAGAGGTCCTACACAACTAAGAGAAAATACAGTTTAATTTCAGTTCATGGTGCGGATATCAATAACACCACTTTCAACTGTTTTAAACATATTCTAAGTAGCCTTTGGTTATTTGTACTAATTGAGTACATAAGAAGTTCTATGCTAATGATATGTCAGTCTTGCTTATGCTGTTGTGGGGACACATTCTTATATCCATCTTGCATGTAACAAAACAGACAGCCTTACAGGGATCTAATATTTTCACCTCCCTTCTACATGAAACAGAAGCGTCACTTTGAGGTGTGAAAACGTCCACTTGCAATGTAATTCTCCAATTACAAGAAGTCAACCACAGATTGTGCACCACCACAATTGCTGTCATATTGTTGTCCTGAAATCATGGTTACAATCCGCAACGGTCGCAAGTAAGGCCAAACAGTAGACATCTATGAAAATTATCATTTCCATTAGTGTGACATACTGGTGATTCCCTCCTGCATCAGGTCAGACGTTTTGCAGCATGTCGACAGAAGCTTAGTGCTGAAGTGGCCCAGGATCAATATCTGAGAAAGAAAAGATGCATGTTATGACCTTGATATGATACCTTTTGATTAAGACACTGTGTTGAATGTTTCACATTAGACGAGAGATGTCAATCATAAACGCAGCATACAATACATTCCCAACCAGCAGTGTATCAAAACAATGACTGGGTAGTGTGCAGTCGGGAATAGAGCACGTAACCCAATTAACATGGTCTAAGTGATGGAACGGTGAAGGAATGCAGTCAATGCATTCAAGAACGCAATAGTGAGTGTTGTGTCAAAATAAACAGGTCCAGTCCCATTACCTTCCATATTTCTGACTTCCTCAATGATCGTTTCCTTTATTCCTAGTTGAAAGATGAATGGTAGATAGCTTAACCTTAGTATTTATTACGTTCTACTTGTCAATCCCTAGGCTATGTTATTGACTGTCAGAGCTGCCCCCTCCCACAAACGATCCAACTGGCAAAACAATCAATGAAAGATACTATTTCTCAGGCCATAAAAAAATATATATATTGGAAAAGTTACCCTACACTCAAGTGCATTCTATTTGTATATTTCTTGACAGTGCACTGACCAATGCTGACCAAGGCTATACACTGACCTAGCTGTCTGTCAAGGGGTGCAATCATTAGTCCAAACAGTTGCATGAGAGATCTTAACTTTTGTCCACACATTACCGCAATCCTTTCTACGAGACTTTCTACTTCAGTGAGTCGGCGGCAAAGAACATTCTGCTCAGACCAGGCCCAAAACCCTGACACTCAAAAAGGAAGAGGCGGCATTCTAAAGACCGGCGTGCGGGATACCTGACGAGACTACGTCGGCGAGTGAATAAACCGCCTCCACCCTCCATTCTATTGGTGAATGTGCAATCAGTGGAGAATAAACTGGACGACCTCCGTTCAAGACTATCCTATCAATGTGATTTGAAGAACTATAATATCCTATGTTTCTCCGAGACATGGATGAACAAGGACGTGGAAAACATAACCCGAGCTGGTTCTTCTATACAATCGGGGGGGGGGGTTTGTCTCTGTTAACAGCAGCTAGTGCACGATCTCGAATATTATGGAAGATTTGAGGTTATGCTCGCCTGAGTTAGAATACCCTACCAGCTGTAGACCAGCTGTACTCAAATCTTACCCTACGAGGTCCGGAGCCTGCTGGTTTTCTGTTCTACCTGATAAATAATTGCACACACCTGGTGTCCCAGGTCTAAATCAGTCCCTGATTTATAGGGGGACAATTAAATTCAGTGGAACTGGCTTCGAAGTACAGAGTTGAGTTTGAGGGCTGTAGACAATACTATTTACCAAGAGAGTTTATCTATATTTTTCGTAGCTTTCCATTTACCAACACAAAATGATGCTGGCACTAAGAACACACTCTGTACTGTATTTGCCACAAGGGCCTGCTATCATTCACTTTGAACTGGACTGTGTGTGTACAAGCAGTTGCAACAGCACAACTTTAATTGGGATTATAATGATGAAAGAACTACCTGAGATTGTACTTAGAATTTCATGGTCATACATTAGGATTCGTGGTTGCAAGTACAATTCGCTAACCCAGTCTCTCATTAATTATGTTCTATATGTATAAATAACCACAATGTTTTTATGTTCTGTTATGTTCTGATGCGCCATGAGCACAAACTCATGGCGCATCAAACTCCATCAATACCACACCCCTCTTCAACGAGTCGGACAAGAAGGATTTACACCAGACACCCGACAAGGCCCTCATCCCCGTCATTCGCAGGAGGAAAAGACAGAGTTATCGTGGACGCCGATCCGGGTGCCTTGTAAGGATCTGTCGCCGAGAGGGCAATCTACCTTTACCATCAGTCCTTTTAGCCAATGTACAATCAATCGATAATAAAATAGACGAACTACGAGCACGTATATCCTACCAACGGGGCATTAAAAACTGTAATATCTTATGTTTCACCACTAAACAACTCCCTCTATAACTGGATCCTGGACATCCTGACAGGCCGCCCCCCGGTGGTAAGGGTAGGGAACAACACATTCGCCACGCTGATCCTCAACATGGGGGCCCCTCAGGAGTGCGTGCTCAGTCCCCTCCTGTACTCCCTGTTCACTCATGACTGCATGGCCAGGCACGACTCCAGCACCATCATCAAATCAGCTGATGACACAACAGTGGTAGGCCTGATCACCGACAACGATGAGACAGCCTATAGGGGGAGGTCAGAGACCTGGCCATGTGGTGCCAGGACAACAACCTCTCCCTCAACGTGATCAAGACAAAGGAGATGATTGTGGACTACAGGAAAAGGAGGCCCGAGTACGCCCTCATTCTCATCGACGGGGTTTTAGTTTAACAGGTTGAGAGTTTCAAGTTCCTTGGTGTCCACATCACCAACAAACTATCATGGTTCACACACACTAAGACAGTCATGAAGAGGGCACGACAGAGCCTATCCCCCCCAGGAGACTGAAAAGATTTGGCATGGGTCCTGAGATCCTCAAAAGGTTCCACAGCTGCACCATCGAGAGCATGGTTGCATCACTGCCTGGTATGGCAACTGCTCTGCCTCCAACCTCAAGGCACTACAGAGGGTAGTGCATACGGCCCAGTGCATCACTGGGGCCAAGCTTCCTGCCATCCAGGACCTCTACACCAGGCGGTGTCAGAGGAAGGCCCTAGAAATTGTCAAAGACTCCAGCCACCATAGTCATAGTTCTCTCTGCTACCGCACAGCAAGCGGTACCGGAGCACCAAATCTAGGTCCAAAAAGTGTCTTAACAGCTTCTACCCCCATGCCATAAGACTGAACAGCTAATCAAATGGCTACCCAGACCCCTCGTTTACGCTGCTGCCACTCTCTTTTTATAATCTATGCATAGTCACTTTAACTCTACCTACATGTACATATTACCTCAATTACCTCGACTAACCGGTGCCCTCACACATTGAGTTAATTAAGAGTTAAGACTATGTACCGGTACCCCCTGTATACAGCCTCGCTTGTTATTTTACCGCTGCTGTTTAATTATCTGTTACTTTTATTTTCTATGTTCTACTTATTAACACTTATTTAAAAAAAATCTTAACTTCTTAAAGCATTGTCGGTTAATTAAGGGCTTGTAAGTAAGCATTTCACTGTTAGGTCAACACCGGTTGTATTCGGCGTATGTGACAAATACAATTTGATTTGCAGCTTCAAATAAAATGTTATTTATCACAGGTACCGAATACAACCTTACAGTGGAATGCTTACTTACAAGCCCTTAAGCAACAATGCAGTTTTGCCTGCTAATAATGCATGTGTTGTCCCAATCAAGCAACCAAGCTAACACGCTGAAGTTGACTAGCTTGCTAGCTACTTCCTGACACAAATGAGAGAACACCTCAATTATCCTTTTAGTCGCCCTAGCAGAGTTGGTTAGCCTATACACGTGTTTTATAGAGCATTCGTGACTAATGTGGGATTCTGTGTTTTACATTATAGCCATTACCATATATATATATATATATATATATATATATATATATGATTAAATATTATCTGATGTTGGCTGTGTGAAGTATCTGCATTTGTGCACTTGAGCATCATCATGAGATTAAACAACTGCTTGCTACATCTACTTACCTGTTTGTGTGTGTGACAAGAACTGAGTAACATGGTGTGACCTGCATGTTGCAAAACTGTAGATAACAGCCCAGCAGATGATTTGTCCTTGTGTTTGTATGTGACAATATTGAGCACATGGTGTGACTTGCTGTGTCTTACAAAGTTGTGGTTAATCAGGTATAGGGAGGGGTGGTCATCGCGAGGTTTAACTGAGATGGAAAAATACTGAACAACACAATAGCAGGAACTGAGCAAATGTTATAACTAGGCTGCGATACCAGAACAATAAGAATCTATACATCGACGGAGGGAGGACTCCAAGAAGCGCCATGAGGCGGGAACCAGCCTGAGCGCCTGCGATAGGCTGAGCAAGTCTAAACCATGCTCAGCCTCTACTGTGATAGGCCAACAGACAGGTTTATCACAGTATAAGAACACTGTTTACGTACATCCAGCCAGTTCCCTGTTCTGCCCTGCGTGGTATTACAGTGAGCCCATATATACGTAAGTTACATTTGCCATTTATTGCTTAGCTAATAAAAAATACATAGTATACAATCAGTGACTCATTGTCATATTTATCCTGATAGCAGATTCGAATTGACGCAACTCTAACAATAATTATTACTTTTTTGCCTACATTTACTGACGCCAGTCATATTCACCGAGTCTTGTGCCTTTGTAAATTCATCAGTTATTCTGCACTCTGGCATACCTAAACAAGAGTGCTCTGAAATCAGGGTAGATAGCTAGCCAGAGTGAATTTTAAAACACAAGAGATATGCTAACTGGATAACAGTCATTTAGCATAGCTAGCAAAGTGATTCACATGTCTTGCCACCAAACCAAATGACACGTGCATCTCTAGCTGTGTAGCCACTGAAAAACAAAACAAGGGGAAAAAGTCAGTCACTCATCCAATGACATGATGTCCTCCTAGCAGCTAGCTTGATCCATAAATATGTACACTAGCATATTAGCAAAGTTATGACTGACTTGCTAGTTTGATTGTATTGATATTCCCAGCCTTAGTTACAATCGTCCGTTTTTGTCGAACATATTGAGTCATTGAAACTGAAACAGTGCATCCCGAATAGAGACAGCAAACAATGTACCAGGCCAACTGTGATGTACAACCTGATAGCAATATTTTTTGGACTACTAAGAAAAGTATTGGTGAATTATATTAATCATGCATTGAACTGCATCCATCTATTCAGCCAACAATGCCTTAGTGTATGTCATGGAATGTTGAGGAAAATATAACCTATTTTTAAAACCTCTTATAAAGTTGGTTTTGCAGCATAAACTGTGAATTTGATTTTTTTTATTGATATAATTATCTGTTTATTTCATATCTGCAAAGTATTTTAAACGCTGTTAGTTCCACTTTAATGATATATTACAGCATACCAACTTATATTTGGTGGTTTTATATCACTTGCATTTTAGGCCTTATAACAAAGGCTTCTAAAATGACAGTGACTACAGGGCAAACCAGATCAAAAGGATATGGCTAGCCACTCAAACATTAAAGGTTTGAGATTTCCTGCCACTTTGATGTGTCCCCTATAAATATAAATGTATTTGTTGGGGAAACACTCAAGTATCACTTACATCCGTACAGCAATCTCCCTTACCACAGCAACATATATAGCCTCTTACAAGACACGCCTCAAAATATGTTTAATGAGTGAGAACCAATACCACACACCCACTAATGTTCAAAAGGTTTTTGGCACTCCAAAATGTATTCTGAATGACAGTAAATGACTGGCAGCAATTGGCCAGTAAGTCACTGTAGAGGTTTGTAGAATTTCTGAAATACACTATAATACCATATTCTGTGGGGGCACAGCATTCTCACTCAAAGGTGCAAAAATATGAGAAGCCCCTGACTGCAGTGTGCAGTTCGGGGCCGGGCTCAATGTGGTCGGAGTCAAACGCATATAACCCGAACCCTTCCCGGCTCCTTCAAGGTCACCCAAGTTGAGGTAAACGTCGAAGGTATCAACGTCAACGAAAACGAATCTTAATCAAACCTAACCTAACCTACATGAATAAAAATATAAACCACGGAAGTAACTGAGACTGTCATTATGCGTAATGTACTTTGTAATATTCATGTTATACCAGTGCAGTGGTATATTTTTATATGACCAAATACCGTACCGATGTTAGCATAGCGTTAATTAGCACCGATTTGCACGTGAGCTAGCTAATTGCTCACAATGAGGGAATCTTATTTGGACAAATTTGCCTACTTGAGCAATAAGCCTAGGTTTACATGCACAGTTCTGTAATCGATTTGAGCGTTGATTTTCTGTGTTTCTTCAATGTCTGCCTTGTGTTTGGCTGGCTCTAAATGTGTATCGCTGATGCCATTCCCTTAGTTACACATAGCGAGTCTACACAGCCTAAACACAGTATATACAATAATGAAATCACCTGGTCCCAACATACATGGCAAGTCAAGAAAAGTCATTTGTAACTTGTCCACACTGCAAACTGAAGTTAAATAAGAAAAACTTCAAAACACATTTACAAAGAAAGCATACACATTGCTTTGAAACAGTGTCCAATGAAAGATCTTTGACATGTGAGTGCATTGATGTGAGAAATGGTGTGTTTGCAGTCGAAAATACATTTTCTGGTCCAGCAACATCCATACATGTTGTGAAACATACTTGGGCTAATTCAGTTCCAACTGTGTTCAAAACTGTTATGCATGCTGGAGTATAAAAAGCTGTTGAATTGTACTTTTCCTTTACTTCACATACACTGTTCACAGAAACAGTGCTCGGATCTTGTCCCCTGGACCTTTGAGGACTTTTGGTGTGGATGATGTTCAGGTTAGATATTCCTTTAAAGGATTCCACTGAACTGTACCAAAAGTCTTGATTGTTATTCCTTTATTGAATATCGTACCTTGTTCACACCACAGGGCCTACCAAAGCAAGGTTTCACAAACAACTGTGGGGTGTTTGTTGTGATGGTAAGATGCTGGCTATTCAGTATATTATATTAGTCCTATTTTCTGTTATAACATATGTAAAGTGATTATTATTTCTGTGCTTGCAGCAAGCACAGCACACTACTGTTATTGCTCATACTTTTTATTGTTTATTATTGTTGACACTTTTTAGGACCTATTGCCTACAGTTTTTACACTACGTACACAATTCATACATCAAACTGGATGCTGATGTGACATGCTGTGACTTCTTGGGGGGGGTCTTCTACATCCTGAAATATATTCCTGATATATTCACTGAGGTATGTATAAATTATGAAATTCTCATCACTAGTGGATATAATGGTTTTTGGGATACCCATCCGATTGTGTGATTTTCCTTTTCAAATGAAAACATGCAGCAAATTAGGCGATGGTGGTGCCTAGTTCTCTCCTGCAGAACTTTCCCTTGCCGTAAGTCTTGAACGTTATAAAAACTTTTCATTTGCATCCTTAAACACATCTGCTGTTACCACTTCATATAATATTTCTTACGATCTTCAAAAATGAAATACGTTTTGTATTCAACGTGTGCCTTGAGCAAACGACCTCAGATGGACAAAAAAAAGTCAAACGTTCCATCCACATTGAGCCTGGCCACTGCAGTCAGGGGTACTTGACAAATATAGCCTCTTACAAGGCACAAAATATTTTAATGGGCAGAGACTCTTTCCCCACCCACAAAATTTTCCCACAATGCACCATAATTAATACTGTAAAACACATTTACAGTAGTTTACAGTGTTTTACTGTTGAAATTACAGAAAGGTCTTGCAGTGTTGCTGTAAAAAAAAAAAAGTATTTTACTGTGCAATCTACTGTGTTCAGTTTATACAGTTGATTAATACAGTAAGCTACTGATAAAATTGCAAAAATGGCTAACAGTGTAGCTACGGGGAAGCAAGAGAGTCACCTGCACAATGTGTATAGTTGGAGGCAGAGGTGGCACCTGTCTGCCTACACTCATCGCTTGCTTCCCCGCAACTCAACAGCTGATGTAGGCTGTGTGTGCCGGGTGTGGCATGTCCTTCCCACTGCTGAACAAAGCTGCGCATCTGCACTGCTAATATTTAATTGTGCTTATCACTGAAAAGCTCTCAACTCTTGTCCAAAAACTCTCTAGTCAGATTTTTGTCACAGAGGTAATTTCCTCTCGTCTCGTTTTAGTCAACTGAATTGAAAAATTATTTTTGTTTTTAGTTTTCTTTCGGTCTACATAGTCAGTTATAGTCTTCTCAATTGCCACAGAAAAATAGGTGTTTAACTAATATTATTCCCACTATTGTTGTTGACGAAATTAACACTGCTTTTAAGAGCATGTCTTTGCGATATGGGAGTTGGCCATATCCCCACATGTGAGATATCAAAACAAATAATTGAAGGACAATTTAAGGTTACTTGCATAACCCCAGTTTCACTGATATTAGGGGTGAGATATCTCACCGTATTCCCCTGCTCACAAGAGCATGAGGAAGAGAAGGATGCTTGAGAATAACCAGAAGGCGGGAAAATACCTCCTATTAAAGGATGTGTGGGACAACCTAATTCACCATTCTACCTGTCTTGTCTCCAACAAATGCTTTTGAAAGGTTATTCCGAGAGTAGGTGATCCTAGCGAATCCCCACATGAGATATCGCACTCATAATTAAGTGACAATGCCAGAGAAGTCGGTCTTTGGAGGATATAGTGACACGTTTTGCCAGCCCTCGACTTCCTCTCGGGCCTAACAACACCCGTGCCAATTTACTGTATTTTCCAAACACTGACTTAAATGGCATTACTTTTATATAATGGGTTACCAACATATTAAAATAATGATTTACATATTTTAATTAAACAAAAATTGTGGATGAATTTATTCATACTATTTCATCCTTTCACAAGAAACAGTCCCGACACAAATGTAGGGTTGCTACCCAAGTCGGGTGGTCGTTCGTTTTCTATCCGTTTGCCAGAGACACGAACCAGTAGTTCAGTCTTGTTGTTTTGTTCGAAATGTTCAATTTTTATATTGCCAAACTGGCTGGCAATGTTCTTATCCCTTGCTTGCTTGCTAGCTCGCCAACTATGGCTAACTTATAGTCACGTCAAACAGTGCAGCCAGAATAACAACAGTAGCTGCATTTTTAATTGTTTATGCTGTTTTCTTGTAACATTTATTTGGATACATCAATAACAATGAGCCAATGAGGTGCGATTTCACCGGGCAAGAAAATGTACTTTCTCATCAGGACACTGTTGTTCAGAGGAGCTAGCCAACAACATAGCTAACACAATCACTTCAAACTGAAGCTGGAAAGACTGCAAACTAGCTACACTTTGTTTCGTTTTTACCTTTTTTCAATTTACATTTCTTTGTATATATCCATAAAAATTATGCCAGCTGATTCATGATTTCGACTGGCTGCGAAACTCTGCCTGCCTGTCTGTCTCGTCACGACTCCCGACACGTTCATTACTATGGACAGCTGGAGATCAAATTTTAATATTTAAACAATGTTGCAAAAATCAGAGAGACAGACAGCAAGGTTTATACAAATTCTAGCCCTGCCAGTGATTGGCTGCTGAAAACTAAATGTTAGTCTAAAAGAAATGTGAGATAATGTCATACCCTTATTGATCAGGCCACACCTCACCACACCCACCAAACGGGAGCAAACAGAAACGTACCCATGCACCGTTTTGGGGGAAATGTGTCATTCAATACAAACGTAGCAAACGTTGGAGCGAACTGAACACAACACTGCCTGCAGGTAGCTGTTCTAGCCCTGCCAATGATTGGCTGCAGTGGGCGGGGTCACATATAGGTATTTCAGTCAACACAGACCAGAAATGTGTTAAAGAAAGGATAAACGTAGAACGTGAAGCAATTCTCAAATAGCTCCTTTCAACTAATCAAGAGAAGCCCTAGAGTGCAAGAAACAACAGAAAAGGATAACATCAAGAAGAAAAAAACAGAATGGGATTTATTAATTGGATGGTGATTTTCGCCTTGATAGGCATAGGCTCTCAGGTAAGAAGGAAGACTTTTAATTTTTTACTGTGAAGCTTTATACCTGTGCTATTTGTGTAGGACATAGCATATATTTCAAATACATTACTATTGCAATAACATCAAAGAACATGAATGAGGAATGAGGAATGAGCTATCTAGAGGGAACACTGCCTTATTGACTGGCATACCTGTCATCAGGTGTACTGTAAGATTAACCTTGAGTAGGGAACATTCATTCCAGGAAAGTGATTGCTTGAATTTCATAAAACTTCTGGTATGAACATTGTGTAATATAATTTGTTTTACATTCCCTTAAAAGTATTATATATATATATTTCTTACGGTTTTTACTTCCTTTTCTGTTTTTACTTCCAGAGTTCAGCTTCATCAGGTAAAACATTTATATTTTTGTCACAATACATGTACATTCCTAAACAATTTTTTCAACTGCAGAAAATGATGGTCGGATGAAAGTGGATTAAAATAATCCTGATTATTACACTAGAATGATCATGTAATTGTAATACATGTATGCAATAGTAGTGCTATAATATTTTCTAATTTGATCCAGACATGAACCCAGCATTTGACAGTGATTCTATCTCTCTCCTCATATAGAAATCACAGTGTCGATATTCACCGTAACATCTAAGAGTATGACAGTGCAGTGGAGCAGATGCTCAGGAGCCAGTTCCTACAAGATCACAGCAACCTCCAAGAACTCCCTGGATGCCTCAGCCTTCGCCCAGTTCGGTGCCAACTCTGTGATGGGCTCCATCAACTCTCTAACCCCCAACAACATGTACATCATCAGGGCTGAGGCCATGGATAACAGCCTGAATGTTTTGAGCCAGGCTGAAGTAGAAGAGACCACCGGTAAAATCAGTGTCTCCTATGTCTCCTATGTGACCCTAAGGAGATGATGGTGAAACAATAGGCTATACATTATGTTGTGATCTCGTAATATTCTGTCATTAATCACCGCTCCAGGGCCAGTTCTGTTTTTCTCTCTCATCAGAGCTATAAGGGAATATATAAAATCTGTATTTAGAGCAATGTTAAGGGACAACCTCTCATAAGAAATATAAAGTATATTATAACAGTGGGCTTATAGTGAAAAATAAAACCAGGTATGATTATTGTGGTGTAACTGGTTACAATCCTTACATTTCCATCTCCTTACGTGAGTTTCAACAATTCCCTCTTCTTGTTTTTTTTCCTACTGTAGCTTCTGAGGTGCCCACCATCAACATGGCAACATCAAAACAGAGTGAGAGCATGACCGTGGAGTTCACTCAGGTGTCCGGGGCCACTTCCTACATCCTGCGTGCCGAGACCGCCGACATGGCCTTCTTCTACGAAACCGAGGTGTCCTCTTCCCCTGGGACCGTGCTCAACCTTCAGGCCTACACCGACTACACTCTCAGTGTCATGTCCATCAACAGCGGAGGCAGGAGCCAGCCTTCCCTCCCTGTGGTAGCAAAGACAGGTATTGTCCCTTGTATCTCACATTCACATTCACCGTCTGTTGGGGGGAAAGAAAAAAAAACACAAGAGTATGAAAGCCTGGTATAAAGAAATTAGTCATTGATAGGGAAAACAGTAACAACCTTTATCTCCAGTGCCCCCACCATAAGTCACTCGATCTCTTTGCTGACGTAAATGAGCCAAAGCCAGGAAGAGGATTGTAGCTACATACCTGACCTTAAAAACTTGATTTCAGATGAGGTATTGCAAATCCGGTACTTTCCTCTATTAGTGAGATGCTCTTGCTGCCCTGAGGAGGGAGGTATGCGCTGTAATTATATCTGACCCCTCTCCATACACAAAGAGATTTACCTAACTGGGTTGACAACTGAGAACACTGTGTTGGTTACCCTGGGAATAGGACCTGAGTTAGTCAGTCTATCGGATATCTTCATGTACCAAAACAAGCCACCAGCAGTTTCATCCTATTGTGTTGTGGTTTGACCTTCTTTAGAAGGCAGAGGAGAGGGAGAGAATTTTGATCGTCTCAAATCTCAGTCATGTAGTAGTACATTGTAAAGTGATCCCACAGAACAGAAAATACACTTTAGAGCTTTCTGAATGATATCACACAAATAAAAGGCAAACCATGAACACCCCCAACACAGACAAACAAATACACACTCTACATAACATGTCTCATTGCTGTCTCTCTCCTAAAGTGGTTGCTGCGCCCAAGCTCAACTCCACCTCTCTCAGCAATGACACCATTGTGGTGGGGTGGGAGCCTGTGGACCACGTTTTCCTGTACACCATTAGCATCATCATGGAGGGCTCAGACAGCAGGGTGAAGCTCAACACCACTGACACCAGCGTGACCTTCTCTGGCCTGGAGGCTGGGACAACCTATTGCATCAAGGGCAATGCCTGGGACCCCGAGAAAAGACAGGGAGACGACTTCACCGTCTGCCAGATCACACGTAAGGAAGAGAGGGGATTTTTGGTTAGCAAGTACACTCTTCAGTGTTACACTGCCCTGTTTCATTTTCTTCAGAAAATGTACCTGATCTAGCTTTATTTAACTTTCAGTTAATGAGGCCTTTTTGAGACCTGATAGGGATAGGGTGGAGCAAATGGCAAGCAAGAGCGCCAATTTGTGCAGTATATTTGTAAGCACGTTTAGGATTCGTCTAGGTCTGTACCTAATTGTGTGTGTGCTCATGTTGTTTCTCTCTCCTCCCTCCAGGTCCATGCATCCCTGTGCTCACTGAGTTGGAGGTGAGGATGGTGGGCTCTGAGGCCGGTCTGTCTGTGTCCTGGGCTCCATCTCAGGGGGCAGGGGAGTACCTGGCCTTCAGCTCAGAGGGGCTGAACTGTACCTCTACCACCGGCACCTGCACCCTGGCCCCCGTGGGGTGTGGCCAGAGACACACCGTCACCGTGACAGCCATCAACGAGGGAGGACCCAGCATCCCTTCTGCTCCTGAGGAGTTCATCACCTGTGCGTAGACATATCAATCAATCAGTCAATCAATCAAGCAAACAAATCAATTGTTTGTTATATGGCAGGTTTGTGACATCTAGTAATAGAAGACACAAACCTGCTATGTAAAGCACAGCATATTGATACACTTGAGATCATTCTACTATTTCATCAACGCATGAGATGCATATGTAAGGTACTAACAACACAGGAATTTATTGAAAGTAACATGAATAACTCAACCTTTAGCCACTATTACAGACATGTAATAACCATATGATGAACATCTAATAACTGCACACTCTGCCGTGTGTTTCCCTTCAGTCCCCTGCCCACCAGAGCCTCTGCGTGTGGAGGAGACCAAGGCAGGTAATTGCTCTGTGTTGTGGGACGCCATACCCTACACCGACACTTACGTGGCCTTCATCAAGAGGGATGATGGTCAGGAGGAGAGGTGCAACACCAGCTCCACCAGCTGTAACTATCACTGCCAGTGTGGATACACCTACCTGATGACTGTGTTCGCCTTCAGCCTGGCTGGATCCAGCCCACCGGGCCCCGTGCTCAACTACACCACCTGTAAGTAGAAGCTTTAGCTCTACAGTCTAGCGGTGTGCCAGAGACCCAGCACACATAATGTGCCTCTGAAATCACGCTATTTAAAAAATAAATACAATTTTTTCACACAAGTCTCATTCACCTCATTGAATGGGGGATCTAAATAAATATGAATGCTGATAGATGTTCTTCAGATAGCCCACATCAGTTCATATTCACAATGATATAAATACTGAAATAAATATATTCCATGTCTCTCTCTCTCTTTCTTACTCTCTCCCTTTATCTCTCTGTCCATCCCCAGTACCCTGTTGTCCCGAGGACGTGTTCATCTCCCTGGCCTCCCCCGGCACCCTGGAGATCATGTGGTCAGCAGTGCGCGGGGCTGAGGTGTACGAGACGCGGGCGGTGGAAGGGTCAGAGGTCATCCTGTGTAACGACACGGCACCAGTGTGCGCTCTCTCCGACCTCACCTGTAACAGCCCCTACAGTGTGGTGGTGATCCCCTGTAATGAGATTAGAGGGTGCAACCACACCTGCAGATCACACACTAAGGAGACAGGTAACACAAACATCTTTAAGAAAAATTGCCACATAGAAGTGTCTGCTAACTAATCATATCACCAGTTTATTTGGATGAATGGGAAAACATGATGTGTGTCATTACAACCACAGGTAAAAGATCACTGTGACGCTAACCCTCCCCATGCCACTTCCTCTCTCCTTCACTTTCTCTTTCTCAGCTCCCTGTATGCCAGAGATCCTGAATGTGACCCAGATCAACACCACCAGTGTCAATGTCAGCTTTAGTACTCCCAACAGAGCAGGTACCACCTACAAAGTGAGCGTAGTGGCCCAGGACAACAGAAACACCTGCACTTCCAGAGGAACGTCCTGTGAGATACTTGACCTGCCCTGTGGCGAGGTCTATGAGGTCAGCGCCATAGCAACCACCACCGTGGGCGACAGTTTTCCCAGCTACAGTATTCCACTGGAAACAGGTAGGGAACCATGGAAACTATATGGAGAAAGGGAAAGGTTTTGGTTAATTCGTTTGGACTACTGGTATCACTTGTTACTGGTGATGTTGTGGTGAACATTTTATGAAGTTGTTCATTCAGCTATCTGCAGATAGATTAAAAAAAAGAAGTATACATTTCTCACAATTGTGCTTTCCATTCGTCCTCTAGCACCCTGTTGCCCGGCAACCTTTAACGTTGAACAGGTGACTCAGGCCATGACAAATGTCACCTGGTCGATGGCGAGAGGCACACACACCTACATGACCTCTCTGACCTCACCGAAAGGCACCGCCCGCTGCCACACCCTGGACACCCACTGCCTGATGGGATGCATCACCTGCGGAACAAACTACACCGTCAGCATGGAGGCCATCAGCCGCACTGGACACATGTCTGAGTGCACCTATCATGGCTTCTCATCCAGTGAGTGACAGATAGATAGACTAATAGATCCCAGCTTCTCATCCAATGAGTGAAAGACAGAAGCACCTATCATAGCAACAATGGGACCACTGAGTCAGTGGAATGGAAAAATGGAAAACGTTCTAGGTGAATTACTGACTCTAGGTGAATTACACACAATTCATTTCTATAACATTAAGTTACAAAAGAGTTTGATCAAAAGAGTTTGATCATAGCCAAGTACATTTTAACATCCACATACCATTGCGCCCTGCACAGTTGCCACTCTTGTGCCTTACTGAACTATCTTTCCCTCCCAGGTGCTTGTTGTCCATCGGGCGTGAAGCTGTACAGGATGGCCAACAACACACTGCGTGTATACTGGCGTTCCACTGGCGGTCTCCATAACTACACGGCCAAGATGGTTGGTAGCCAGTCCAACTACACCTGCACCCCTCCCCCCGGGGGCAACACCTGTGAAGTGCCGGAGATCATGTGTGGGGACGTCTACAACGTAGTGGTGGCCCCTCTCACCCAGGACGGAGCCATGGTCCAGTTCTGCCCCCAGAGGATGTACTCAGGTAGGCTACTCAATACCACAATACCACTTGAAAGATCTACATACATAATCTAAAAGGAAATTACATTTCAGTCTAGTTAATTTTGCTTTGTTTGTATAGCATGGTTTTACAAAGCCATTGGCATATACCAGATTATTATCCTCTCTAGGTTTCTTCCTAGGTTCTGGCCTTTCTAGGGAGTTTTTCCTAGCCACCGTGCTTCTACACCTGCATTGCTTGCTGTTTGGGGTTTTAGGCTGGGTTTCTGTACAGCACTTTGTGACATCAGCTGATGTAAAAAGGGCTTTACAAATACATTTGATTGATTGATTGATTAACATATTCTTGTCTGATTTCAGTTTCCTGCTCGGGAAGCAATGTTGGAATGGGTATGTTTTTGAGTTTTTTTCCATAAATGATCTGTAGCCTAGTATTGGTTTTCACAGACTCAAGCCTATGGTATTTTGTGGGATAAAATGGAGGGGAAATTATGCATCAGTGCTAAATGTATTCACTTCTCTAACATTTCTCAAATATATTCTTTCCCACAGTAATCTATCGAGGAAAGAGAAGTTTGGACTAGCAGATGGTATGTATCATGCAATTTCTCATCAGTTTGAGTCAGAGCACCCCTAGTACACAATCCAAACATACACTCATAATACTATAACTACTGCATTTACCATTATCTCCCAAAGTAGCTCCCATGTCATCCCAGCTGAACACACTCTAGGAATAAATAGCCTTTGAGCGGCAGATCGAATCACAGCAGAGCACAACAGGAAGTATTAAACTGAATTTATGGGTCAATACCCTGTCAGAGTGAATAGGGTTTTCAGCCATAGATCTTTATATACAGTATTTATATGTTTTATTGTCACATACACATTTCACTGCACCTATCCAGTGTACCAGGTATGAAGGTAAAACCCAGATGCAGACAGCGTTGAATTAACAACAGGTTAATAATCCAACAGGTGCAGGCAATATACAGGTCAAGGCTGGCAGGGGTCAGTAAACCAGAGGTGGGGCAACGGTACCGGACGGCGGGCTGGCAAAGGTCAATAATCCAGAGGTGGGGCAAAGGTACAGGTCGGCAGGCAGGCTCAGGGGCAGGCAGAGTGGTCAGGCAGGCGGGCTCAGAGTCAGGACAGGCAAGGGTCAAAACCAGGAGGGCGAGAAAAAGACAGACTGGGAAAAGCAGGCGCAGAGAACGAAAACGCTGGTTGACTTGACAAACAAGATGAACTGGCAACCGACAAACAGAGAACACAGGTATAAATACACAGGGGATAATGGGGAAGATGGGCGACACCTGGAGGAGGGGGGTGGAGACAATCACAAAGACAGGTGCAACAGATCAGGGTGTGTAATTTTACAGGAACAGCTGTAGTATAGTTGAAGTAACATAATCGATATAGGGAAATTAAACTTTCTAATAAATAGATAGTTGATATAAAACACTATTATGAGAATTACAAAAACTGATGAAACTGAAGATCTCATACAACGCTGTGTACTACTCCCTTCATAGAAGGCCCCAGTCGAAGGCCTTAAAGACAATTTCAGTATATTCAGAGACAATGATCAGCACTACAACGTTTTTATGGTTATTACTTGACCTTACTGGTAATCTCTGAACATCTTGACTGACGATCTTGCCTTAATGGCCACATGTACTCATAAAATCTTCACCCGGCAAAGCCAGAAGAGGACTTTGCCACCCCTCAAAGCCTGGTTCCTCTCTAGCTTTGTTCTTAGGTTCCTGCCTTCTGGGGAGTTTTTCTTAGCCACTGTGCTTCTACATTGCTTGCTCTTTTGGGGGTTTTGGCTGAGTATCTGTAAAGCACTGTAAAGAGCTTTATAAAATACATTTGATTGATCTAAACATTTGCTTCTGTACCATTTAAACTAAATAAGTTATAGCACTATACAGCTATTTGCTACTGTACTGTTAATTATATACAATTGTTGCCAATAAAGGGGGTGATTTAGAATCCCCAGACACTCTGTTAACAGGTTCTGGTGTCATACTATGAAGATTTATGTAATTCAATTGTTTTTTGGAGGAAAACCTATTGTCAACTGTTCCCAAAACATTTTCATTATAGCAATATACAGCTATTTTCCACTGTATTGTTAATTCTATAGAAGTTGTCTCCAATAAGGGAGGGGGGTGATTTGGAGTCCTCAGACACCCCGCTAATCAGATCTGGTGACAAACTATGAAGATTTGCAATCAGTGATTGATATGGAGGGGGACTGGAGGGACTTCATGGCAAAATAACTGATATCAAATAATTTGACAAATACTCCAACATCCTCTTCTATATACGTGAGAGCAAGAGAGAGAGAAAAGGTTGAAACATCAGGTCCCAGACAAGGTATCCACTGGGCACAGACGTCATTTCAACAACAAGTTAACAAACTATTATCATTTCTTGTAGGCCTATTTTGTTTCAATCAAAGTCTGCGGCGCGTTGAGTTTTGGCTGCATGAGAAAAAATGAAAGAATGTGCAGCTTCAGATAAAAAATGACAGGTGTTTTTGTAAACCACACCATTGCCTCGTTTTATATCACATTCCAATGATAAAACTGGGGGGGATAAAAAGGCAATTTCAGAATGTGTGTGTGGGGGGCGCATGTCCCCATCCCCAGTGAAATTTGTGCCCCTGCTTACATGCTATTATATTTGTATCTGTTATGTAAAATACTAATTTATCATTATGTAATCTTGCCAGAATCTGATTCAGCTTTGATTTAACTTTATTAAATGAGCAGCGAGCACCATTATGAGAAGTGATCATATTTGTATTGCTAGTAATAATAATCATAAGTGATGAGGCCTACGCCTACTAGTCTTACTCTAGTGACTCCACATCCCGCATGAGGGAGCGTAATCATCGACTGACACTAATTAGCATAACGCAATGGACATAAATATTGCTAGAAAATATTCCTATTCATGAAAATCACAAGTGAAATATATTGAGACACAGCTTAGCCTTTTGTTAATCACCCTGTCATCTCAGATTTTCAAAATATGCTTTACAGCCAAAGCTAGACAAGCATTTGTGTAAGTTTATCGATAGCCTAGTATAGCATTTTGTCCAGCTAGCAGCAGGTAACTTGGTCACGGAAATCAGAAAAGCAATCAAATTAAATCGTTTACCTTTGATGAGCTTTGGATGTTTTCACTCACGAGACTCCCAGGTAGATAGCCAATGTTCATTTTTTCCCAAAATATTATTTTTGTAGGCGAAATAGCTCCATTTGTTCTTCACATTTGGCTGAGAAATCACCCGGAAATTGCAGTCACGAAAACACCAAAAAAGATTCCAAATTAGCTCCATAATATCGACAGAAACATGGCAAACCTTGTTTATAATCAATGTGTTTTTCAAATATATATTCGATAATATATCCACCGGGACAATTGGTTTTTCAGTAGGACCGATTGGAATAATGGCTACCTCTGTATTTTACACGAGAATCACTCTGAGAGCATCAGGTGACCACTTGCGCAATGTAGCCGCTTACGGGTATTCTTCAACATAAATGCGTAAAACTACGTCACAATGCTGTAGATACCTTGGGGAATACGGGAAAAAGTAATCTGGTTGATAGCCCATTCACTGCTCAATAGGGACGTATTAGAACGCAGCGCTTTCAAAACATGAGATCCATAATATCGACAGAAACATGGCAAACGTTTTTTAAAACCAACCCTCAAGGTGTTTTTCAAATATCTATTCGATAATATATCAACCGGGACAGGTGGCTTCTTAGTAGGAAAGAGAGAAACAATGTCCGCATTTGTCTATTACGCACAAAACAATCTGAGAGCCTCCGGCTGACCACTGACGCAATGTTGTCGTTCAGGCTCATTTTTCAAAATAAAAGCCTGAAACTATGCATTGTGACACTAGACACATTAGGGAAGCCATAGACAAAGGAATCTGGTTGATTACCCATTCACTGCTCAATAGGGACGCATAGGAACGTACAGCTTTCTAAATAAGAGTCCCTTCTGGATTGGATTTTTCTCAGGCTTTCGCCTGCAATATCAGTTCTGTTATACTCACAGACAATATTTTTACAGTTTTGGAAACTTTAGAGTGTTTTCTAAGCTGTCAATTATATGCATATTGTAGCATCTTGTCCTGACAAAATATCCTGTTTACTACGGGAACGTTATTTTTCCAAAAATGAAAATACTGCCCCCTAGTCACAAAAGGTTTTAAGGGTTATTTTAAACTATTTGAGCGGCCTTCGAATTGTGGTGCTGAAAGGCAGCAGTGGTCACGTATCGTTCTGGGTTCCACAGCGCAAGGGGGTCCATGGAGTCTTAGGAACTTCATGGCAGACACGCGGGGAATTGGATCCTAGATCTCGTTGGTGTAAGGACAGTACTCGGACAGTAGGGCGAGTTCAAGTGCGTTGTAGAAGACTCTTTTGATGACAGCCGTTTTAGCAAGCCCCTGGTGGAGTTTTCTGCCTGTGGTTGTTCTTGTTACGTTGGATTTGGTCCACACAGTGGTCAAGCCTCCGATGGATTTGTCTTTGCACACACGCCTACAGTTCATCATTTGTGCCACCGCCATAGAGAAAGAATACATGGAAGAAACCACCATTTACAACCTGGTCTCAGAGCATTTCGTATTATTCTGTGCATAAATTCGAGATGCTCATTAATTTTCAAAAACGTACGATATGTTATGAATTCTAGCTAGCTGGCTAACGTTAGCTAGGCTAGGGGTTAGGATTTTTTCCCCCCACCTTTATTTAACCAGGTAGGCTAGTTGAGAACAAGTTCTCATTTGCAACTGCAACCTGGCCGTAGATAAAGCAAAGCAGTTTGACACATACAACAACACAGAGTTACACATGGAATACACAAACATACAGTCAATAATACAGTAGAAAAGTCTATATACAGTATGTGCAAATGAGGTAGGATGAGGGAGGGTGAGGTAGTTGGATGGGCTATTTACAGATGGGATATGTACAGGTGCAGTAATCTGTGAGCTGCTCTGGCAGCTGGTGCTTAAAGCTAGTGAGTGAGATATGAGTCTCCAGCTTCAGTGATTTTTGCAGTTCGTTCCAGTCATTGGCAGCAGAGAACTGGAATGAAAGGCGGCCAAAGATAGAATTGGCTTTGGGGGTGACCAGTGAGATATACCTGCTGGAGCACGTGCTACGGGTGGGTGTTGCTATGGTGACCAGTGAGCTGAGATAAGGCGGGGCTTTACCTTGCAGAGACTTGTAGATGACCTGGAGCCAATGGGTTTGGCTGGTTTGGTTTGAATGTGAAGCGAGGGCCAGCCAACGAGAGCGTACAGGTCGCAGTGGTGGGTAGTATATGGGGCTTTGGTGACAAAATGGATGGCACTGTGATAGACTGCATCCAGTTTGCTGAGCAGAGTGTTGGAGGCTATTTTGTAAATGACATCGCCGAAGTCGAGGATCGGTAGGATGGTCAGTTTTACGAGGGTATGTTTGGCAACATGAGTGAAGGATGCTTTGTTGCAAAATAGGAAGCCAATTCTAGATTTAATTCTGGATTGGAGATGCTTAATGTGAGTCTGGAAGGAGAGTTTACAGTCTAACCAGACACCTAGGTATTTGTAGTTGTCCACATATTCTAAGTCAGAACTGTCCAGAGTAGTGATGCTAGATGGGCGGCCAGGTGTGGGCAGCGATCGGTTGAAGAACATGCATTTAGTTTTACTTGCATTTAAGAGCAGTTTGAGACCACGGAAAGTTGTATGGCATTGAAGCTCGTATGGAGGATAGATAACACAGTGTCCAAAGAAGGGCCAGAGGTATACAGAATGGTGTCGTATGAGTAGAAGTGGATCAGAGAATCACCAGCAGCAAGAGCGACATCATTGATGTATACAGAGAAGAGAGTCGGCCCGAGAATTGAACCCTGTGGCTCCCCCATAGAGACTGCCAGAGGTCCGGACACTAGGCCCTCCGATTTGACACACTGAACTCTATCAGAGAAGTAGTTGGTGAACCAGGCGAGGCAATCATTTGAGAAACCAAGGCTGTTGAGTCTGCCGATAAGAATGTTGTGATTGACAGAGTCGAAAGCCTTGGCCAAGTCAATGAATACTGCTGCACTGTAATGTCTCTTATCGATGGTGGTTATGATGTTGTTTAGGACCTTGAGCGTAGCTGAGCTGCACCCATGACCAGCTCTGAAACCAGATTGCATAGCAAAGTAGGTACGGTGGGATTCGAAATGGTCGGTGATCTGTTTGTTAACTTGGCTTTCGAAGACCTTAGAAAGGCAGGGTAGGATAAATATAGGTCTGTAGCAGTTTGGGTCTAGAGTGTCTCCCCCTTTGAAGAGGGGGATGACCGAGGCAGCTTTCCAATCTATGGGAATCTCAAACGATACGAAAGCGAGGTTAAGTTTAAAGGGTTAAGGTTAGGGTTAGCTAAAAGGGTTAAGGTTACGGAAAGGGTTATCTAACATGCTAAGTAGTTGCAAAGTAGATTTTAAAAAGTAATAAGTAGTTGAAAAGTTAATTAGCTAAAATACTAAAGTTGTCCATGATAAGATTCAAACTCGTAAACTTTTGTTTGCTAGTCGTTCATTTTATACAACCACCTTCCACCCCGAGCAACCACCCTACTTTCGTTTTTGCCTTAAGTAACCATCTGTCTTATGTAACCATAGCAAACGCAACATATCAAACTAATTTGAGTCTCTGGGATTTATGTTTACTATGTTAGGTCCAGTCTATGACACCAGACTGCCATTTAGGCTAGCTACCAATAGGCATCTATAGCCTACATATTTATTTAGTTTGGCGTTCTATCATTTTCATGGCATTTTAGTGGAAATCAGGCCTAAATATATTTTATTTAGAATTTATCAGAATGAATTTTCTATAAATTATTTTACCATGCAGCTCCGTGTATTCTCAAACTGAAAAAAGTGACACCTCTTCCTCCCGCTATGGCAGCACTACATCCCTGCTTATGACAGTATGTGATAACAGGCTATACAGCCTACTAGGCTTACTAGTGATTTAACCCACCACTTGCATTAGCCCAGATCCATAGGCTACATTATATTCACATCAATCCACCTGTTGCATTCATAACCACGGGAAGTAGGGGTGCTGACCCGGCTAGGGGAGGAGATTCAAGATAGCTTGGAGTGAAATTTCCTATCTTCAAAAGTCGGCAGGCCTATAATAGTGTAAACGTTTTTTTTTTTTTAAACAGCACTGAAGTATAGTCACCATTTGCCATTGACTTAATAAGTTGATTGTGGCCTGGCTGCTCAATGTGCCTGCTCGCTTCTACTTGCTAGCTTCATTGACAAACAGTTGGAACTTAGCTAGCTATTAAGTGATTCAGGTACTGATAAACAGTGTGTAGCTTGTGCTTTATCTATGATAGTTTTACTGCTTGCCGATTATGAAGTTGTAGACATGTTATTGTTCTCAGAAATCAGTCCTGAGCACGCAGCCAGACTTTCCCGACTCGAAAGAATGCTAAGCAGTGCACTGACCAGTTTTTCATGCACATGTTTTAACTTCAGAAATACTGCACCAAAGACCTTAGCTCGATGTCAAATTGCACTACTAAGACCTCTAAAACGTCTAAATTAGTTACAGCTTTTTTGATGGATCTTAAATTAATTCTGGCTATTTTAAAGAAATGGCTATGCTGTTGCTATGGTGACTCAGGAGGGACAAACAGAAACTGCCAGGGTACAATATCCAAACATAACATACCCACATCAAACCACACCACCAAGACAACTCTCGTTTGGCTTCAGTCATGGCCGCCATCATTACTTAATGAGCAATCTTCAAAACCGGGCCAAATCAGGAAGTGCAATTGTCCTTTTAACATGCCTAATAAATGTTTTTTTTTTCATGTTATTCTTCTCTGCTTTCACAGTTCCCAGTCCCGTAGATATCAGGAGGAGCAGAAACAAGCTTCTCATTCCCCCAACAAGTCTACCTAATCCCCAAGAGGAAGTGAACCTCTACAAAATATCCCAGCCTAAATTATAGTTTAGTTTAAGACCTGTTTTTTGGATGTGCAAAACATCTATAGTTACTGATCTGAACAAATATACTGAATTAAACAACAAATTCATCCTGAATAAGTAGCTTTATTTTTATCTAACACTTTTTTTATTAAGTGATTGCATCGTTTTTAATAAGAATGAGAAATTAAATGTTTTTATTTGGATATATGTCAGCAAAATGCAATAAAAAGTACCTACTACTACTGCTACTTAAAAGATAAGTAGTTACCAAACTAAATGTGGATTAAATGTATTCAAGTAGGGAGGTGAAATGTTCCACATTTAAATATTTGTATTGATTGTACAAAGGTTTACAGAATTGTACATCATGCACAGAAATTGAAATGTTTGTTATTAAAACTGAAACTCGAATGGCAACTATCGATCATTAATTGGAAATATAAAAAACAATGATGAACAACATTTAATAATTGAAGTGTACACTATTGCATCTTCCACCTGTCTAATTGTAAGCCCTCTCTGAGTTCTGTCATTTATTCCCAGGATGAACCATAAGAATAAAACTGTTTGAAGTATGTATTTTTTGAGTTCTATAAAACT
The DNA here is from genome assembly GCF_018296145.1 of Oncorhynchus tshawytscha. Lineage (NCBI taxonomy): Eukaryota > Metazoa > Chordata > Actinopteri > Salmoniformes > Salmonidae > Oncorhynchus > Oncorhynchus tshawytscha. The sequence continues at coordinate 38,349,952 of NC_056429.1, read as the reverse complement.
GTTGCATATTCCTTTCAATAAAACACATTTCTTACATTAATTATTTGTTGTTTGGATATTTGTAATATAATTTCAGAGATTGATAAAAAGAGTTCAGGCTGTTATAGAAAAGTACTTTCCAAGCCCAACCCCATCATGCTTCACTTCCAGCACCACACTCCTTGATGGACTTGCAGACAATCCAATCACCACTCACTTCCCTTCAACTCCCAATCCACCATGGCTGGACTTCCTCTAATACTTCCTCCAATAAATTGACACACTTCTGAAGGTCCTATGGGTTCTCAACTTTGAAGCTCTCAAAACCACAACCTGGCTGCAACCAATTCCAAATGTTCATGCTGTGTTGTTCTTCATACAGCCTGAAATGGATTTAATCACATAATCAAATGCAAATAAGCATTTCGTACAAACATGAACGCAATAACTCCTAAGAAAGCATATTCTAAAGTGATGAAACCTTTTAAACAAATTAATAATGTAATGTATTCATCATCTCCAGTGCCAGTAACCGGAGGGTTGTCGGTTCAAATCCCAGGGCTGACGGGGAAATTTGATGGGAGTGAGCTGGCAACCAGTGGGTTTCTGACATCAGAATCTCAGGTGCCATCTGCTGCCGTTAAGCCCTTGAGTAAGACTCTTAACCCTTAAACTTCTGCTCTGCCGCTGATTTTTTTCTCCAGGGCTGTTAAATTACGGCCCTGGAGGGCCGAAAACACTTTTTTTGTTTCTACCTCGTAGTGAATTACACTCACCTGGTGTCCCAGGTCTGAATTAGTCCCTTATTAGAAGGACAGGATGAAAACCACAAGTGTGTCGGCCCTCCAGGACTGGGTTTTGTCGTGCCCTCTTCACAACAAACTAACATGGTCCAAGCACACCAAGACAGTTGTGAAGAGGGCACGAAAAAACCTATTCCCCCTCAGGAGACTGAAAACATTTGTCATGGGTCCTCAGATCCTCAAAAGGTTGTACAGCTGCACCATCGAGAGCAACCTGACTGGTATGGCAACTGCTCGGCCTCTGACCGTAAGGCACTACAGAGGGTAGTGCGTACTGCACTGGGGCCAAACTTCCTGCCATCCAGGACCTCTACACCAGGCGGCGTCAGAGGAAGGCCCTAAAAATTGTCAAAGACCCTAGCCACCCTAGTCATAGACTGTTCTCTCTGTTACCACACGGCAAGCTGTACCGGAGGGCCAAGTCTAGGTCCAAGAGGCTTCTTACCACCCAAGCCATAAGACTTCTAAACATCTAATCAAATGGCTACCCATTTTGCACCGCTGCAACTCTCTGTTATCTATTCATAGTCACAGTCACTTTAATAACTCTACCTACATGTACATATTACCTCAACTAACCAGTTCACCCGCATCATTGACTCTGTACCGGTACCCCCCTGTGCATAGTCTCGCTATTGTTATTTTACTGCTGCTCTTGAATTACTTGTTACTTTTATTTCTAATTCTCTCATATTTTTTTTTTAACTGCATTGTTGGTTAGGGGCTCGTAAGTAAGCATTTCACTGTAAAGTCTACACCTGTTGTATTCGGTGCATGTCACTAATTAAAATTTGATTTTGATTTGACATTCCTTACATTAAGCAAACAAGACGCCACAATTTTCTTGTTTTCAATTTACGGATAGCCAGGCCAGATCAGAGGCAGAATGGATGACCAGGGATTCTCTCTTGATAAGTGTGTGAATTTGACCATTATCCTGTCCTGCTAAGCATTTGAAATGTAACAAGAATTTTTGGTGTCAGGGAAAATGTATGGAGTAAAAAGTACATTTATTTTGTTTATGAATGTAGTGGAGTAAAAGTTGTCAAATCCAAATTACAGATACCCCCCAAAAACTACTTAAGTAGTACTTTAAAGTATTTTTACTTAAGTACTTTATGCGCCCAAGAGGCAGCCCTGTTCCAAAACTAATACAATCAACTTTCATCTGGTGCAAAACTGTCTGTGTTTTCTAGTTGAAGAGGAACAGGTTTGGCCAGAACAGTGTTCACCTAAAGCCTCTTCTCAAGGGCCTGCCCCTGCTGTTGTCCTTGAGAAACCCTTTAGAGCCTGAATTAGAAGAGGTTACAGAGACCGAGAGCACCAGTAGCAGCCAGACATCATATGACGACACAGACACCTAACGTGGCTTTACACCCCTCCTAACGTCACGGTGCCTTGCTCAATTGCACTCTTCCTGCTCATTCACAAGAGACTGGTCATACAAACACTGGTGTGACAGAGGGTTCAGAGGTGACACCTTCCTTAGGGCTTTTCTTTCTTTCGATACGTTTTTTTAGTCTTTTCCCAGGAGCTAAAATGTCAATTGAACTGTCACGTTCTGACCTTAGTTCTTTTGTTATGTCTTTGTTTTAGTATGGTCAGGGCGTGAGTTGGGTGGGTTGTCTATGTTAGTTTTTCTATGATTTGCTATTTCTGTGTTTGGCCTGGTATGGGTCTCAATCAAAGGCAGCTGTCAATCGTTGTCCCTGATTGAGAACCATATTTAGGTAGCCTGTTTTCTATTGTGTTTGTTTTCTGTTGTGTGTCTGCACCAGCCAGAACTGTTTTCGGTTGTTTCTCTTTGTTATTTCCGTGTTCATTTGCAGTAATGGACCAACATTTTATTTTAATTCCATACTGATTTGAATGTAGCCAGTTGAGGCATAAACAAAAGTTCAGAAGTAATGTCAGTTTCATGTTTAACCAACATTAAGTGTGACTTCTCATCGTAGCTGTTGTCTTTTTAATTTTCAGACATGCAAAATTAAAGTTATTCGGTTGATAGACTGTAAACTTAGTCTCCCTTACTGCTTCTATTAAGATACGGGTTTGCTTTCTTACATGAGAAACTGCTGTTGTAAAATGTATTCATTTACAGTACTAGATTTTGAAAAAAAAAATCCTGGCTGGTAGAATGTTCAGACAGCTTTACCACAAATCTAAGGCTCTTTGTTTTTTGTTTTATTTTCTAATTTGGTACATTTTGAAACAATTTATTTTGTCTGCATATTGTTCTTGCAGCCTTTATTCAAGGTGGATTGTAAAAAATATAAAGTGTGACTTTTGAAAGATTTCAGATTATTTTGAGAACATTATTTACTGATTTGGCGTCATGTACTGTACGAGAAAGAAACTATTGCATCTTAAAAAAATAACATTTTAATAAATATTTTGCATCAGATTGCCAAACAGTTGTCTGCTTCTCTGTATAAAATAATCAAATCATACAGAAGTGATATGTTTAGTACTAGACTTATCCAGTGACACCTGTAAAAGCAATTTGCGTAGTCAAAGACTATAGAGCTGATTTGAGAATTCCGTGTTGTGGCCCTCCGTCCTCCACAACACAGTCGTCGACATGGTGACAGTAACCAACAAACAGGGAAATCACCAGAAGCATATCCAGTCCTGTTACGCACATGAGAAAAGTAACCGCATAACTAACTATGTTTACTTGGAGGGGAGGGGTAAATAGTCTAATGATTATCGTTTAGCTCATTTAGGAGTACATTTAATTTTTCACTCTTGGGACATGTGGTGTTTGCCTTTTGTTGTTACCCTGCGAACTTGACTAAAATGGACGCAGTGATGGAGTCATTGGGAGAGTTCCGTTGTCGGGAGTGTAGTATGGCATTCCGCTCCCTTGGCCTTCTGGAGAAACACAAAGCATTATTCTGTATCGGGAGCAGCATTGGAGACCCTATGGTGCTGAGACAAGAGCAGCCTGAGCGAAAGGGACTCTATCCAAAGCCGGCACGCACCCCTGATCTTATAAGGGTAAGTGTGTTAGCTGTTATAGTGGCTCTTGTAGTGTGTCTGTCTAACATTGATTGTTCCTGGTAGCTGAGAGAGCAGCGGGGTATGCACCTACAGAACATGCAGGGGAGGACCAATGACACAGAACGGAGAGCTGGGAAAGAAGATAACCTACAGGGCAGTGTGTCAGAGAGCCTAGCATTGAGGAACCTTACTAATGAGGTGCCTACGAACGCTTAATCTGAACCATCTAGACATGCAATATAACCTATAGCCACCTTTGTAGTCCCTTTAATATTAATTAACAGACTCAGACAAATGTCATGCTTGAAATTATAGTTTCACAAGCTGAGGATGTCGATTGAGGGGAGTATGCCCAACCTGCCGAAATGGCCTATTGAGACCGAAGGTCTGGAGGACCAGGTCCAGGTGTTGGGGAGAAAGTGTGCCCACAGGGAGAGGCTGAGAGAGATGGCAGAGCAGCACAACCAGGAGCTGGCAGAGATACAGACCCACAACCAACTCCTGGAGCAACAGAGAGAGGGTAAGGGGCCATAGAGATCCTCCAACACAAAGAGATATGGAGGAAGGAATCTCTTATACAGATTTTCATGTAGAAAGGTTAAATTGGCTAGTGTGATCAGTTACATGTAACTTTACAGATACAGATACAATACAAAAAAACTAGATTACTGCCTTCCGAGTGGCGTAGCCGGTCTAAGGCACTGCATCGCAGTGCTAGAGGCGTCAATACAGACCTAGGTATGATCCAACTGGCTGTGATTGGGAGTCCCATAGGGCGGCACACAATTGTCCGGGTTAAGGGAGGGTTTGGCCGGGGGGCTATACTCATCGCGCTCTAGCGACACCTTGTGGCAGGCCGGGCGCCTGCAGGCTGACCTTGGTCATCAGGTGAACGGTGTTCCACACATTGGTGCAGCTGGCTTCTGGGTTAAGCGAGTGGGTGTTAAGAAGCACGGTTAGGCCGGTCATGTTTCGGAGGACAAATGACACGACCTTTGCCTCTCGAGCACATTGGGGAGTGGCAGCGATAAGACAAGATCGGAATTGGGGAGAAAAAGGGGGTAAAAAAAAAGATAACTTCTTGTATCATTTTTTTATACAGAAAGGATATTTGCAACAAAAAAATACATTGATACTTTTCTGTTTTCTCAATGACATTCAAGTTAAGTTTATTCTACCTGAGAGAGTCTGACCACAAGTCAGAGACCACTATCATGACACACCAAATGTGCTTGATGGTTAATTTGTGTTTTTCTTAAGGGGAAAGTAATCCAAAAGTAAAGTATTCAGATTAAGTAACTGAATTTGGGTAATCCCAAAATTAAATTACTGATTACAATTTTGGACAGGTAACTAGTAACTGTAATGGATTACATTTAGTATGTGTGTCAGACATTGCATGGCAGCTTGGGGCCCTGGCAGGGCAGGGTAGCACGGCCCACCTGGAGACCTTGCTGCTGGAGCTGAGGGATCAGGAGGTGAGAAACGAAGAGGCTCTACAGCAGCTCAAAGACCACATCACTACCCTGCAGCCTGGGTGAGTCCACTAGACGGCAGCAAATGACCATCTCACACACACATACAGTCGTGGCCAAAAGTTTTGAGAATGACAAATATTAATTTTTACAAAGTTTGCTGCTTCAGTGTCTTTAGATATTTTTGTCAGATGTTACTATGGAAAACTGAAGTATAATTACAAGCATTTCATAAGTGTCAAATGCTTTTATTGACAATTACATGAAGTTGATGCAAAGTTTCAATATTTGCAGTGTTGACCCTTCTTTTTCAAGACCTCTGCAATCCGCCCGGGCATGCTGTCAATTAACGTATGGGCCACATAACCCTTTACCCCAGTCCTCAGCAGTCCAGTCCCTGTACCTTGTGCAGAATATCAGTCTGTCCCTGCCGTTTTTCCTGGAGAGAAGTGGCTTCTGTTGCCCTTCTTGACACCAGGCCATCCTCCAAAAGTCTTCTCCTCACTGTGTGTGCAGATGCACTCACACCTGCCTGCTGCCATTCCTGAGCAAGCTCTGTACTGGTGGTGCCCCGATTACGCAGCTGAATCAACTTTAGGAGATGGTCCTGGCGCTTGCTGGACTTTCTTGGGCGCCCTGAAACCTTCTTCACATCAATTTAACCGCTCTCCTTGAAGTTCTTGATGATCCGATAAATGGTTGATTTAGGTGCAATCTTACTGGCAGCAATATCCTTGCCTGTGAAGCCCTTTTTGTGCAAAGCAATGATGACGGCACGGGTTTCCTTGCAGGTAACCATGATTGACAGAGGAAGAACAATGATTCCAAGCACCACCCTCCTTTTGAAGCTTCCAGTCTGTTATTCAAACTCAATCAGCTTGTCAGAGTGATCTCCAGCCTTGTCCTCGTCAACACTCACACCTGTGTTAATGAGAGAATCACTGATATGATGTCAGCTGGTCCTTTTGTGGCAGGGCTGAAATGCAGTGGAAATGTTTTTGGGGGATTCAATTCATTTGCATGGCAAAGAGGGACTTTGCAATTAATTGCAATTCATCTGATCACTCTTCATAACATTCTGGAGTATATGCAAATTGCCATCATACAAACTGAGGCAGCAGACTTTGTGAAAATTAATATTTGTGTCAGTCTCAAAACTTTTGGCCATGACTGTACAGTTGAAGTCAGAAGTTTACATACACCTTAGCCAAATACATTTAAACTCAGTTTTTCACAATTCCTGACATTTAATACTAATAAAAATTTCCTGTCTTAGGTCAGTTAGGATCCCCACTTTTTTTAAAGAATTTAAAATGTCAGAATAATAGTAGGGAGAATGATTTATTTCAGCTTTTATTTCTTTCATCACATTCCCAGTGGGTCAGACGTTTACATACACTCAATTAGTATTTGGTAGCATTGCCTTTAAATTGTTTAACTTGGGTCAAACATTTTGGCTAGCCTTTCACAAGCTTCCCACATTAAGTTGGTTGAATTTTGGCCCATTCCTCCTGACAGAGCTGGTGTAACTGAGTCAGGTTTGTAGGCCACCTTGCTCGCACACGCTTTTTCAGTTCTGCCCACAAATGTTCTATAGGATTGAGGTCAGGGCTTTGTGATGGCCACTCCAATACCTTGACTTTGTTGTCCTTAAGCCATTTTGCCACAACTTTGGAAGTATCCTTGAGGTCATTGTCCATTTGGAAGACCCATTTGAGACCAAGCTTTAACTTCCTGACTGATGTCTTGAGATGTTGCTTCAATATATGCACATAATTTTCCTCCTCATGATGCCATCTATTTTGTGAAGTACACCAGTCACTCCTGCAGCAAAGCACCCCCACAACATGATGCTGCCACCCCTGTGCTTCACGGTTGGGATGGTGTTCTTCAGCTTGCAAGTCTCCCCCTTTTTCCTCCAAACATAACAATGGTCATTATGGCCAAACAGTTCTATTTTTGTTTCATCAGAACAGAGGACATTTCTCCAATAAGTACCATCTTTGTCCCCATGTGCAGTTGCAAACCGTAGTCTGGCTTTTTTATGGTGGCTTTGGAGGAGTGGCTTCTTCCTTGCTGAGCGGCCTTTCAGGTTATGTCATTATAGAACTCGTTTTACTGTGGATATAGATGCTTTTGTACCCTTCACAAGGTCCTTTTCTGTTGTTCTGGGATTGATTTGTACTTTTCGCACCAAAGTACGTTCATCTCTAGGAGACAGAACGCGTCTCCTTCCTGTGCGGTGTGACAGCTAGGTGGTCCCGTGGTGTTTATACTTGCTTTAGTATTGTTTGTACAGATGAACGTGGTACCTTCAGGCGTTTGGAAATTGCTCCCAAATATGAACCAGACTTGTGGAGGTCTACTATTTTTTTCCTGAGGTCTTGGCTGATTTCTTTTCATTTTCCCATGATGTCAAGCAAAGAGGCACTGAGTTTGAAGGTACTGAGTTTGAAGGTAGGCCTTAAAATACATCCACAGGTACACCTCCAATTGACTCAAATTATGTCAATTAGCCTATCAGAAGCTTCTAAAGCCATGACATCATTTTCTGGAATTTTCCAAGCTGTTTAAAGGCACAGTCAACATAGTGCAATTAAACTTCTGACCAACTGGAATTGTGATCCAGTGAATTAATCTGTCTGGAAATAAAACATTAAAAAATACTTGTGTTTTGCACAAAGTAGATGTCCTAACCGACTTGCCAAAATGAGTTTGTTGACAAGAAATTTGTGCAGTGGCTGAAAAACGGGTATGTAATCTTCCCACTTCAACTGTAAGTGATGAGTTCTAAGTTATAAATAGACATGGTTATAAACTAGAAGAAAAAAACAAACAAACAAAGATGTTCTTCTGTGCTTTTCATAGGGTCAAAGAGGTCACGTCTGACTCACCCAACCCTGACCACAGGAAGGGACATAATGCCAACTTTGACCTAATATCCTCTGTGGATGGACCCCTCTCCACCCAAATAAGGTAAGTAATATTTGTATGTCTTACACCTCATAGTACAAAAAGTACACATTATTATTAGCACCATTGTTGGTGATATTAGAAGCTGTAATCATAGAGCAAGTAAGTAGCCGTCAGGTCATAATTCAAAAAGAAAATGTGTTCTCAATGTCTAACCTGGTTAAATAGTTGCTGTAGTGTTAGTAGTAGCAATGTACGGTATTACTATCCTGCAACATATCTGTATCTATGTCTGTGTTTGACTGTGTCTGTTGGTGTGACAGAGCTCTGAGGCTGGACTACATGCAGTCAGGTGGTTCTGATCCGGCTGTCCTGGCCCAGATGTATGACATGCAGGCAGAGGCCCACACTCTAGAGCAACAGGCCCAATCTGGGGATGACAACAATGGCAGGAGGAAGAGTGAGTGTCAGTCCTGCATGGTCCTTCATTGGGGTATGGAGGATGTCACATTGGGTGCTTTAGTGCCACCTTGAGTGATTTGTTTCTATTGTGCATGTTTATGTCTGTGCCTGCACCTATTTGTCTTTCTGTTATCTTTAAGAGACAAATAACTGAATATTGTTTGTTTTTTAAAGAAAAAAGTACTGTCTCCTCTTAACTTTGGTGCCTCTCTAACCACCCCTTCTCTCCCACTCTCTCTGCCCAGGGATGAAGCCTCCTCAGCGGGCTGGGAACTCAGAGGTGCTGGCTGTGGAGCAAGAGAACCAGAGACTGGAGGAAGAGATCTTCAGAATCCAGTTGGCCAGAGACAAACACCATCGGGAAGACGGTGGGTTGTCCTCTCCATCTCATCTCTGTGATTAACATGCACATAATTATATACATAGACAAGCAACATTGCTGACAAACAATGGCAGTTAGGAGTAACCACATTCACAGTGACTACCATGGGATGTGTAGAATTACTATCCATTCCAATGCTTGTAGAGTCGTTCTAATTCGATGGGATTCTATATTCCTCTGATCCAGTTGCAGTGGGGTCTGAGCTCCATCAGATCCAAAGAGAACACACCCACTACATGGCCAGCATTCAGGCTGAGCTCGAGAGCCTTCGCAGGGAAGTAGAGCGAGCCAGAGAGGGCCCTAGGGACAGGAGGCTGCCCCCACCCCCTCCATTCCCTGCCCCACCAGCCATGCATCCCCTTGCCCAGATATATGCCCCTCCAGCACTGGTAAAGCTATTATGTTAATATTGCTGTTTATCTATCTGGTTTTCTTTGACGACATTAGGCCCATATAGTATATCCCCCATATGTTCTTGTTGCAGACCCAGCCCAGGCCCCATTCCACGCTCAAGGAAAGGCATGTACTCAACTCCCTTGGGCCTGCGCCCTATGACCCTGCGTGAGTCCATTATGACTAGCACATCTATGTTGGCTATTTCAGTTTTCTATATGATTAAAATAAAACATTACCTTCACATACATTATTAGAGACACATTTATATAACTAACTCAGATGTGCAGGTATGAAGTACCTCTAAACTACTCTAAACCCTGTTGATTTGCAGGGCTGGTTTTGCTGTCTTTTATGACTTGATGCTTGGGGTAGATGCCACGCTGAGGGTTCTGCGTCCGGTGGCTGGTCTCTACTCTGGAGGCCAGGAGGTGGGGCGGCCTACCCCATTGCCCCCTACACAGTGCCAGCCTGGAGGGGGTCAGCCCTACAGTCAAACTGTGCCCCCTGGGAACTATGCCCTCCTGGCAGTCAAACAGCCTATGCCCAGGTAAGCAACGCACCCGGAGAAGAAAAGGTACATGTGAAACTCATCCATAGCATGTTGGCTGGAGTCTATCGGTGACAGCCCACCTTCCCTGAGATCAAAAGGCAATTGTTGCTCACTGAGTGACAGACTTGTCTCGTGCTGTTAGCTAAGGTTTCCTTTGAGTTGTGTGTGGTGTTGTTCAGAAGGTTGCTTGTTCACTACAACTTGGGGTGGAATGAAAATGCACTCTTTCACATTTGTCTAAGACAAAACTCTCTGCCTCCCGAGTGGCGCAGAGGTCTAAGGCAGTGCATCGCAGTGCTAGAGGCATCGCGACCGGGAGACCCATGAGGCGGCCCATAATTGGCCCAGCGTCGTCCGGGTTAGGGGAGGGTTTGGTCTGCCGGGATGTCCATGTCCCATCACGCTCTAGTGACTCCTTGTGGCGGGCCGGGCACATGCATGCTGACTTTGGACACCAGCTGGACAGTGTTTCCTCCGACACATTGGTGCGGCTGGCTTCTGAGTTAAGCGAGCAGTGTGTCAAGAAGCGGCTTGGCAGGATCATGTTTCAGAGTACGCATGGCTCTCGACCTTCACCTTTCCGAGTCCGTACGGGAGTTGCATCGATGGGAGAAGACTAACTACCAATTAGATAACATGAAATTGGTAAGAAAAAGGGGTAAAATAAATAAATGTATGCATGTATACACACACACACACACACACACAAGAAAAAGTATGTGAACCCTCTGGATTTCTGCATAAATTGGTTCTAAAATTAGATCCGATCTTCACCTAAGTCACAACAACAGACAAACACAGTCTGCTTAAACTAATAACACACAAATTATTGTATTTTTCTTGTCTATATTGACTACATAATTTAAACACTCAGTATAGGTTGGCAAAACCATGTGAACCCTTAGGCTAATGACTTCTCCAAAAGCTAATTGGAGTCAGCTAACCTGGAGTACAATCATTGAAACGAGATGTTGGTTAGAGCTGCCCTGCCCTATAAAAAACACTCACAAAATGAGAGTTTGCTATTCACAAGAAGCATTGCCCGCCTCGAACTTTAGAGATCTAAGACCCAAGAGTAAGAATTGTGGACTTGCATAAATCTGGAAAGGGTTACAAAAGTATCTCTAAAAGCCTTGATGTTCATCAGTGACCTCAAGAGAGCGGTTCCCACCAGACATCCCAAGAATATTGCTGAACTGAAACAGTTTTGTAAAGAGGAATGGTCCAAAATTCCTCCTCCTGACCTACAGAAAACATTTGGTTGAGGTTATTGCTGCCAACGGAGGGTAAACCAGTTACTGAATGAATGTTTCCACTGTGTGTTCAATAAAGACATGAAAACGTGTAATTGTTTGTGTTTTATTAGTTTATGCAGACTGTTTGTCTATTGTTGTGACTCAGATGAAGATCAGATCAAATTTGATGACCAATTTACGCAGAAATCCAGGTAATTCCAAAGGGTTCACAGAGTTTTACTTGCCACTGTACATACACTACCGTTCAAAAGTCATTTAGAAATGTTTTTGAAAGAAAAGCTAATTTTTTTTGTCCATTAAAATAACATCAAATTGATCAGAGACAGTATAGACATTGTTAATGTTGTAAATTACTATTGTAGCTGGAAACTGCTGATTTTGTAAGGAATATCTACATATTCATATGTCTAGTTTGAGAAACAGATGGCTCAAGTCCTCAACTGGCAGCTTCATTAAATAGTACCTCCAAAACACCAGTCTCAAAGTCAACAGTGAAGAGGTGACTCCGGGATGCCGGCCTTCTAGGCAGAGTTGCAAAGAAAAAGCCATCTCAGACTGGCCAATAAAAATACAAGATTAAGATGGGCAAAAGAACAGACACTAGACAGAGGAACTCTGCCTAGAAGGCCAGCATCCCGGAGTCGCCTCCTCACTGTTGACATTGAGACTGGTGTTTTGCGGGTACTATTTAATGAAGCTGCCAGTTGAGGACTTGGGAGGTGTCTTTTTCTCAAACTAGACACTAATGTAGTTGTCCTCTTGCTCAGTTGTGCACCGGGGCCTCCCACTCCTCTTTCTATTCTGGATAGAGCCAGTTTGCGCTGTTCTGTGAAGGGAGTAGTACACAGCATTGTACGAGATCTTCTGTTTCTTGGCAATTTCTCACTTGGAATAGCCTTCATTTCTCCGAACAAGAATAGACTGATGAGTTTCAGAAGACAGGTCTATGTTTCTGGCCCTTTTGAGCCTGTAATCGAACCCACAAATGCTGATGCTCCAGATACTCACTAGTCTAAAGAAGGCCAGTTTTATTCCTTCTATAAGCAGAAAAACAGTTTTCAGCTGTGCTAACATAATTGCAAAAGGGTTTTCTAATGATCAATTAGCCTTTTAAAATGATAAACTTGGATTAGCTAACACAACGTGCCATTGGAACACATTGTTGCTGATAATAGGCCTCTGTACACCCATGTAGATATTCCATAAAAAAACCTGCCGTTTCCAGCTAGTCATTTACAACATTAACAGTGTCTACACTGTATTTCTGATCAATTTGATACTATTTTAAATGGACAAAAAAAAACAAGGACATTTCTAAGTGACCCCAAACTTAATAATAATAAAAGACAAAACTCTCTACCTTCAGGATGCAGCCGTCTCCCTCCCTGTCTCTGGTGGTTGAGCTTCAAGCTGCCGGAGGTCTGGACGCCTACAGTCAGGAGGTCCAGAGGCTGGTGTCCCGGGGCTGGGCACGGCTGGAGCTCTTCGACCAGCACAATCAGGTTCAGAGCGGATACTGGAGAGTGCCAGTACGTGCCCTCCCCATCCGACCATCCCTCAGTCCAGTCCAGCTCAACTCAGTCCCCCAGGTGAGGGCAGACACCCGTCTGGCTGACTGCTAGTGGTTAGAATGAAGTTGGATTGAAAATCCATTATACACAAGGTCCTAAAAATGACAATATCAGTTAAGGATGACATACATATACAATTTTTTCCAACACATGCAATACTATTATGTGTTAGGAAGTCATGAGGTGTGAAAGCCATGCAAGATGCAATGACACATGATGAAACACACACGAAGGGATCAGACGTCTAAGTCGTGTGTCTGTGTTTTCTAGGTGGGCAACATGGAGCTGTGTTTACGGGTGGTCAATGCTCGGGACCGGGATGTGCAGTCGCTCGCCAAGATTGACCCAAGCAACACCAGCCACTATAAGTACCCCTCCATGGTACATTTCATTATATTCTCCAAAAAACACCCTTCTCTGACCACATCATTGTACTGTTTCAACATGACTCTGTTTGCCAGTTGTGTGGTGACTTACAGTGCCTTCGGAAAGTATTCAGACCCCTTGACTTTTTCCACATTTTGTTAGGTTACAGCCATATTCTAAAATGTATTAAAATTATTTTTCCCCCCGTCTCAATCTATACACAATACCCCATAATGACAAAGCAAAAACAGGGTTGTAAAAATAAACGGAAATATCACAATTACATAAGTATTCAGACCCTTTACTTTGTACTTTGTTGAAGCACCTTTGGCAGTGATTACAGACTTGAGTCGTCTTCTTGTGGGTACCACTCTACAAGCTTGGCACACCTGTATTTGGGGAGTTTCTCCCATTCCTCTCTGCAGATCCTCTCAAGCAGTCAGATTGGATGGGGAGCATTGCTGCATAGCTATTTTCAGGTCTCTCCAGAGATGTTAGATCGGATTCAAGTCCAGGCTTTGGCTGGGCCACTCAAGGACATTCAAAGACTTGTCCCGAAGCCACTACCTCATTGTCTTGGCTGTGTGCTTAGGGTCGTTGTCCTGTTGGAAGGTGAACCGTCGCCCCACTCTGAGGCCCGGAGCAGGTTTTCATCAAGGATCTCTCTGTACTTTGCTCTGTTAATCTTTTCCTCGACCCTGACTAGTCTCCCAGTCCCTGCTTGCCACCACACTTCACCGTAGGGGTGGTGCCAGGTTTCTTCCAGAAGTGACACTCAGCATTTAGAAGTGATGCTCAGCAGAAACTTGTTTCTCATGGTCTGAGAGTTCTTTAGATTCCAAGCAGGCTGTCATGTGCATTTTACTGAGGAGTGGCTTCCGTCTGACCACTATACCATACAGGGCTGATTGGTGAAGTGCTGCAGAGATGGTTGTCCTTCTGGAAGGTTCTCCCATCTCCACAGAGGAACTCTAGAGCCCTGTCAGAGTGACCATCGGGTTCTTGGTCACCTCCCTGACCAAGGCCCTTTTCCCCCGATTGCTCAGTTTGGCCGGGTGGACAGCCCTTGGAAGAGTCTTGGTGGTTTAAAAACTTCTTCCATTTAAGAATGATGGAGGCCAGTGTTCTTGGGGACCTTCAATGCTGCAGACATTTCCCCAGATCGACACAATCCTGTCTCGGAGCTCTACGGACAATTCCTTCGACCTCATGGCTATGTTTTTTTGCTCTGACATGCACTGTCAACTGTGACCTTATATAGGCAGGTGTGTGCCTTTCCAAATCATGTCCAATCAATTGAATCTACCACAGGTAGACTCCAATCAAGTTGTAGAAACATCTGAAGGATGATCAATGGAAACAGGATGCACCTGATCTCAATTTCAAGTCTCATAGCAAAGGGTCTAAATACTTATGTAAATAAGGTTTTTAAAATTTGCAAACATTTCTAAAAACCTGTTTTCGCTTTGTCATTTTGGGCAAGGATCGCTGAGGATATATTTTTGTTTAATACATTTTAGAATAAGGCTGTAACGTAACAAAATGTGGAACAGGTCAAGGGATCTAAATACTTTCCGAAGGCACTGTACGCATTTCAAAAATGCTGTAGATGCTGACCTGGTGTGTTCAGTCCTACATAAAGCTTCAGAGAGTTTATTCTGTTGATAGTAGTTGTGTGTACTCTGTCATTACAGGTGTCCAATATCCCTCCAACTCTTCAAGGAAATAGACCCCTTTCCTTGTCAATGTTACAGCCCTCCGCAGCCAATAACCTTTTTTCTCTCCTTCCCTACACTGATCACAAAGACCCTCCCCCCATGGAGGACCCCAATCAGAGGTGATTGATGATGACACTGATGATTTTAGTGCATGGAAATAAGTACAATAATCACTGTGATTATTTAGGAGAGAGCGGTGTACATGTTACTTCATTTGACCTTTTCCATTGATTGTTGTAAGTTGTCAGTTTACAATGTGCAAATAAAGACACAAAAACCCATGACTTTATTTTTCACTGTTTTCAATGATGGTATTATGATGAAGACCGTTAACACACACTACAAAGTTATGCGGGTTTGGCTATTTCAGCCACACCCATTGCTGACAGGTGTGTAAAATTGAGCACACAGACATGCAATCTCCATAGCTAAACATTTACTTTAGAATGGCCTTACTGAAGAGCTCAGTGACTTTCAACGTGGCACCGGCATAGGAGGTCACCTTTCCAAGTCAGTTTGTTACATTTCTGCCCCGGTCAACTGTAAGTGCTGTTATTGTGAAGTGGTAATGTCTAGGCTGTGAAGTGGTAGACCACACAAGCTCACAGAACAAGACCGCCAAGTGCTGAAGCGCGTAAAAATCGTCTGTCCTCGGTTTTAATACTCACTGAGTTCCAAACTGCCTCTGGGAGCAACGTCAGCACAAGAACTGTTCGTTGGGAGCTTCATTAAATGGGTTTCCATGGCCAAGCAGCCACACACAAGCCTAAGATCAACATGCACAAAGCCAAGCTTTGGCTGGAATGGTGTAAAGCTCGCCGCCATTGGTCTCTGGAGTGATGAATCACCATCTGGCAGTCTGACGGACGAAAGTTTGGTGGAAGAGGAATAATGGTCTGGGGCTGTTATTCATGGTTCAGGCAAGGCCCCTTAGTTCAAGTGAAGGGAAATTTTAATGCTGCGGCATACAATGACATTCCTGCAATCAGACTGCCAATCGCACGCTCCCTCAAAACTTAATACATCTGTGGTATTGTGTTGTGGCAAGACTACATTTTAGAGTGGCCTTTTATTGTCCTGTGCACCTGTTTTATGACCATGCTGTTTAATCAGCTTCTTGATATGCTACACCTGTCAGGTGGATGGATTATCTTGGCAAAAGAGAAATGCTAACATTGATCGAAACAAATTTCTGGTCAAAATGTGGAATAAGCATTTTGTGCATATGAAACATTTCTGGGATATTTTTTTTCAGCTCATGAAACCAACACTTTACATATTGCATCCATATTTGTGTTCAATATAATTTAGCTGGAATCTAATACATTTCCACAATACACACCAACCAACCTTGCTCAGTTACTGCACTTGGGTTTCAGTGAGATCAATCCCTTCTTTTTAGAGGACAAGGAGGTAGAAGGGTTGGATGTCCCCTCAGGTAGAAGGAAGCCTTTGATTGGCTACAGCCAAAAGACTAGAAAGGTGAGCAAAGGTATTTGTCTCTTGGTTGTCCTTCTGGAAGGTTCTCCCATCTCCACAGAGGAACTCTAGAGCTCTGTCAGAGTGACCATCAGGTTCTTTGTCACCTCCCTGACCAAGGCCCTTCTCCCCCGATTGCTAAGTTTGGCCAGGTGGATAGGTCTTGGAAGAGTTTTAGTTGTGCCAAACTTCTTCCATTTAAGTGTTCTTGGGGACCTTCGAAGCTGCAGACATTTGTTGGTACCCTTCCCCAGATCGGTGCCTCGACACAATCCTGTCTCAGAGGGCTACGGACAATTACTTTACCTCATGGCTTGGTTTTTGCTCTGACATGCATGGTCAACTGTGTGACCTTAAATAGACAGGTGTGTGCCTTTCCAAAGCATGTCCACCTGTGGTAAATTCTATTGATTGGACTCCAGTCAAGCTTTAGAAACATCAAGGATTATCAATGGAAACAGGATGCACCTGATCTCAATTTTGAGTCTCATAGCAAGAGGGTCTAAATACTTATGTAAATAAGGTTTTTATTTGCAAACATTTCTAAAAACCTGTCTACTAGTAAGACAGTAGATCTGTCTTTCAGGCAGGCAGTGACTCTTCCCTCCCTGTTGCCTCACAGGTGTGGGGACTCAGTATTCCACTGCTGCACTTCCACAGCAAGCTACTCCATCACTTATGGCGACTTCATTTTTAGCAATGGGCCAGTACCTACTTAAGAGTCGTACTTGGTTGACTGTTTCATACAGAGCTCCTTTCCCCCCGCCCCTCAGATTTATTTTGGTGGGCTCTCACCTGGCAAGGACATAGTTCTGATTCTGTGCATCTACCACTAGCCAGCAGGGAGCAGTGTTTCCTGGAGTGGGATGGTCCAAAAAAAAAAAAAAGAGGCTCCTCCATGGGAGGAGGCACTAGGTCTAGGTCAGGGAACACCTAGTTAGTTGTACAACTGAATGCCTCTCGCATTTAACCCAAGGAACCTGGCCAAGAGGGGGGGTCCAGTGTCCCCATGCCATGGCTCTCACTAGTCTGGTAAACCTCTCACACATATTGCCCCAGTTAAATATTGTCTTTAAGGTGGGCAACCATTCCATGGATAACATTCTCATATTTGGGTGTCTGCATCAGCTTGTTAGCCTGAGGACTGCCTGAGGAATCCCTTTGAGCCCTACAGTGATGCCGCAGCCAAACAGCACAGCTAGTGGAGATGAGACAAAAGATGCCTCATCTCCATTAGCTGTGGCAAAAGTGGAATTAATTCCAAAGACAAGTGATTCACATTTGCAAATACTCTAATGAACTTTTATTACAACAAGTATACAAAAACTAGACAAACAAATGTGAAAAATTGTCATATTTACAGAAACAAAAGTGTAAATGGGCGTAAGGGGCAGGCCTGCTCTGCTGGCTGGAAGATCAGGGAGAGGAAGTTACTTCACACCGAGGATTCCACAGAGGCGGACAGCTTGCCGGGCTATACAAATAAATAACGGGGGGGAAAGTGTCATCCAATCTGACAGCAGACGTAGATCAGAATGTTAAATGCCTGGACTCTGCTTTAATCCACATATACAAACCTGCCATTCTTATCAGGGGTCCATTAACACGGTAGAGATTAATCAGTTTGAGAACTTAAACCCCCTGTATGAGTCTTGGTCAAATATGTCATAGCACTCCAGTCTGTTCAAATGTTTAAAAAGGACAGTTCAAGGTGGGGGTCCCCCTTTCACATGATGCCACCAATAGCAACTTCCTCTGCTGCACCTAACCCTTCTGAGAATGAGTTATAAACCTATCAACTCGCCTCCTGTGCCCCTTTCTCCTGGACTCCATTACTGCCAGAGCCGGAATCGCCGCTGCCATTAACTGTAGTTTCCTGCTTGGTCTTTTTAGCATCAGTGTCCTTTACGGGGCTCTCCTCAGTTTTCCTCTGTTCAGGAATACAAACCAAAGTCACTTCTCAACATGACCTCCCTCACAATCTACTCTAACATTACCCACACAATCACAAAAGCCAAAAGTCACCGCTACACAATCACAACTATACACACACAGCCATCAGAATTCAAGCCCGATCAAAACATGTACTAAACATGCATAACGCTCAACCACAAAAGGGGAGATTGGAATGGAAAGCAAAGTAGTTAAACACCATTAAAAAGAGAAGTCACCCTCGCAACTAAGAGCAAGGAAGAAATTCATGCAACATGAGCATACTAGGAATGGGGGCATGAACAGATTAGACAAAGGAGGAGTCTACTACAAGCAGAGCACAGTAATGTACAGCATGATGTATAGACCAGGGTATGAGCAGCCTCGCCACCTGTTAGGCTGGGATTGGGTGTAGTAGTACGCAGCGGTGGTGGGGAGGGATCTCACCTTTTTCCTGACCAGGTGGGAAATGTCTGATGCAGATTTGGAGGAAGATGCGCAATCGGCTGCCGATCTGACAGAAATCTAAAACACAGGGCAAGGGAATTGGTCATGAGAGCCGCTGCTTACTGAAGTTAATGACATCCAAGTAATTTGTTTGAATTAGCACTAGGTTTCATTCCAGGTGCAAGAAAAAAAAATGTACAGACTGTAGTTACCTGACTGGTTCCAAATGCTGATGAACAGGAAGATGAAGGTCCACCATTTTCTGCAAACGCTGATGAGGAAGAGGATGGGAATGCTGACAAAGTAGAAGCTCCAGCCTGGAAGAGATCAGACATGATCAGTAGAAGAAAGACAGTACATCCACAGATCAATGGCATAAACAAGCTGGCTAAATCGTCATGTCAACTTCTCATTAGCAATTGAGAAGTGGACTGAACTTGTTCCTTGCTTGGTGATAAACATTTAGTAGACCTGCTATACTAAGTCATTCATTAGAACACGTATCAAAACACTTTACAACAGTAAATTAACCCTCCTGCTGTGTGGTCAAATTGGACCGATTTACAAGTTCTCTGAAAAATGTAGTTAATTTAATCTGATTGTCATAAGTGTCAATGACTTTGTCCACACAGGGGCATATGAACACACAAAATACATTTGGATGATTTTCATTACATTTTGGGTGTTTTATTTAACTTTTGTACACCTGTGGTGTTCCCGGTCATTAGAAATGAATGGGTGAGACTACAATTATAGTATAACATTGAGTTCAGGCACATTCCCATTCATCAGATGGACACTTCCTCTTTCAGACCCCTACATGCAATGTGTGTTCGAGAGTCCTTGTCAAACTTTGACACAAAGTAGCCTGTGATAAATAGCAAGGGTTCATCTGAGTATGTTAGTGAAAATAATCCACACTGCTTTTTTATTATTATCTCAAAAACAAGTTGTGAGCTCAGGTCAATGAGGCCTACAGGCCATAAATAGCAAATAGAAGTTCAAAACTTAACGATCACAACAACTTAAGTTGATAAAAAAGATCTGACACAACATCAGGTGATAACATGTATTATTATGGATTTAGAATCAGCTATAATGGGGTGGTCATTTTGGACCGAGAACACAGAATTCGTTAATTTATGGTTGGGGGGGGCAGTATTGAGTAGCTTGGATGAATAAGGTGCCCAGAGTAAACTGCCTGCTACTCAGGCCCAGAAGCTAAGATATGCATATTATTAGTAGATTTGAATAGAAAACACTGACATTTCTAAAACTGTTTGAATGATGTCTAACAGAACTCATATGGCAGGCAAAAACCTGAGAAAAAAAATCCAACCAGGGGTTTGTAGTTTTTCAAGTCATTCCCTATCGAATGCACAGTGTCTATGGGGTCAAATTGCACTTCCTAAGGCTTCCCCTGGATGTCAACAGCCTTTAGAACCTTGTTTGAGGCTTCTACTGTGAAGGGGGAGAGAATGAGAGCTGTTTCAACCAGGTGTCTGGCACGAGTGCCATGAGCTCAGTCACACGCGCGCCCGTGAGAGTTCGCTGCATTCCATTGCATTTCTAAAGACAAAGGAATTCTCTGGTTGAAACATTACTGAAGATATGTTAAAACACCCTAAAGATTGATTCTATACATCGTTTGACATGTTTCTACGAACTGTAATGGAACTTTTTGACTTTGTCTGGACCTAGTGCTGCCGCCTCATGAATTTGGATTTGTGAACTAAATACGAACAAAAGGGAGGTATTTGGACAAAACAAACATTTATTGTGGAACTGGGATTCCTGGGAGTGCATTCTGATGAAGATCAAAGGTAAGTGAATATTTATAATGCTATTTCTGACTTCTGTTTACGCCACAACATGGCTTGTTTTTGTGTCTGAGCGCTGTACTCAGATTATTGCGTGGTGTGCTTTTTTTGAAGTTTTTTGGAAATCTGACACAGCGGTTGCATTAAGGAGAAATGGATCTATATAATGCCATGCATAACACTTGTATCTTTCATCAATGTTTATTATGAGTATTTCTGTAAATTGAGGTGGCTCTCTGCAAAATCACCAGATGTTTTGGAAGAAAAACATCACTGAACATAACGCGCCAATGTAAACTGAGATTTTTGGATATAAATATGAACTTTATCGAACAAAACACACATGCATTGTGTAACATGAAGTCCTATGAGTGTCATCTGATGAAGACCAAAGGTTAGTGATTCATTTTCTCTCTTTGGCTGGAAAAATGGCGGTGTTTTTCTGTGACTAGGTGCTGACCTAACAATCGTTTGGTGTGCTTTCGTGGTAAAGCCTTTTGGAAAATCGGACACTAAGTTTCTTTAAAATGGTGTAAAATACTTGTATATGTTTGAGGAATATTAATTATGAGATGTTTGAATTTGGCGCCCTGCACTTTCACTGGCTGTTGTTATATCGACCCCGTTAAGGGGATTTGAGACGTAAGAAGTTAACATGAAACGAACACAACAGGAGGGTTAAAAAGAGCATTTACTGGACAAGTTCCTGCCAGTTTCAGTCTGTTTGGTGACAAATAAACACAACCCTGAGACGAGCCAGTATCCCACAGGGACTCACCAATGTCTGCTGTATGGCCACAGAGGCTGATCCTGCCATACTCTGGCTCTCCTTGGCATCCTCTACCTTCTCAGCGACGTCAGGCAGCAGCTGCTTCAGCTCCTCCAGCTCAGTCTTCTCTTTGGCTCCGTCTTCACCTTCTGCCTTGTCTATCACCTCCTGGAGCATGGCTAGAAACCAGAAACAATGTTTGTAAGTGACAGGTCAGAGGTTGACAAGTCATACCTAGTGCAGTAGTGATTGCAGGTAGTTTCGAATCAAGTGCAAAAAGTTGATATTCTTTCCCAAACTGTCGCTGATAAGCTACAAGAGATCTAAACAGTGGTCATCGGTAAAAGACGCTTTTAGCTCCTTTGTTGACCGACGCCGCTGAGAGTATGCCAAATCGGCTTCGATGAGGGCCAGTTAGTTCCTTAAAACTTAGGGAAAATCTCAGTTGCATACTCGTCACGTTCTCTCTCTCTCTCTCTCTCTCTCTCTCTCTCCTCCTTAAAACCCATTGGAGAAGGTCAGAGGGGAGTCCCCTAGACCCCACTCCCACCATCCATCCTGTAAGGCCAAATTGGTAACATGGCGCTAGCGACGGCTAGGTTGGAGGTTCAAATACTAAAATGCATAGATACGTGGCATGTATCATTTTATTTATCCACCTTACCCAGGCGGCTCTCAATGACTTTGACTGAGCTGCTGTAGTGCTGGATGGCCTGGCTGTATTGGCCAGTGATGCAGTAGGTCATGCCCAGTTGGTAGTGGGTCTCGGCCACCAGGCGGCTGTGGGGGGGCAAGTGCTTCAGCTGCAAGGACAGGCAGTCCTGGAAGTCCTCCACAGCTGCAGGGTAGTTACCTAGAAGAGGGAAGGCACGTGAATATGAAACAAACATCTGTAGTGTGTGGTGCAAGGGTCTAACACCTGAGGGAGGGGTAAGGGCAAGGTGATCAGAAATGGGATGTATAAAGTCAACATTAACTACGTGCGTTTTCAGTAGGGCAAGCCGTAGCAAAACATTTTGCATTGAGCAAAAAATAAAACGTGCAAGAGACAGCAAATGAAGATCATACCAGATTCTGCTCCAACTTCTCCCAGCTTCAGATAGGCCTGAGCAGCCATCAACTGGTCCTCCTTGTTCTCCTTTCTGTTTGTATAAGGAGAGAGGGAAACAGGTGAAAGGTAGTCCATTGGAATAATGTACACCCAAAACAAAGTTTCATGGTAGCTTTCTACAGGGAGCGTTTACCTTTTGTAGATGACCTTAGCGACCTCCAGCATTTCCCAAGCCAGCTGCAGGTTACCCACTTCCTCCTCCTACAAGAGATGGGAAGAAGCAAACAAAAAAAGGTTAGATGTTCGTGAAATATTTTCATACAAAATAAGTACATTGTGACAAAGAGACATTGTTTAACTTCACTAGGGTAGGGGGCAGCATTTGGAATTTTGGATGAAAAGTATGCTTAAAGTAAACTGCCTGCTACTCTGGCCCAGAAGCTAGGATATGCATATAATTGGTAGATTTGGATAGAAAAAACACTTAAGTTATCAAAACTGTTAAAATAATGTCTGTGTTTAACAGAACTGATATGGCAGGTGAAAACCTGAGGAAAATCCATCCAGGAAGTACTATTATTTTGAAAGGCGGTTTTTCCATTGAAAGCCTATCCACCATACAAAGACTTAAGACCCAGTTTACGATCTCCATGGCTTCCTCTACACGTGGCCAGTCTTTAGGCATCGTTTCGGGCTTTTACTCTGAAAAATGAGGGCGATACAGCTCTTTCAATGAGAGGACAGTGGACATTTCCAGACATGAGTCCATCGCACGATCGGGAGCGCGCCTTACGCGTTTCTCCTTTTCTATTGACGAAACTTTCGTCCAGTTGAAATATTGATTATTTATGACAAAACATCATTTGACATGTTTCTATGAACTTACGGTACTTTGATTTTTAATTCTGTCTGTGACTGCGCTTTGTTCCAAAGGATTGCTGAACAAAACTGAGGTTTTTGGACATAAACAGGGACATTATCGAACAACAAACATTTATTGCGTAACACGGAGTCTTCGGAGTGCAACCATATGAAGAGCAAAGATAAGTGATACAGTGCCTTGCGAAAGTATTCGGCCCCCTTGAACTTTGCGACCTTTTGCCACATTTCAGGCTTCAAACATAAAGATATAAAACTGTATTTTTTTGTGAAGAATCAACAAGTGGGACACAATCATGAAGTGGAACGACATTTATTGGATATTTCAAACTTTTTTAAACAAATCAAAACTGAAAAATTGGGCGTGCAAAATTATTCAGCCCCTTTACTTTCAGTGCAGCAAACTCTCTCCAGAAGTTCAGTGAGGATCTCTGAATGATCCAATGTTGACCTAAATGACTAATGATGATAAATACAATCCACCTGTGTGTAATCAAGTCTCCGTATAAATGCACCTGCACTGTGATAGTCTCAGAGGTCCGTTAAAAGCGCAGAGAGCATCATGAAGAACAAGGAACACACCAGGCAGGTCCGAGATACTGTTGTGAAGAAGTTTAAAGCCAGATTTGGATACAAAAAGATTTCCCAAGCTTTTAACATCCCAAGGAGCACTGTGCAAGCGATAATATTGAAAGAGTATCAGACCACTGCAAATCTACCAAGACCTGGCCGTCCCTCTAAACTTTCAGCTCATACAAGGAGAAGACTGATCAGAGATGCAGCCAAGAGGCCCATGATCACTCTGGATGAACTGCAGAGATCTACAGCTGAGGTGGGAGACTCTGTCCATAGGACAACAATCAGTCGTATATTGCACAAATCTGGCCTTTATGGAAGAGTGGCAAGAAGAAAGCCATTTCTTAAAGATATCCATAAAAAGTGTTGTTTAAAGTTTGCCACAAGCCACCTGGGAGACACACCAAACATGTGGAAGAAGGTGCTCTGGTCAGATGAAACCAAAATTGAATTTTTTGGCAACAATGCAAAACGTTATGTTTGGCGTAAAAGCAACACAGCTTATCGCCCTGGCCACACCATCCCCACTGTCAAACATGGTGGTGGCAGCATCATGGTTTGGGCCTGCTTTTCTTCAGCAGGGACAGGGAAGATGGTTAAAATTGATGGGAAGATGGATGGAGCCAAATACAGGACCATTCTGGAAGAAAACCTGATGGAGTCTGCAAAAGACCTGAGACTGGGACGGAGATTTGTCTTCCAACAAGACAATGATCCAAAACATAAAGCAAAATCTACAATGGAATGGTTCAAAAAACATAAACATAAACATATCCAGGTGTTAGAATGGCCAAGTCAAAGTCCAGACCTGAATCCAATCGAGAATCTGTGGAAAGAACTGAAAACTGCTGTTCACAAATGCTCTCCATCCAACCTCACTGAGCTCGAGCTGTTTTGCAAGGAGGAATGGGAAACAATTTCAGTCTCTCAATGTGCAAAACTGATAGAGACATACCCCAAGCGACTTACAGCTGTAATCGCAGCAAAAGGTGGCACTACAAAGTATTAACTTAAGGGGGCTGAATAATTTTGCACGCCCAATTTTTCAGTTTTTGATTTGTTAAAAAAGTTTGAAATATCCAATAAATGTCGTTCCACTTCATGATTGTCTCCCACTTGTTGTTGATTCTTCACAAAAAAATACAGTTTTATATCTTTATGTTTGAAGCCTGAAATGTGGCAAAAGGTGGCAAAGTTCAAGGGGGCCGAATACTTTCGCAAGGCACTGTACATTTTAATCGCCATTTCTGACTTTTGTTACTCCTCTTCTTGGCTGCTAACTGTTTGTAATGATTTGTCTGCTGGGCGCTGTTCTCAGATAATCGTATGGTTTGCTTTCACCGTAAAGCCTTTTTGAAATCTGACACAGCGGTTGGATTAACAAGAAGTTTATCTTTAAGCCGGTGTATAACATTTGTACCTTTTATGTGTATTATGATAATTTCTGTTTTGTTGAGTTTCACGCTCTGCAATGTCACCAGATGTTGTTTGAGACAGTGGATTATTGAACAAAACAGAGGTTTTTGGATATAAACAGGGACATTATCGAACAAAATGAACATTTGAGTAAATCAGAGTCTTGAGTGCAAACATATGAAGATCATAGGCAAGTGATTAATTGTATCACTATTTCTGAATTGTGTAACTCCTCTACTTGGCTTGTTACTGTTTGTAATGATTTGGCTGCTGGGCTTTGTTCTCAGATAATCGCACGGTATGCTTTCGCCATAAAGCCTTTTTGAAATCTGACAGTGGTTGGATTAACAAGAAGTTTCTTTAAACCCATGTATAACACTTGTAAGTTTAATGAATTTTTATGAGTATTTCTGTTTTTGGTGCTCTGCAATTTCACTGGATGTTGGCCAGGTGGGATGCTAGCCAACCCCCTGGCCTCACCCCCTAGTGAGGTTAAAGGATAACTTACTTTGTCTTCACCAGTGCCTTCCCCTTCATCGTCGTCATCATCTAAGAGTGGAGGCCAAGAGAATACAGTAAGCCTAAACTGCAGCAGTCCTACACTTCAGGAAAACCAAAGACCAACTGTACAAAACCAGAGTTTTATAGTTCACTAGGAAAGACAAGTGGAAGAGGAAGAGCTTGTGATTCCAGTAATAATGTGACAGCGGCCATTCCCAACAGTGCAGCTTAAACTTCCATTAGCAAGATAAGTGAGACTTGAGTTTACAATCCCTTTACAGCCCTACTGCAGGTTCAACAACTATTTGTTTAACAGCCATTCTTATGGTATTTTAGTCCCAATCCACTTGGTGCACCCGAACAGATTCCTACACAGGACATAAGTTTAACTTCACCCTCTTCCTCCATCTTCTCCTCCGCAGCCTCCTCTCCATTCCTCTCTTCAGAAGCCTTCACGCCAATCTCCTTCAGAGCTTCCTCTTGCCCAGCCTCCTTATCTTTTCTAGCTTCATCTTCAGGAGCAAAAAGAGTCTCCTCCACCCCATCCACAGGAGGCTTAGACTTCTCATCACGCCCGTTCTTGGCAGGAGGCTTGGCAGCGTCCTCTGCCTTTGCTTCTGTTTCCATGGTTTCTTTCTCCCCCTCTGCCACTGCCTCAGATTCACTCTTCCCTTCCTCCTTTGGCTCAGCTTTGCCATCCTCCCCATCAGTTTTTTTCTCTGCCGTCACATCATAAACCTGCATTCTTAGCTCATCCCTTGTTTTGTCTACACCAGAGATACATGGGGCATGAAAACTTATGTTAAATCATTCTCCCCAAAAAGAGTGCATGTCAAAATAAATGCTCAATCTGTGACCATAGCATGAACCAGCCTTTTCCCCCCCCTCACTGAACAGAGCTGACTGGGTCATTCCCTCTTCCCATGTCAGATAAGCCCATTGACAGGGGGCATGTAAATACTTGATATCATGTTGAAGACACCTACTAATGCCAATGAAAAAAAATTAACAATTGTTAGTTTTTGCTCCAGCACAAGTCAATTGGCCTAGTTAGCTAGGAGTTACGTGACAAGCAGCCATAAACAGTGATGGTCAGGTGAAGATGGGCTACTCCTCACCTTCCAAGTTGTCAGCACTCTCAATCTTTGAGTTGTCTGGCTTCTCTCCCTCTCCTTCCTCCTCAGAGGACTCCTCAGGGACTCCCTCAAGAGCATTACCTAGGACAGTGTTCTCCACCCTGAAACACCACACAGCCATTTAATTCAAATATTCATAACGCAGAGTGTGGTGCTGGCAACAGAAGGCTTGTGGGTTTGAATCCCACATGGGCCACAATTGTTTTAATAACTGACTTGCCTAGTTAAATAAAAAGGTTAAGAACAAATTATTATTTACAATAACGGCCTACACCAGCCAAACCCGGACATACCCCATGTATAGTGAATACACAAGTCACTCATTCTCAACAGTTCTTCCAGTCAGTTTGGATAATGTCTGCTAAAATGTAACTAGAAAATGTGTCAAAAAAGACCCATACAGTAACAGTATCATTCTTCCACTTACCTGGCAAGCTCCAGTAGAGACTTCCCACACAGAAAGAAGGCCTCTCCACACTCATCTGCAGTGTCCCCATACCTCGCAGCCCTGAAGGACAAGAGCTGTCAGATTAGCAGTACTGGTTGAGGTCAGGTAAAGAATAAATTAAATGCTCCTTGTAATATCAGAAATCCACAATCAATACATGACCCTCATAGCATTACAAATCCAGTCAATCCAAGCATGGACTTCACCAGGACCTGGCTTTTGAGGGCTTTATCACCGAATAATGTTGGGTCAGGCCCAAATCTTTGGCACTGCTGCAATGGTGTAAATAAATTATAGTCAACTGAATGTGCCACTTAGTTCATAGAGATGTGGTTACGTTAAACTCACAAAGTTATTCAACCGTTATAATCAGTGGTGTAGTGCTGCCGGTGGACAGCGGAGCGATGCTCCGCCACGTCTCAGAATGGAGCCGTATCTCACAAGATCACTTCATGATGAATTAGTATCCTACATAACAAACCAAATATAATAGCGTGATCGTGTCAGGCTACTGTTATACCAGAAACACTAATTTATTATGACAATTTAGGATGATTGTGCTGAAATATTGCATTTTTTCCTCCATCATGATGTGGCTGTGATTAACTCCATCTGCTGTAAAAAGTGGATGAGTTCAGCTGATTAGCCACCCTTACTTCATTCAAGAAGGTCGAAACGCATATTCCCATTGTTGGGAGTCGGGGTAAACTTTGACCATTGAGAGATCAAAGACATGACAGATCAGACCGTATATAAGAAGTGAAAAAGACTGGGTTTTATGTCAGAAGGTAATGGGTCTCTGTAGAAAGACAGATGGCTTTGGAATGTGTTGGGTGGACAGGAGGTGGTCACAGGATTGCTATAGGGGAAATGGATGGACATCTGTGGATAAGGCGAAGGAGGGGTTGAGGTCAAGTCAGATCCCCTGAAAGGAGAAATAATGGTTTATTATCCTGTTACTTGCTGCCGAGTCATAAGATGTAAGGATTAGAGAGGAGTTTCCAAAGTGGGGGGGTGTAATTAATAAATATATATATATATATAAATATATATATAAATATATATATATGATGGTGAGAACATGTCTTTGTCTGAACTACAGCTGTAACGGCCCTTTGGGAAGAATTAAACTTGGTTAAGGGTCTAGGGTCCATGAGTTATTTACTCTGAAAATGTAGAACCTAACACCATGAAACTGATTGTGATCAAATAGTTGGCATGCATATGCAGCATGGGCATTTCATCTGTACAACATGAAGTTATCAACTGACAGTGAAGGCCCGATTTATAATAAGGTAGGCCTAATTGTGTTTTAGGATTAGTCACAGTATGTGTAGGCAATCATGCATGATGAATTGTATATAGCCTATATTCTAAAATGATTTTATAGAAGTTTCATTCAGAATGATGGCTTAATAATAATGCTCTGGCAGCTAAAAGAATACCACTGGTTATAATAAATGTAACGCAACTGCCATGTGTGGTCAACTAATAATTCCAGCACCGGTTTGATTGGGACAGCATCATTGCGCTGCTTTGAGACCAGCATCAATGTCAGATGTTTTACCCCACTGAATTTCTTTCAATATTGTTATAATTAGGCTGGAAAACATTAGATAAATTGAAGGTGAGAGCTCATGATCATTATTCTGATGATTCTCATTATTCTTATGATTATACCCCTCCTGTCTCGGCCTCCAGTATTTATGCTGCAGTAGTTTGTCGGGGGGCTAGGGTCAGTCTGTTATATCTGGAGTATTTCTCCTGTCTTATCCGGTGTCCTGTGTGAATTTAAGTATGCTCTCTCTAATTTTCTTTCTTTCTCTTTATCTCTCAAGAGGACCTCAGCCCTAGGACCATGCCTCAGGACTACCTGGCCTGATGACTCCTTGCTGTCCCCAGTCCACCTGGCCGTGCTGCTGCTCCAGTTTCAACTGTTCTGCCAGCGGCTATGGAACCCTGACCTGTTCACCGGACGTGCTACCTGTCCCAGACCTGCTGTTTTCAACTCTAGAGACAGCAGGAGCGGTAGCGATACTCTCAATGATCGGCTATGAAAAGCCAACTAACAGTTACTCCTGAGGTGCTGACCTGTTGCACCCTCGACAACTACTGTGATTATTATTATTTGGCCATGCTGGTCATTTATGAACATCTTGGCCATGTTCTGTTATAATCGCCACCCGACACAGCCAGAAGAGGGCTGGCCACCCCTCATAACCTAGAGAGGAACCAGGCTTCGGCCCTTCTAGGGAGTTTTTCCTGGCCACCGTGCTTCTACACCTGTCTTGCTTGCTGTTTGGGGTTTTAGGCTGGGTTTCTGTACAGCACTTTGAGATATCAGAAGGGCTATATAAATAAATTTGATTCTAGCGATTGAAAGCAATGCATATCTTCTCCACACACACACTAGGTCTATAGTAGACGTCAATCGATTATGATTTTTCAACGCCGATACCGATTATTGGAGGACCAAAAAAGCCGATACCGGACAATTTTTAAAATGTATTTGTAATAATGACAATTACAACAATACTGAATGAACACTTATTTTAACTTAATAGAATACATCAATAAAATCAATTTAGCCTCAAGTAAATAATGAAACATTCAATTTGGTTTAAATAATGCAAAAACAAAGTGTTGGGAGAAGAAAGTAAAAGTGCAATATGTGCCATGTAAGAAAGCTAACGTTTCAGTTCCTTGCTCAGAACATGAGAACATATGAAAGCTGGTGGTTCCTTTTAACATGAGTCTTCAATATTCCCAGGTAAGAAGTTTTAGGTTGTAGTTATTATAGGACTATTTCCCTCTATACCATTTGTATTTCATTAACCTTTGACTATTAGATGTTCTTATAGGCACTTTAGTATTGCCAGTGTAACAGTATAGCTTCCGTCCCTCTCCTCGCTCTTTCCTGGGCTCGAACCAGCAACACAACGACAACAGACACCATCGAAGCAGCGTTACCCATGCAGAGCAAGGGGAACAACTACTAGAAGGCTCAGAGCGAGTGACGTTTGAAACGCTATTAGCGCGAGCTAACTAGCAAGCCATTTCACTTCAGTTACACCAGCCTCATCTGGGAGTTGATAGGCTTGTAGTCATAAACAGCGCAATGCTTGACGCACAACAAAGAGCTGCTGGCAAAATGCATGAAAGTGCTGTTTGAATTAATGTTTACACGCCTGCTTCTGCGTACCACCTCTCAGTCAGATACTTGTATGCTCAGTCAGATTATATGCAACGCAGGACACGCTAGATAATATCAACAATGTGTAGTTAACTAGTGATTATGATTTTTTTTTATAAGATAAGTTTAATGCTAGCTAGCAACTTACCTTGGCTTACTGCATTCGCGTAACAGGCCGTCTCCTTGTGGAGTGCAACGAGAGAGGGGCAGGTCGTTATTGCGTTGGGCTAGTTAACTGTAAGG
The DNA here is from genome assembly GCF_018296145.1 of Oncorhynchus tshawytscha. Classification (NCBI taxonomy): domain Eukaryota; kingdom Metazoa; phylum Chordata; class Actinopteri; order Salmoniformes; family Salmonidae; genus Oncorhynchus; species Oncorhynchus tshawytscha. The sequence continues at coordinate 38,319,188 of NC_056429.1, read as the reverse complement.
TTGCAAGATTGGATCCCACGAGCTGACAAGGTGAAAATCTGTCGTTCTGCCCCTGAACGAGGCAGTTAACCCACCGTTCCTAGGCAGTCATTGAAAATAATAATGTGTTCTTAACTGGACTTGCCTAGTTAAATAAAAGGTGTAAAAAAATATATAAATAGGCGTACAAAAATACAGATTTCCGATAGTTATGAAAACTTGAAATCGGCCCTAATTAAGCAGCCATTCCGATTCAATCGGTCAACCTCTAGTCTATAGCCTACCTGATGAGCTTCCCTGAACATTGATACTTTTCAGTCAGTTAGCCTACTGATGCAAATAAACATTTGTACATAAGCTCTTCAAGTAATTTGATACGTTTGCATTGTTCAAAAAGACCTACATCGTTTCAATAACAATATTACTGAAACCACGCTTCATTGACTTACTGAATTAATTCTCGTAATTGTAGGCTAGGCTACTTGCTGATTATTTTAACACTAGGCCTACCTACACAATAACCTCATATGGGGTTACTGACCACAATTGATTGAATTAATAAGTGTTGATTAACTTATTTGGCCTTCATTGTAAACATGGAAGAAAACAATGTTGCAGAAAGGGGTGCTGGAGATAAATTGAAATACATTTGCAAAATGATATAATTAGGCTACACCTGTCTATTAATAAATTAAATAATTGAAAATACTACACCAGCATAAGAGACACTGAGGATCAATAGCTTATTTTTAAAAATTGCTGTAGATTGTGCGGTCACATCATGAGCACATAGGCCTAGTCTACAGCAATTAGGCAGCCTGCGTGGGAAATATAAAACAGCCACAACTCAATGAACAGCAGGCAGCGGCTAGAAGCTGTTTGGCAATATTTCAAAATACATTTGAGGGAAAAATCTGTTTGAACCGGTGAGTTCCACTGGAAAGTTGGTAGACTATAATTTCTTCCTCATATTATAGGCCTAACAGTGTATCCACTCTTAATTGGCCCATGCTATTGGCTACACTTAAGGCATGGGTAATTTATTGATCTCAGTATGCAAATGTCAGGAGGAGCTTGTCATGTTGATAAGTTGCGTGGTATAAAAACAAAACATATAGATTGTAATGTCTGCAGTCATGTAAAATGACAGATTTCTAAAATAATTTTCTGCAAAGGCATTCTTTCCTCAGACCCACAAACCCCTGGTCCAAGCCATTTGTTCTCAGTACTCACAGCATGCCACAAGCCTCCTGGAACACATGGACTGCAGAAACGACATCTCCCATCACCAGGTGCCTGTTCCCTGCGCCGATCAGCTTCTTTGCCTCCGCCATCACGTCGACAGAGCTGTGGTACAGACACAATTCATATTTTGTACTTCACTCAAACAAACCTATTGCATGATAAATCAGTGTGGAGTTGAGACTAAAAAAGGTACAAGAGGAACCTTATCATAAAAGCTGTATAAATTCAAACCAGCAAAATCAAAAAGCACAGTTCCTCACCTGTCTGCTGCCATAGCACTTGATGACCCAGGCTTTTCATCCATGCTGAAACAGTGACACATGCAGTCAATTATAGAATAAAGGCTACAAAATATTGTCGAGTCAAGTACGTTTAGGTACATTAACATTATTGTGAACGCTAAATAGTTTTTGCAGAGGTCATGAGGCTAGGGTTAAACCTCCAAGTGCAGGAGTGGTAACGTAACTTCGAGCAACATAACTTTATTAATTTAGTCAGACACCCCGCCCCCCCGGTAATCTCAGTATGCCAGTGACTATTATTCTATCCTGTTTCGAACGGAAGTGTTGCTTCTAGGAGATAGGAGCCATCCAGGTAACGTTAGTGTTAGAAAAAAACACGTTTTGCAAGTTGACACTGGTGTGTCTTGACAATAACGTTGAATTGAACTGGTGAGCCGGATAGCAAAAAAAAAAAAAGTGGCGTTCGTTGTTCAGCTATAGAAAGCTTTGGAAAAATATTTCTAGTTAGCATCATAGCTATGTCACGCCAGCAAGCACGTGCATTTCTTGAGTACCAGGAAGTAGGCGAATTGCTTCATGCTTTGCTAGCTAGTTTCACTAGCCAATTAGCAACGCAGCCAATTAGCTAACAATTTTGGGCTAACTAGTTAGCTCTATCTAGCTACCTTGGCGTATAAAATTAACATTAGCTAGCAAGTGCAACAGATCGTCACGTTCAATTCGCGGAAGCTAGCAAATAATCGGTACCGTTAGCTAGAGGATAGTGTAACGCAGTTAACGACAATTAGAAGGCTACGGTTAACCACCCACGAATAGCATCAATTGGGCTAACTAAGGGTGTGTTCGTAAAGTCAATCTGGAGTGCGCTGTGGGCGTTCGTAAATTCAGAGCATTGTCATGTCCGTTCGTAAAATTCAGTATTTCGCTATTGGAGCGCACACTAGACGCTCTAGCCGAGGAGTAAGAGTTGATCCGAGCGTTCTGACCTCAAAAGGCAGTCAAGCTAACGTTGGCTCACTGACCTTCTTACTCACCCTAGCAGAGCTGGTTCCATGTTATCCCGAGTGTTGGCGACTAACTGTGTTGCTGGCAGCAATTTAATTAAGCTTTGACGACGTTTACTGACACCGGCTATATTCAACGGGTGTTGTGCGTTCGTAAATTCATCAGTTATTCTGCGCTCTGTCTGGCACTGACGAAACTGTTCCGAAATTAGAGTATAGCTAGAGCGAATTTACGAACGCACCTTAAGTAGCTGGTTGGGTGTTGGAGCGGAACGTATTGTTAGCTTGCTATATTGCATTGTTTATTGAATGGGAACATGAACAAGTTTCGGCTAACTAGCTAGTACACAACGGCTTAAAGACACTGGTGATTAGCTAGATACTGTTGGTAGTTATCAAAACACAAGTGAGCTAGCTTCTAGCTAACACACCAGAGGGATAGGCGAAGGCACACAAACAAATGTCCTACAAAATGTCTCACCTTCCTGAGCTTGAAGCAACTGCTGTTTCCTCTGTCATGTTACGTGACTGACTCCGCATACAACGTAGTGTAAACTGTGTAGCTAGCTGAATGAACAGATTTTCTAGGAAAATGTCAGGTTCTTTATTTCACTGACACTATTCTTTGTTGGCGCGTTTGCTGACACCGTGCACACTTCCGTTGAACTTTCAACTTGATTAAACGCGGGAGAAAATATTAAAGGGAAAGTAACATGATACAATTTTTATTTTCTTAATTTAACCAGGCAAGTCAGTTAAGAACAAATTCTTATTTACAATGACTTCCTATGAACAGTGGGTTAACTGCCTTGTTCAGGGGCATAACGACAGATTTTTACCTTGTAAGCTCGGGCATTCGATCTAGCAACCTTTCGGTTTACTGGCCCAAAGCTCTAACCACTAGGCTACCTGCGAATGTAACGTTCTTAAATGATCTGAAAGAATGCCGTTCAACTGTTAATAAAAAAACATGAAATCAATCCATTGCATGTAGAGGACTTTGTTTAAAACGGGTGAATTTCTTCCCCTGTATGGGACTTCCCCCTGGGGGGGCATGCAGAAAGGTAGAGGGGTGGTGTAGGTTATGGGGTCAGACTTTGTAAAAGTATTGCTTCCGTCCCTCTCCTCGCTTGAACCAGGGACCCTCTAAACACATCGAAAAGTCACCCTCGAAGCATCGTTACCCATCGCTCCAAAAAGACGCGGCCCTTGCGGAGTAGGGGAAAACCTTTTATTTTTTATTAACAACAAATCAATACAGGAAGTACATGTGGAAACATAAGTATATATGAATAATATACTATGGACAATTGGGCTAGGGGGTACAATATCACATTACACAAGGACCTTAAGGGACATACATACACTTATAATTCTAACAGCTTTTTTGTTAGTAGAGTATTTAATTGTCTTAAAATATAGTTCAATTTCTTTTTGTAAGTTAAGAACATTTGTTTTTGTTTTTTTGTAAATTTACATTTGTGAATATGAAATTTGGCCAAAAGAATAATTAAATTAATTACATAAAAATGTTTCATCTTATTTCTATCATAGGTCAAGAATCCAAGCAGTGCATCTCTCCACAATAGTTTAAGATCTTCATAAATGTGTTCAATTATAAATCTACTGATGCCTTGCCACAGTTTTCTTACATGAATACAATGCCAAAAAAGATGCAACACTGTTTCTGGGTGGTCATTACAAAAGGAGCAATTTGAGTTAATGTTTTACCTTAAAATTCTTCATATTGTGGTTGGTTGGCAGGATAATATTTATGAATAATTTAAAGGAAACTTCCTTCATTTTGTTAACAAGTAGGTATGTGTGAACCAACATCCAAACTTCTTTTCCAACAGATATTATAAATAAATCCATCTCACTAAGGCATAGATAGATACAACATCCTGCTGAAACAAGGTTCATATCGCTCTGTTGTTGAATGGACCAAAAGAGAAACAAATCTTTCCTACTGATGAGTCAACAGGGTCAACGGAAGGTAGGCTCTGAGGGTCAGGTCTTGACACATTCCTGAATAATAAAGCAAAACCTGAGGGAATGGCATCTAAAACAATTGCAAAATCTGTAGGTGCTACAGGGACCTTGTAAAGTGATACAAATTCCTTATAACTGAGTAAAAGACCCTCTGCATTTACCAGTTGTCTCACCAATAGGATAGTAATTCAGAACCAATATTCTAAAAACAAAGTATTTTTTATACAATATATCTCAATTATTCCATATATAATATCTGTGTGGAGAAAAATTATGCTTATAAATTAAGGACCATGACAAGAAAACCTGCTGATGAAAAGCAGAAAGTTTCACTGGAACTTTGCCAATATTATAATTGCAAACCAACATGAAGTTAAGGCCACCAAAAGTAGAGAAGACATGATGAGGAATACAATTCCACATAGAAGTGGGTCTTCTTAGGAATTGTTTTATCCAATTGATCTTAAAAGTATTTTTTAAGGTAGTGAAGTCCAGAAAATTCAGCCCACCAATCTCGTAAGTGTTCATTACAACAGTTTTCCTAATGTAATGTTTACGGTTTCTCCACAGAAAGTTGAAAAGCATCTGGTCTATCTCCTTGCTTATTTTACTGTCAAGATATAAAGATAGAGCACCACATGTTAGTCTAGAGATACCTTCAGCCTTGGTTATTAGGAATCTTCCTTTTAAAGATAAGTCCCTCTGTAGCCATTGATTTGGCTTCTTCTGGGTTTTTTTAATAAGAGGATTAAAATTTAGTAAGCATCTAGACTTCTGATCCTTTGTAGTGGTTATACCTAAATATGTAAGTTCTTCTTTTACTGGAATACCATAATATGAAGGTGTCACACAATCTTTGACAGCTATGAGTTCACATTTATTAATGTTAAGATATAGACCAGATGCTTTGGAAAAGGATTGTATCACATTGATTGATATGGGAATTTGGTTAGCGTCTTTCAGAAAAAGTGTAGTATCGTCAGCCAGCTGGCTTATAATAATTTCTTTACCAGCTATGGAAATACCTTGTACAGGACTATTATTTAAAGAATTTGTAAGAAGTTGGGTGGTTAATAAAAACAGGTATGGAGAGATAGGACAACCTTGCCTAATTCCTCTCTTTAACTCAAATCTAGGTGAGGTGCCATATTTCAATTTGATAGAGCTGTTGCCATTGTATAGAGCCTTACAGAAAAAATCCCCAAAGCCAAGTCTCTCAAGGGAGTAGAAGAGGAACTGATGCTCTACTGTGTCAAATGCTTTATAAAAATCTAAAAATAATATGAAGCTAGCCTCGGTTATTAGGTCTGAGTAGTCAAGTATGTCTAATACTAGTCTGACATTGTTAGAAATATGTCTGTTCCTCATAAAGCCAGACTGTGTTTCATCAATGATTGCATTCAGGACTTCTTTAATTATTTTTGCAAGTGGTAAGGCTAATATCTTATAGTCATTATTAATTAAGAAGACAAATTGGACGCCAGTTATCAATGAGCAGCACTTCTTTTTTAGGCTTAGGTGTCAGTGTTATTAACCCCTGACTCATTGTGAGGGACAACATTGTTTTTAATACTCTCTAAAAATACTTCAAATAGGGAGCTACTTGTTCTGGAAGTAATTTGTAAAATTCTGATATAATTCTATCAACACCTGGTGATTTTATTGTTCTTTAGATGTTTGATAGACTCTATAATCTCTTCAACTTTGATGGGTTCATCACACTGTTTATATTCTATATCACTGATAGAGTGAACATTATTCAGTGAGTCAAAAAACATATCTGTGGATTCCTGACAGTACATAGAGCTATACAACTTTCTGTAAAAACTGCTACAATATTTAGCAATTCATTTTTGGTCATCTGTAATAACACCATCGATGTTTAACTTATGGATAGTGTTATTTTTAGAAGAACATTTCTGAAGTCTAAAGAAGTAGGATGAATTCTGTTCTCCCTCAATCCATTTTTTTTCTAGATCTAATAAAGGCTCCTTCTGCTTTTAATCAATATATATTATCCAGTTTATTTTGTAACTCAATTAGTTCCATATTCTCCTCCCCGAGAGGCCGACTGGGGACCTCTGAGAAAGGGAAGTTATCCTAATGATCACCTTTTCCTCCTCAGCTCTTCTGGTCTTAGCAAGATTACTACCATATTTTCTAAAGTATTTGGACACCTCAAATTTAAAGGGCTCCCAGTTCTTGCAATAAGATTTTTCTCCACAAGCCCTTTACCAAAAGTGTGAAAGCAGATATTTAACCTCAAACTTAACTGTATCATGTAATAGTAAGGAAACACCTATTTCCGAAGTCTCAGATCTAGTGACGTCACCGATTGAAACGCTATTGGCGCGCACAGCCAAGTACCCCTGACTGCAGTGTGCAATTCACTCTGTGGTCAAGGGCATTTCCGCACCGCTAACTAGCTAGCCATTTCACACCGGTTACACTCACCCCCTTCTTTCCGCATCAACCAGTGATCCGGGTCAACAGCATCAATGGGATCAACTTTTTTTATACGACTACGGGTGAGAACCATTTTTTAAAACTACAAATCGCTTTTGTGAGGATTGAAAATATGCTTGGCCTATCATGAGGGTGTCTGTGTATGTTAAAAGCAACATTTTCCAACATATGATGTGACTAGCGGAAAGGCTGTGGCTGGCCTTGGTATAGGCAACTATCATGAATTGTGGGAGATACGTACAGCACGTAGGCAGTTAAACAGACTGTTTTTTGTTAGAACTCAAACTTAATAACAGAAACTAGATATGTGATAACGGTATCTAGGGAATGAGCGCATAGATACTCTACACAGCAACAGTTACATCTATCAACTGGAGTGCCCGGGGGCTACAACAATAGGCTGGGTGAGTCTAAACCACACCCAGTCTCTACTCTGTGACAGGCCGGCTCAGAAGCAGGAACTACCTCTGTTCAGAGTATATTATAATATCTTTGTCAGGAACGGTTCAGTTCTCTGTTTGCCCTGCGAGGTGGGACAGAGAGCCCGTATATACGAAAATTGCATTTACCACTTATTGCTTAGCTAATAAAAAAATACATTGTATACAATCGGTGACGCAATGTCATATTTATCCTGATACCAGATTCGAATTGACGCAACCCTAACACTTTCTACCGGGATAGAAACAATTGTGTGAGAACTTCGTCTAGGTGTTGTCTTTTTTCTTGTCAAATTCCTGCCAAAAGTTAGGTGACCTAAGCGCTTCCAAATATGGAGTTGCAGGTTTGCCATATGTCATGTTTGCACATATCTCTCCAATGTGCAAATCTTTATGGCATTCATTTTACTTAAGGCCCTCAATTTACAAATCAAAAGGTGTTTGTGGATAGTGAATTGCATGTGGATAGCGATTTACATTTGGCATGATATTGATCCCATATTGGCGCCCCCTGACAACGTAATTTTACACGGCTGACTACGAATCATTAGATTGTAGGTTCGACTCCTGGCTATCTAATACATTTTTCACTTCCCAACTGGTCTTTAGGTAGATAGGAATAATCTAAATGTACTTTTGGACGTGCAACATTTATATAAAAAGCTCCCCACCTAGCACGATTAGTCAAATTAATCAAAACAACTCATAATCAGAATCCTTCTTTCCATCCAGGTGGTCCGAGTTTGTGGTGTGCAACAGGAAGTCCAACAGGATATCTGTCTGTCTAGCTGGGATATCTTCTGTCTGGGACAAGAGCATAAAACCGCTGCAGCTGTATACTAGTCTCTACATATTCATTGTTATTTACACATGTTGAGTTAGTGGGATGTAGGTACTGGGCTTGGTGAAAGATGGGATAAATACATTACAAAACACAGCTGTAAAATGGTTTATAACACTGCATTTCCATAAACATTTCACGTCAGAGCTTTTGTGCAGCCTGAGTCAGAAAGTAAATTAGTTTAGTATTTACACTATTGTTCAGACTAGTTTTCCCTCCAAGTAAAGATGCATTTTAATTACCAATCAGTCGAAGCAAATAATTCAAGGGCAGTAACAAAACATTTTTATTACGAAGAACACAGATGCTATGTCCTAATACACTCTAAAGCACTCTTTCCCCGCCACCCCACCACCATGACAACTGATCTGACAGGAGCTGAACTTTTTCTACCAACCTTCTTTCCCCTAAAAAAAAATACTTCTCAAATCAGTTGTCACTCAGGAGGATTATGACAAAATGAAGCTATTTAATTGAATTGGGACACAGCCTAGGATGGGGTTGAGGAAGGGGAGGGGGTTCCCAAGGCACAAGTGGGCAGCAGTTGGGGATTTACTCAGTAGGGGTCAATGAAGGGGTAGTGTGGATGTCCTGCATCTCTGGGGACGGGCTTCCCATCAACCTGCAACAACAATTGGAAAAATGTCACAAGCTAGCCAGCAGTCGGGCATAGAATCTTCTGATCCGTAGTCAGACGTGTAATCCATTGCCCCACTAGCCCACTGACAACTGCTATGGTAGAATATAAACAGAGACACTACATTTTGGTTGCTTAATTCAACCAACTGATTACATACAGCATATATAGTATTAGCTCTCTATGAAACATTTAGCCATTGTGAGCTGGCTATCACATAACCCATAGAACTTCAATAACATTCTCTGGTCTCACATCCATTGTACACATGTACCAGTAGAGGGAGCTCTAAAGTCACTCACTGTGATGGTTGGTACAATGTAGCGCCAGCCTTTGTTCAATGCTGTTATACACTTCATCTCTTCTGCTGCAAGGGTAAAGTCAAACACCTGAGGATACACACGCATTTTAGATTACGAGTCCACTCAGTAGTCAAACAATTACACGATGGGAATTATGAAAACAGTTTTGATGGGTAGAAATAGTAGTAATAGAGCTGTGGTTTCTTGCAGTAGTAGACTGAATTGTGCAGCAATTTACAATTATAGATCGTCATCAAACAGAATAACCCACCTGGATATTCTCTTTGATCCGAGCCTCGGTCACACTTTTAGGGATCGTCACCACTCCTCGCTGCGTCTGCCATCTAGCAAAGAGACAAGATGTACATGGTTTGGTTTGAGACCAAATAGGTTACATGAAAAGCAAGATCTAATCACTAGACCATATGAGTGTTTTATTAATTTATTTTAGGAATTATTGTGCTAAATTCAGGAGGTCTTGATATATCGTACTGATACATTTATTTTGCCTACCTAAAGAGAAATTGGCATATTGAAAAAAGTTACGATTTAAACAGGAGTCGAATCTAGAATCTTTTGATCCGTAATCAGACACATTGTTATCCATTGTGCCACTAGCCCGCAGATTGGGTCAAGGCAAGGTGTGTGGTTTTGTTTGTTTATTTATTTTACACCTGTTTCACTGTACAGATGCAAGAGGATGGGTTCATCACCTCTGGGGATGCTGGGTTATCATTGAGTAAAGAGTACTAGGCTAGAACATTATATAACATTACTCACCTAATGATAATTTGTGCTGGGGACTTGTTGTACTTCTTGGCCAAGGTGCTGATGGCTGGTTCATCCAGGAGGACGGGCTCGTCAGGATGCTTCCATGCCCGATCCGGTGACCCCAGTGGGCTGTACGCTGTCATCACCAGGCCCCTGTCCCGGCAGTGTTGCAGCAACAACACCTGAGCCAGATACGGATGGCTTTCCACCTGAATAACAGAAACAGAAACCACAACTGTCAGCGGGCTAGCAATGGATGACTATGGATCAGAATATTCTAGGTTTGACTCCTGTCTAGCTCTTAAACTGTTTCAATATTTTACCAACTGATCTTTAGGTAAGGAGGAATAATGTACACACAGCACATACCACATATCAAGACCTCCCTACCTAGAAAAACTCGAACCAAACAAAAACAAACTCGTATGTTCTAATATTTAACTGTCAACAAACAAACACTTGCTGTATTTCTGACAGGGACACGAAGAGACAGTAGGGGGAGGGTTGTATGCAAGGATATTGGAGGAGCGATGGACTGAGAAGACTGGTTGTGGTAGTGACAAACATACAAACGCCACCCCTTTCAGCGGGCTAGTGGCACAATGGATAGTGCGCCTGATTACGGATCAGAAAATTCTAGATTTGACTCCTTGCTCCTGAGTGTCACTACAGACCCTGGTTCGATCCCGGGCTGTATCACAATTGGCTGTGATCGGGAGTCCCATGGCCCAGCGTCGTTAGGGTAGGGGTCTACAATTACAATTATTAGCCAGGTTAGGCCGTCATTGTAAATAAGAATTTGTTCTTAACTGAAATTCTGAACTGACATGCCTAGTTAAATAAACAAAAATAGTTTCTCAACTGATCTTCAGGTAGGTAGCTAGCAGGGTTTCCGTTAGCTGATAACAGCCGGCTTTAAGCCGTTTAATGCTTTTTAGCCTATTCATTGATTGGAACACCAGTTGATGGAAATACATTTGACCAGTCATGCTTATTGGTCTATGGGTTAATTTGCATAATTTTGTGGAATATTTATTCGTTATGCATCTTATGTATCTCATGCACAGCATACAGATACAGAGCCTTCAAGCAGAAAATCTGTCAGACATGGTTAAGTGCAATAATTCTAATTGCAACTGTGTGAAAAATAGCTAATATTTGTATTTCTCAGCCGGTAATTGAGGCATTTTTCCCCATTTGCCACTCAAATGCATAGTCAACGGAAGGCAGGCTTCATCAGCGCATCACACCTCTTTGGATGAGCTGGTGGCAGTATGCATTTTTAAAACATATAGCTACTTAAATTGTTTGAAACTTGAATGTTTTACAAAATATTAGGAGGCATGTTTTACCTTGCTTCAAAGTAGCCTAGGCAAAATCTTAGCATATCCGTGGAGGCAATTATTTTATATAGACTTCCATATGCCATTGAAACCAGTAGCCTATCTCTCTCATGTTCTTTTGTAGTCCTATAGCCCATCTTATTGGCACCAACTGAGAGCATCGGCTATATCCCCGGTGAGTGTGCACTGTGCATACTCACTCGTTATTGTTGAGTCAGTGCCTCTTAAGTTTTTGAACAATAATTTCCTCCTCCAGTTTAGATGGATGGAAAATTGCTTCCCCAAACTTGAAAGTCATGCGCCGCCTAAGCATACAGTAGGCTAATGATTTTTCTGTTTGTTACTCATCTTGTTCGCTGAGGAAAAGTAAATGGACAGTTATACCATTTTCAACATGTGCAGTAAGGACACAACTCATTGCATCCTCGACTTACATGTTCTGTTAAGATGAATTATATCAAATGTGATTTCTATCATTCTGAGCACCGTGGGTGGAAACCCTAATCAGGTTACGCACCCAATGTATATGGGTCTGGTACATTTCTCAACTGTCCGGTAAATTAAAATGCATTTTCATAATCGAAATCCTGGTAGCTAGGTACAATGTACGCACAGTCAACACATCTTCTCCTTACCTGAAGCACAGTGGGTTTGATGTTGGCTACAGACAGCACGTCGTCTATCTGTCTGCTGTTGAAGTTGGACAGGCCGATAGCCCTGATCATGCCCTTTCCCACCAGCTTCTCCATGGCAGCCCAAGTCAGCTTGTAGTCGATGTCGTCATACAGCAGGGTGCCGTCCTCTGACTTAGGGAAAGGAGCGTCACCTTGTCTGTGGGAAAGGTAAGGAGAAGTACGGGCACAATGTTACCACTGAACAGTAGGATGCCCATACAGTTTGTTACACAACCCCTGTAATGTGAATTGATCATTGTTAAAATTATTACAGCAAGTTTAATACCCAGATTGAAATTAATTTAAAAAGGAAATTCTGCTAGTGTCTGGCAATCCTATAAATGTTTTACTGTATCATGTTCAGTGAGGCTAGTGCCTCTCCAGAACCCATGATGGAGGCTACTCACTGGAAAGCGTAGGGCCAGTGAATGAGGTAGAGATCCAGGTACTCCAGCCTCAGCTCCTTCAGTGTCTTAAGCAGAGCAGGCTCAACATCCTCTGGGTGATGCTGTGTGTTCCACAGCTTAGAGGTGATAAACACATCCTCTCGCCTCAGGGCCTGTAAACAGAGACAGGTGTAAACAGAAACACACCCCTTTACTTGACCCCATCATCGGGCTAAAGGTGTAAACAGAAACACACACATCTTTACTTGACCCCATCGTCGGGCTAGTGGCACAATGGATAACTTGTGTGACAAGTCCCAAAAAAGAAATATATAATAAATATACATACATACAGTTGAAGTCAGAAATGTACATAAATTACGTTGGAGTCGTTAAAACATTTTTCAACCACGCCACAAATTTCTTGTTAACAAACTATAGTTTTGGCAAGACGATTTGGACATCTACTGTGAGCATGACACAAGTACTTTTCCAACAATTGTTTACAGACAGATTATTTCACTTATAATGCATTGTATCACAATTCCAGTGGGTCAGAGGTTTGCATACACTAAATTGACTGTGCCTTTAAACAGCTTGGAAAATCCCAGAATATGATGTCATGGCTTTAGAAAATTCTGATATGCTAATTGTAATAATTTGAGTCAATTGGATGTGTGCCTGTGGATGTATTTCAAGGCCTACCTTCCAACTGAGTGCCTCTTTGCTTGACATCATGAGAAAATCAAAAGAAATCAGCCAATACCTCAGAAAAATAATTGTAGACCTCCACAAGTCTGGTTCATCCTTAGAAGCAATTTTCAAATGCCTGAAGGTACCACATTCATCTGTATAAACAATAGTACGCAAGTATAAACACCATAGGACCACGCAGCCGTTATACCACTCAGGAAGGAGACGCGTTATGTCTCCTAGAGATGAACGCACTTTGGTGCGAAAAGTGCAAATCAATCCCAGAACAACAGCAAAGGACCTTGTGAAGATGCTGGAGGAAACAGGTACAAAAGTATCTATATCCACAGTAAAACGAGTCCTATATCAACATAACCTGAAAGGCTGCTCAGCAAGGAAAAAGCCACTGCTATAAAACTGCCTTAAAAAGGCCAGACTACGGTTTGCAACTGCACATGGGGACAAAGATCATACCTTTTTAGTTATGTATGTAACAAGTGTTGGTCCCATTTTTCATGAGCTGAAATAAGAGACATTTTCCATTCGCACAAAAAAAAATCTGGCATATCAAGAAGCTGATAAAACAGCATGATCATTACACAAGAGCACCTTGTGCTGAGGACAATAAAAGGCCACTCTAAAATGTGCCGTTTTGTCACACAACACAGTGCCACAGATGTCTCAAGTTAAGGGAACGTGCAATTGTCATGCTGACGGCAGGAATGTCCACCAGAGCACTTGCCAGAGAATTTAAATGTTAATTTCTTTACCATAAGCCGCCTTCAATGCCATTTTAGAGAATTTGGCAGTATGTCCAACCGGCCTCAACTGCAGACCACGCATCAGCACGCCAGCCCAAGACCTCCACATCTGGCTTCTTCACCTGCGGGATCGTCTAAGATCAGCCACCTGGACAACTGATGAAACTGTGGGTTTGCACAAATGAAGAATTTCTGCACAAACTGTCAGAAACCATTTCAGGGAAGCTCATCTGCGTGCTCATCGTCCTCCCCAGGGTCTTAAACTGATTGCAGTTTGGTGTCGTAATCAACTTCCGTGGGAAAATGCTCACCTTTGATGGCCACTGGCACGCATCTTCACGGATGAATCCCAGTTTCAACTTAACCGGGCAGACGGCGTGTAGGGAGTCTTGTGGGTGAGGGGTTTGCTGATGTCAACGATTTTTACACGCTATGCGCTTCAGAACTCGGCGATCCCGTTCTGTGAGCTTGTGTGGCCTACCACTTTGTGGCTAAGCCGTTGTTGCTCCTAGATGTTTCCACTTCACAATAACAGCACTTACAGTTGCCCAGGGCAGCTCTAGCAGGGCACTACTTTGATGAAATGACTTGCTGGAAAGGTGGCATCCTATGACAGTGCCACGTTAAAAGTCACTGAACTCAATTTTATACACCTGTCAGCAAATGCAATAACGAATCAACCCATTTTGAAGGGGTGTTCACATACTTCGGTACACACGTGTGTGTGTGTGTTTGGAAGCAGCAGCGCGCTGATATATATATATATGACTACAGCTCAGCGTTCAACACCATAGTGCCCTCAAAGCTCATCAATGGTAAGGTTAGGTAACAACACATCCACCATGCTGATCCTCAACACAGGGGTTCCTCAGAGGTACGTGCTCAGTCCCCTCCTGTAGTCCCTGTTCATGCATGACTGCACGGCCAGGCACGACTCCAACACATTAAATTTGCCGATGACACAACAGTGGTAGGCCTGATCACCGACAACGACAAGACAGCCTATAAGGAGGAGGTCAGAGACCTGGCTGTGTGGTGCCAGGACAACAACCTCTCCCTCAACATGATCAAGACAAAGGAGATGGTTGTGGACGACAGGGAAAAGAGGACCGAGCACACCCCCATTCTCATCAACAGGGCTGCAGTGGAGCAGGTTGAGAGCTTCAAGTTCTTTGGTGTCCAGATTACCAACAAACTAACATGGGCCAAGCATTCCAAGACAGCCGTGAAGAGGGCACGACAAAACCTATTCCCCCTCAGGAGACTGAAAAGATTTGGCATGGGTGCACAGATCCTCAAAAAGGTCCTACAGCTGCACCATTGGGTGCCTTGCGGTCGGACTACAGAGGGTAGTGTGAACGACCCAGTACATCACTGGGGCCAAGCTTTCTGCCATCCAGGACCTCTATACCAGGCGATGTCAGAGGAAGGCCCTAAAAATTGACTCCAGCCACCCTAGTCATAGACTGTTCTCTCTGCTACCACACAGCAAGCGGTACCAGAGTGCCAAGTCTAGGTCCAAGAGGCTTCTAAACAGCTTCTACCCCCAAGCCATAGGACTCCTGAACATCTAGTCAAATGGCTACCCAGACTATTTGCAGTGCCCCCCCTCACACCACTGCTACTCTCTGTTGTCATCTATGCAGTCACTTTAACAACTCTACCTACTAACTCATAACCAGTGCCCCTGCACATTGACTCTGTATCGGTACCCCCCCTGTATATAGTCTCGCTATTGTTATTTCACTGCTGCTCTTTAATTACTTGTAACTATTATCTCTTATTCTTATCTGTACTTTTTGAAACTGCATTGTTGGTTTGGGGCTCGTAAGTAAGCATTTCACTTTAAGGTCTACTACACTTGTTGTATTCGGCACATGTGACTAATACAATTTGATATGTACAGTGCCTTCAGAAAGTATTCAGACCCCTTGACATTTCCACATTTTGTTACATTACAGGCTTATTCTAAAACGGATTAAATAAATACATCTCAGCAATATACACACAATACCCCATAATGACAAAGCAAAAACAGTTTATAAATTTGTGCAAATGTATAAAAAATAATTATATACTTTATTTACATAAGTATTTAGACCCTTTGCTTATGAGACTCATTTGAGCTCAGGTGCATCCTGGGAGAAAAAACAAATCCATTTTAGAATAAGACTAACTTTAAAAAATGTGGAAAAATTCAAGGGATCTGAATACTGTTCATTCTAAATAGTATAATCTAATCTGTTCAAAACAGTGGCAGCAAATGCTGCAGTTGTCATTCAGTTTGACATTCAAAGTGAAATGTGTATTTATGCTGTTGTTCAAATGCACAGATCGATTTATATATCGTCTGAAACTACCAGTAGTTTGAAAACTTGGCACCATTATTCTGTCATACTGCTTTGTTGACAACTCCAACCACCTCACACCCCGGGTATTCAGCCAATCAGCAGCTACCACTGGACTAGCACATCTCTGTCCTTCTCAGTATCTCCCGATGATGCCACATTGATAAGCCTTAGATACCATACTCGTAGCTCTGGGCCAGGGTGTTAAGTGTTTGCTTGAGCCTTCTTCAACAACCATTAAATAAGACGACGACTCAAGCCGCATGTAACGCCCTGGACCAGAGCTACCATGTTCCTTGCTGTTGGCTTACTTTGTCAGGGCCAAGTGTCTCCTGCAGAGCCTCACCAATCTCCACCTCATTGCCATAGATGGCAGCACAGTCGATGTGACGGTAGCCAGCCTGCAAAGCCCACACCACTGCCTGTTTTACCTGGAATACAGCACAACCCAAGACGACAGCCATTGTTACAAAGACCCCAACAGCAAGCCCATATTGATAGTACACTCCATTTTGATAAAAACCTGAAATTAGTAGGGATAAATATTTGATCCAAAAGATTAATGGTTAATCAATCACGTGTGAGGCACCTACCTTGCCAGGTTCGCTCTTCCATGTTCCTAGACCGAGGAGAGGCATTTTCCGCCCGGTGTTGAGAACTGCAAAGTCATTTTTACCTGCCACTGCCATGTGTACCTGAAAGACAGGGCAGATGCCACAGCCGTTGGGATATTCACATTGAGAATCTCAATAGTGTTAAGTAACTATTATTGTGTCCTCTCCATGATCATGTTGAAAACCTAACCAGTACGTACCTTCACCTGCGGGTGGTAAAGAAAGGGAGACAATGAAAGGAACCAAATATCCTGCCCAGCACTCCTCCTGGCCTGATCCTCCTGCCTCTGGTTCATAGAACTTCTGACTGTCAGCTAATTTCGATTAACCAGAACTAAAGGCTTGCGTAATTGGCCAGCTGCTTAATTACAGTTCTATGGTACCAGTTAGGTTTACATAGATCTGTCCACAAGAGAGTAACTGTCAGCGAGCTGCTGTTTCCACAGACGCACGAGATTTGAGTCCACACCTGGACCGTCTCAGTCACTGGTCTAGAACTACTTCCTTCGCCATGCAGTTGAGTTTAGTCATCTAGAATCACTAGCTACAATAGGCTAGCCTATTGCACCTTTTCTTAGCTAATACTCCATACTCGAAATAAGACCCGCTTCTTATTTCTCGTATGACTCTTAAAAATCAAGGTGTGCAATCGGAAGCCGGCTGCAGTTAAACAAAGCCTGTCTGCAATCAACTTGCAATAAACGAGGTAGGGTGGACAACTATAACTGTTGCGGTCTGTCAGATTTACAATGCCAGTTATTAGGCAATCCTCCAACAAACGGTCACGCAATGGCACTGCATCGTGCAATAACCATGAATACTGGAATAAGCAACCCAAATGTCAGTACATGATGATGTTTTCGGTGTCATTTAATTTCACTGACATTCCCTTCGCCTACATTACGTTTAACGTAATGTATCTCTTTAATCATCTCACCTGTTTTACGTTACATTTGACACGATTGAGAACAGAATCTATTCCAATGATATTTTATTTGCAGATTTTCTACCCACTTCCACCTACGGTCATTTATATCAAAACAATACACTGCCATAACAAAACGACAAGCAGCTGTATTCAAACAGTTCCCACTTACTGTTATAGGTATCAATCTGTAAAACAACCTATATAATCTTCAACGGCCCGGTCACAAATATAAAATAATTAGCTGTTTAAAAAATCTGAATTCATTTTGCTAAGATTTCCGTTTCCGGGGTTTGATCGCATTTTTCTCCTGATGCAGTCGAGTTATAATGCCGCGTTCAAAAAAACTGGGAATTCACAAAAAGCAAGATCCGAATGGGAAAACTGATTTGAACTGTCATCCAACTCGAGCCTCTTTCTAGAGCTCCGATTTTCCAACCTGAAGATCACTGATTTGAACTCGGAAAAACGAGGTCAAATCTTGACGTCAGTGACCCCCAGGCCGGAAAGTTGGAGCTCTCGAAAGAGGCCAGAGTTCCCGACTTGGATTTCCGAGTTGTATGAGCATTAAAACGATTTTACCAGCTGGAGTTATTTTCCACCCGTTTTTTCGAGTTCCCAGTTGATTTGAATGCGGCATAAAGAACGATCGTAGACTGTCCACAGATAGGGCTCATTTGTCTCCGCTGTGCAAGGAACAGGAAGTGGTCATGGGTAGACGGGATCCAACTTTTGTCTTTGCTAGAAGGGTCCAATATTTGTCAAATTAACTTCAAATTTGACTTTTCGTTTTACGCTTCGAACACACCGACTGTGTTTTGCGTTTTGATTCATCAGAAGTACATTCATTTCCAATGGAACCTTGCGTTTGCCTTGCAGCATGGATTTATCGAACGTATGCATCAAATTGTATGCGTGGACTTACTTGACCGAAAGCAGCAAAATGTGAATGTTGAATTTTTGATGCACACATATCCAGTAAACAAATGTGGGATAACATAATAAAGACAGTTTGACTAGAATTTCTTTAAATGTTTTATTCATTTATTTGCCAAGTATATAATTTTTTCGATGACATCCACAAATTAATTATGAGAGCCTATAATATAATTTCCCGAAATTATTGCGAAATGCAATAATAAATAGTCAACAATGAGACCAACGTTGAGGAAGTTGGTCTTGATCGCGCCTGTTGGGTCGGGACCAGCCCCGCCGAAAGCAGAGGTCTAGAGATGGTTAAAGTCCCGAAAGCAGGCAGGGGAGTTCCACGGTCTCATTCAAGAGCTTCGACTGTTTGGAGAGGAATTTCGTCAGGACCGAAGCCAGGTCGATCACCTGCTCCAGATGGTTGGAGCCAGGATCGCCCGGGAGTCCATCAGCCCAGTTGAACGCCTGACGATTTGTCTCCGGTAAGTTCAATTCAAGTACATTTTTAAAGCATTTGATACCATAATTGATTGATATTTGATACATTGTTTTTATGTGCAACCTAGCTAGCTAAAGGGCTCTCCAGTTAAGAGTCCCTATTTGACATCAGATATCCTTTTACAGAATGTTCATTAGGACTATAACTTTTCCCAAAGTTGGTTTATAATCCTTTTTAATTATGCAATGTTACCAAATGAAAATAAAGTTGAGGTGCCTCAGCGAGCTGAGATAAGGGGGGACTTTACCTAGCAGGGTCTTGTAGATGACATGGAGCCAGTGGGTGGATATAATACAGTGGGGCAAAAAAGTATTTAGTCAGCCACCAATTGTGCAAGTTCTCCCACTTAAAAAGATGAGAGGCCTGTAATTTTCATCATAGGTACACTTCAACTATGACAGACAAAATGAGAAAAAATTATCCAGATAATCACATTGTACGATTTTTAATGAATTTATTTGCAAATTATGGTGGAAAATAAGTATTTGGTCAATAACAAAAGTTTATCTCAATACTTTGTTATATACCCTTTGTTGGCAATGACAGAGGTCAAACGTTTTCTTTAAGTCTTCACAAGGTTTTCACACACTGTTGCTGGAATTTTGGCCCATTCCTCCATGCAGATCTCCTCTAGAGCAGTGATGTTTTGGGGCTGTTGCTGGGCAACACGGACTTTCAACTCCCTCCAAAGATTTTCTATGGGGTTGAGATCTGGAGACTGGCTAGGCCACTCCAGGACCTTGAAATGCTTCTTACGAAGCCACTCCCTCGTTGCCTGGGTGGTGTGTTTGGGATCATTGTCATGCTGAAAGACCCAGCCACGTTTCATCTTCAATGCCCTTGCTGATGGAAGGAGGTTTTCACTCAAAATCTCACGATTTATGGCCCCATTCATTCTTTCCTTTACACTGATCAGTCATCCTGGTCTCTTTGCAGGAAAACAGCCCCGAAGCATGATGTTTCCACCCCCATGCTTCACAGTTGGTATGGTGTTCTTTGGATGCAACTCAGCATTCTTTGTCCTCCAAACACGACGAGTTGAGTTTTTACCAAAAGGTTCTATTTTGGTTTCATCTGACCATATGACATTCTCCCAATCTTCTTCTGGATCATCCAAATGCTCTCTAGCAAACTTCAGACGGGCCTGGACATGTACTGGCTTAAGCAGGGGGACACGTCTGGCACTGCAGGATTTGAGTCCCTGGCGGCGTAGTGTGTTACTGATGGTAGGCTTTGTTACTCTGGTCCCAGCTCTCTGCAGGTCATTTACTAGGTCCCCGCGTGTGGTTCTGGGATTTTTGCTCACTGTTCTTGGGATCATTTTGACCCCACGGGGTGAGATCTTGCGTGGAGCCCCAGATCGAGGGAGATTATCAGTGGTCTTGTATGTCTTCCATTTCCTACTAATTGCTCCCATAGTTGATTTCTTCAAACCAAGCTGCTTACCTATTGCAGATTCAGTCTTCCCAGCCTGGTGCAGGTCTACAATTTTGTGTCTGGTGTCCTTTTACAGCTCTTTGGTCTTGGCCATAGTGGAGTTTGGAGTGTGACTGTTTGAGGTTGTGGACAGGTGTCTTTTATACTGATAACAAGTTCAAACAGGTGCCATTAATACAGGTAACGAGTTGAGGACAGAGGAGACTCTTAAAGAAGAAGTTACAGGTCTGTGAGAGCCAGAAATCTTGCTTGTTTGTAGGTGACCAAATACTTCTTTTCCACCATAATTTGCAAATAGATTCATTAAAAATCCTACAATGTGATTTTCTGGATTTTTTTTCCCTCAGTTTGTCTGTCATAGTTGAAGTGTACCTATGATGAAAATTACAGGCCTCTCATCTTTTTAAGTGGGAGAACTTGCACAATTGGTGGCTGACTAAATACTTTTTTGTTCCACTGTATGTGGGTGGAATTCAAGTTACACACAATATTGATAATTATTTGGAATTATATTTTAGATTCTTGTCGACAGGGGACTCCTACAGTACCAGTGGATTCAGCTTCCGAGTTGGACGGTCCCCGGTGGCAGGCATTGTCCCCTCTGTAGCACAAGCCATTTGGGACTGTCTGGTTGGTGAATACATGCCTGTCCCCAAGGAGGAAGACTGGAGGGCCATCGCTGCTGAGTTCCTGGAGAGGTGGAATTTCCCCAACTGTCTTGGCTCCATTGACGGGAAACATGTAGTAATCCAGGCTCCACCGTGCTCGGGTTCGCAATTCTACAACTACAAGGGTACATATTCAGTTGTACTCTTGGCTGTAGTAGATGCAATCTACTATTTCTGTGTTGTCGATGTTGGTGCTTACGGCAAGGGAAGGGATGGCGGGACCCTCCGGGACTCTGCCTTCGGCCAGGCACTTCAGGATGGCACCCTGGAGATTCCACCATCACTCACTGGGGCTGAAGACCTGGGACCTGTTCCCCACGTCTTCGTCGATGACAAGGCCTTCCCTTTGAGACCCAACCTCATGAGGCCCTACACTGGACGCCAGCTGCCATTGCCAAAGCCTGTAAGGATCTTTAACAAACGACTGTCCGGGGCAAGGTTAGTTGTTGAATGCACCTTTGGGATTCTGGCAGCCCGGTGGAGAATGTATTGGAGAGTGCTTGGTCTCATCCTCTCAAATGTCAATGCCTGCGTGAAGGCCACATGTGTTGTCTACAACTACCTGCGGAGGTCATTTCAGGAGCCGTTTGGGATGGAGATGGGAACGCCAAATGGTCACCTACCTGATGTCTAACAACGCCCCTAGACAGGAACTCCAGGTGAGGGAGAAGCTGACCACCTACTTCTCATCGCCAGAAGGTGAAGTCCATTGGCAGTATGCCGTGGAGTGAAACTGCTCTTCTAAGAGCCCCCTAACACAAAGATTATTTTAAGAACCATCCACCATTGTCCATAAAATTGCATTTTACATTGGGGTCGGAATGCAATCATGGTTACATTGTGACACCGTGGAGCCGGTGCGAGATATTGGTTGGAAAACATACCTCAATGCAGGGATGGGATATGCCACTATACTCCAAATTTGATGGTGTCTTAATGTAACCATGATTGCATTCCGACCCCAGTGCAGCCCAGTGTAAACAAGCGTAACGGTAGAGTTGGTAACTTCTGGCAAGGCCAGTGGTTTCCATCTGTGGTGAAGTTTTCCCTAAACCAATGCTTATGACAAATCCAGCTCCAGAGCCAGCCATAGATCAAGCTGGTTAATCTTTGGAATATGGTGTAGTAAAAAACAAACAAGCAACAACAGATGACTAGCTAGATAAGGTTAGCCAGATAACTAGCTAGATAAGGTTAATGCTAGCTCGCTACAGTGATAGCTGTCAGTGCCCTACTTGATGTTTATCAACTCCATGTGGAGATTCCCACACTCAATTTGTGAATATGTATAATTAGCAGTGGAGGCTGCTGAGGGGAGGATGGCTCATAATAAAGGCTGGAACCGAGCAAGTAGAATGGTATCAAATACCGGAAATGGAATGGCATCAAACCATGTGCTTGATGTATTTGATAGCATTCCACTAATTCCGCACCAGTCAATAACACGAGCCCGCCTATACCAATTAAGATCCACAAACCTCCTGTGAAGTAACCTTCATCATTCTTCCGAAGTCATAAAAAGTCCATCATAAACCATAACCATAAATTTTTGTTTGCACACATTTTGACGATATAGCAAATTTTTTACTTTATGCATGTGTTAACCTCATTCTTCGGAGGTGGAACCTAAACGTGCATTTCCTCTCTTGTACGGGAAACTACATTGAAATAGTGGTGGCAACTTACTCTGGTCATGGTTAGAAGGGATCCCGATTTTGCCTAATTAAAGATGCACTATGCAGAAATCGCTAATTTCCTGGTTGCTAAAATTCGAATAGTTCGCTTAATTTCAATTTATGTGACATAACAAGCATTGAGACTAGAGAATCATTGTACCATCTAAACCGCTGTGAAATATACTGTAGCGACCCGCACAGTGTTGTGTTAGGCTCGTAGGTGGTTGTGTTGTACTTACCAGTACCCAGTGTTCGCGGGGTCCGACATGCCAATCAACCTGCTATCTGCCAATCACGGGAATGCCTGGAATGTTCTGATGCCGGGCATCCTGGTGGTTGGCGGAGTGGCGTGGAGGGGGGTTGGGCAGGGGGACGGAGGATTGAAAGTTAAGACCAGGTTTAGCCTTTGTTCTCTCTCTTACGTCTGGCCTTTACAAGAGAAGGTCACGGTTGGCTTGTGGGGTATCTTTCGTTTATTTGGCGTGGGCTACGGCCAAACAGTAGCCTGTGTAAAGTTGGGTTAAGAAACCGTCAATTCGTAAACTCAACCCTCTGTCTGGAAAATTGTTCCTTTGTGATCTAGTCAGGTCATTAAACCCCAAATATTGTATTTTCAGCTGTTTGAAGCTGGTGTCCAAAAGTAAAAGATGCAAAAACTAAACGTAAGACTGGGAAGCAAAGAAATAGTCCACATAGAACCTATCTATTGCTTCTTAGACTTGCTTTCAACGAGAATTACAGATGTATAACTCGCATGTCTATGTGAATTTACTCGGGTTGCTCAAAAAGTTACATATTGCAGATTTGAAGTCAAAAGTTGAAATGTTTTTGCATTTTAGCAAACCCAACCATTTTCTCAAGACTAATAATTCTAACCTGCTCCGTAAATTCTCCTAACGCTTCGAACACACCTACTGCGTCGAACACACCTACTGCGTCATGCATCACTGCTGCATAACATTTTGCGCAGCTAGGCAACTATACTGATGCAGGTATCTTTTGCAGATGGTCAAATGCGGTTGGACACATGGAGGAGATAATCATTTTCTCAGTATCCTCAAAACCGTGTCTTTTTGACACAACTGCTGAGCGCTACGGGGACATAAACACAACAAAATGCTGCTTGGAGACAAGTGTCCATGATAGTAGGATTGCCAGGTCAGTTGAGTAGTGAGCTTGTGCTAGATGTGGCTAGTTAGCTAGCTAGCTAACCTAGCCAATTTTCTTTTGTGTGTGTGTGTGTGTGTAAGAAATAGTCAAATCCATTATGCTAGTTACTACCCCTGATAACATTACCAAATAATCATGTTTGAAAGAGTGTGAGTGTGTATGTCAGATAAATAGTAATAGAGATGGTAGATACAACCACCGCTGATAATTTGGTCAGATAACCGTGTGTCTATGTGTACAGTAGGTGACATGTCCATGATAGCTATCTAATAACTATAGTTATGCTAGATAATGGTTTGGCTTATCATGTTCATGTCTATGTAGAAGAAGACTGTAGGAGTAAGTGGAGAGGACTCCGGGACAGGTATCAGAGAGAGAGAAGGGCAGAGAAAGAGAAGAAGAGGTCTGTGTCAGCAGCTTCAGGCCAGCAGCCTTGGCACTTCTGCCACATTCTTTCTTTTCTGGATCCATTTATTGTGCCTCGGGCAACGAGTGGCAATTTTACAGCCAGACCCTCTACTACATCATCCACAAGTGTTGTCGCCACCGGTGCATCAAGACCCTCAACGTCACCTACAAGTGTGACCACCGCCTCCACCGGTGCAGCGAGACCCTCTACAACGTCTACATCATCCACAAGTATGACCACCACCGGTGCAGCCATGGAAGATGATGAAATGGAGGAAGCACCTCTGGATCTACGACCACCTGAGATTATTATGAACCTCACGGAGGTGACCACTGAGGACCTTGTTGAACAGGATGTGGCCATGGAGAGAAACAGAGAGAGAAACGAAGAGGAACAACGTCGCCCTACCAGGCGTCATCGGCGGTACTAGCCCCCCAGATCCACTCAACTCATTTCAGCAGAGGCTCCTCCAAGCCGTCGAGAGGGATGCTGCCCAACCTGATGCTCACAGGTAGGAGGATGAAGAGACCCTCTTTGCCATGAGCCTGGTGCCAACACAGAAGAGGCTGCCTCAGCAAAGAAAAGCAACAGTCAAGGATAAAATGTATCAGCTGCTTTTCGAAGCCGAGTTCAATGGTACGTTTTTTTCTCCCCACATCACAGGTAGTGTCATAAGTGTTGCGACAGTGAAGTAAAGTAGGTCATTTTTACAGTATAGTCATGTAGGCTAATTGGTATTTCAGATCAAAGTATTAATGAGGCAAATGTATAGCTGTTGTTTCAGGGTTAGAAAATATCCTAAAACAACAGTTTGCTGTCTAAATATTTGCATGTCATATCTTTTTGATCTGAAATACAAATTCCATGAGTAAACAGCAAGTATTACGAACTTTACCACACTGTTCCAATATTTATGCCACTAACTACACAATCAGTATTTAGTTAACATAAATCTCACCTTTTTTGGTGTTATATTATGTTAAGCTTGAATGTGTTGTTTTTCTCTTCCCTATAAGAAATGGAGTCAATTTAGCTGACCAGCTCACAGGAAGGACAGGAGAGAAGAGATGTCTGGTTGTTGTTTTGACCTCCCTCATTGTACCTTTCTTTTCACACACGTCAGTTCCGTTTAAATTCAGTCAATTCATAAAGTAATTTGTTTATAAAGTCTTAGGATAGCATCCATTATTAGTGTTACATAGATTTCTGAATTGACAGATTTGAAACTCATACACCGGAGAATTCACAGATGCTCTTGTTGGTCTCTTACAAGACTAATGGTGAATATATTTCTTTAATTTAAAACCACTTGAAAACCAGGATGTTGAACCTGTTTGTGAAGTTATGTTCCATCGACTGGGGCCATTTGTTTGTTTAGCTATGTTATGGTTACACATTATTTTAATTTTTTTCAGAGACGGAGACACACACACGCCTCTCCTCCACTCCTCTCTGTACCTCACATCTCCAGTGCCCTGCCCCCTCTCTCTTTATGGCCATGTCTGAAGTTCCCCTACTATGTCTAGGCTTAATGAGTAGTCCCTGTATCGGTCTGCAGTTGTACTCTTGTTGTTCTCTTACAGATTACAGGCTTCACATTAATTTTTTAAATTGTTTTAAACATACACCTCTTTCAATAGTTACATTTAAAAATAAAAATAAACATTTTTACAACACACATACCTGTCATGTTCTTTCCTGTACTTGAATACTTATTAAATTATGTTTCCAAAGTCAGTTGTTGTTTATTAATATCTCATTTAGACTTAATCTGCTTATTTCTTCCCTACACCTTTGCAGATCTAAGACAAAATGAAAGTATAAAACACATTCTCTTCATATTTCTTTATTTTTTTTCACCTGTATTTTGTCAGGCCAGTGAACATGGTGGTAAACTGTACTATTTGTATGGACCCTAGGTTACCTAGGTTACACTTTCCCTTTGTTATCATACTAACTGTATGTCGTATAACCTTAATTAGTGCTTCCGCTCACCTGATGTACCATGCCAGGTGTGTAAATACTGACGTTAATGAGAGAGGGAAAGGGTTAAGGTGTGGTCTTTACTCCCAAATTTCACTTAAATATAACTTCCAAAGATTTTGACTTTGCTACCTAGTGTTATCTCAAGTTTTGTCATCTTCCATAAATTCCGTCCACGAATCCATAGAAATAGTTAAGAAGAATAAGATGAAGCTACGGAAAAATTGATAACTATTGAAAGATAGCTGATATGCATTTTTCTACATTGTAATGGACACGGTGCAACCTTTGGTAGGTATGCTGCTGGCAGGCTTTGGCTGCACTACAGCAAAGCCAAGTTAGCCTGTCTTTCTATTCCTGCTACGTTAGGTTAGCCCTAGCCTCTGCCGAGTCTTAATATAGCTCAGTGTGCTGAGTCCCTAACAACAGGATGATCTGATTTTCAGGGGAAATGGAAAGAGCCTGTGACATGACTTCCACTTTTGGGAGTTAACAAGGCGACACCAAAGAGTATTTGCATATTTTCGTTCTGTGAAGTGCGCATGTGCAAAAATTGATTTGCCCGTGCACTCCTTTTAAAGAATGCAATTTTTGAGACTTTGGCAAAGGGTAAAGTCTACAAAACCTGGTCCACTATGTTCGTAACAGATTCTAGTTTTGGAAACAGAAAACTGTACTGAGATCAAATGTCGCTCCATCTGCTCCCACTACCGGCCACTGGTCTTCCTCTCACCACCATAGGTAGTGAATGGGAAAGCCAACCGGATGCTTCACATTTATACATGTGGTGAAATATTTGTCTCAATCACATTTTATTGGTCACATACACATGGTTAGCAGATATTATTGCAAGTGTAGCAAAATGCTTGTGCTTCTAGTTCTAACAGTGCAGTAATATCTAACAAGTAATCTAACAATTCCACAACAACTACCTAATACACAGAAATCTAAGTAAAGGGATGGAATTAGAATATATACATATAAATATATGGATGAGCGATGACCGAGCGGCATAGGCAAGATGCAGCAGATGGTATAAAAATACAGTATATACATATGAGATGTGTAATGCAAGATATGTAAACATTATTAAAGTGGCATTATTTAAGTGACTAGTGATCTATTTATTAAAGTGGCCAATGATTTCAAGTCTGTATGTAGGCAGTAGCCTCTCTGTGTTAGTGACGGCTGTTTAACAGTCTGATGGTCTTGAGAGAGAAGCTGTTTTTCAGTCTCTCGGTCCCAGCTTTGACGCACCTGTACTGACCTCGCCTTCTGGATGGTAGTGGGGTGAACAGGCAATGGCTCGGGTGGTTGTTGTCCTTGATGATCTTTTTGGCCTTCCTGTGACAACGGGTGCTGTAGGAGTCCTGGAGGGCAGGTAGTTTGCCTCCGGTGATGCGTTGTGCAGACCATACCGACCTCTGGAGAGCCCTGCGGTTGTGGGTGGTGTAGTTGCTGTACCAGGTGGTGATACAGCCCGACAGGATGCTCTCAATTGTGCATCTGTAAACCCTTTGTGAGGGTTTTAGGTGACAAGACTCATTTCTTCAGCCTCCTGAGGTTGAAGAGGCGCTGTTGCACCTTCTTCACCACACTGTCTGTGTGGGTGGACCATTTCAGTTTGTCCGTGATGTGTACGCCAAGGAACTTAAATGTGGATGGTGAGGGTGCTCCCTCTGCTGTTTTCTGAAGTCCACGATCATCTCCTTTGTTTTGTTGACGTTGAGTGAGAGGTTGTTTTCCTGACATCATAAACTCTGAATGAAGGAAAGGAGATATGACTGGCAGTAGCTTTTTCTTGTGGAAAAAATTATTACGCCAACCGTGTAAACTGCCTGGCTGTTAAAGGCAGGGCATTCTAGCTCATTTCTTGCTTTATACATGTGGGTTGACTAACTCACACCACATGTATAGCCCATCTCTTGCTATATCCACGGGGGTTCAGGTTGGCAGGACTTGGGGAAGGCGTGTTAACAACCATGCTTAGTCCTGCAATGGTCACCTCTCGTTAAACTAGCTACTTTGCATAGCTCATTCACCGTGGAACACACTAGAGTCTAGGCAAGATGGCTGTGGCCTGTGCAAGATTTAAAGTGGTGCGACACGTAACTTACTCTCAGGGCAGAACTGCAAACCCGCTGGAGCGAAACATAATCTTACAATAGTGCATGGTAGGCGCAGTCCCCCTACGGCTAAAAACTCGAGGGTTCCGGTGGACAGACAAGTCACAAACAATTAAGACAAACCCTCAGCGCCCCAATACTGGTAGACCAAACCGAGTGTCGCCCAGATTGGTTCACTGTCACCAGTAATACAAACTAAGACAAAACCCAAATGAGATGGCACAAGCCAAACCGAGTTGAGGGACAGCAGAACACCCAGACGGAGAGGCTGGTGGGGCTAGCTAGCTATCTGCACCAAGCTACTGAATAGCTGCGGGTTTATGTCCGCGCTTATACACTAACATAGACCTCTTATCAAGCGAATCCACTCTGGAACGATCATAGAAAAGGAATAGGTCGAAGTAGTGCGATGGCAGCTATTTAAGGGGGTCCGCCGCAGCACTACCCAGTGTACGGGACTAACCGGAAATTCTTACTCAGAATGTATCCTGGCGCGGACGGATACCATATTGGAGTGATCCAATATTGTGCTACATAACAAAGTGAATTCTGCCATATTTATGCATTTTCGCCATTAAGACAGGTTTTGGATTTCTCCTTGACCAAGATGGCTACCATTTTCGCCCCAGTATGGAGCTTTTTGGGTTCATGACATAGCCCCTTTAGTAATTTAATAAGATCTCTATTCTGTGCAAGGCTAGCTAGCCTGTCATCTCAGATGTTTTGTGGGGGGTGTTTTGGGAAAATGGCGGAAGCGGATGTTCTGTTTCAGATGGCGTGTCAAGCGTAGATGAGAGGGAGAAGAATTGGATTACAGTGGCGAATGAAAAAAGTAAAAAGAGAAGTAAGGTGGTAGTGGAAACTAGTAAATCTTTGGATCGATCTTGTTAGCTGGGAGATCCGTTTGAAGTCTCTATTAAAATTGTGGATGTGTTGAATGAGGTGGCGTTGATGACAATAACGAGAAGTGGGCTTATTTTGTTTCTTTGTATTTCTATGGAACTGAAGGAGCATTCTTTGTGCCTCAAGAAGATGTCAGATTGCAATGTGTCGTGTGTGTATCTTCGAAGCAGGGCACCTGTCAAGGGTGTTATATCTTGGGTGGCGCTAGAAGTAAATGCAAAGGATATATGTGAAGAATTGGATCAAGTGGTTGGTGAACAATGACTGACCCGCATGGTAGATGGAGTGTAGAAGACCACTCCAACCATTCTATTATTTTTTTAGATGAAGGGTCTCCCTTCTCACGTGTATTTGGGTTATATGAGATTACCTGTGAGAGCCTTTGTGCCCAAACCCATGCAGTGTGATGAATGTAAATGATTTGGGCATGTGTCAAGTGTATGCAGGAGTATTCTATGCCAGCTGAGCCTAAATGCTGCAATTGTGGTGGTGAACATGGACCCGCATTCCTTTCTTTATTTTTATTTGAGTTTTTACCCCTTTTTCTTCTCAATTTTGTGATATCCAATTGGTAGTTAGAGTCTTGTCTGATCGCTGCAACTCCCCTACGGACTCGGGAGAGGCGAAGGTCGAAAGCCATGCATCCTCCAAAACACGACCCTGCCAAGCTGCACTACTTCTTGACACACTGCTCGCTTAACCCGGAAGCCAGCTGCACCAATGTGTCGGAGGAAACACCGTCCAGCTGGCGACCAGTGTCAGCTTGCAGGCGGCAGGCCCAGCCCGCCACAAGGAGTTGCTAGAGCCCCATGGCACAAGGAAACCCCGGCAGACCAAACCCTTCCAGCCTGGGATCGAACACTGCAATGCAGTGCCTTAGAACGCTGCGCTACTCGGGAAACACACCCACATTTCTGAAGTGTCCTGTTAGGGTGAAGGAGACTGAGGTGGCAAGAATAAGGGCTGTATAGAATTCCTCCTGTCCGGAGGAATTGAGAAGAGTGGAAGAAAGGTGTTGAAGAAGTAGTAGGAGTAGCGATACAAGATGATGTTTCATGTCAACAGGGATCCTGACATTTTGCATGTTAAGAAGGTGGACTTTGTAGCGTTTATTACTTTGGTTATCAACTGCACAGTGCAAACAGAGAGGAAATCTGAGAAAATAGGTTTCATTGTGAGTGTGGATCACTTGTCCAGTTATTGACCAACATTGGTCACCGTTTCAAAGTGTGTTGTCTGTCTTTCGTTACATGGTCATGGCTGTAATGCAGTGTGCCCCAACTGGCGGTTTTATTTGGCCCCCTAACTTTTCTGAGCAAAAATACAAAATGTGTATTTTTTATTGTTGGACATAATAGACTAAAAACACCAGGAAATCAGCTCCAAGTGATTTTAATATAAGACATTTGTTCCAACGTATTCCCACAGATAATAGAGAGAGCTATGTGATCGTATACAAATGTAAGCAAGGTTTGAAATGATTATGTTTTAGTCAAACATTATTGTGAGGACAGATGAGAAGCAAGTACAGGGAGTGAACATTTAATGAATTACGGACATGAAATGAAACAAGGACAGCATCTGGACAGGGTGAACAAATCAACATTAACACTTACATGGGGATCAAACTGAGGAATAGACAGATATAGAGGAGGCAATCAACAAAGTGAAGGAGTCCAGGTGAGTGCAATGAAGCTCTTATGCGCGTAATGATGGTGACAGGTGTGCGTAATCATGGGTCGTCTGGGACAGTACCCCCCCCCTCTAGGGGCACCACTCGGCGTTCCACTTGGGCGAGCCTGATGGGCCGGCTGAGGTGTGGGAGCTCGACGAGCCGGCTGAGTCATGGGATGGGAGCATGATGAGCCAACCGAGGCAAAAAAAACTCTTGAGCCAGCTAAGGCTTGGAAGCCTGACGAGCCAGCTGAGGTACCCCCGGTTCCTTCAGCAGCGGCACCTGGACCCGACGTCACCAACCCCCCCCCCAAAAAAAATCCCTGATGCTTCCAATATTGGTGTCT
The DNA here is from genome assembly GCF_018296145.1 of Oncorhynchus tshawytscha. NCBI lineage: Eukaryota > Metazoa > Chordata > Actinopteri > Salmoniformes > Salmonidae > Oncorhynchus > Oncorhynchus tshawytscha. The sequence goes on along the minus strand of NC_056429.1, from coordinate 38,287,706 downwards.
GCATTCTGTGAGGACAGACGCTGGCATACAAGAAGCAAGTACAGGGAGTGAACATTTTAATGAATAACGGACATGAAACGAAACACGGACTGCGTCCCGACAGGGGGAACAAAACAATATTAATGCTGACACAAGGATCAAACTGAGGATAAGACAGATTTAGAGTAGGCAATCAACAAAGTGAAGGAGTCCAGGTGAGTCCAATGGAGAGCTAATGCGCGTAACGATGGTAACAGGTGTGTGTAATGATGGCCCACCTGGTGCCCTCGAGCACCAGAGAGGGGGAGCGGGAGTAGGCGTGACAATTATATCTGTTTGAGCTTCTTGTAGTCAAATTGTCGTCTACAATTATTTGTAATTGTGTCTTGGCCCCCCAACCATCCGCTCAAGAAGAAATTGTCCTGCGGCTGAGTCTATATAGAACAAAAATATAAACTCAACATGCAACAATTTCAACGATTTTACTGAGTTACAGTTCATATAAGGAAATCAGTCAATTGAAATGAATGAATTTGGCCCAAATCTATGGATTTCACATGACTGTGCAGGGGCGCAGCCATGGGTGGTTTAAGTGTCAAGTTTATGGACATGTTGCAGCAGTGTGTATGAGGCAGATGCCTAGATATGAGAAGTGTGCAGGAGGGCATGAAACGAAGGAATGTGTTATATTGGTGGCGAAAGTTATGTGTGCTAGCTGTGGAGGTGCCCATGGGGCTGCAGATTGAAGGTGTCAGGTGAGAGAAAGGCAGACCGAGGTTGCCGGATTAGAGTAGTATAGAAAGTGTTGTATGCTGAAGCAGTGAAGAGAGTGGCAGAGGAAGGTGGGTACAGGGTGAGGGATCCTGAGAGGATTCCTGTGAGTAGGCAGAGACCAAGAGAGTGATGGGATGAATATGTGCTTCTGTAAGGTGGGCATTGTAGCATTTATAGCCATGGTTGTCATTTGATCTGCAGAAATGGATCGAAAGTAACAGAAAATAGAGGTTGTAGTGCCAGAGAAGTACTTGGGATTGCAAGGATTTACAGCAGAACAGCTGCAGGGGGTGTTGAATTACAGTGTTATGTCCTCTCAGACCGTTGGTTAAATGGCGAAATGTGCTGTTAGTTTTTTTAGAGAGTGCTAATAGTTGTTAGTTTTGAATTATTGTTTCAAATAATTTAATGTAGGTAGGCTGTGAATGGCCTCACACACCAGTATAGTAGGTGGCGATGTATGCACCTAATCTTGATCTCAATAGACTTTTATGTTCACAAAACTAGAATCTATTACAAAGACAGTGCACTACGTTTTATAGACTTGATGCTTTGCCAAAGTTTCCTTGGAGTGCAAGGTCGAATTGAATTTCTGCACACCCACACTTCACAGATGAGGCGGTCCCTAATGGAAATATGCAAATAAAACATATGCACAAGACATACATTTCATTATTCAAATAATTGTAGCTGAGGCTGATTTGTTTTCCATCACTCACAGCTGATGATATTAACATTTTATATGTGTTGATATGTGTTGATGTCGCCGCTGCTCCCTGTGTGCTTGTGCGCATGTGATGTTGGTCCATATAAACCAGATGTAACCCGGATATAGACGGTCCATGAATCGGCATATGTGAATGTTAGTAGATTACCTTGAAAACAATGGTCAGACATCTTGGACGCAGTCTCCAGTTTTTATTATACCTCAGTGATGTCGACTGCATATTTCTTTACTTACCTATTGTTCACCTAATACCTTTTTTGCACTATTGGTTAGAGCCTGTAAGTAAGAATTACACTGTAAGGTCTACTACACCTGTTGTATTCGGTGCACGTGACAAATAAACTTTTATTTGATTTGTATGACCAATGACACAGGTTTCCGGACTAGAAGCATGGTTTCGACTGCTCCTACAGTTTTGCTTCGGTACTCCAGTTTAACTGACACCTGGCCCAGAAAGACAATTTCAATACATGGCCACATAGAGAAGACAGATTTGAAACTTCATAATAAGACACTTTAGTCATTACCTTTGTGCACAAAACATCCATTGAATTAAGGCCAATTTGTTTTTCATCACTGACAGCTGAAGATATTAACATTTTAAATTCATCCGCCATGTTTTTTGGATGACGTGATGAAGTCCTTAATGATTTTCTTAAATTGTATGTGGAGGCGTCACCAGCTGGAGCGCCCTTATGTATTATACTTTTTAAAATTGTCTAATCAATTCAATCAATACATTTTTATTTTAAAAAACACCACCAATTTCCAAAAAAAGGTAGATTTGTTCCGTATTTCATTCAGGCTCATGTCTGTTTTGCAGAGAGGATGAGGTGAAGCGAGAGGTTTCACTCACCAAAATTTGTTCAAAATAAGCCCAACGCGTTTCTTTTAGCTAATTTTGGACCTAAAGTTTTCGCCTGCCTTCCCGCCTGTGGGATAACGACTCCCATTGTTAGGACGGAGAAAATAGCATTTCGTCATTTGATACAGATCTCTGTTTACAGTCACGTTGCTTTTTTGAAAATATATATATCATAAGGATGTGGTACTGGTGATGTTAAACACTTCCCCAATCATTGAGATCTGATATTCTGCCAAGCAATACATAGGCCAATGTCATATCATCAACCAATCACATTTGTAAAATCCTTTCGGTCTAAATTCCAGCTAAACTTGGAGAAGACAGTTAAAAAAGCATGCTTCTATGGAAGATTTACAAAAGTAAATAAATAGCTGTATTAGACTGAAAAAATATTTAATGTGATTAAACTGAAAAGATATGGTGGATTTTGTCAAACTTGTGAGGCTCTCCATGCTCATTCTTTGCTAATTTAACATGTTTGCTGCTACTTCACTCAAACTGGTTTTCAAAGACTGCCTTCCTAACGGTTTTACATTCCCTGAGACCAACCAGAACTGTTTCCTTGGACAAGTATTACTCCCATATTTCCTACATGACCACATTTTTCGCAAGGCAAAGGAGTAGCCTGTAGGCGCGCTTCCATTAGCTTGTTCAGTGCAGTTTTTCTGTCTGGGATGGGGGGTGCTCCCCCCCCCAAAAAAATATGATTGTAGGCTACACTGTCCAGTGAATGTCCCGCAAAATCATCCCGTTGACCTGCATTTGGGTATTTCGACTGCAGTCGACTGGAAATTTCTGCTGTTGCTCCTCACCAACTGCAACTTGAAGTCGGAGCCAAAGCATTGTGGGAGACAACCTTGTTCTGTTTTCTTGGAAGCAAAAGGCACTAACTACATGCTCATAAATAGTTGATGTGGCCACCTATCATTGGTTATTATCAATGCATGTTAACTGTTTTGGGTGGATGACTATTTACAGCTTAAATACATGTTTATCCTTACATCCTTATCTAATTACATAGATAATTACATGTGATCCACATTTCTAACATAAATACATGAAATATCCTACTTTTGACAATATACTGTAATGTATTTATCTAGATGTTACTGTAATGTTGTATCCCATGCTATAGTCTACAATTTGTCGTGTCTGTAATATTGCTGTCGCAAAACAAATTCAAATTTGTTGGTTGTCTATTAAGTGTGAATTAAACTGAGTATTTATTGTAGGCACATGGATTATTGTTGGGGATTTCTATGCTAGCTAACTATAATCTATACACATTTGGGCTAGCTAACATTTGCTAGCAAGCTAACCAGTACATTTAACAGAAAGGGTCTAGCTATATGGTAACATTTAGCTAACCAGAATTACCATAGCTGTATTATTTTCATGTGGTAGTTAGCCACGTTTTGGTTAGTTAGTTAGCTAGCTGCCACAGCATCAATGACTGTAGCTAGCTAGCTATAGCCTATAGTTATATTCTAGGGAAGCAATAGCTATTCCTGCTAAATTTATTTCCTAGCCAATTTATACATGTGTTGTGTCATCCAATAATTTATTATCAACTCAAAACTTTAGCAGCCACAACATCAGATTGATTGGGAATTCACTGACTGGCTATAGCTAGCTAACTAGCCAGATCTCATTATCTGCATATGAGTGATCGTTGTTGACATACATGTATTTTCCCCATATGTACAAGTGTCTTCTCACATCGTGTCAGTATAATTTGTTTAATTTCTGATCTAGAAAAGGGCTCACAAAAGCCATGTCTGTAGCTTGTGTTGCTTGCAGTAAGGGCATTGTTCTTTCTTTTTGCCTGATAATGATGTCTTCATTGCAATTTATGCCCAGAAAATGACATCTTCACCAAAAACAAGAAATGAAAAGTTTTGTGATACACAAAAATGCTGTTGAGGACTTTTTAATGAAGCCTGCATGAGCATTGTTATTAAGTGTTAAGGTATTTATGGAGCCCTTTGCCTGTCACCTTTAAGATCCCGGAGTGCATCTAACTGAGCTGATATAAATGTAGGCCACAAAATTTCCAGAAATCTGATATATGGGCCTAGAGTCAGATAACTGAATTGCAATAACACATAACCTGATGTGAAGGTTCTGCATTTCAAGTAGTTTACAAAAGAACGGATTGATATCCAGGCTTACTCATAGCGTCAAAGCAAACGCACAACTGAAAAGAGGGGAGGAGCGCAATTGGAGCAAAACCACCTCCGTGCTTGTGTATGCGTTTATAGCAAGCATGGCAGGCGACAGCGAGACAAGGGTGGACAGTCAAGCCGAAAACGAGAATGCTATTCGGCAACCTTTCCTCATCGGGGTAGCCGGAGGGACTGCCAGCGGCAAGGTTGGCATTGTGATTTTTAATTAATTAGAAATGTCATGTTTTTATTTGAAACACTGAATTGTCAACGTGGTTGAAAGATGAGAACTCATTGACCGCGTGGCTCCTGTCATGACAGACCAATGAATTAATTTGTTCCATTAAAGCTAGTTTGTTTTTTTAATCATTTCTGGAAAAACATTGACATTTTTAAAGTGTGTATAGGAATAGGCCCTGTTTGGCAATCATTTATCCCACTTATGTGGCTGTAGAGAACTGACCTTAATCCAACTTGCATTCATGTCTTTGTCTATAACATCTATAGCCCTATCAATTCGTGTACAAATAATTAAATATTAATACAAACCTATATGAAAAAAGGATTTTGAGAGGAATCTACTCCTGTGGTTTATTCAAATCAGAAAGGGCATTTATGACAACCGACAGAACCGAAAAGCAATCCTTTGCTTAGCCAACTAAACTCAACGATTTACGATGGAGTTGAGCGGCGACTAGTGTGTGCGGACTGGAGCTAAAACAGCATATACCATTTTAGTTTATCACAAAACTACTGATTTCAGAACGGGTGCTGAAATCAGTACTTTTCTTATTCATAAAAAAAAGTGACGGCGAGCTCCAGTCCGCCCACTGTTAATATTCACTTTCTAATGCGTCGACAGGACCAGCTGATTACACTTGACAAGCAGTGAAAACTGCCTATGCGCATAATTCGCGGCACAGTAAAATAAATACAATTTCTAAACCCAGAGGCGCAACATCGCGAGACTTCCGGGTACGCTTGCCAAACAGACTTGGTTTGGGTTTGAAAAGTCAATGAGAAGTAAAAAAAGAAAATCTTAGTAGTTAGTTTTCTAGAAATCAAAAGGCACGAAGTAGATTCGAGGTAATGTCTTTATTTGAACATGTTATTACTCCAAAGGGACAAACTGACAAAAATGAAAATTTTCAAACAGCTTCGGTACGGAGTGTCTGAGTTGACGGCTTGCACATGCGCGATACGACCGTTAGACCAGGTGACGTGTTACTACGCATGCGTTTAGCCATCCAGCGTCGCCATGACATCACCTTCAGTGTAAACTGGAGTTTCGATTGGAAAAGCAGTTTTAGCCCATCTTCATACGGTAGCCTACTGTCTTACGTAATATGTGTCACATCTGACCTCATAACGTGTAAGGAGGTGAGCCTCAGTCTACGTCAATGTGTTGCCGCTTTTTCCATGGTACAGTAAATAATAAGTGTTCTTCTCTCCAGAATCAAGAATTCAACCATGCCAAAGTCATATTGTGAATAATACAGACATCACTTTATAATCTAGCACACTTCTATTCACAATTGTCTGTCTGGTTAGGTAAACAGGTAGTCTAAACATATGGCCTTTCAAATGCACCTCCCCCACCCCTCTGAAGAAAGTGACTGTTATCGCTTGTTTTTGTTTTTCACTGTCTACCTGAGATAGTCCTAAACAGTCCCCTGAAATGGCTGATGGCCTTGCAGCTATGTCCTCTGCTGTATTGTGTAGTCTGCTGTCTCAAAGTTTTGAATGAGTAGCCCTCTATCTTTTTCGAAGGTTGCATACGTTATTTTTTAAATAATGTTTTGAATAGTATTTAATAAGAAAAGGGAGGATTTATTATGGTCAAACCCATTTCTTGTCACGAGTCATATTGTGGAACTGTATACACTATAGGCCTACTGAGCTGGGGAGAGCTTCACTCTGCTGGCCTGGTTATGCATCCACCATATTTCCTGAAATTTCCAAGCCAGCACAATAGCCTACAGTTCGGGTTAGCACAGTAGGCCTTAGGGCTGAGAATTGCCTGGGACCTCATCATGATACTTAGGTGCCAATACATTATGTATTGCAATACCATATATAGCAATTCGATTCTGTAATTGTATTGCGATTCAATGTTCCGAACATATTGCTCACCATATGTCTACTGCAGAGTGACGCGAGAAATAAAAGTTCTGAAAACAAATGGGCTCCCTATTTAAAAAAAAAAAAAATAAGATGGAGTACAAGCTATGAAGGAAAAATACTGGAGTACAGTAAACCAGTGCAAAAATAATATTGCAATATGGTCAAAATGATACTTTTTGTCATCAGAAATAATAATCCCCCATCACTAGTAGGTATACTGTCAGTTAGGCACAATTTTACGGTTCCTTCCCAGCGATGTTTATTTGACCTTCAGCTGTGTTTTGTCATAACAGCCAATGAGCTAACCATGTAGAAGAAAAAATGTCCTGATTTTTCTCCCCTAAAAACGTTTTTCTATACCCACTGTAACTGATCATGACATAGCTTGTCAATTGTCTTTATGTACCTCTGACGTAGGATTGCTGAGTAAACTGCAGTTTAGCTTTTTTGGACACAATAGAATTTTTAACTGGGGCAGGGGAATGTTTAGTCAGCGTTGGCAATAGAAGAGGCAGACTTTGAATGTATATCTGACTGACCCAAGCTTGGGTAAGAGGCCTGGCCTGGTCTTTTGTAACCAAGAGCAGTTTCGGCAATCACTGTTTTATTAAGGGCTTGGAAGAAATGTGAAACGACAAAGGGGTCTGGTATTGGGAGAGTTAGAGCTCTCAGAAACCTCACAAGCACTAACCTGACAATCATCTCGCTAACATTTGTTTGCTTTGTAATTTTTTGTAGATTAATTTTGTAGAAAGTTTGGGAAGAAATTAAATGCAGATAAGAAATTGAGTAATTCACATCCTCTATGAAAGGCTGTTCTAGAGCATGAATTGTGGTCCACTTGACGTTCCTTTGCGTGTAATATTTCTTGGTATCATACCCCACAACAAACGAAAGTGAGAAACTACCAGTAGAGCCACCTGTTTATCCGACAGTGTTTTTTTCTTCTTCTGACACACTTTTCTGGGAAGTCTGGAGAGACAATGCAGTTTCAGTTTAGGCTGTGTGTATGAAGTCTGTAGGGCCCAGGCCCAACTTGCGGATTATTAGTTAAATGGATTGAGTGTGACCCGGACTGGTGACTAAGTACAGTGAGTCTCATCAAATAACATTGTGGCTACATGAACATCTTGTAATGCCCCTTTGTCATCCTTGAACTATTCCCTCTGACTGTAGACTCATTTATAAACGTGGATTGACTCCAGACAAATGTGTTCTGCTTCATCGTCTTGTATTATCTTTGCCCTGTCTGAGCTCTTTTCAAGGAGACACTAATGCATTTTTCACTGGTTGCTAGCATGCGTTTTCCTCTTCTGCTGCAATACATTTTCCCTTCTCTAACAACAAGTTCAACTTGACCCTAATGTCTGTTGCCAGTCATCTCTTATTCTGTTCTCTATTAGGCCTGGAGCAAGCAGTTAGATTATCATGGCTGGTGACACGTGTAGGTGCAGTGGTCTAAGAATAGCACCTCGATATTGACTGACCGACATCCTGTCTACTGTGGTGTGCCTCAGACTTGGTCAGTAGCAGCCTTACTGTTCTCAATGACACAAGTCTGGTTCGGACTTCATGTGTTAAATAATGTTACAAGACTTCATGTGTTGAACATCCAACAGTGTTGTCATAATGTGAGATCCTTATTACTGATCTTATTATCCTATTTGCTGTAGGCCCACTCTCCTCTTCCTTGAATTGGCTAATGAACCATAGTGACATGTCTTTTGGGCTGTACTGCAAGATCAGTATGGATGGGGTAGTGCCCTTTTGGAGTTATTAATATTAGTTTATTTTCCAATGGAAAAGAACTTTGTCACTTCCTCCTTGTTCGTTTAGGAAGTGCAGAGGTTAGCCACGTGTGACGTAGTCAACTAGAAGCCAGCAAGGTGACCACACCCAGGGGCCCTAAGTCATAGAGGCCCTATGAGTAAGTGAGGATTCTAGTTGTAAAATAGGTCAGAGAGTATTGCAAACATCTAAGAACATTTTTAAATGAGAGCTATTGCAGATTTGGCTTCTTCTGTACTGTCTGTACGTCTATGTAATAGTCTGGTACCAATATATTCAATATCTCCATAGCTCAGTGAACACAACTCCACTCTTACATCTTTATGGATCACAATTTACTTCAGATAGTGTTATCTATATGACAGACTTAACTGTCATTCTCGCTCCTCCCTCTGCCCATGGCCAGTCGTCTGTCTGCGGTAAGATCATGGAGCTGCTTGGCCAGAACAAGATTGACCATCACCAGCGCCAGGTGGCCATTCTCAGCCAAGACAGCTTCTACAGGGTCCTCACACCGGACCAGAAGGCCAAGGCACTGAAGGGACAGTTCAACTTCGACCACCCAGGTATTTATCTAATCTATATATTTATCTGGATACTGTGTCAATCGCTAAATCGTAGTCATATGGTATATGTTAACAACTGGAAAATGTAGCTTTATTCCTTGCTTGCTTTCCAGTGTAAAAAAATGTACGAATAGTTTCTCACATCCCTTTGCTCTCTCATTGAAGATAAATAGTTGCGTTGTTGAGTTTATACTCAAAGGATACTTCTGTTGGGCTTTTCCCCCCCTAGTTCTTAGAAATAGAATTACCATAATGGAGAGAACTGGAGAGAACTAAAGGTTTCTACATGTCCTGCCTTGGGGCCAATGACTGCTGTATTGAAAATCTGTCTCATTCAGAGTACATACTTAGCAGCGGTGCCTCTGGTAGATTGTAGTCTGGTAGCAGAGTAGTCGGTCTCAGACAGTGTGGTAGATAATGTTTGGGCCCAGGTCAAAAGTAGTTCACTAAATAGGTTGCATATCAGCACAGATGCTATCCCCATAACAACTTGCCACCTTGTGGGATTAGATCTAGATCCTATGGCCTGGCACAGTGGCACCAGCAGAAACATAGACATTGTTCTGAGTGCCTTTGCTCTCTCTCTCTTCTCAGATGCATTTGACAATGAGCTCATCGTCAAAACGTTGTGGGACATTTTGGAGGGCCAAACAGTGCAGATCCCAGTGTATGACTTTGTCACCCATTCCAGGTCAGTGGTTAGGACACTCACTCCACTCACTCACTCATTTCATCTCATACACATTGTCCTCTCTCTGGTGTGTGTGTGTGTGTGTCAGGAAGGAAGAGGCGGTGACGGTGTACCCAGCAGATGTGGTGCTGTTCGAGGGCATCCTGATGTTCTACTCCCAGGAGATTAGGGACCTGTTCCAGATGAAGCTGTTTGTGGACACAGACGCAGACACACGGCTCTCACGCAGGGGTGAAACCTTAGACATATATATTCACTATTTCATTGGATGAAATGCATCATACTTGTGAGTTGTACAAAAATACCAGGGGGCTTCCAATACAGGGCCTGGAGGGCATGAATGGGAACCGGATGTAGAAGTCTATTAGTTTTGTAAGAATCTTTTCTGTGAAATCATACTGAAAGCTCCACTCCTGTTCTGTGTTCCCTCCCCAGTGCTCCGAGACATCAGCGAGCGAGGAAGGGACCTGGAGCAGGTGCTAACGCAATACATAACCTTTGTTAAGCCCGCCTTTGAAGAGTTCTGTCTGCCAGTGAGTACCTAGCTATGATACTGCCACAACACGTATTCTAAGAGCCTTGGATAAACCAAATGATATCAATAGCTAGGTTTCCATCCACTTGTCGACAGATTTTCATGCGAATATTCTCAAATCTCATTTTAAAGATAACATTTTCGTTAATCCAGCCAACGTGTCTGATTCCAAAAATACTTTACAACGAAAGCTCCACAAACGATTGTTAGGTCACCACCAAGCCACAGAAAAACCCAGCCATTTTTCCAGCCAAAGAGAAGTCACAAAAAGCACAAATAGAGAAAATTAATCACTAACCTTTGATCTTCATCAGATGACACTCATAGGACTTCATGTTACACAATACATGTATGTTTTGTTCAATAAAGTGTTTTATATAAATATGCAATCTCATTTTACATTGGCACGTTACGTTCAGTAGTTCTAAAACATGCGGTGATTGTGCAGAGCCACATGAATTCACAGAAATACTCATTATAAATGTTGATAAATTCTAGTGTTATGCATGGAACTTTAGTTACTCTTCTCCTTAATGCAACCGCTGTGTCAGATTTCAAAAAACCATAATCTGAGAACGGCGCTCAGAGCCCAAACCAGCCAGAGAAATATCAGCCATGTTGGGTAGTCAACATTATTCATAAATAGCATTATAAATATTCACTTACCTTTGATCTTCATCAGAATGCACTCCCAGGAATCGCAGTTCCACAATAAATGCTTGTTTTGTTCGATAATGTCCATCATTTATGTCCAATAGCTTCTTTTGTTAGGGCGCTTGGTAAACAAATCCAAAAGAGCGATCTGGTCCAGTCGGACGAAACGTTCAAAAAGTTATATTTTTATTTTATTTTACCTTTTTATTTAACCAGGTAGGCAAGTTGAGAACAAGTTCTCATTTACAATTGCGACCTGGCCAAGATAAAGCAAAGCAGTTCGACAGATACAACGACACAGAGTTACACATGGAGTAAAACACACATACAGTCAATAATACAGTATAAACAAGTCTATATACAATGTGAGCAAATGAGGTGAGAAGGGAGGTAAAGGCAAAAAAAAGGCCATGGTGGCAAAGTAAATACAATATAGCAAGTAAAACACTGGAATGGTAGTTTTGCAATGGAAGAATGTGCAAAGTAGAAATAAAAATAATGGGGTGCAAAGGAGCAAAATTAATTAATTAATTAAATACAGTTGGGAAAGAGGTAGTTGTTTGGGCTAAATTATAGGTGGGCTATGTACAGGTGCAGTAATCTGTGAGCTGCTCTGACAGTTGGTGCTTAAAGCTAGTGAGGGAGATAAGTGTTTCCAGTTTCAGAGATTTTTGTAGTTCGTTCCAGTCATTGGCAGCAGAGAACTGGAAGGAGAGGCGGCCAAAGAAAGAATTGGTTTTGGGGGTGACTAGAGAGATATACCTGCTGGAGCGTGTGCTACAGGTGGGAGATGCTATGGTGACCAGCGAGCTGAGATAAGGGGGACTTTACCTAGCAGGGTCTTGTAGATGACATGGAGCCAGTGGGTTTGGCGACGAGTATGAAGCGAGGGCCAGCCAATGAGAGCATACAGGTCGCAATGGTGGGTAGTATATGGGGCTTTGGTGACAAAACGGATTGCACTGTGATAGACTGCATCCAATTTGTTGAGTAGGGTATTGGAGGCTATTTTGTAAATGACATTGCCAAAGTCGAGGATTGGTAGGCTGGTCAGTTTTACAAGGGCATGTTTGGCAGCATGAGTGAAGGATGCTTTGTTGTGAAATAGGAAGCCAATTCTAGATTTAACTTTGGATTGGAGATGTTTGATATGGGTCTGGAAGGAGAGTTTACAGTCTAACCAGACACCTAAGTATTTGTAGTTGTCCACGTATTCTAAGTCAGAGCCGTCCAGAGTAGTGATATTACAGATCGAAGATTCTGTACTTAGTTTGACAAGTCTCTATCTTTAGGATGTTATCATAAAAGTTCAATAATGTTCCAACCGGAGAATTCCACTGCCTGTAGAAAAGCCATGGAACGAGAGCTAACTCTCTCGTGACCGCGCATCATGAGGCTGTGACACTCTGCCAGACCACGGACTCAAAGAGCTCTCATCCGGTCCCACCTCACAGTAGAAGCCTCATTCAAGTTTCTAAAGACAGTTTACATCTAGTAGAAGCCTTAGGAAGTGCATCTTGACCCATATGCCACTGTGTATTCGATAGGGCTGAGTTCAAAAACTACAAACCTCAGATTTCCCACTTCCTGTCTGGATTTTTTTCTCAGGTTTTTGCCTGCCATATGAGTTCTGTTATACTCAGACATCATTCAAATAGTTTTAGAAACTTCAGTGTTTTCTATCCAAATCTACTAATAATATGCATATTTTAGCTTTCTGGGCCTGAGTAGCAGGCAGTTCACTCTGGGCACGCTATTCATCCAAAAGTGAAAATATTGCCCCCCCTATCCCAAAGAAGTTAAATTGACTTGTTGTGGATAAAAGGCTGTGCGTGATGTAGTGCACATAAAAATTACTTTTGCGGTTAAATTCCCATGTACCAAATAAAAAATACAAGTTAAATGGGTTTCCATTGCATTTTCAACTCTACTGATGGGTTTTGTCGCTACAAAAGTTATTTAGCGAATATACCCACTCTGGTCTTAGCACGTGCGCTTTAGCCAACAGCTCTCAGATACAGTGCAGGTATAGCCTACATGATGAGATTATTATGGATTTAAAAAAGTATGATTATTTTTATTTGTCAAACGGCAGCCAAGACTCGATCATGTCAGCAGAATAAGATGCTCGATATTTATTGGAAAGAAGCATCAAGCTGCATTTTCACCACCCTGTGAAGTTCATCGTAGCTTATTTAATTTGTAGCCTAATAAACTGCATGCTTTCTTGAGTCATAGTGGGAGGACCACACAGCATATCATTGCGTGACTCCAAGTTTATCATATAAAATATGATGGTTATTATATCAATGTTTGCCCATAGTTTCCATCACCATTTCTCACAATACATTTTACAGACATGAAAAGATCCCACCTTGTCAAGCGTATTTTATTTTGTTGACAGTTGGAAAGTTTACAGACATTTGTTGTTTCCATCTGGCCTGTAGTGACGATTTTTTTTCTAACATGTACTATACTCGCATAAAAAGGTTGGCAGGGAACCTGGTTATTGTCAGTTGTCTCTGACCTCCTCTTGAATGGTATTGAACACCCTGGCCCTGATTTCTTTAAAAAAATATATATATTTCACCTTTCTTTAACCAGGTAGGCCGGTTGAACAAGTTCTCATTTACAGCTGCGACCTGGCCAAGATGAAGCAAAGCAGTGTGACAAAAACAACAGTTACACATGGGATAACAAACGTACAGTCAACAACACAATAGAAAAATCTGTATAAAGTGTGCGTAAATGAAGTAAGGAGGTAAGGCACTAAATAGGCCATAGTGGCGAAGTAGTTACAATTTAGCAATTAACACTGGAGTGATATGTGCAGATGAGGATGTGCAAGTAGAAATACTGGTGTGCAGAAAAACAAATATGGAGTAGGTAGTTGGTTGGATGGGCTATTTACAGATGGGCTGTGTACAGCTTCAGCGATCGGTAAGCTGCTCTTACAACTGATGCTTAAAGTTAGTGAGGGAGATATGTCTCCAATTTCAGTGATTTAAAAAAAATAAAAAATAAAAAAAGTGCAATTCGTTCCAGGCATTGGCAGCAAAGAACTGGAAGGAAAGGTGGCCAAAGGAGGTGTTGGCTTTGGGGATGACCAGTAAAATATACTTGCTGGAGCGTGTGCTACTGGTGGGTGTTGCTATGGAGACCAGTGAGCTGAGATGTTGAAGCTTTACCTAGCAAAGACTTGTAGATGACCTGGAGCCAGTGGGTTTGGTGACGAATATGTAGCGAGGACCAGCCAACGAGAGCATACAGGTCGCAGTGGTGTGTAGTATGGGGCTTTGGTGATAAAACAAATTGCACTGTGATAGACTGTATCCAATTTGCTGAGTAGAGTGTTGGAGGTTATTTTGTAAATGACATAGCCGAAGTCAAGGATCAGTGGGATAGTCAGTTTTACGAGGGTATGTTTGGCAGCATGAGTGAAGGAGGCTTTGTTGCGATATAGGAAGCCGATTCTAGATTTAATTTTGGATTGGAGATGCCTAATGTGAGTCTGGACGGAGAGTTTACGGTCTAACCAGACACCTAGGTTTTTGTAGTTGTCCACATATTCTAAGTCAGAACCATCCAGAATAGTGATGCTAGTTGTGCGGGCAGCGATCGGTTGAAGAGCATGCATTTAGTTTTACTAGCATTTAAAACAGTTGGAGGCCACGGAAGGAGTGTTGTATGGCATTGAAGCTCGTTTGGAGGTTTGTTAACAGTGTCCAAAGAAGGGCCAGAAGTATATGTAGAGGTGGATCAGAGATTCACACGCAGCAACAGCGACATCACTGATCTATACAGAGAAAAGAGTCGGCCTGAGAATTGAACCCTGTGGCACCCCATAGAGACTGCCAGAGGTCCAGACAATAGGCCTTCCGATTTGACACTGAACTCTATCTGAGAAGTAGTTGGTGAACCAGGCGAGGCAGTCATTAGAAAAACCAAGGCTATTGAGTCTGCCGATAAGAATACGGTGATTGACAGAGTCGAAAGCCTTGGCCAGGTCAACGAATACAGCTGCACAGTACTGTCTTTTATCAATTGCGGTTATGATATCGTTTAGACCTTGAGTGTGGCTGAGGTGCACTCATGACCAGCTTGGAAACTGGATTGCATAGCGGCAATGGTACGGTGGGATTCGAAATGGTCAGTGATCCGTTTATTGACTTGGCTTTCAAAGACTTTAGAAAGGCAGGGCAGGATGGATATAGGTCTAACAGTTTGGGTCTAGAGTGTCTCCCCCTTTGAAGAGGGGGATGACCGCGGCCCCTTTCCAATCTTTAGGCATCTCAGACGATATGAAAGGGGTTGAACAGACTAGTAATAGGGGTTGCAACAATGCCGGCAGATAATTTTAGGAAGAGAGGGCCCAGATTGTCTAGCCCAGCTGATTTGTAGGAATCCAGATTTTGCCGGTCTATCAGAACATCAGCTGTCTGGCTTTGGGTGAAGGTGAAGTGGGGGAGGCTTGGGCCAGTTGCTGTGGGGGGTGCAGAGCTGTTGGCCGGGGTTGGGGTAGCCAGGTGGAAAGCATGGCCAGCCGTAGAGAAATGCATATTGAAATGCTCAATTATCGTGGATTTATCGGTAGTGACAGTGTTTCCTAGCCTCAGTGCAGTGGGCAGCTGGGAGGAGGTGCTCTTATTCTCCGTGGACTTTAGTGTCCCAAAACTTTTTGGAATTAGTACTGCAGGATGCAAAATTATGTTATGAAAGCAAATGCTAGCTTTTTCAAACTGACTGTGTATATTGGTTCCTGACTTCCCTGAAAAGTTGCACATCGCGGGGACCATTCGATGCTAGTGCAGTACGCCACAGGATGGTTTTTGTGCTGGTCAAGGGCAGTCAAGTCTCGAGTGAACCAAGGGCTTTATCTGTTCTTAGTTCTGCATTTTTTTGAAAGGGGCATGTTTATTTAAGATGGTGAGGAAAGCCCTTTTAAAGAAGAACCAGGCATCCTCTATTGACGGGATGAGGTCAATATCCTTCCAGGATACCCGGGCCAGGTCAATTAGAAAGGCCTACTTGCAGAAGTGTTTTGGGGAGCGTTTGACAGTGATGAGGGGTGGTCGTTTGACCACGGACACAGGCAATGAGGCAGTGATCACTGAGATCCTGGTTGAAGACAGCAGAGGTGTTTTTAGAGGGCAGGTTGGTCAGGATGATACCTACGAGGGTGCCCATGTTTACGGATTTGGGGTTGTACCTGGTAGGTTCCTTGATAATTTGTGTGAGATTGAGGGCATCTAGCTTAGATTGTAAGATGGCCGGGGTGTTAAGCATATCCCAGTTCAATTCACTTAGGGTGTCCAGGGCACAGCTGGGGGCTGAGGGGGGTCTATAACAAGCGGCAACAGTGAGGGACTTATTTCTGGAGAGAGATTTTTTTTAAAGTTGAGGCTCTAACTGTTTGGGCATAGACCTGGATAGTATGACAGAACACTGCAGGCTATCTCTGCAGTAGATTGCAACTCTGCCCCCTTTAGCAGTTTTATCGTGACAGAAAATGTTGTAATTGGGGATGAAAATTCCAGACTTTTTGGTGGCCTTCCTAAGCCAGGATTCAGTCACGGCTAGGACATCAGGGTTGGCGGAGTGTGCTAAAGCGGTGAATGGAGCAGGCTTCTGATGTGAACATGCATGAACCCAAGGCTTTTATGGTTACAGAAGTCAACAAATGAGAGTGCCTGGGGACACACAGGGCCTGGGTTAACCTCTACATCAACAGATGAGGAGGATGAGGGTACTGCTAAAGGCTATAAGAACTGGTCGTCTAGTGCATTGGGAACAGCAAAGAAAGGAGCTGATTTCTGGGCGTGGTAGGATAGATTCAGGGCATAACGTACAGACAAGGGTATGGTAGGGTGCGAGTATAGTGGAGGTAAACCCAGGCATTGAGTGATGATGAGAGAGGTTGCATCTCTGGAGGCGCCAGTAGCAAAGGATAGCAAAGGAGCTATCTGAGGCATGTTGAGCGGGACTAGGGGCTCCGCAGTAAAATAAAACAGTGATGGCTACCCTAAACAACAGTATACAAGGCATATTGACATTCGAGAGAGGCATAAATCAATCACAGGTGTTGAGTGGGAGAGCTAGACAACAGGTAAGACAACAACAACTGGTAAATGGCGATGACTGGGCAGAGTCAGTTAGCTACACACAGGGCCTGAGTTCGAGGCTGGGGCCAACAGATAAACAAAATGAAATACTGTGTTAATGAACAGTCCAGCAGGCATCAGCTGTGTAGCCGAGTGATCATAGGGTCCAATGAGCAGCAATAGATGAAACAGGGAGCCGTTCGGTAGTCGTTACTATGCTAGGCGAGCGGGAGACGCGGTGTTCAGGAAGCTAGCGGGCCGGGGCTAGCAGAAGGGTCTTCACCGACATCCACGACGCAGAGGCCGGTTGAGAGCACATCGGCCGAAATACGTCAGCAAACCAGTCGTGATGGATCGGCGGGGCTCCGTGTCGACAAAGGGTTCAGGCCAATTGGCAAGCATTATTTTTAGTTGGTGTACTTTATTTCCTAGCCGGGAGATGGGCCAACTTGAAGCTAACTGGTGCTTGCTTCTGGACAAGGGTGTTAGTCACAATAACCACTCGGTAGCAGATAGCTATCTGCGGTGATCCGGTGTAATGGTCCAGAGCTTGCAGCAAGAATCCGGTGATGTAGTGGAATAAAGCGGTCCGATATTATCAGGGCTGATATCGTGCTGTGCAGACTGGCAGGTGTTGTGGTGTGCAGACTGGCAGGGCTAAAGTGGCTGGTGTCTGCGCTAAAGGTAAAGGCCGCTAGCAATGGCTAACAATGACTAAATAGCTAGTAGCTAATCGGCTGGCTAGCCTCTGATGGAGATCCAGTTATAAGGTCTCAAAAATAGCAGATCCTTACCACGTTGGGTGAGGCGGGTTGCAGGAAGGTATATTTAATTTGAAAATGGAAAAGAGATTGAAATGTATACAAAAAAAAGAATATTTACATGGGACAAAAAACAAACACGTCTTACTGCTACGCCATCTTGGTTAAGATGTGATTCAGATCGTATTGCTAAACATGTTTATTTCTTTACCCTCTGTAGACCAAGAAGTGTGCTGACGTGATCATTCCTAGAGGAGCAGATAATCTTGGTGAGTTTCTGGCTGTTTGTTTCTCAAGATTGCTGCCTTTATGTAAGCAAGCAGGCTGTTATGTGACAAACTTCACTGACTCATTCTTGGACACATCTCCCTATAGAGAGTCTGTCATTGACATTGTTAATCAGTCCAGTCTCTTACCCTGCGATGGTGAACTTACTAAAGGCGGATGTGAATGTGATGGCTGTTTTGTTTATTCTACTGTCTTGAGATAGCTGTTGTGGTCTGTGATTGGTGAGACCTATACATGGGAAGCAGACTAGATTAGTCTGAAACATTCCCAGGACAAAACAGCTATCTCTGTTTTGGAATGGCAAGGTCAATTGTAGATTTTTCAAAACAACATGTATTTGCAAAGAGTGGTGCTTTTAAACTCTGGAACTTGTTCTGCTTAAATTTTATCTGAATAAAAGAGGAATGGAACACCGTTACAGATTATCCTTCAATGTCCTCTGAATGTGCCCCCTCCTCTCTCTCTCCTTAACAGTTGCCATAAACCTTATAGTTCAGCACATCCAGGACATTCTGAACGGTGGTCTGACCAAACGCCTGAACGGCAGCCTTAACGGTTACGGAACTCCCCGGAAACGGCAGGTGTCAGAGTCCAGCAGTCGGCCCCACTAACTGCACCGGCCCTCTCTGAACACCAGGGAGCTAGGGATTGATGGAAGAGGGCTCATCTGTACATACCTACCACCTGTCTGCTACACTGTATTTAAAAATATATATATATAAAAAAACAACTTAAAAAAAAAAACTCTCTAGCAAGAATATGCAAGGCCTTCATTTGATTAGTTTTTTTTGACTGGATGATGAAATGTTTTGTAAGGGAGGAAGGAACTGTTTCAGTTCAGAGGTGAAGCAGTTATTTTATTTATGTATTTTTATTTGATATTCTGGCCCCTTTTTGAGCTTGCAGATGTTAATAAATGAGGAGGAAGTTGGGTTGAGCTTGAGACCTTGCTGTGTGTTCAGTGGTCAGTGCATTTTGATTGGTCATGTTGTCTGTCTTTCTGTACTGTTGGTTTGGAATGGAAGGAAGGACGTGTGACAGATTTGATTTGTTACCGAGGTAGCTCCAAGACACACACTACATGATCTTGGTAACTATCCAAGAACCGAGATGCAAAACTGAATGCAATTCACCTCTGTAGATTCCGATTTAGCAATTATTTGATTAACTGACGTACATGTACCTTAGAGCACTAGTCATGTTTGACATGGTATAGGAGACCACTTCTCACATTCCTTTACTCTGTTATCCCCTTTATCCTTTGCCTCAGTGTTACAAGCCTACTCTTGAGTGAGTGAAAGGGAAAATGTTCAGGCCCTTACACAGATTATCTGCCTTTGCTCACCAATTCAATGGGGCAAAGCAACTTAATGTTTTCTCCATCTGAAAAAAAAAAGAACGGAACTACTTGACTTCACAAATCAAAGCAGTGTTCTTAGTTTGTACATAGTGTAGTATTATTTACCCTCCTGATGTTGTACTTTTTCAATCATTTTTCAGTGTTTTCACAGTATTTGCTTGTTACCATGCATCTTGGAACAAACAACCTACATTTCAGAATGTAACTGAGATTGAAAACGACAAATCAATCTTTACCTCGACCGGTTTTGTGTATGGTGGCTGACAACCCCACCAAATAAATAAACCGCGTTCTGTACTTGGCCACATGGCCCCTCTGAAACCGTTACGCTGTAGTTTGCAATGCCCCCATGACAACATAATTCTTTCAGGGTTCCTACTTCTAACATTTTTTATTTTAAAGCTCTTGAATGATGAGATCACTAGAATGCCTCTGTCTAAACATCAGTGAAGTACATAATGTTCTATCATTGAAAGGGTTAATTTGATAGTGGTGTTTTAAGCCTACAAATATTGTAGGCTGTCTTGAACTGCAGGATTTGAGGTAAATTTGCACTTTAAAAAAGATGGTGATTGTCCACATTAGTAACAATTGACTCAACAAACAATATATATAATTGCTCTTTTAGAACTAATTAACAGTGTATTTCATCAATGTACAACTGTGCTTTGTTTTTTTTCTACTATTTTGCACCACCAAAACATTTTCCTTTAGGAGTAGGCTCTCGGGTCATTCATATACTTTAATTCCACGTCAAATTGCCCACCATATATTGTTTCATTTATCAGTGATGTATTCAAGTCAATCAAAATATACTGTAATATTCCCAGACTGATATAAAAAGTGAGGTTATGGTCTTGTTAACATTCACTCACTGAATTGTGCTAGTAGTGTTATACTAAAGGTTGTACTGTATTGCAATGGGTAGTCTATGGTTACAATAGATTGTTTTGCTTTCAGAAATATAGATTTTTTAAAGTCCTGACTGCTGTGATGTTTCCTACCTCAACATATTTGATCCCTGTATGCAAAGTGTATACTGTAGTTTTTTTTCTTCTAATTTCCAGGGCCAATGATGGGCATGTCACAATGTTGTTGTCCATCAGTGCATCAATACTTTTATTATTAGCTTCAAATTGATTGATCATTGAAATGAGAAATGGTTTCTAAAGTACTGTGTTCACTCCATGATTTAACTATCTAATTTGTGAGATGTAGAACTAGAGAAAGTGAACTTATTGATTCACACAGCACAGGAACTTGAGATTTTGCCTTTGAAGAGAAAGAGAAGACTATGAATATAACCCTAAACACTAGTAATACGATGCCTCACTTAAGTGTGGAGGAAATGGCCTAATTTTAATTTCAAAGGCCTTCAAAAAGTCAGTCAAGTAGTATCTATCATAGGCAGCCATCTTGCAGACGTTCAGTAACAAATTAATTCCCTTGCTCAAATATATTATAGTCCGAAAGGCTGTGGATTGTCTGTATTTATGTCAATCAAATGTTGCTTTGTGTATTATTGCATACATTTAGCTTCAATGTTGGTGATGAAATCTGCTGTAAATGTCTGCTCATTTAACTCAATGACATGATACCATATGTGCTACTTGCTTGCAAGAGCTAGCTAGCTATTGTACTGTATTTGTTCCATGATCAGGGTGTAACAGTGAATCAATGAGACAGTAATGTCAACTGCCTCAGTGTGAACACTAACTGTATGTATTTTAGAATCAAACACATTGAAAATAGTAATGTGCTATACAGCAGTGGTGGAAAAAGTACCCCATCCCTTCTGCCTCTGATCTGGTGCACACTCCTGACACTCAGACATAATTTACAAAAGATGCATTTGTGTTTAGTGAGTCCCCCAGATCAGAGGCAGATCTTGATAACTGTGTGAATTGGACCATTTTTCTGTCCTGCTAAGCATTTAAAATGTAATGAGTACTTCTGGGTGTCAGGTATGGTATGGAGTAAAAAGTACATTATTTTCTTTAGGAATGTAGTGAAGTAAAAGTTGTCAAAAATATAAATAGTAAAGTACAGATACCTCAAAAACCGACTTAAGTAGTACTTTGAAGTATTTTTAGTTAAGTACTTTACACCACTGCTATACAGTATGTGAAGAATGAGGCCTTTGACACATAGCTCAGGCATTGTTGTACATGGCTCTAGCATGGAAGAGACCTGTGATGAGAGAGGAATCAATAGTATGACTATAACCAAAACTGTTACCAGACCAACAAGTAAATCAGAAAACCAGGTTACCTATCAAGTTGTGATGACCATGACTTTACTGGTTTACCTGAAAGTTGAAATTATTAAACAGTAAAAAGTAGGGATAGATTTTCTGGTTGACACCTGGATATGACTACATGAATACAAGAGCATTCATAACTGTATTATAATGTACATGTATTATCAAACAGGTTGTGTATCAAGAAACTGCAATCAAATAATGAAATAAAGTTTTTGTACTATGTATGCTATGTGTATGTGCTTTCTTTACGAGATTCAGAGATGGAGAAAACAATAGAATTTGATTGCCAGTCATTTGGAATATGCAGAATAGAATAATATAAAAGATCAGTGAAACCCAATCATGAAATAACATGATGTTTTAGTCATGGAAAGATCGATCTATTACTTTGGTTTAAGTGACATCGCTGGTTAAAATCAGAGATCGTTTTGAGGAGATGGAGAAACTCAATTAGAAATCATATTAACGTTGCCCACGCGTCGTCAATGGGCTGCGCGCTGCATTCTGGGAGATTACGGGACAAGGAGCGCACTCCTTCAAGCAGTAAATGGGAGTCAATTGGGCGCTTGCGCAAAAACACAACATCAGCATGAATTACGTCAACAATAACTACAATATTTCGAATATTTTCCGAGATGTGAGATAATAAACTTGTTTTCTGTAAAATAATATAGCTTTAAAATCGTGACATTGCGTACTTTCGAGGAAAATAGGCAGGTTTTCGACTACCGTGACGATACCCTGACTTTCAGAAGGAATTGCGTGACGATTCTCTTAGCAACCGCCTGACACAGCATAACCACGGGAACGCGATTGGTTAACAGTCGGCTGGGTGGGGCGTAATTACGTCTCTATTCTCGGCTGGTGGGATTCATATTTCCTCCATTCTAAGTATCTGTTCAAATCCACATGCTGCGTTCAAAACAACTGGGAACATGGAAATCTCTGACTTCCGACCTCAGTTCGTTCAAACAACTGGGAACTTGGAATAAAACTAGCTCCGACTCTGAAAAATCTTTTTTAACTCGGAATTCCAACTCGGGCCTCTTTCTAGAGCTCGGACTTTACGACCAGAAGATCACTGACGTCATGAGTTGACCTCATATTGTTCCAAGTAACCAGTTGTTTTGAACGCAGCAACACACGGCTGATCCTGACATCATTGCAGAAATATTGTAGGTGGTAGGTGTGGTGAAGTTCTCAGAGCTGGAGGCTTGCACCGAGGGTCAGGATAAAGATGAGTCTGTGGCAGTCGGATTGAAGTTTTTGGAAAAAGTGGACCCTTGCCTTTTGAATTATACGTTTTTTTCTACCAGGTAAGTTGACTGAGAACATGTTCTCATTTACAGCAGTTGGCATGTGCTGACCAACTGGCAGGTGTCTTTGAAAGCCTGGTAATGGCTCACATCAACACCATTATCCCAGAAACCATTATCCTATAGAAACCCTAGACCCACTCTAATTTGCATACCGCCCAAACAGATCCACAGATGATGCAATCTCTATTGCACTCCACACTGACCTCTCCCACCTGGACAAAAGTCATAATGTGAGAATGCTATTAATTGACTACAGCTTAGCGTTCAACTCCATAGTACCCTCAAAGCTCATCACTAAGCTAAGGAACCTGGGACTAAGCACCTCCCTCTGCAACTGGATCCTGGACTTCCTGACGGGTCGCCCCCAGGTGGTGAGGGTAGGTAACAACACATCTGCAACGCTGATCCTCAACACTGGAGCTCCCCAGGGGTGTGTGCTCAGTCCCCTCCTGTACTCTCTGTTCACCCATGACTGCATGGCCAGGCACGACTCCAACACCATCATTAAGTTTGCAGACGACACAACAGTGGTAGGCCTGATCACCGACAACAACGAGACAGCCTATAGGGAGGAGGTCAGAGACCTGGCCAGGTAGTGCCAGAATATCAACCTACCCCTCAACGTAACCAAGACTAAGAAGATGATTGTGGACTACAGAAATAAGAGGACCGAGCACGCCCCATCCTCATCAACGGGGCTGTAGTGGAGCAGGTTGAGAGCTTCAAGTTCCTTGGTGTCCACATCAACAACAAACTAGAATGGTCCAAACACAACAAGACAGTCGTGAAGAGGGCACGACAAAGACTATTCCCCCTCAGGAAAATAAAAAGATTTGGCATGGGTCCAGAGATCCTCAAAAGGTTCTACAGCTGCAACATCGAGAGCATCAGTTGCATCACTGCCTGATACGGCAATTGCTCGGCCTCCAACTGCAAGGCACTTCAGATGGTAGTGCGTACGGCACAGTACATCACTGGGGCAAAGCTGACTGCCATCCAGGACGTCTACACCCGGCGGTGTCAGAGGAAGGCCCTAAAAATTGTCAAAGACCCCAGCCACCCCAGTCATAGACTGTTGTCTCTACTATCGCATGGAAAGCGGTACCGGAGTTCCAAGTCTAGGACAAAAAGGCTTCTCAATAGTTTTTACCCCCAAGCCATAAGACTCCTGAACAGGTAACCAAATGGTTACCCGGACACACACACACCTCTCTTTTTACGCTGCTGCTACTCTCTTTTGATCGAATATGCATAGTCACTTTTTGATTTGATTTATCAACTGTACTGCAGGGTTGGAATGTAAGTCACAGACAATAGAGGTTGTGGTGGCAGCTACAGAGAGGTATTTGGGTGTGCGAGACTTGAAATCAGAAGACTTACAGGGTGTGTTAAGTGGTGGTGTCCCATCCTTTCAGGCTGTAGGCCTTGGATGGTAGGGTATTTGTTGTATTCATTCGTTTTTTTTGTTGTTCATTTTTTCAAGCAAAGTATAAGGGAGTTCTACTCCAGTCGAGTAGGTGGCGGTAATGCAACATTTATTGGATGCCAACCTCTGTTAAACCTCATCGAAGAAGATGACATCACTGCAATGCGACAACTCGTATGAGATCACAGAGAAGCGCCCCCTCACGCATGCGTGTTCAGATTTTCTAAAATACCGTCAAGGAAGCAGTGTGCTTTCGTTGATTCTCAAGGACCGCGCAAACACTGAATTTGCAGTTTATAATGTCAACGAGTGACTTTTATTTGAGATATTATGTCGGGCACAAGGGAAAGTTTGGACACGAGTTCTTGGAATTTGAGTTTAGACCAGACGGTAAGTTAGGCGGCAATTTGACTAATTAGCAACATTAGCCAGCTAGCTAAGCATGCAAACGACTGCTTGCTAGCGGCATTTCCAAATGTATTTTATCGCAATTAGCTAGTTTTTGTATTCGTGTGTTCAGTTATAACATGATCTCAGAAATACTTCAATTGCATAGTTAACCATAACCTCACTCATTTATTGTATCCAGCTCGCTATGTAGCTGGTTAGCAAACTAATGTATCCAAAATGCTTGATTAGTTTACAGTAGATTTAAAAACTTCTGTGAACTAACTAGTTATAAACAAATAACTACTATTCAACAATAACAGTGTATCAGCATTCACAACAAACGTGACGATAACGCAATAAATGTAACTATCTTTTCAGGTAAGCTGAGATACGCGAACAACAGCAACTACAAGAATGATGTCATGATCAGGAAAGAGGTAATTTATCAAACTTACACTGAACAAAGATATAAACGCAACATGAAACAATTTAAAAGATTTTACGGAGTTAGAGTTCATATAAGGAAATCAGTAAATTCCTTAGGCCCTAATCTATGGATTTCACATGGCTGCGAATACAGATTTGTATCATCACAGAAACCTTTAAAAAAGGTAGAGGCATGGCTCAGAACTAGTCAGTAGCTGATGTGACTGCCATTTGCAGCGCGATACATCTCCTTTGCATAGAGTTGATTAGGCTGTTGATTGTGGCATGTTGTCCCACTCTTTCATCTCTGTTGCGAAGTTGTTAGATATTGGTGGGGACTGGAACATGCTGTCGTACATGTTGACCCAGAGCATCCCAAAAATACTCAATAGGTGACATGTCTGCCGAGTATGCAGGCCATGGAAGAGCTGGGACATGTTAAGCTTCCAGGAATTGTGTACAGATCCTTGCTACATGGGGCCATTCGTTATCATGGAGAAACATGAGGTGATTGTGTCGGATGAATGGCACGACAATGGGCCTCAACATCTCATCACGGTATCTCTGTGCATTCAAATTGCCATTGATAAAGTGTAATTGTGTTCATTGTCTGTAGTTTATTCCCGCCCATACCATAACCCCACCGCCACCATAGGGCAATCTGTTCATAAAGTTGACATCAGCAAAACGCTTGCCCACACAACGCCATATATGCTGTCTGCCATCTGCCCGGTACAGTTGAAACCAGGATTCATCTGAAGTGCAACACTTCTCCAGTTGCCAACTGAAGTTGGTTATGACACCGAACTGCAGTCAGCTCAAGGCCCTGGTGAAGACAACTAGTACGCACTTCTTCTCTGAGATGGTTTCAGACTGTTTGTGCAGAAATTCTTTGGTTGTGCAAACCCAGTTTCATCAGCTGTCAATGGCTGGTCTCAGACAATCCTGCAGGTGTAGAAGTTGGATTTCGAGGTCCTGGGCTGGTGTGGTTACACGTGGTCTGCGGTTGTTAGGCTGGTTGGACCTACAAACATTTTTCTAAAATGACAAAGGAGGTGGTTTATGGTTGAGAAATGCACATTAAATTCTCTGCAACAGTTCTGGTGGACATTCTTGCCGTCAGCATGCCATTTGCATGCTCCCTCAACTTGAGACATCTGTGGCATTGTGTTGTGATAACTGCACATTTTAGTGGTATTTTATTGTTACCAGCACAAGGTGCATCTGTGTAATGGCCATGCTGTTTAATCAGCTTTTTGATATGCCACACCTGTCACGTGGATGGATTATCTTGGCAAATGAGAAATGCTCACTAAGAGATGCAAACACATTTGAGAAATAAGCTTTTTTGTGCCTATGGAACAATTCTTGAATATTTTATTTTAACTAATGAAACATGGGACCAACACTATACATGTAGCTTTTTTTCTTTCGTGTTTAAAGGATTTCTTGGTTACATTGATCAGTGTATGGCCCATCAATCCAATTTCTATGTGGGATGCTGCTTAAAACTATTGAAAATGCCATCAAAACCTTATTGGGATTGTTCTCCACTACAGGCGTACGTACACAAAAGTGTGATGGAGGAACTGAAGAGGATCATAGATGACAGTGAGATCACCAAAGAAGATGATGCACTGTGGCCACCCCCAGACAGAGTGGGCAGACAGGTCTGTCCATTCCCTCACACATACCTAAATAAATACTGATACTTGTAAAAGCATGGTGTATGTTGAGGAAAGCAGAGCATCTCCTACTTATTGTGCTCTTGGTAATGTCTAGCCACGCCTGTTTACTTAGTGATTTTAGCCCTCATTGGGTTGTGACCTCGGTCCTCATCAGACTTAAACAAATCTCTCCAACAAAATAAATGTAACCGGTGTTCAATTCTGACCCTTTCAGCACAAGATGGGACCTGGGCATAACCCCAGAAAGTTACAATGATTTAGTAAAAGTTATTTTATTCGTTGCTTGAATTACTAATCGTGTCTGGGGAGAGTTAACTTTTCTGAACTCTTAGGAGCTGGAGATCGTCATTGGGGATGAGCACATTTCCTTCACAACTTCCAAGATTGGTTCCTTGATTGATGTCAACCAGTCGAAGTAAGTAATAATACTACCTCAAATGATCTGGGAACTCTTGGAAGGATATATTCCTTCAATTTCCAAATTGACCCCTAGCCTCTATTTAGTAGACACTGGTTGAGGACTGAAGATTTCATAGGTGTAAGCAGAATAGTGTAAATTATACCTAGCTTACACCTATGTAATGCTCTCAGTTCTGCATAGTGGGGTTGATGTGGAATTGGGGGCCAGCTTCCTAAAAACAAGTTGTGTTTTCCAGGGACCCAGAAGGCCTCCGTGTGTTCTACTACCTGGTCCAGGATCTGAAATGTCTTGTCTTCAGTCTCATCGGGCTACACTTCAAGATCAAGCCCATCTAAGAGGAGTGGATGGTTTTTTTCTCTGTTGGAAAATGTTTTATGTTTGCGCCGATTACAACATTTGTACATTTGCTTTTGGTCGATCTGTTCTTTTTTAAATTTTAAATAAATCATTGGAAAAATGCCATGTTTTAATAGCCTTGGTTATCTATACATTTATAAAGTTACTTACTGGAAGCCATAGCTGTGGTTTGGTCGATCTTGGTAGTATGAAAAACAGGTTGGAGAATTGCACACTACGCTCTGTTGCTCTTGCCATACAGAGGTCCGTTTATTTCAGCATTTAGCTGAGCACACATGAACAGGAAGTTGTTAAAGGTGGGCTGAACTTCCTGATTTAGCCTCTGTTTCAATTCTCATTAGGAAATGTGACTGAGAATGAGATTTTGTGTCCTTTGGTCTGGGTGTCACTTGAATGTGTGTGTGTGTTCAAATATGGGAAGCGTTTGTATTGTCACTGCGAAAACAGTACATTCAGTCACCCTTCTAGATAACTTAACTGTCTAACCAGGTCTTGTCTGGTAGTAGCCTAGACCAGGGTTTCCCAAACTCGGGCCTGGGTGTACGTTCTGGTTTTTGTCCTAGCACTACACAGCTGGGGGGGGGGGTGTCAGTTAAGGACCGTCAATAAATAATGCCATGTAAATGAGACTTAATGTTGTACACCTTTCTCTCAAATGCTTTTAATATTTGTATATGACTTTCTACCATTTATAGTTGGTTTGAGGTTAAGTCATTGACATTTGGAGCTATTGACATTTTTAAAAGTATAATTTACTGATCTCTATTTAGCTCCATAGGGATATCGAATGTCAAATCTAATTGACCATGGGTATTACGATCGGGTCACGTGCAGCTGCGCACTGAATTAATAATTACTTGGGTGTTGCCAGCTGTGGGCAGGGTTGAAATAAACCCAACCAAAGGAAAACTTACGGTACCCTTCATTCCATGACGAACCATATTTTCCTAATTGTCTTGCAAATTTCCGTTTTGGACGAGACTGATTTTCTGACATTCTATTTACACTTTGTTGTACATTTTGACACTAGAATAAATGTTTGACTCATTGATGCCACAGGCCGTTTTAAACATGAGAAGTTGCTTATTACGTAGAAAACAATGCGGTCACCCCGCTTATGTTTTGGTACAAAGCTGAGAGATGAGCCTGGAGAAATTAATAGACAGAGCTATTGATGCAAGGATGACCACCCATGGTATCAAAATGACCATGTTTTTAGGCTATACGGTATGTTTCAATTTACATGTTTAACAAACATTGCTGTAAAACAAGCTTGTATTTTTGATTATGGTGCAGTACGTATGACAGTTGAACTAAGCTCATGAGGCATTTATAAGTTAAATTCAAGAATCAATGGGTATATTAATTCACAAGTCCAAAAATCTATGTAGAAATGAATTCCAGCTTTAATTAGTCTAGCCAAAATGTACAATGAGAAAATATGCATATACATTTGTCATTTTGTAAACATTCTCTTTTACACTACCCCAGTAAAGTTGTATGTAATACATTACCAGTGAACATTCCATAAGGCATAGAAGGAAATACATTGCAAGGTCTGAGGTATTGCTTTAAAATGTTTTTCACATCACAAATCAAAGTGGAGATTATAAATTGTCATACAAACATGTGACAAAGCTTGCTACACAGCAAAAAAGTTTTCAAGAGCAAGGTGCTACTCTGAACATCATACACTATCGATATATTACTAATCCCGTCTGCCAGCTGCTCTCCAGAGCACATTTACCACTCACCCCATCACCCCAGGGCTGGCGTTTGGCCCAGGGGTTGATGACATTCTAGAGCAGACCGATAAGGTTCATAGGGACCGAGAGACCCTGAGACGGTCCATGGCGCCTCCTCGGGCCCTGGGTCCAAGGCAGACGGACCGTCGCCACCCACCTGCATCCGAACGACGTTGGGGTCCCTCTCCTGCCCCATCGCCTCGTGCTAAGGGACGACAGCGGGGAGGGGCACAGCGTGAGGTGAAGTAGCCTGTTTTTGCCCACACGGGTCTTCCCCGGTTTTTGCAGAGGTACTGGGTAATTTATCCCTCACCGGGTTCCTATACCTCCAAGCAGGTCACAACATAAGCTCTCCCAGGGCGTCAGAACGGCTAGATGGAACGGCTAATTGGGTTCTACTCCACTTATTTTGTGGTCCTAAAAAGAGACGGAAGGTTCTAACCGATTCTGGACCTCCGCAAACTCAATGGGTACTTGAAGGTACTGAGGTTCCACATACTATCCTCAGCCACGTGTTGCAGGTTGTGTCCAGGGACCAGGGGTTTGTGATGCTGGACCTGAGGGATGCGTCCTTCCATGTTCCTGTTCACCCAGCTCATTGTCAGTACCTCCGATTCACATTCGAAGGGACAGCTTACGAATTCATGGTTCTTCCCCTCGGCCTCTCCTTGGCACCCTGCAATTTCACAAAGTACATGGATGCTGTCCTGGCACCGCTCACATCCCGAGGATTGTTGATCATCAATTATTTGGACGATTGTCTGATTTGTGCCCCGACCAGGACCCATGTCCTGTCAAACAGAGACATGCTCCTGACCCACATCGGCGGGCTGGGCATTACTATAAATGACAAGAAGAGTCATCTGACGCCCACCCAGAGGGTGACCTTCATTGGCATGGAACTGGACTCAGTCCTCATGAGAGCACGCCTGCCCACCAGAAGGGGTCAGGCTATCTTATCTTGCCTGTAGGGCTTACTGACGGCGGCCTCATTGCTGATTCCCCTAGGCCTGCTCCATCTCCGGCCTCGTCAATGGTGGTTCAACTCCCACCGGCTATACCTGAAGCACCACCGTCACCGCCAGCTGTGGGTGACGGCATAGGGCCTCAGGGCATTGTTGAGGTGGTGCTGTCGCTTCTTTTTCTCAGGTGGGGTGGAGATGCTGAGCATGTTCCGCCGGGAGCTGGTCAGCACAGACACCTCCCAGATCGGCTGAGGGGATGTGACCAAGGGCAGGTTGGCTGTTGGCTACCCCCTTGGAGTGGCAGGTACATCAATACACTAGAGCTGTACTGCTGGCCCTGCAACCTTTCCTTCCACATCTGAAAGGAAGACATGTCCTGGTGAGAACAGACAACACCACAGTGGTGGCTTACATCAACCATCAGGGTGGACTGAGATCCCACCACCTCAATCTTATAGCATGGGAGCTCCTTCTCTGGGCTCAGGGATGTCTAGCGTCTATACGTGTAACGTATGTACCTGACATTCTGAATCTGGCGGTGGATATGCTCTCGAGGCATGGCCCGCCACCTTGGGATTGGAGCCTCCATCCCCAGGTGGTGTAGCACCTGTGGGACAAGTTTGGGAGGGTGCAGATGGACCTGTTTGACTCCCTGGGCAATGCACACTGCCCCCTGTGGTACTCCATGTCAGAGCCACCAGGGCCTCTAGGCTTGGATGCTCTGGCTCATCATTGGCCAGGGCTGGAGCTTACGCCCCCCCCAGATGACCCTGGTTCAGCCTTCTCCTGTCCCTGTTGTCTGGGTCACCTTGGCAACTGCCCCTGAGACCCGGCCTGAGGGAACATTGTGGCATCCGAGACCGCACCGCCTCAGTCTGTGGGCTTGGCCGCTGAACGGCACCAATGGTCCATGTTAGGACTACAGGAGGGCGTAAGGAACACCATGCAGAGTACAAGGTGACCGGCTACAAACGCAGCATATCAGTTGCGCTGGTGGTTGTTCTGCTCTTGGTGCACTGGTATTGAGGTTGTGCCCGAGTCATGCAGGGTGCAGTATGTCCTCCAATACCTGCAGTCTTGCTTGGATGAGGGCTTGGCAGCCTCTAGTACACTGAGGGGGTATTTGGCCATTATATCTGCCTGCCATGTGGGTGGATGGACAGGCCAGTGGGGCGCCATCCCTTGGTCTCCAGGTTTATGAAGGGAGTTTGGGTCTAGCTAGGACCCACTCAATGGCGAGCTGGGATCTGGATGTGGTTTGGCAGCTTTGGCAAAGCCGCCTTTAGAAACGTTGGAGTCTGCCTCCCCGAAACACCTCTCTATGAAGGTGGATTTCTTGGTAGCGATTACATCCATGAAGAGGGTGGGTGAGCTCCATGCATTTTCTGTAAGTTCTGAGTGCTACCGGATGGACCCAGTGGGAGGAGTATATCTGTCCGCCCCAACCCTTCATTCCTCCCGAAGGTTCAGTCAGACAGGCATGTGAACATCCCTTTAATCCTGTCTGCTTACGACCCCCCAGCAGTGGCGGGGGAGCCTGGGCCTCCATCCGGCATGCTGTGCCGTGTGGCCACTGGCTGCCTATGTGGAGCGAATACAGTCAGTGCGAACAGACCAGCTTTTTGTCTGCTATGGTGAGAGAGTCCTGGGGGCTGGGCTATCAAGCAGAGGCTCTCTCACTGGATTGTGGACACGATTACGACAGCATACCACCTGGCTGGCAGGCTAGTGCTGGGATCTGTGGTGGCACACTCAACACAAGGTGTGGCTGCGTCCTGGGCTCTACTGAGAAGAGTGCCCCCCTGATATTGTGCTACGGCCAGCTGGACTTCCTCTTGCACCTTTTGCTAGGTACTATATGCTTCTCAGAGGCTTCAGATTCCCAGATTTTTTGAGTGTAGCACAAAACTGCAGGTAGAGCAAATTAGCCATAATGTGTCATTTAAATTGTTGCCAATAGTAATCTTATTTGCTATTCTTACAAAAACGAAAGGGTCATATTTGGAGAACTGGCAATGACCGACCTGCTTGCTTGCTAGCTAAGTTAGCTAGTGTGTGGCACTTTTAATTGGTCGCAAGCTATTTACTCAATGAATGAGTTAACTCCCATGACTGCCCAGTGGCTAGATAAGTCCTCCTTCCATACCTTCCCCTACTATGACAACAGAGCCAGACAGACAGAAATAAATCATTTGTGACAGCGGAAGCAGGAAGTGTTTTACCGGAAATTGACACTGTGTGGTACATCAGCATTTAGGAACAGGGGAACAATTACCCAACATGGATCAGGTTCCTGATAGTCACAGCTAGTGACCTCTCAGTTTGCATTACTGTACTTTGACAAAGTAAGCTTTTTATACACACACACACAGAACACAAGATATTGCTACGCAGCTTGACAGGTTTCCTCATTAAGAAGAACACATTTTCTCTTTAAAATTTGAGGATATTTTCCCTGCCTGACCACGTGACATAATAGCTACAATTGGTTCAGACAAATGTTTTTGCTTAGTATATTGAAATTTAAAGAGACACACCATTCCTAATTTATTAGCGCAATACTTTTCCAGGATAGGGCAGCATCTACTTCATCAGTGAAAGGTTTGGTTTGGCCCATATAGATGTATACAGCAGTGAAGGCTGTTGAGGTGAGGACAGCTCATAATAATGGCTGAAACAACGGAGCAAATGGAATGTCATCAAACATATGGAAACTATATGTTTGATGTATTTGATACCATTCCACTAATTCCACTCCAGCCATTACTACGAGCCCGTCCTCCCCCTTTTTGCATGGACACTACCATTGAAGGCTTCCACCATTTTAAAGTAGTCAACTGATGAGTCCTATGAGTTGGCAGCAATCAGCCAAAGATCAGAGCATTGTCTTGTTCTTCAAATTGTTTTGCCTAGTTTCTAAATGGATTTAAGCTATATCACCACCATCTAGTGGCCACAATTAATGAATGACACAAGATTTTGTTTAAGACTCCAGCACTGCAGATGGCAGTAAATCACCAATATAAGCTTTACACTTCTTTCAAACCTCAAAAGACTAAGATAACTGAAAACTTTAAAAAGGAGATAGCATGGGCAGCACCATTGAGGCTGTCACAGACACAAAGTTAAGACCTCTTTCCATCTCTATGGGTTTGGCTACAGCAAGGTTCTTCTGCTGCTCTCAGAGCCGTCCCAAGCCAATAAGCGACCATGGCTGCTAGGGGACACTCGACCAACAACATTTTGCTTATGGCCCCAAAAAGCCATAACGGGGGCCTGCTCCCCCCCACTGTCTGGCAGCAGTCAGCAGCAGCAGCACAACATTGGCTGGCTTCCCTCAATTTGGAAAATTGTCAGACTGTTGGGTGAGAGAGTAATCAAGCTAGCTTGAATTTGACTCTTGGCCTTAAATCCTCCCACAACTACTAAACCCTGCCCCCAACAACAGCATGCTAGCTCCATCCAAAATCCATGCTTTTGTTACTTCTAGGTTAGACTACTGCAATGCTCTACTTTCTGGCCTACCCGGATAAAGCACTAAATAAACTTAAATTAGTGCTAAAGACAGCTGCTAGAATCTTGACTAGAACCATTTTTTAAAATCATATTACTCCAGTGCTTGCCTCTATACACTGGCTTCCTGTTAAAGCTAGGGCTGATTTCAAGGTTTTACTGCTAACCTACAAAGCATTACATGGGGTTGCTCTTACCGATCTTTCCGATTTGGTCCTGCTGTACATACCTACACGTATGCTATGGTCACAAGACGCAGGCCTTCTTACTGTCCCTAGAATTTCTAAGTAAACTGGAACATGCTTAACACCCCGGCCATCCTACAATCTAAGCTTGATGCCCTCAATCTTACACAAATTATCAATGAACCTACCAGGTATAACCCCAAATCAGTAAACACAGGGACCCTCATAGATGTCATCCTAACTAACTCGCCCTCCAAATACACCTCTGCTGTTTTCAATCAAGATCTCAGCGATCACTGCCTCATTGCCTGCATCCGTAATGGGTCTGCGACCAAACGACCACCCCTCATCACTGTCAAATGCTCCCTGAAACAATTCTGCGAGCAGGCCTTTCTAATCGACCTGGCCGGGGTATCCTGGAATGACATTGACCTCATCCCGTCAGTAGATGATGCCTGGCTATTCTTTAAAAGTGCCTTCCTCACCATCTTAAATAAGCATGCCCCTCTCAAAAAATGTAGAACTAGGAATAGATATAGTCCTTGGTTCACTCCAGACCTGTCTGCCCTTGATATGTGGCGTTCTGCATTAGCATCGAATAGCCCCCGTGATATGCAACTTTTCAGCGAAGTTAGGAACAAATATACACAGGCAGTTAGAAAAGCTAAGGCAAGCTTTTTCAAACAGAAATTTGCATTCTGTAGTACTAACTCAAAAAAGTTCTGGGACACTGTAAAGTCCATGGAGAATAAGAGCACCTCCTCCCAGCTGCCCACTGCTTTGAGGCTAGGAAACACTGTCACCACCGATAAATCCACTATAATTGAGTATTTCAATAAGCATTTCTCTACGGCTGGCCATGCTTTCCTCATGGCTACTCCTACCCCGGTCAACTGCACGGCACCCTCCACAGCAACCCGCCAAAGCCCCCACAATTTCTCCTTTACTCAAATCCAGATAGCTGATTTCTGAAAGAGCTGTAAAATCTGGACCCCTACAAATCAGCCGGGCTAGACAATCTGGACCCTCTCTTTCTAAAATGATCTGCCGAAATTGTTGCAACCCCTATTACTAGCCTGTTCAACCTCTCTTTGGTATCGTCTGAGATTCCCATAGATTGGAAAGCTTCCACGGTCATCCCCCTCTTCAAAGGGGGTGACACTCTAGACCCAAACTGCTATAGACCTATATCTATCCTACCCTGTCTTTCTAAGGTCTTCGAAAGCCAAGTTAACAAACGGGTTACTGACCATTTCGAATCCCACCATACTTTCTCCGCTATGCAATCTGGTTTCAGTGCTGGTCATGGGTGCACCTCAGCCACGTTCAAGGTTCTAAACAACATCATAACCGCCATCGATAAGAGACATTACTGTGCAGCCGTATTCATCAACCTGGCCAAGGCTTTCGACTCTGTCAATCACAACATTCTTATTGGCAGACTCAACAGCCTTGGTTTCTCAAATGATTGCCTCACGTGGCTTACCAACTACTTCTCTGATAGAGTTCAGTGTGTCAAAACGGAGGGCCTGTTGTCCGGACCTCTGACAATCTCTATGGGTGTGCCACAGGGTTCAATTCTCGGGCCGACTCTCTTTTCTGTATACATCAATGATGTTGCACTTGCTGCTGGTGATTCCCTGATCCACCTTTACGCAGATGACAGCATTCTGTACACGTCTGGCCCCTCTTTGGACACTGTGTTAACAAACCTCCAGACGAGCTTCAATGCCATACAACACTCCTTTCGTGGCCTCCAACTGCTCTTAAATGCTAGTAAAACTAAATGCATGCTTTTCAACCGTTCGCACCTGCTCGCCCGACTAGCATCACTACTCTGGACGGTTCCGACTTAGAATATGTGGACAACTACAAATACCTTGATGTTCTGGCTAGACTGTAAACTCTCCTTCCAGACTCATATTAAACATCTCCAATCCAAAATTACATCTAGAATCGCAACATTTCGCAGCAAAGCCTCCTTCACTCACGCCACCAAACATACCCCCGTAAAACTGACTATCCTACCGATCCTCGACTTCGGCGATGTCATCTACAAAATAGCCTCCAACACTCTACTCTGCAAACTGGATGCAGTCTATCACAGTGCCATCTGTTTTGTCACAAAAGCCCCATACACCACCCACCACTGCGACCTGTATGCTCTCGTCAGCTGGCCCTTGCTACATATTCGTCGCCAGACCCTCTGGCTCCAGGTCATCTATAAGTCTTTGCTAGGTAAGGCTCTGCCTTATCTCAGCTCACTGGTCACGATAACAACACCCACCCGTGTGCTCCAGCAGGTATATCTCACTGGTCATCCCCAAAGCCAACACCCCATTTGGCCGCCTTTCCTTCCAGTTCTCTGCTGCCAATGACTGGAACGAATTGCAATAATAGCTGAAGCTGGAGACTTATATTTCCCTCACTAACTTTAAACATCAGCTATCTGAGCAGCTAACCGAACACTGCAGCTGTACATAGCCCATCTGTAAATAGCCCATCCAATCTACCTACCTCACCCCCACATTGTTTTAATTTACTTTTCTGCTCTTTGCACACCAGTATTTCTACTTGCACATCATCATCTGCATATCTATCACTCCAGTGTTAATTTGCTAAATTGTAATTACTTCGCTACTATGGCCTATTTATTATTGCCTTTCCTCGTCATGCCAATTGCACACACTGTATATAGACTTTCTTTTTTCTATTGTGTTATTGACTGTACACTTGTTTATTCCATGTGTAACTTTGTGTTGTTGTTTGTGTCGCACTGCTTTGCTTTATCTTGGCCAGGTCGCAGTTGTAAATGAGAACTTGTTCTCAACTAGCCTACCTGGTTAAATAAAGGTGAAATAAAAATAAAATATCCGACCACATTTCGGATCAAGCATAAATTGGCTTTTAGCCTCACCACTGAGTGCCACATCACTGTCTATCTCAGTAGCTTACTCTGTAAAGCAAAGTTTGACTTGGTATAGCTCCGCATTGACATGATTGGTTGATGGTAGGTGGGGTCGGGAGGACCTGTATAAACACAAACACACTTCCTTGACAACTTCCTTCACAACAGCTCTGCACTGCTCCACAAAACGCATGAAGTAAGAATGTTTCATGTGGCCCTTGACCTGTGCCGCAAGAGGGCAGAGGTAGCAGTTTGAGAGAGTGGTAAATGTGCTGCTAAAAAGGCAAATCTGGGGGATGCAGGTGAACAAACCACTGTTCATGATTCCACGTTCGCAAAGAGGCTGCACGATTAGAATTATAAAAAACATTTTGTGGCCTGGACATCAGTGTCCTCATAATGTAGTTAAGCCATGACTGGTTCTGTGACAACCAACTAAACTTCCATTAGACATTTGTCCACTATACCAACACATTCCATGCAGGTTGAATAGAGCAGGATTTTTCTGACTTTTCTTGCCCAGGGACCCCTGCCCAGGCAAACCGGTGACAAAAATAAAATAAAAAATCTTGTATTTTTCACAAGGAAGTGGAAACACTAACATAGTCTATTAGCTAGGTATCTTGGCAGCGTAGAGAAAATGTTGCTGTTAAGCACATTTTCTGCAATTTACACATTGTTCCATTGAGGTGAGATAAAATGTTGCAGTTTTAAAGCTAATTTCCAGCAATTCTACACAGTTCCTGTAGACATCATTGCTCTAACGCTAGCTAGCATTGGCATATGAAACTACCTCTAACTTCCTTCATACTAGACGCAGATAAATAAAAATGGTGTCCACAATGCGGCTAGTGATATTCAGAAAAATATAATTTTTCACATATAAAAATCCCAAATATATTCTTACTAAGATACAAATTGTAATTTTAGGACCCCTTTATAGGTATAAAAAAAAGATGTAAATATGATTTGATAAAATATAGAAATTGGCCTTTACCACTGTAGCCCATAAAAACATATTGAATAACACATTCATAAATGATGAAAAAGACAGTCAAAAAAGTGTATCATAAGGAATAAGGTTTTGAAGTGTCTGTCCTATATCCAGGAAATATTTTTGTTTTTTTTTACACATATTTAACCCCTTATTTTTGTTGAAACAAAACTACCTCCATATTTCCATTGGTTTGTATGGGTTAAGTTCAGACGAGTTCCTTGACACTTGTGGGCGTTGTAGAGCAAAACAGAGAACACAATTGTGTTTGTGAGAGTCTCCCCTTTCCATAATAGTTTGTAGGCCAAACCGTTTGGACCCTACAGACCGTTTTTGCGAGAAGACCGATTTTCGGGATGTCTCATAGTCTGACAAACACTGCTGTAGCTCGGTCACCTTCCACCGCAGCGCAGATGTGGAAGGCCGACATAGGCTGATGCGGTGTGTTGAGCTGTTGAGATGCTCATGCTTTGCTTACACTGACGGATTTTGAAGGGGATTGTTTTGTTATGTTACTTAGATTGACGCATGGGTGCGTCAATAAACTTAAGGATGAATGTATTTTGATATTTTTAGTACATTATATTGAAAGAAATTGCTTGTGCTGCCTTTTTGTCACTCGTGTTACCTATATTTTAGATGGCAATTCAGGCTTTCCGGTAGGTCATTTTACTATTTCATATATAATCAAAGACGAAAAAGGTTCATGAAAATATTAAGAAAATGTTTTGATTTCCTTTAAACAAGTATGTGTAAAGATCGTTTATGTAACATTTTTCTATAATAACACCAGTGACCAGTAACACCAGTGACAAATCTGCAGATATTCTAATAACACCAGCCTGAACAGTAACACCAGTGATGGTAACACCAGTGACAAATCTGCAGATAAGATCGCATAGCTAATATGGCAGCCACAGTAGCTCAAACCATACTTAAATAAATCACTTAATCATGTGATTTGATCAATAAATTAAAAAAAGTCCTTTCCTCTTACTATAAACTGCGTAACACCAGTGACAGATGTTTCAGGCCTCGCATGGAATTACCAAATTGCTAACATATGAAGAGAGAGTGCAGGCCCACCATACGCTTTTCAAAACAGCCCTGCCTCCAATGAACCTTCTTCTTCGTGGGGTTTTAGGGTGGACTACATGCTGAAAAGTTGTATTGCCTTCAAGAGAGGAAGAGGTGAAGCGAAAGGGTTTACTCCACCCAAAATCTGTCCATGTTAAGCTGATCATGATTTTTTAAATAAATCCCCCTAGAGTCGATTGACACACCAGCACATCACACAGTGAATTGTGAATAATTCCCCTAGTGTTTATGCTAGACACTTACTGTTTCTTGTAGTGGCTGCAACTCAA
Source organism: Oncorhynchus tshawytscha (assembly GCF_018296145.1). Taxonomy (NCBI): domain Eukaryota; kingdom Metazoa; phylum Chordata; class Actinopteri; order Salmoniformes; family Salmonidae; genus Oncorhynchus; species Oncorhynchus tshawytscha. The sequence continues at coordinate 38,248,361 of NC_056429.1, read as the reverse complement.
TTTTCTTTTCCTGCCGATATAACATTTGTGCCTATTCCATAACATGGGGCTTGTGAAAGCCCTATTTTTCTAAACGAGAGGATCCGGACAAGAATCGTCATGAAATCATCTGTATAACACCAATATCGAAAGGGGAGATTCTTATGAACACAAAGGTTTCGGTTGTTCTACTCTATGATGCACACAAGCTTCGGGGCAGTTGTCTGGAGGTAACCCATTACAGGGCTGTAAAAATTGCAAAAAGTGCATAGCGGGTAAAATGTACCATGGAAAACGTGACCAAACATGGGTGTAAAACAAACATTTATTCTGAGTTTTCTTATGTTCTCAGATATCAGACAGACACTTCAAAACCTTGTATCAAGGCACAAGGTCGAGACCCAAATGCAGACACAGGAGGCAGATGGTTGGAGTCTTACAATGTTTAAAAATCCAAAACCAGATCACAGTCTAGGAGGTACAGAGTGGCAGACAGGCTCGTGATCAAGGCAGGCAGAATGGTCAGGCAGGCGGGTACAAAGTCCAGAAACAGACAAGGGTCAAAACCGGGAGGACAAAAAAAAAGAGAATGCAAAAAGCAGGAGAATGGGAAAACCGGTGGTTGACTTGGAAACATACAAGACGAACTGGCACATAGAAACAGGAAACACAGGGGAACATAAGTGACACCTGGAGGGGGTGGAGACAATTACAGGAACAGGTGAAACAGATCAGGGCGTGACACCTTGTTCCTTATGATTTATGTTTTAACTGTTTGTTTTGCCATGTACAAATGTGTTATTCAATGCGTTTCTCTGGGCTATAGAAGCAAGGGCCAAATTCAATGTTTCATCAAATAATAATAGTAAAGACTATGAAATAACACATATGGAATCACGTAGTAATCAAAAAAGTGTTAAACAAATCAATATATATTTTATATTTGAGATTCTTCAAAGTAGTCGCCCTTTGCCTTGATGACATCTTTGTACACTCTTGGCATTCTCTCAACCAGCTTCATGAGGTTGTCACCAGGAATGCATTTCAATTAAAAGGTGTGTCTAGTTAAAAGTTAATTTGTGGAATTTCTTTCCTTCCCAGGGAGGGATCAGCCAGCGGCGGCTTCTGGACGCGGAGGGGTGAACATCTCCTGCTCTGACTGCAGCTGGGAAGGACTGCTGCGCGAGGACTGGGCCACCTATGAGTGCTTTGGAATGGGGGTGGGGCCCACGGCAGCACCCGCTGCTCGTTGAGAAGAGTAAGAACGATATGTGCTTTCACGTCAGAGTCTCCAAAAGACTCCAATATCACCAGAAAAAGTAGCTAGATTTGTCGTTAGTCAATTTTTAAAAAATGTGTGTCTAGAGGGGTCTGAATACTCGCTAAATATAGCAACAAAGTCGCAAAGTTCGCAACACTGAACCTGCATGTTAAATTTAGCTAGCTAGTTACTTGTGTCAACACAAGCACTAACTATTATTGCTAGCTGGATGACACAACTAGCTTGGCCTGGATAGCTATGTGCCTAAACTATAGAAATCATGATGATGATAACTACTACAGATTCCCACAAGGTCTCAGACTCTAGGATGGTAAAATTCTTGCAAAAAATAAACGGATAAAGACAGAGCCAGAGACAGAGTTTTCGATTTCCATTATTGGTGTTAAAAATGGATGAAAAAGACAATCCCATTTGTTCTGAATTAGCTAGCGGTCTAGGCTACACAGCATACTATAGGCTACATTTTTGAGTCACCACTAGAATAGTTATTTGTATGTTATTGAGTAGGTCTATATATCTTAGATTAATAATTTGATTAATGAGATTAAACAAACAAAAATCCATATTGTAGTTATTTCCACTTGGTAATGAGTAAAGTCATTATAAAGCAATTGCTCATAGGTAACTATAAAGTTACACTTCACTTTAAATAGCTAAATCCTGTGTAATAACTAGAGACAAACTTGTACTTACGCAGATATCACAAATGAAATAAAACGTTATTTGTCACATACAACAGGTGTGACGTTACCGTTAAATTATTACTTACAAACCCTTAACCAACAGTGAAGTTCAAGAAATAGAGTTAAGAAAATATTTACTAAATAAACTAAAGTAAAATATTAAATAAACAGTAACACGATAAAATAACAATGACGAGGCTATACACAGGAGGTACCAGTACTGAGTCAATGTGTGGGGGTACAGGTTAATCGAGGTAATTTGTGCATGTAGGTAGTGACTATGCGTAGATAATAGATAGCGAGTAGCAGCAGTGTGAAAACCAAAGGGGGTGGGGGAAGTGTCAATGTAAATAGTCCGGGTGGCCATTTGATTAATTGTTCAGCAGTCTTATGGCTTGGCAGTAGACGCTGTTAAAGGAAGGAGCCTTTTGGACCTAGACTTAGCGCTCCGGTACCACTTGCCGTGCGGTAGCAGAGAGAATAGTCTATGACTTGGGTGACTGGAGTCTTTGACAATTTTTTAGGCCTTCCGCTGACACTGCCTAGTATATACAGTGCCTTGCGAAAGTATTCGGCCCCCTTGAACTTTGCGACCTTTTGCCACATTTCAGGCTTCAAACATAAAGATATAAAACTGTATTTTTTTGTGAAGAATCAACAACAAGTGGGACACAATCATGAAGTGGAACGACATTTATTGGATATTTCAAACTTTTTTAACAAATCAAAAACTGAAAAATTGGGCGTGCAAAATTATCAGCCCCTTTACTTTCAGTGCAGCAAACTCTCTCCAGAAGTTCAGTGAGGATCTCTGAATGATCCAATGTTGACCTAAATGACTAATAATGATAAATACAATCCACCTGTGTGTAATCAAGTCTCCGTATAAATGCACCTGCACTGTAATAGTCTCAGAGGTCCGTTAAAAGCGCAGAGAGCATCATGAAGAACAAGGAACACACCAGGCAGGTCCGAGATACTGTTGTGAAGAAGTTTAAAGCCGGATTTGGATACAAAAAGATTTCCCAAGCTTTAAACATCCCAAGGAGCACTGTGCAAGCGATAATATTGAAATGGAAGGAGTATCAGACCACTGCAAATCTACCAAGACCTGGCCGTCCCTCTAAACTTTCAGCTCATACAAGGAGAAGACTGATCAGAGATGCAGCCAAGAGGCCCATGATCACTCTGGATGAACTGCAGAGATCTACAGCTGAGGTGGGAGACTCTGTCCATAGGACAACAATCAGTCGTATATTGCACAAATCTGGCCTTTATGGAAGAGTGGCAAGAAGAAAGCCATTTCTTAAAGATATCCATAAAAAGTGTTGTTTAAAGTTTGCCACAAGCCATCTGGGAGACACACCAAACATGTGGAAGAAGGTGCTCTGGTCAGATGAAACCAAAATTGAACTTTTTGGCAACAATGCAAAACGTTATGTTTGGCGTAAAAGCAACACAGCTCATCACCCTGAACACACCATCCCCACTGTCAAACATGGTGGTGGCAGCATCATGGTTTGGGCCTGCTTTTCTTCAGCAGGGACAGGGAAGATGGTTAAAATTGATGGGAAGATGGATGGAGCCAAATACAGGACCATTCTGGAAGAAAACCTGATGGAGTCTGCAAAAGACCTGAGACTGGGACGGAGATTTGTCTTCCAACAAGACAATGATCCAAAACATAAAGCAAAATCTACAATGGAATGGTTCAAAAATAAACATATCCAGGTGTTAGAATGGCCAAGTCAAAGTCCAGACCTGAATCCAATCGAGAATCTGTGGAAAGAACTGAAAACTGCTGTTCACAAATGCTCTCCATCCAACCTCACTGAGCTCGAGCTGTTTTGCAAGGAGGAATGGGAAAAAATGTCAGTCTCTCGATGTGCAAAACTGATAGAGACATACCCCAAGCGACTTACAGCTGTAATCGCAGCAAAAGGTGGCGCTACAAAGTATTAACTTAAGGGGGCTGAATAATTTTGCACGCCCAATTTTTCAGTTTTTTATTTGTTAAAAAAGTTTGAAATATCCAATAAATGTCGTTCCACTTCATGATTGTGTCCCACTTGTTGTTGATTCTTCACAAAAAAATACAGTTTTATGTCTTTATGTTTGAAGCCTGAAATGTGGCAAAAGGTCGCAAAGTTCAAGGGGGCCGAATACTTTCGCAAGGCATTGTATGTCCTGGATGGCAGGAAGCTTGGCCACAGTGATGTACAGGTCCGTACGCACTACCCTCTGTATTGCCTTACGGTTGGATACCGAGCAGTTGCCATACCAGGCGGTTATTCAACTTGTTAGGATGCTCGATGGTGCAGCTGTAGAACTTTTTGAGGATCTGGGGACCCATGACAAATCTTTTCAGTCTCCTGAGGGGGAACAGGTGTTGTCGTGCCCTCATCATGAGTGTCTTGATGTGTTTGGACCATGATAGTTTGTTGGTGATGTGAACACCAAGGAGCTTGAAACTCAACCCGCTCCACTATATGTAGTCTGTGGTGTAATAGTGGGTTTATTTTCTCACTTGAATGGCGCTTTCAAAAGCTGACGATTAAATTGTAAGAATGGATTGTCAGAATTGTCATACTTTGTAGGTACACAATAATTACAATTAAGTACACTTCAAGATACACAGGACTTAGCTAATTACAATTAAGTGTAACACCTAGTAATTACATTGTACTTATGCAAATATTACATGGTGCTTACAGATGTTTTAAAATGAGGGTCAGGATGAGTAATGTACTATATAAGTACACATTCATTACAAGTAAGTACCCCCGGAGATATACTTAATTTTAACTAGCTAAATCCTGCATAACACCTAGTAATTGCATTGTACTTATACAGATATTACATGTATTCTGTGGTGTTCTAGTGTGTTTATCCTCCCACTTGAAGGGAGCTTCCGGAAGCCTTAAAGTAAGGGCCAGATTGTCAGGATTCGGTAATGTGCTATATAAGTACACATTAATTACAAGTATAAGTACCCCTCAAGTTACACTTCATTTTAAGTAGCTAACTCCTGTGTAACACCTAGTAATTACATTGTACTTATGCAGATATTACTCTGTGGTGTACTTGTGGGTTTATCCTCGCACTTGGATGGCAAGGAGGTTCAGGTTGTCATAATGGGTAAAGTACATATAAGTAATTTTTTTATTATTATAATCTGGGATGACACCCATATGGTAGACCCCAGTCAGTGAGGTCGACCTACATCTGATCTGTTATTGTAAACTCAACCAAGTTAACTCAGATTATACACTTTTTGGGGGCAAGTTTTAGCAAAAACATTGAGTGGTGATTTTGAAGAGTGCACATTCACAGGTAGGTAATTAGAGCCTTTTGAGCCTCCAACTTTGTAATCTCGGACACCTGGCACATCTTGTCCAGAAGAGATCGCAACCTTGTAACAGTTATTACTGAATCAGATGCAGCTGAGAATAAACTAAACACTAAATTGTAACAAGCATGGTAATAAGCATTTGTTGTTACACCTCTGTAATTACAAACCGCAATAACCACTAGTGAGTTACATGTTGTTATTACATTGTAACTAGGAGTTATTACAATTAACTACAATGCTTGTTAGTGTAATTAAACATGTAATTACACTGTAATAAGGACCCCTTAAAGTGAAGCGCTACCAAAAACACTTAATATCTGAGTTGTCCCTGTTTAAATTCGTGATGGTCTATGCATATTCATGAGGCTAGCATAGCATATCACTCTTAACTGAATACAGGTGGTTGACGTCAACACCCCTCATCAAATATTCATCCACACTGCGGCCCCGTCATCCACATTGACGGGGTCGCAGTGGAAAGGGCCAAGAGCTTCAAGTTCCTCTGTGTCCACATCACTGAGGACTTAACAGGGTCCTCTCAAACAAGCACAGTCGTGAAGAAGGCACGACAGTGCTTCTTCTCCCTGAGGAGGCTGAAACGATTTGGCTTGGCCCCTCAGATCCCTAGGGACTTTACAGTTGCACCATCGAGAGGATCCTTACTGGTTGTGTCACCTTTTGGTATGGCAACTGCACCGCTCTCGGAAGGCCCTACAGAGGGTGGTGCGGACGGTCCAGCGCATCACTGGGGGTGAGCGCCCAGGCATCCAGGACGTACATGCCAAGCCGTGTCTGAGATGGGCCCGAAAAATTGACAAAGACTTCAGCCACCCGAGACGTGGACTGCTCTCCATGCTCCCGTCCGGCAGGTGTTACAGGTTTTATCCCCAGGGATGTTATCTATCTGGATTTCGCCTATTGGATAGGATTAAATGCATAGAAATATAATGAATAGAACGGGAGTCCACATTCAAGTCAACAATTCGTTCATTCTATTCCTATGCATTTAATCCTATCCGACAGGCGAAAATCCAGATAAGTTTTGATGGCTAACAACTACTGCTCCCCCTCACACCTGCCGCTAAAATTATTATTGATTCGATTTTTTACTACCACTACGCTGCAATTCATTGCTTATTGATTTCCATTACCATTAGTATCTATTTATCCAGATACTGGTTACTATTACTCCTGTTTACAGTAACCTTCAGAAAGTATTCATACCCCATGACTTATTCCACATTTTGTTGTGTTACAGCCTGAATCCCATAATGGAAAAGTTAAAATGTTTTTTGATTTTTTTTTTGCAAATGTATTAAAAATTAAATACAGAAATATCTAATTTACATAAGTATTCACACCCATGATTCAATTTTTTGAAGAAGCGCCTTTGGTAGCGATGACAGCTGTGAGTCTTCAGGTCTTGCCATACATTTTCATGTGGATTAAAGTCGAAACTAACTCGGCCACTCAGGAACATTCACCATCTTAGTAAGCAACTCCAGTGTAGGTTTGGCTTTGTGTTTTAGGTTATTGTCCTGCTGAAAGGTGAACTAATCTCCCAGTATCTGGTGGAAAGCAGAATGAACCAGGCTTTTCTCTAGGATTTTGCCTGTGCTTAGTTCCATTCTGTTTCTTTTTTATCCAGAAATCTTTTGCAGTATTACTTTAGCGCCTTGTTGCAAACAGGATGAATATTTGTATTCTGTACAGGCTTCCTTATTTTCCCCCCGTCAATTAGGTTAGTATTGTGTAGTAACTACAATGTCGTTGATCCATTCTCAGTTTCCTCCTATCACAGCCATTCAACTTTATGACATTTACATTTTAGTAATTTAGCACACACTTTTATCCAGAGCGACTTACAATAGCAATTAGGGTTAAGTGGCTCACTCAAGGGCACAGACAGATTTTTCACCTAGTTGGCTTGAGGATTCGATCCAGCGACCTTTCGGGTACTGGCCCAACACTCTTAACCGCTAGGCTACCTGCCACCCTTTATGGGGGAGGGAGGAGATTCTTATGACTTGCCAGTAGTAAGATTTGAGTTCAATATCCAAGAAGACAAGGCTGTAGCTTTCAAATGATTTGTCACTTTCTATTTTATGATGAACATTTTACTTTATTTTTTAATTTGGGGGGTGTACCCCCATACTCACCAGGCCTTGTACATTACCCAAAACAACCGCTCAGAGTTTAACAGGTTTTAAAGTGGTAGAAAAATGTATTTTCTAACTCAAAAAATGTCACTAAACCACAACTTATGACGCGAGGGACAAGACAATTTCATGGTACCGACCGTGTTCGACAATCTATTTAAAAAATGGTTTGCAATATAAATGTCTTACATATGTTTTATTAAAAATAAAACCATAAAATAAATACAATTTAAAAAATAATTTTGCATAAAAAGAGCAAGGCTTATAAGTGAAATTAGTTGTTTAAGGCAGAATAAGATCGTGTGATTGGAATAGTGGCCAATAATACTCATCAACACACGAACAAAGATGTTAGTTATTTGGTCAGATAGGCTGTGAGAGCAAATGCGGCTGTTTTTTTTAGAGAAAAAAAAAACAATCAAAATCTTTGGCTCCAAGGAACAGTGTAGTAGAACTCTGCATTGAAGATCAAATCATCGCCTTCTCGGCTATTGACATGTAGGGTCTTGCAGAGAAACATAATAAGGAATTCCGGTTACAACGTTTATTCACAACACAGCAAGCATAAGAGCTGCATCGGCCTGTTTGAAAATGGTTGTTTCAAATTTCAAAATGCGTGAATCACAGGTCGTAAGGTGAGAAATACTTCAAATGAGTAACATTATCACAGCCATTTAATTGCCACTCGTTTCCTCGCGTTATTCATCTGGAACGGGTCAACCTTGTGAAATGCAAGTGTGGAGCTATGCTAGCTGCTGGCTAGCTCATTGGCTAGCTCTTTGAAAACAATGACAACTGCTGTGCTAAACACATGACTTGTGTAATAATAATAACAAGATAACGACCTGACAAGTATTATATTATATTCCTATGGAATCCATCTTTATTTATCCATATACTTACTAGCTATTAACTTTAGCCACTGCTATTACTTTCACACCACATTCATAATATTGCGTTTAGATGTAGGTCAACTTTAGTCTAATTATGTAATCAAAGAGCCAACCCCTTTCTACAACTTACATCAAATATGTCTTCTGCTCTCTGCATTTGGACTGCTCTCACAGTGGATGTCAGTCACTGATACCATCATGTTTCGACTTAGCTTGTAAAAAAAAACCGCAATAGTTCGCAGGAAGCCAGAAGTTAAATCGAATTACATTCCAACTTATTCTGTTGATTGTCTGTATGCTTGAGCCCTTGTGCAGTAGGGAATTTGAGAAAAACAGAATGGAATGTATAATTAAACAGAATTTCCAAATGTGTGTCTGTTGGAGACTCATTCAGTTCCTCTCTGCTTACCTCATGTCAAAATAAAAGTCTTGCTTTTTTGTGCAGGTATGGTGCACGTGCAGGACTTTTATTTTAATATGAAATAAGCAGAGAGGAAGTGAGTCTACAACATAATTGCAGAAAGAAGCAGATTTTTTTTTATTTTTTCCTGCACAAGGACCTACCCTACAGACAATCTGAATAGTAAATTGAATTAGATTTAACTCCTGGCCTTTGGAGGACTATTCTGTTTTTTTTTTGCAAGCTAATATCTTGCAACGTTAGTGTGTAAGTACTAGTGTTGCTAAAAGTAGCTACTTGTGACTGGCAAGAGCCTTATGTAATAATGTCTCTTTAGCCTGGGTGATCTAGCCCCATGCTATATCTCTTTTCTCCTGCTGAATAATCCTAATTGGCTTGTTATAGTTGCAGCCTATCTCACAGGCTCTGTATGTCATGCCCTCTGTCCATTATGTGTCTCTCTCTCTCGTTCTCCCCCTCGCTCTCTCTTTCCCTCTCTCCTCTCTCAGCTCCCAGAGAATCCAGGCAGTTAACACCAATGCAGAGAGCAGCTTGGAGAGGTTCAAGGCCTATGCAGTCTTCCAGGAGATAAAAAAGAAGCTGGAGGAGGTATGTTCATTACTGTGTGTTATCTGTTTCAGTTATCAAATATTGCTTCATCCTCTAAAGTAGGCTAAAATGGCATAAAATGAAACAATGGCTATTGGAATATCTCCTGCTTATGCTGCAAACCTGTTTTGCTTATGCTGCAAACCTGCTTATGCTGCAAACCTGTTATGCTGCAAATCCTGTTTTCACACCAACATGTTTAGACCTCTTTTCTGTTCCTTTTCACTGAAAATGTGTATATTGTGACATCTGATCCATTTCCTCCACACTACAGCCATATGAGTGTTATTCATCTTGATCATACCGTACTACATGAAGGAGACAACCTATTTCCATTTCTCTTTCCACTTCGACTGCAGCACACATGGATCCCTTCCCGGAAACAGGCTTTTCTCCATGTCATACAATGATAAAGTTATGTTGTTTGAACCAATCAGATAAATGGTCCTGCACTCTATAAAGTTGTGTGTTTATTGGCACCTGCTTTGCTCCTTCTGACCTCATTACTACTATAAACATCACAAGCTAGATGATGGCAGATCTCTCTCCCCCTCACTTGCTCTCTCTCGCCATCTCAGTTTCTCGCTATCTCTATCTCTCGCCTTAACACAGCCTAGCCATCAGTGAACAGCAGTGCTGTTGGGTCCAAAATACACAACTAGACCTCTATTACACAGACAGAAATAAACGGAACCAAACTAGTCTGCAACTCTTTTGACTCTGGATGTGTAACATTCATCTCTTGTTGGGATGCACGATATATCAGTGAACATATCGGAATAGGTCGATATTAGCTAAAAATGCCAACATCGGTATCAGCCCAACGTCTAGTTTAACGCCCACTTGTGCAAAACCGATGTCAAAGCTGACGTGCATACCTATATAATGTAGGTACATGACATAATGATGCCATGTAAAATCTAGCCCACAATGTCTGCTGTGTGGATCGAGCAGTCATTTCAAAGAGTAACAACATTTCAGCGAGACAACTCCAAGGCAAAATCCATTAAAGCCAAGATAATGGAATTCATTGCCATTGACAATCAACCATTCTCTGTCGTGGGTGATGTTGGCTTTTGCCAACTGGTCGAGCACCGGTACACAATACCAAGTGCGCTATTTTTCAGATAGTTCCCTATCGGCGTTACACAGTAATAGCATCACTGCTGTTAGCTTCACGACATACATACTATGGAATGCCGTTTGGGTCTTTGCATGTTAAAAAAGATGTACAAAAAGGTCTGCAAACACCGGCCACGAACGATGTGTTTACAATACCGCGACCACAACTTCTGGGGTAGCTAGCTTTAGCCACAGCAATTACAACCAGCCTGAAACCTGCAGTAGAACCTGCAGTCATTTTCATTATTCTTAGCAATGGTTTAGGAATCCTTGTAAGTAAGTATTAGCTAGGTAGCCACTTGTTCGCCTATTGAAATTGAACTTCAGTTCATGAAAATACATAGCTAGCCAACTACCTAACCCTTTTGCCCAAAGCTAACGTTATAAGAAGCCAGGTAGCTTCATCTGGCTGGTGAGGCTTGACCGCACTGGGTTATGTGTTGTGAAGCTAGCCACAATAAGGATAAGGCCCAATATTGGAATTTGCAGTTTGGTTCAAAATAAAGGTATGTCATTGAAAGTAATGCAAATGAATACAAATAGTAGAATTATGCATACAATTCCACTATTGTGGCTAATCCTTACTTTGGCTAGCTTCACATAGATGGGTCCGACCACCATTTAATCAAATAAGAACTGTCTTATAAATTAGGGTTATTTTTAGATGACACCTAGCTATATAGGTAGCTAGCTAACTATAGCTATTGAAACAGGATGTCGTTTTGCTATGTTTTTGGGGAAGAACATTGTTTGCATCCATGAGCTAGCTAGCTTTTTTTATGACCAGCACTGTAGGTGCGCGATACAACTTTTCCAGCATCATAGCATACGTATCGATGAATCCTTGTGACATATGAAATACGAGTGATAGTGTAATCAATGTGTAATAACTACATAAAAAAATGTGTGAACCCGTTTAAATTATTATGTGACGTGCAGTCATATTCAGGTCCTGATTGGTCAACAAGCTTATTTGACACATCAAATAGTGTTATTTGAACTGTTAAATAGTATATTTTCTGACACGCAAATACCCAAACGGCATCCCATAGAAATCCTGGTTGAGGATGAAATGACTGAACAAATGAACAACGAAACGGCACAACACGTAAGTGAAAGAAATAGGTTTTGATTATGTTTTACTGGTAATGGGTAGATACGTAAATAACAACAAAATATATTTTTGATAAGTGTGTGTGTGTGTGTGTGTGTGTGTGTCATTTTTATTTAACTAGACAAGTCAGTTAAGAACAAATTCTTATTTACAATGACGGCCAAACCAGGTGACGCTGGACCAATTGTGCGCCGCCCTATGGGACTCCCAATCACGACCGGATGTGATACAGCCTGGATTCGAACCAGGGACTGTAGTGACGCCTCTTGCACTGAAATGCAGGGCCTTAGACCACTGCGTCTGTGTGTGTGTGTTAACTATTTAATTGTACTAGAATGCTTAAAAGGCCGCTAAAATGTTTAATATCGGTTATCGGTATCTGTTTTTTTTTGCAAGGTAAATATCGGAAATCGGAATCGGACAAAAATGTCATATCGGTGCATCATTAATCTCTTGTCCTACTTTAGATTTTACAAGTCTGTCTGGCAGCAGTGGAGCAGTGCTGGCTATCTGGTTCCCATTAGGATCTCTGTTTTGCTGTAATGGTATTCTACTACTATGTATCTGATAATCCACAGATTAATACTATATTGAAACCTATCTGGACTGTGAGAATATGTAATTACAGGAAGACAAACATTCTATTCCTTGTTACACATGTTCAGAAAATTGTTTTCCAGTAGCCTAATTGATCATTAATGCATGATTTAGTATGTGTGTTTTCAGTGTGTGTTTTCAGTTAATTCTTTGCAGTTCTTTTAATGATTTTACAAAGCCCATGGATCAAAGAATGGTTTAACTAAATATTAAATGTCTTGTTAGGTACATTTATTTTATTTTTTTGCCGTTGCCTGACATCAGTCCTTTTTTCCCCCCATATTTGGACATGACATTAGGATATAGTACTGATTATCATTCTTATGACTTATACTACCTTGTAGGATGGGGAGTCATTTGTGAAGAAGATTGGGGGGGTGTTTGCCTTCAAGGTAAAGGATGGTCCGGATGGTGAAGAGGCGACCTGGATAGTGGACGTGAAGAATGGCAAGGGTTGCGTTCACAATGACACAGGTAAGAACAGCAAGGGCTGTGTCCACAACGACAGGTCAGAATGAGAGGTTTCGTCCACATTGACAGTAAGAATGTAAAAAGCTAGTTGTATTTTCACAGGCTGTATTGTGATTGTTGTGGTCTCTCTGTATTTCTCCCATTCTTGCTCGCCTCTTCCTCTCCTCCTTCTCCCCTTCTAGCAAAGAAAGCGGACTGCACTATTGCCATGTTGGATGCAGACCTGCTGTCCTTGATGACGGGGAAAATGAACCCACAGACAGTAAGTATTACCTGGCCTTGGTGTGGCGTGATTAGACTCAACAAACTCTTTTCCCCCATAGTTGTTAGTAGCGGACTTCTGCTGTTATTACTTTAGGGAGTTGATATCCTGTATTTTAGTCAGTCTCTTTGTTTAAGTTTGCAAACTTAAACAGTCTTCTTAGACTTATGGGTGTGAGGGAGGCTGTCTATATTCTAATTGGTCCATTTCAATATTTAGGTTTTACACAATGGCGTGGGCTGTACTCCTGCTCTTCATGACCTCTCATTTGACTTAATTTCTTTAGTCAGTCAGCCAGCCAACAAGCCAGCCAGTCAGACATACTGGCTAAGAGTATGCTAGCTAACAAGCTTCAACACTGAGTTTTTACATTTAAATGATTATACAAAATTCTTGCCACCAACAGAATGTTATATACATACTGTATAGATCCTTTTGGAATAGTATTCAGGCCCTTTGACTTTTTCCACATTTTGTTATGTTTCAGCCTTATTCTAAATTTTTATTTTTTAAAAGTTTTTACCCAGCAATCTACACACAATTACCCAATACCCCAAAGTGAAAACTTTAAAAAACAGATACCTTATTTACATAAGAATTCAGACCCTATGCTATGAGACTTGAATTTGAGCTCAGGTGCATCCTGTTTCCATTAAGCATCCTTGAGATGTTTCTACAACTTGATTGAGTCCAATTCAATTGTTTAGACATGTTTTGGAAAGGGACACACATCAATATAAGGTCCCACAGTTGAAAGTACGTGTCAGAGCAAAAACCAAGCCAAGAGGTTGAAGAAATTGTCTGTAGAGCTCCGAGACAGGAATTTGTCGAGGCACAGATCTGGGGAAGTGTACCAAAACATTTCTGCAGCATTGAAGGTCCCAAAGAAGGACAAAGATCTCTGCAGCACTCCACCAATCAGGCCTTTATGGTAGAGTGGCCAGATGGAAGCCACACACCTGTAAAAGGCAAATGACAGTCCTCTTGGAGTTTGCTAAAAGGCACCTAAGGGACTTTCAGACCACGAGAAACAAGATTCTCTGTTCTGATGAAACCAAGATTGAACTATTTAGCCTGAATGCCAAGCGTCACACCTGGAGGAAACTTGTCACCATCCCTATGGTGAAGCAAGGTGGTGGCAGCAGCATCATGCTGTGGCGATGTTTTTCAGTGGCAGGGACTGGGAGACTAGTCAAAATCGAGGCAAAGATAAACGGAACAAAGTACAGAGAGATCCTTGATGATAATTTGCTCCAGAGCGCTCAGGACCTCAGACTTGGGCGAAGATTCACCTTCCAACAGGACAGCGACCCTAAGCACACAGCCAACACAATGCAGGAGTGGCTTCGGGAAAAGTCTCTGAATGTCCTTGAGTGGCCCAGCCAGAGCCTGGACTTGAACCCGATCGAACATCTTTGGAAAGACTTGAAAATAGCTGTGCAGCGACGCTCCCCATCCAACTTGACAGAGCTTGAGAGGATCTGCAGAGAAGAATGGGAGAAACTCCCCAAATACAGGTGTGCCAAGCTTGTAGCATCGTACCCAAGAACACTCGAGGCTGTAATCGCTGCCAAGGGTGCTTCAACAAATTACAGAGCAAAGGGTCTGAATACTTACGTAAAAATTTCTTTTTTTAAAAATACATTTGCAAAAATGTCTACAAACCTGTTTTTGCTGTGTCATTATGGGGTATTGTGTATAGATTGATGAGGGGGGAAAAACTATGTAATCAATTTTAGAATAAGGCTGTAATGTAACAAAACGTGGAAAAGTTAAGGGGTCTGAATACTATCCGAAGGCTAAGTATACAAAACATTAAGAACACCTGCTCTTTCCATGACAGACTGACCAGGTGAAAGCTATGATCCCTTATTGATGTCACTTTTTTTCTATTGTGTTATTGACTGTGCGCTTGTTTCTTCCATGTGTAACTCTGTACTGTTGTTTGTGTCGCACTGCTTTGTTTTATCTTGGCCAGGTCGCAGTTGTAAATGAGAACTTGTTCTCAACTAGTTTACCTGGTTAAATAAAGGTGAAAAAAAAAAATTGTTACATTTATTTAAATCAGTGTAGATGAAGGGGAGGAGATGGGTTAAATACGTTATTTTTAAGCCTTGAGACAATTGAGACAAGGATTGTGTATGTGTGCCATTCAGAGGGTGAATGAGCAAGACAAAAGATTTAAGTGCCTTTGAACGGGGTGTGGTAGTAGGTGTCAGGTGCACCGGTTTGTGTCAAGAACTTCATTCAACACTTGGGTTTTTCACACTCAACAGTTTCCCTGTGTATCGAGTGGTCCACCACCCAAAGGACATTCAGCCGACTTGACATTTTTTTAAAGTATTTGGCATAATTTTCTTGATAAAATGCTTCACTTGTTGATTAACTTCATCAACACAGTCTAGACTTTTGCTATGGGGCACAGTCTTTACTAGCCAGATCCCAACACAAATCAAATCAAATCAAATTTTATTTGTCACATACACATGGTTAGCAGATGTTAATGCGAGTGTAGCGAAATGCTTGTGCTTCTAGTTCCGACAATGCAGTAATAACGAACAAGTAATCTAACAATTCCAAAAAACTACTGTCTTATACACAGTGTAAGGGGATAAAGAATATGTACACTGGCCTATTGATAGGTGATCCCTTTACAAAAGAGCCCATTAACCTTATTGTTTCTTAAGTAGAACACGTTCTGGAAAATAAAAGAACGGGTTCAATATGAGTAACGCTGCGGTCAACGTCTGTGTCAATGTCTGTTATTTTACTTTTAATTTGCTCTGTTTGTAGGTATGTCTGATTTTAACAGACTTTTGTATACTAAATTGTAGTATAGGAACTCGCCTCTGAATTTGTAAGGTTTGTTCAGGACTCTCCAACCCTGTTCCTGGAGAGCTACCGTACTGTAGGTTTTCACTCCAACCCTAATCTAGCGTACCTAATTTTTAGTAATTAGCTGGTTGATAAGCTGCACCAGGTTAGTTACAACTGGGGTTGGAGCAAAAAATCGACAGGAGGATGGCTCTCCAGGAAGAGGGTTGGGATCTTCATAGTGCAATGATGTCATACTTGTTTGCCTTAGATCCAACTGTACTATTATCTATCGTTCAAAAGGTTGACCATGGTCCATTTCTTCTCTAGTTTTCCTCCATTTTATATAATGGTGCTTTTGTAATGGAGGATAGGTGTGTCTTTGGAACTACGGTCTCACCAAGGAAACCTCCAGGGCTTCTGTTACGATGTCTATCGTTGTTGCTTAAGCCGGGTGTACACTACACAAGTACATTGAGTACATCAGACAACGTGTTCACACTTGTAGCTCTGAGAAGGCCTGCATGCTTAGTGCTCACTCTCTTATTGAGCTGTAGCCTATATTGGGCAATACAGTGGGGAGAGATTTGTCCATGAAGGCTGCCTGTTTAGTTAATCTGGTTTCACTTTTCCCAGTGGTTTTTCACATGCTGGGTGCAGTGCCAAAACCGTTAGGGTCACTGTGTTAGTGCTGCCTGCCACACAAGGCACAGGATATGCAGATCCTGCTGCTGCCCCACTCTCCACACTGATGTTAATTTCTCAATTTTTAACTCTTTAAACCAGACAGGAACACACACTACCGGAGTATAGTGCAGGTCAGGAATCATTTCAAAATGATTTGTTTTCCGACCCACTCCAGAAGAGTATTTCCTCATTGTGTTGTCTGCAGTGTGATTTACTTTCCACTGCTCAAAATGGAGGCTGCACTTTGACGAACAACTGTTTGTGGAGAGATTAATTGTGTGTGCAACATATGTGTTTGTGTGTTTAATAAAAAATGGTCTTGTGCTATGCCCTCCCAAAAAGCATCTGTGAAATTAGTCTTGCTTGCTCTCTCTCTCTGTGTGTTTTGATTCTAATGACGGACTCTCTATTCTGATCCTTAGGCGTTCTTCCAGGGCAAGCTGAAGATCACAGGGAATATGGGAATGGCCATGAAGCTCCAGAGTTTGCAGTTGCAGCCAGGCAAAGCTAAGCTGTGAGGTAGAACCTGGGGCTACAGTCAGAGGTTACCTCCCTAGCACTATTCTAGTGTCAGATCTTCGTATCCTAACCTGAACCACTAGGGGTTACAACAACAAAACTGGTCCCAGACCTGCACTAAGGGGTAACTTCTACAATTTCTCTAGCTCAACAGCAACCACCCCCATCCAACTCTAGTAGTTTGAGGAGAGGAAGGATGAGGATGTGAGGAGAGAATGATGAGATGGAATAATGGATGAAGAGAAAGACTTTTCTCCCTTTCGCTCTCTCTGACCCCTCTGTCTTTTTCTAATATATTAATGACCAGAACACACTAGACTAGAAAGATATACTATAAGGGTGCACTCTAATCTCACTCTCCCAACTGTGTAGTTAGGGGGCTAAGCCTACAAATCTGGGTGAAACCCAATTGTATTTGATGCCGTTTATTATTATTTGGGTTCCTCCATAAATTGTGTGGGGGAAAAATCAAATTCACGTCAGTTGGCCCAGGACGGTGGATCTTTGCAAGATGGTAAAAGGCCAAGGGCCAAACCCTCTCATGCAACGCCATGCCAATTGGCCACATGGTGGCACTATAGCAAGCGATTGAAAATGTTAACTTTGAAAGGTCACAACCCTCACCCCGTGTGACCAAGAGTCCTAAAATTTGCTACATAGGACCCTCTCCTCACAAGGAACAGATTTGCCTCCAGGACCCTGAAGGTCCTCTATGATAGATTTTCTGCCATTTTAGAATTTTGTTTAAAAAAATAAAATAAAAATATTACTCCTCTGGCACCAAATGACACATCTGTACAACACTTGATACATGGCATCTATGGACCAAGCTCTCACATGTTTTTCCAGGACAGCATGTCAAACAACATGGCTGCTACTGATCAATAAACATTCATGTGGGTGTGTTCTGGCACATGAATGCATATAAATCCGAAACCAATAATCGTATTGTAACAACTTGGTACACATGTTCCAAACACTGTCAAGACTCAACATCTATGCACATTCAGATCGACCAAACAATGGCACTATAACGGGCACATGTTTATCTCTCTTGATCCTTTTTAACTCAGACCGATGAGTCTAGCTAGCTAAGTTATAAAGTGTGATTCAGTTTGGCCACATGGTGGCATTGTTGGACAGAATAATTCATGCAAGCTCATTGACTCATAGAACCCATATTGTTTGAGAAAGATTCTTGGAAAATATTACATTAAAAGCCTATTGCGTGATCTGTTTGATTTTGAGCTCTGATAATTGGCAAGCTTGGTAAGGTAGTACAGAAGTAGCTCGTCCTAGGGCAGTTTATCCAATTTGTCCTGATGGTGGAAAAGTGGGCCCACAGCTTGATCCCGGCATTGCATCTTCCAGTTATATTTTTATATTAATTCAGTTTGATTTATTATGACTTGGAGAAGATCTGTTTGCATGAAAATTATGTAATGAATTTAATCATGCCCCTCTCATCAATGTCTGATCTTTTTTCCCCCATTAAGTTTCATGTGGTAATGGATATATTATCGCTCTTGACGTTTGGGACAGCATAATTCATGTATTGTACTGTCTCAGAGCTGTGCTATAGTCATTTCTCCTTATTCAGCCTTTATGAGATATAAAACACTAAAGTGCCTCTCAGGTGTGCAGTATCCCCTGTTACTTTATGAACAAGTGTAAAACTATTGATAAGGTCTCATCTGATTCATAAAAATCTGAAATACACCTGAATGGATGAACCACTGAATTAATGTTACTGTGTTACTTTCAGCCATGTTGTTGAGACTGTGACCACCTGAATGACTCATGATGCTAAAGTGATTTATCCTAAATAAACTCTCTGTTACTTGCTAATAAATGCTGTTTAAAAATGGTATTCTTCCTCTTTAAAAATGGTTTACTCGTAGATAGGCATGAAGGATAGGAGGTAGACTCATAGATGGCGGGAAATGCAGAGGTGAAAGTTGCAGATCCCAATTACTGGAGGCCATACATAGTCTGGAGTCTGCAGCTCTACCACTAACCATTCTTTTTTTCCCTTGAAAATGTTTTAGGTTTGTTATATACTATCCTTTATCATTTTCCCCTAACTATACCACCGCTCGCTCCCCTAATTGGAGTAAACTAATGGACAACAACACTTAGGCTTCTACTTCCAGATTATACATACTATATACATTTTACGGACAGTATATTTTACATTAGTTATAATTTGTTTGTTTTTAGTCCCATCCTTCAGCTACCCTCAACCCCTCCCATCTATCTCTGAAAACCATTTAGTTTTGATTTCTATTTGCCATATATTTTTTTCAACTGTGATGTTTCACAAAAGTCCGGAACCTTTCTATTCTCATAGCATCTACAGATTGTAAATTAAAGATAAACATTTTCAGAATTAACTCCAGGTATATGTTGCTTTTCTTCAGCCAGTCCTGAACCTGCAACCACAAACAATCTACATATGGTCAGTACCAAAACGAAGCATTTAATGATTCTGTCTCTTCACAGCAAAATCTGCAGAGCTGGGATGGTTGTATCCCCTAAATATATTTTGTTAATTTTTTATTTCACCTTTATTTAACCAGGTAGGCAAGTTGAGAACAAGTTCTCATTTACAACTGTGACCTGGCCAAGATAAGGCAAAGCAGTTCGACACATACAACAACACAGAGTTACACATGGAGTAAAACAAACATAGTCAATAATACAGTAGAAAAATAAAAACAAAGCAATGAGTCAGATAATAGGCCATGGTAGTAAATACAATCAAATCAAATCAAAAAATAAGTCATCATATATCTCAAAGTGCTGTACAGAAACCCAGCCTAAAACCCCAAACAGCAAGCAATGAGGTGAGATACGGTGGAGGTAGAAAGGCCAAAACCTAGGAAGAAACCTAGAGAGGAAAAAGGCCTGGCTGTGCCGGGTGGAGATTATAACAGAACATGGCCAAGATGTTCAAATGTTCATAAATGACCAGCATGGTCGAATAATAATAAGGCAGAACAGTTGAACTGGAGCATATAGCAAGTAAAACACTGGAATGGTTGATTTGCAGTGGAAGAATGTGCAAAGTAGAGATAGAAATAATGGGGTGCAAAGGAGAAAAATATATAAATACAGTAGGGAAAGAGGTAGTTGTTTGGGCTAATTTATAGATGGGCTATGTACAGGTGCAGTAATCTGTGATCTGCTGACAGCTGGTGCTTAAAGCTAGTGAGGGAGATAAGTGTTTCCAGTTTCAGAGATTTTTGTAGTTTGTTCCAGTCATTTTTGTAGTTTGTTCCAGTCATTAGCAGCGGAAGGAGAGGCGGCCAAAGGAAGAATTGGTTTTGGGGGTGACCAGAGAGCTATACCTGCTGGAGCGCGTGCTCCAGTTGGGTGCTGCTATGGTGACCAGCGAGCTGACATAAGGGGGACTTTACCTAGCAGGGTCTTGTAGATGACCTGGAGCCAGTGGGTTTGTCGACGAGTATGAAGCGAGGGCCAGCCAACGCGAGCATACAGGTAGTATATGGGTAGTATATGGGGCTTTGGTGACAAAACGGATGGCACTGTGATAGACTGCATCCAATTTATTGAGTAGGGTATTGGAGGCTATTTTGTAAATGACATTGCCGAAGTCGAGGATTGGTAGGATGGTCAGTTTTACAAGGGTATGTTTGGCAGCACGAGTGAAGGATGCTCTTTTGCGAAATAGGAAGAAGCCAATTCTAGATTAAACTTTGGATTGGAGATGTTTGATGTACACACTACTGTTCAAAAGTTTGGGGTCACATAGAAATGTCCTTGTTATTGAAATAAAAGCAAATTTTTTGTCCATTAAAATAACATCAAATTGATCAGAAATACAGTGTAGACACTGTTAATGTTGTAAATGACTATTGTAGCTGGAAACGGCAGATTTTTTATGGAATATCTACACAGGCGTACAGAGGCCCATAATCAGCAATCATCACTCCTGTGTTCCAATGTCACGTTGTGTTAGCTAATCCAAGTTTATCATTTTAAAAGGCTAATTGATCATTAGAAAACAATTTTACAATTACGTTAGCAGATCTGAAAACTGTTGTGCTGATTAAAGCAATAAAACGGTCCTTTAGACTAGTTGAGTATAGTAGACCGTTAAACAGGTCAACATTCACAAGGCCGTAGGGCCAGATGGATTACCAGGGCGTGTACTCTGAGCATGTGCTGACCAACTGGCAAGTGTCTTCACTGACATTTTCAACCTCTCTCTGTCCGAGTCTGTAATACCAACATGTTTCAAGCAGACCACCATAGTCCCTGTGCTCAAGAACACTAAGGTAACCTGCCTAAATGACTACTGACCTGTAGCGCTCACGTTTGTAGCCATGAAGTGTTTTGAAAGGCTGGTCATGGCTCACATCAACACCATTATCCCAGAAACCTTAGACCCTCAGATTTGCATACCGCCCCAACAGATCCACAGCAGATGCAATCTCTATTACACTCCACACTGCCCTTTCACACCAGGACAAAAGGAACACCTATATGAGAATGCTATTCATTGACTCAAGCTCAGCGTTCAACACCATAGTGCCCTCAAAGCTCATCACTAAGCTAAGGACCTTGGGACTAAACACCTCCCTCTGCAAACTGGATCCTGGACTTCCTGACGGGCCACCCCCAGGTGGTAAGGGTAGGTAACAACACATCCGCCACATCAGCGTCCACATCACCAACAAACTAACATGGTCCAAATACACCAAGACAGTCGTGAAGAGGGCACGACAAAACCTATTCCCCCTCAAAAGACTGAAAATATTTGGCATGGGTCCTCAGATCCTCAAAAGATTCTACAGCTGCACCATCAAGAGCATCCTGACGGATTGCATCACTGCCTGGTATGGCAACTGCTCGGTCTACGACCGTAAAGGCACTACAGAGGGTAGTGTGTATTGTCCAGTACATCACTGGGGCCAAGCTTCCTGCCATCCAGGACCTTTAAACCAGGCAGTGTCAGAGGAAGGCCCTAAAAATTGTCAAAGACTCCAGCCACCCTAGTCATAGACTGATCTCTCTGCTACCGCACGGCAAGCTTTACCAGAGCCCAAGTCTAGGTCCAAGAGGCTTCTAAACAGCTTCTACCCCCAAGCCATAAGACTCCTGAACATCTATGCAAATGGCCACCCAGACTATTCGCCCTGCTACTCTCTGTTAATTATCTATGCATCTGTCTTTTCTTCACGCAAATGATGGGGATTTGGGCCCATTCCCGAGAAACCAGTTTATCCTTCGCGGATACAGTCCTTAGCCATGGTATATTGGTATTATACCACAAACCCTGAGGTATCTTATTGCTATTATAAACTGGTTACCAACGTAATTATTATTTTGTTAAAATTCCATAGGTCATATTATTGTATTAATTCACAAGTTGAATCAAGTATGCTAGCTCTGGAAAATCTGGGGTTTACAAACCACTGATTTAGGTATCAGTTCTCAATTGACATAAGATATATGTGAGTCTTTCACATGACACCATCATTGGCCATAGTCGTAGTTCATATCTAATGGAATAACACAACAGATTACATAAACTGGAATGTTACTCTCACTCACGGTTAAAAAAATAGAACTACCCAAAATATTCATACGTGCTGCTGCCCCAACATATTAATTATCACTAAAGGCCATGATACACTGTTTTTTTTTATCTTGCAATATTGCGGAGCAGTGTTGTGAGCAATAGTTGCTGCAACTAGTTTACATTTGAAAAATAGCAACTTTTTATTATCTGGCGTATCTTGATCGGCAGTGCCACATAGTGGGCAATTTTTAGGAATCCTCCAAACAGAGGCCAGATATTGGTCACGTGATCAGCTCTTCCAAAATATTTTGGAAAAAATGGCGATCGTTTTTGAGCTCAAGCAAGAGAAAATTAACTCCAATGTTGGAGTAAAATGTTGGCCGTTCATGTCTCATATGTTGCTTATTTTATCATGATACATTAATACATACATACCATGTTCAGTTTCAAGTTGATATATGAAGTCTATTATTCATGTCCATGTTGCTCATTGCGCATCCAGTGTCTCATACCCCACTCCAATGCCAGCTAAATTGCTTGGCAATATTGCCCCCAAAAATTACCAATGTATCATGGCCCTAAAAGAGCAAATAACCCTTTTGTGAACTGCAAAGAACCATTGACGGGCTCAAAGGGGTTATTTGAGTCATTATGGTTCCACATAGAACCATCATCTTTCCCAAAGAACCCTTGAGGAACCCTCTTTTGTTAGTGTGCACTGTATCGTTTAAAAAAAAAAATCCAGATTTAATCCTCTAATATCATGAGAGCCTTGCCTCCAAATGGGACATAATTCAGCCAGAATATCCTCTGAGAAGTGTCAGAGGGAATATGGAAAGACAGGAATATGGAAAGATGGTGGAACTATCATAATTTGTGATACAAAGAAATGTCTACCAAAAGAAGATAGCATAGCATCTGATGGTAGGTATAGGGTGCATCTCAAATGGCACCCTATTCTCTATATACAGTAGGTCCCAATGGGCCCTGGTAAAAAGTAGTGCACTATATGGAATAGGGTGCCATACGGGACGTACACACAGACTAGAGAGGGACCTTATGCAGAACGTGTGTGCTATTATGACATATCCTGTCTGTCGCTGTTTTTTGGAAGACTCTTGTTTCCTGTCTATATGGAATGTCACCTTCAAAACAAATATCATTTTAAGACGAGCTGGAATTATATGAGTTCTCTCTAAATACTTTAATGCTAATACTGATAAGTTTATAAGCTCATATAATATTGGTTCCCCATTGGTGGTCAGTTGCAATTTAGGCCTTTGAGGGAACAAATTGCTAATAACACAATGGTACTGCCATCCCTGGCTCACTGGTTCATGATAGCTCTCTCTTTGTACTTGGCTCAAAGAAAAACAGGGAATGTATGATTCAGCATCAGCCAAGATACGACATCCAAGATACTTTCGGTCCAAGATACAGTCTCACTGTGATACTAATCCATGTTGATTCATGAGCAATATGAAAGTTATCCTTGTTGAATCGTAACGGAAATAAATAAAAACGTCCCCTTTTCTTTCTTTCTTTCTTTCTTCAGAACAAACTAATTGCAACATGAAATGGCCTCATTATTATATGGGGATTGGAAAAGACCTGTCTCAGACCATGAAAAAAAGAAAAGTTTAAAAGCAAAGAATTTTGTGCTTTTGGCTGTCCTTCAGCTCAGTTTTTTCTCTTCTATCTTTTCTTCTCCCCTTCTTTCACTGAACTTTCCCTCTGTCACTCCCACTCTCCTATTACATCTGGTAGGGATCTGTGATCTGGAGTGACTGTGGCTCCTCTCTATCCTGCTATGTGATTGTCTCTGGTTCGACTGGACACCAGACTACCTTTGTCACTGCTAACCTCCCTCCGTCAGAGAAGGTAAAGAATGCATGTATTGTATAGATATGCTGTAATTATGTAGGCATCTATATTATATATGCTCATTATGTGCTATGTATTATGGACTGGCTGTGTATGAATTGGTAACGTGTCACCAATCATATACCGTTACATTAGAAAAGGATTGTCTGTATATGGACTGAGTGGCAGTATGCAAATAAGTCAATAATAGTAAGCTGTACAGCTGTTCAGATGTGTATGACCTTTTACAGACTCACCTACAACTTTTATAAAAATATATATTTTTGACAGCTTGTGAGTCATTGATTCAATGTTGTTGTGTTTTTTTTATATTTTTTTTTTAGCTTTAATGAGTCCTTTAGGTAGGTGTGAGAACATGATGTCTGTTTATGAGTAGTTTTATGCATGTGGGGTTGAATATGCTCCATTTTGTTACAGTCGTGGTGTCTGGTACGTGTGTGGGGATATACTCAGGATCACATGTGTAGGTTTGCATGGTTTTTAATTGTATTTATTTTATCTGACGTGAACATAGACACTCGGCTGGTGTTCAGACACACACTGTGAGGCTCCAGGGTCTGGCACACACAGGCTCTTGGCTGGTGGTGTGGTAGCGACACACACACACACACACACACACACACACACACACACACACACACACACACACACACACACACACACACACACACACACACACACACACACACACACACACACACACACACACACACACAGTGCCTGTTTAGAACTTTTTACTGACTGGCCATAGGATCAAAACACTTCTCTACTGGGACACTTTCTGCCTGCTGGGAGAATAATATCACCATTACAATGCCTTTATTGTTAAAAAAAAAAAAACAGTGGGGCAAAAAAGTATTTAGTCAGCCACCAATTGTGCAAGTTCTCCCACTTAAAAAGATGAGAGAGGCCTGTAATTTTCATCATAGGTACACTTCAACTATGACAGACAAAACGAGAAAAATAAATCCAGAAAATCACATTGTAGAATTTTTTATGAATTTATTTGCAAATTATGGTGGAAAATAAGTATTTGGTCAATAACAAAAGTTTATCTCAATACTTTGTTATATACCCTTTGTTGGCAATGACAGAGGTCAAACGTGTAAGTCTTCACAAGGTGTTCACACACTGTTGCTGGTATTTTGGCCCATTCCTCCATGCAGATCTCCTCTAGAGCAGTGATGTTTTGGGGCTGTTGCTGGGCAACACAGACTTTCAACTCCCTCCAAAGATTTTCTATGGGGTTGAGACCTGGAGACTGGCTAGGCCACTCCAGGACCTTGAAATGCTTCTTATGAAGCCACTCCTTCATTGCCAGGGCGGTGTGTTTGGGATCATTGTCATGCTGAAAGACCCAGCCACGTTTCATCTTCAATGCCCTTGCTGATGGTAGGCTTTGTTACTTTGGTCCCAGCTCTCTGCAGGTCATCCACTAGGTCCCCCCGTGTTGTTCTGGGATTTTTGCTCACTGTTCTTGTGATCATTTTGACCCCACGGGGTGAGATCTTGCGTGGAGCCCCAGATCGAGGGAGATTATCAGTGGTCTTGTAAGTCTTCCATTTCCTAATAATTGCTCCCACAGTTGATTTCTTCAAACCAAGCTGCTTACCTATTGCATATTCAGTCTTCCCAGCCTGGTGCAGGTCTACAATTTTGTTTCTGGTGTCCTTTGACAGCTCTTTGGTCTTGGCCATAGTGGAGTTTGGAGTGTGACTGAGGTTGTGGACAGGTGTCTTTTATACGGATAACAAGTTCAAACAGGTGCCATTAATACAGGTAACGAGTGGAGGACAGAGGAGCCTCTTAAAGAAGAAGTTACAGGTCTGTGAGAGCCAGAAATCTTGCTTGTTTGTAGGTGACCAAATACTTATTTTCCACCATAATTTGCAAATAAATTCATAAAAAATCCTACACTGTGATTTTCTGGATTTTTTTCCCTCGTTTTGTCTGTCATAGTTGAAGTGCACCTATGATGAAAATTACAGGCCTCTCTCATCTTTTTAAGTGGGAGAACTTGCACAATTGGTGGCTGACTAAATACTTTTTTGCCCCACTGTACTTTGTACATTTTTCACTTGACTATATGGAAAATAGTTACAGTATAGAGAACATGCTGGGTGCTGTAGGTCAACCCATATGATCGTCACAATAAATGAGAGAATGGATTTTTTAAAATACGCCAAAATAGGAACATAATGTCTACCACTAAACATTTTCAATACAAAAGCAGACGGTTTAATCTTGTCCCAGACAATACACGTTCTGTCCTCGTTAGACTGCTGTTCTGACAATGTAACCAGCTTCTTTTTTTAAAATCTCATGTCCTATGAGCTACCTATTCCATATACACACATACACTTTTATGTTTGGTAATCTATTTTTCTGTCTCATAATACTTGCCTCTTTAGAACCATTGCTTGAAATCCTCTGTAAAGCTGTAAAAGAAAATAGGAAATATTTCTCCTTGGTCACTGATTATAGTTCAAAAATATATATATATATATATCCATTCATTGATTTATCACACTGTTATATAGACCCATCTGATCATTGGTGCTTCTGGGCAGCTGAGGTATCTGAGGTAGCTTGACCACCAGGCACGACCAGCAGACATGGCCAGCCCCAGGAGGTCTCTCTTTCAGGGCCTGAGTGTGCTGCTCCTGGCCTGGGCTCTGGTACACTGCCAGCCCCCCCTGGAGCCCCAGAATGAAGAGGAGAAGGAGGAAGAACCCATGGAGGAGACAGAGTCAGAGATAGAGACCTTTACAGTCCCGGCTGTAGTGAAGGCCGAGCCGGTTGTATGTCCAGGGGAATGTACCTGTACAGAGGGAGCGGTGGACTGTGCTGGGGTTGACCTCATGGAATTTCCTAGTGAGCTGCCTGAGAGCACACGCATTCTCTCGCTGCAGGTGGGTCACACACACACACCCAACACAACACCCACATTCTCTCCCTACAGTTGGGTCTCAGACATCCATTAGATACATCAGTCACAATTGACAGACACTCCCAATACCTGATAGATCTTGTTACAGGTGGGTCACACACACCTAAAACGCGATAGATCTTTCTTCATAGGACTGATTTAAGGTTTAAAGCACATAAGTGAGGGCTGGACATGTCCAGGGTAGGAGTACATTTATCTAAGTCAATCAATAATGAATGAATGAAGCGTTGCTGTTCTGCCAATAATACTTTTGCCTCTTCTTCGTCTCAGAACAACCAGATAGAGGTAGTAACCATTGAGGACCTGACACGTCTGCAGCAGCTGGAAACACTAAACCTGCAAAACAACTGTCTGACCACGCAAGGTAAAAACCAGACAGAGACTTAGAGAGAGCTAGGTAAACCAGACAGAGACTTAGAGAGAGCTAGGTAAACCAGACAGAGACTTAGAGAGAGCTAGGTAAACCAGACAGAGACTTAGAGAGAGCTAGGTAAACCAGACAGAGACTTAGAGAGAGCTAGGTAAACCAGACAGACTTAGAGAGAGCTAGGTAAACCAGACAGAGACTTAGAGAGAGCTAGGTAAACCAGACAGAGACTTAGAGAGAGCTAGGTAAACCAGACAGACTTAGAGAGAGCTAGGTAAACCAGACAGAGACTTAGAGAGAGCTAGGTAAACCAGACAGAGAATTAGAGAGAGCTAGGTAAACCAGACAGAGACTTGGAGAGAGCTAGGTAAACCAGACAGACTTAGAGAGAGCTAGGTAAACCAGACAGAGACTTAGAGAGAGCTAGGTAAACCAGACAGAGACTTAGAGAGAGCTAGGTAAACCAGACAGAGACTTGGAGAGAGCTAGGTAAACCAGACAGAGACTTAGAGAGAGCTAGGTGAACCAGACAGAGACTTAGAGAGAGCTAGGTAAACCAGACAGAGACTTAGAGAGAGCTAGGTAAACCAGACAGAGACTTAGAGAGAGCTAGGTAAACCAGACAGAGACTTGGAGAGAGCTAGGTAAACCAGACAGAGACTTAGAGAGAGCTAGGTAAACCAGACAGAAACTGAGAGAGACATTTAATCTGAAAATAGCCAAGGGAGAAAGTGACAGACAGACAAACATTAGTCTGACCATGCAAGGTAAACCAGACAGGGGGACTTAGAGAGAGAGAATCAAACGAAAATAACAAAGGACTTAAGGGGACAGAGATCTGAAAGTAGCTAGGGGAGATACAGACAGACATTTAGTATGGTTGGAAGTTGTTCAATTTGTTGACGACAAACTGTGGGAGCTCTGTTAGTGTCCTGTTCTCTCTGGGATTCACTGTCTAGGTCCATGTCAAATCAGAGCCTCCAGCTATTTTACTGGTTTGTTCATTTATTCTAAACCCTTTTGCAGAAGCAGCAGCTACTCTTCCTGAGGTCCACAAAAAACACAAAACATTGATACACTGATAGATGAGGACAGTCACACACATTTTAAATAAAACGATATATAAACAACACAACAAAAAATAATAAAAACAATACAACAAAATAATTGTGTGCATTAGAGTGTGCCTGTGTGTTTGTGTGTCTCCTCACAGTCCACGCCTTTCCATTTGTTTTTTGGGGACGACAGGTAGCCTAGTGGTTCGAGCGTTGGGTCAGTAACTGAAAGGTTGCTGGATCGAATCCCCTAGCTGACAAGGTCAAATCTGTCGTTCTGCCCCTGAACAAGGCAGTTAACCCACTCTTCCCCAGTAGACCATCATTGTAAATAGGAATTTGTTCTTAACTGACTTGCCTAATTAAATAAATGAGTTGTTGTTTAATGTGTTTTTTAAAGGTCATTTTGCTGTTTGCTTGAGTAATTGGAGATGGAAGGGAATGGCTCTGTGTGTTGCCATGAATTTGTTTTGGACTTGTGGCATATGTATGGGTGTCTGAACTGAATTTTATTTTATTTTATTTAACTAGGCAAGTCAGTTAAGAACAAATTCTTATTTTCAATGATGGCCTGCCTTGTTCAAGGGCAGAACGACAGATTTTTACCTTGTCAGCTCGGGGATTCAATCTTGCATCCTTTCGGTTACTAGTCCAACACTAACCACTAGGCTACCTGCCGATTATGCAAACATAGAATTTCTGTCACAGTAATATTTCTCATGAAAACTAGAAGAGAAGTGGTTCATATCTAAACCAGGAAAGACTGGCATGCGTGTTGTTGTTGATAGTTCTGTATATGCAGTTAAAGGTGCTACACTTAGGATTATTATTATTATTTTTTGCATTGTAACAAAAAAAAATAAACATAATATATCTGGTGCTAATAGTGGAATGATAGTGTTTAACAGTATTACTTATCCTGCATTGTTGTGATTGGCTGTGATATTCGCTTATTGATTTCTCCCGCCGGAGTGGCATCTGTTGTCAAACTGGGAAAGCTGTTCTGATTTGTGGATGTGTTATCTAGTGGAAATTGCTGGTAACAAAAATTCTACACTTTTCGCTCAATTTCAGTTTATGTGAGAAAACAAGTACCGAATAGTGTAGGGAATCATTGTCACATCGTAATCGCTGTGAAATATATTTTTAATAACAAGAAATAAGCTGGTAGACCAAATCCACTGTTTGAAGCTGGCAGTGGTGTAAAAAGTACTTAATTGTCATACTTGAGTAAAAGTTCTAGATACCTTAATAGAAAATTACTCAAGTGAAAGTAACCCAGTAAAATACTACTTGAGTAAAAGTCTAAAAGTATCTGGTTATAAATGTACTTAAGTACAGTGGCAGAAAAAATACTAAATTGTCATACATGAGTAAAAGTAAAAAGTATAAGTCAATTCTACATCAAATTCCTTATATTAAGCAAACCAGAAGGCACAATCTTCTTGTTTTTTAAATTTACGGACAGACGGGCACAATCCAACACTCAGACATAATTTACAAACACAGTATCTGTGTTTAGTGCGTCTTCCAGATCAGAGGCAGTAGGGATGACAACTCGTTACATTGATAGGGGCGTAAATTTGAACCATATTGCTGCCCTCCCTGAGCATTCAAAATGTAACAAGTACTTTTGGGTGTTAGGGAAAATGTATCGGGGTAAAAGTACATATGTCCTTTAGGAATGTAGTGGAGTGGAAGTAAAAGTTGTCAAAACTATAAATAGTAAAGTACAGATACCCATAAAAAAACTTCTTAAGGAAAGTATTTAAAGTATTTTTTGGTCCACCAGCTTCAACCAGCTGTAAAAACTATATTTTTTGTTATTGAAAATATATTTCATAGTGATTTTAGATGGTACAATTATTTAGAAAATGTTTTGTTGTCTAAGGGAGGGAAATGCTGTAAATTAAGAGGATTTATTTTGAAAGATGAGAGGTTGAGGATTATAATAAATACTGCTTTGACGTCATCCAAGCAAGCCTAATGTGCACTTCACATTTCCATAGCGTAGCACCCCATATTATCGGCATATTCAACCGTGTTTAAGAAATATATTACCTTCAACAGTATTATCTTGTGATCAAGCCATCAATGTTTTGTAATTATTGGTGTAGTAAAAATGTTAGCTAATGGGTTAGCAATTAGCATGTTTGAAATTTGAGTGGAAATACTACTATCAGCTTTTTGATAAGCGGTTTAGCAAAAAAAATATGTCCCGTATTATCGGCATACGGTCTCCAGTTATTGGCCACCTTACTATTTTGTTCAATTACAAGATATATCCGTTTAATTTTGTTCAAAAAAAGAGACACCAACCTCGTATCTGAAGTGTATACTAGATAGTTGGCTAGTTCGCTAGCCTTCCAATGAAAAAAAAAATACTTGCCTGAATTCTGTTAGCTATATTTCAGAGGTAAAAAGTTGGATATTAAATTAAGTATGGTCTGTTGCGCAGTAAAATTTTGCAATATACAGCGTGTCCCACAAAATGTGTGTATATATAGTACATGTATATATATTACTTAAGTAACATAAATTGCAATGAAAATTGGTGGTCAGCTAGCTAGAAGAGTGTCTTCAGTCGCAAAACTTACCGTTATTTTCCAGTCCATTTAAATGTTGATCTCGAGGTGATTTAATCCTCTAACCGCTAGAGAGTGTCCGAAGTTAGGGGGTGTCCAATGTTGGGTGGAAATTAGCTACCATAAAACTCATATCATATACAATGTCAACGTTTATGATCACTATGTTTGATGTACAGTTACAAGATGACATGGCGTCATAACCTTAGTTGTTCTGAACAGAATGAGTCTGTTTGTCTATTGTAAAGAGAATTTGCCGCTGCACACGCACCTGAATGCACTCATGACTCCTTTTTATGCACACCAAAATGACCTGTTTCCCTGAATTGCATTGTGAAAGCCTAACAGTGTAATATCGTATTTTATAACTTATACTTTACAACTCATGTTGCAATAGAACAGGCTTTCAAATTATACACACCTGACTCAGATTGCGATTTATAATGTACATTTTTGGATTGTGTAAACAACAACAGTAATTGTGTGAGGTCAGTGATTCAGGGTTGTATTTCAAACAAAACAACTACAAGTGAGTTTGCTCTAGTTCCTCAACGGCACAGATAGGAGAGCTCAGAAAAGCTCCTTGTAATTGAAGACTCTTCTTTGAGTCATAAAAGTGCATTGAAATTACTTGGGAACTGTCCAAACAATAAGTGTGGCCACTTGGAGACACCAGTTAGTTAGTCCTCTAACTCGAACCCTTATGTGTTGCACCTACCACACATTTTCCAAGAATATTCTTATCATGTTACTGAATGTATCCAGAGTATTTTCAGATTGGGTTATTAACAAATGCAGCGAAAAGTACAGCTAATTTAAAATTCACAGAAAATCAACAGTGTAATGTTTGGATTCAGTCTTGTCAGGTGAATTGTTGTGTCTTCACATTTGGTCTAATACTTTTCCTATAATCTCGAAACTGTTCCCTTTCAATTGTTACCATGGTTATGCATTACATATTTCTTCTGTAAGAAACATTTACATTCAGCCCTATCCATAGGCTAATTCCCATGAGTGTGAAGGGTTAAGGAAATACAGGCTGGCACCACATTACTACAAGACAAAACAGCTCGCTCAATCAAGCAAGATGGTCTTGTAAGTATAAAAGCAAAGCTTGCTTTCATGTAAGTCTATATATCAGTACCTGTGACCAGCACACCACCACCTGCTGCCCAGCTGATTGGTTGGCATACTGTAAATTGAGAAATGTTATGACTAAACTTAACAAAAAGAAGAAGAGATTATATTTTCAAACAAAGATAAATGACAAAACACTATGGAAAAAGACTTTGGAGTACTGTAGATTAAATAATATCATGGGAAGAAAATTCATCTCCATCATTCATTGAAGTTGATGGTTAATTTATAACAAAACTTTTCGATATTGCCAATCATTTCAATTATTATTTTACTAGTAAAGTGGAACAACTCAGAAGGGAAATTACAACATTGAACAATGATAATGAAATAATGAAAGAGAAGGATTGCTGTTTTGAATTAGGTAAAGTTAGTGTGGGCGAGAAGGAAAAACAATTGTTATCCGTCAATAATGATGAGCCTAAAATAGTAAAGCACCCTTTGCTGGTTCTAACAGCCGCCTAATCAGTTTGCTGCCTATTCTTAGTAAACTGATGGAGAGAATTGTGTTTGACCAAATACAATGCTATTTTTCAGAAAACAAGTTAACTACTGACTTTCAACATGCATATGGAAAAGGGCACTCAACTTGTACTGCACTGACACAGATTACTGATGATTGGTTAAAATACAAGGATAATAAGATGATAGTTGGAGCTGTATTGTTAGATTTCAGTGCAGCCTTTGATGTTATTGATAATAAATTGTTATTGGAAAATACTCACTTGCTATGGCTTTACATCACTTGCAATCACATGGTTGGAGAGTTACTCATTCAATAGAACCCAGAGAGTATTCTTCAATGGAAGCTTCTCTAACATCAGATATGTACAGTGCAGTGTCCCCCAAGGCAGTTGCCTTGGGCCGTTACTCTTCTCTATTTTTACAAATAATTTGCCACTGGTCTTACACGAAGCTAGAATGACTATGTATGTGGATGATTCCACACTCTACATGTCCACACCCAAAGCCAGTGAGCTCAATGAAATTCTAAATAAGGAGTTACAGTCAGTTCCAGAATGGTTGGTTAATAATAAACGGGTCTTAAATACATCTAAAGCCTAAAGCATTGGATTTGGTTTATGACATTCTCTAAGACCTACACCTCAACAGGAGTTATACATAAAGGGTGTGACCATTGAGCAAGTTGAGGAAAGTAAACTCCTAGGTATAACATTGGATTGACGAGAGATTAACTGGTTCTCCTAGTTTTTATGAGAATTATTACTGTATCAAAAATAACATGAATTCCCTTCCATCTCCAATAAAATTACATTAAAACTGATTAAAAAACGAACACACGCACACACAGACACTCTCTGACACACACATCATTTTTTTGTTGTATTATTTGTATTATATCTTTTTTGTTGCATTATTTGTATATTGTTGTATTTAAAATTTGTGTGACATTCCTTGTCTATTATTGTATCAGTGTTTTGTGTTTTTTTTGTGGACCCCAGGAAAAGTAGTTGCTGCAAAAGCTAATGGGGATCCAAATAAACAAATAAGTTAGTGAATTCAACTAATGTAGATAAACAACCACATGTAAAAAGTACATGGCCAATTGCAACCATCAAAGGCCACCAGATTATTGCCAGTTGATCTCTCGTTACACCAAAGAAAAAGCTTGAAAGGGTAATGGAATGGGATTAGTGTGGTGTGTGAAGAATCCAATACTTAAACTTGTATGTGGTTAAAGTATTAATAAATCACATTATTGTTGGAACACCTCCTCTAAGAGTATAAATTAGACTGTTTGAGTTTGAAGTTTGAATCCTAAGCAACCTGCCAACACATTGTTTGAAGTACAATAGACCAATGTAGCTACTGTAGTAGGTCAAAGCTTTGTGCTGGAAAGCCTTGGTGGAGCATGGGTGGAGTAGGCATTGTGGTGCTCATGTGAATTTCCTTTATTTTTGCAAGTAAGGTACTTAATTATTAACCAGGAATAATTTGATATTGATATGAAAATGGATGCATTAGGCCTGCTTTGGGCCTACTTCACCAGCTCTGACACTCTTCGGATGTGGCAGGGCTTGCAAAATATTACGGACTACAAAGGGAAGCCCAGCCGCGAGCTGCCCAGTGACATGAGCCTACCAGACAAGCTAAATTACTTCTATGCACGCTTTAAGGCAAGCAAAAACACTGAAGCATGCACGAGAGCACCAGCTGTTCAGGAAGACAGTGTGATCACGTTCTCCACAGCCCGATGTGGAAGACCTTTAAACAGCTCAACATTCACAAGGCCACAGGGCCAGACTGATTACCAGGCCGTGTACTCAGAGCATGCGCTGGCAAGTGTCTTCAATGACATTTTCAACCTGTCCCTGATGGAGTTTGTAATAAATACATATTTCAAGCAGACCACCATAGTACCTGTGTCCAAGAACGCCAAGGTAACCTGCCTAAATTATTGCTGACCCGTAGCACTCACGTCTGTAGCCATGAAGTGATTTGAAAGGCTGGTCATGGCTCACATCAACACCATCCTCCCAGAAACCCTAGATCCACTCCAATCGCATACCGCCCCACTGTGTGGCCAAGCATGACTCTAACACCACCATTAAGTTTGCCGACGACACAACGGTTGTAGGCTTGATCAACGACAACGATGAGACAGCCTATAGGGAGAAAGTCAGCGACCTGGCAGGGAGAACAACCTCTCCCTCAACGTGATCAAGACAATGGAGCTGATCGTGGACTACAGGAAAAGGAGGGCTGAGTACGCCCCCATTCACATCGATGGGGCTGTAGTGGAGCAGGACGAGAGCTTCAAGTTCCTTGGTGTTCACATCACCAACAATCTATCATGGTCCAAACACACCAAGACAGTCGTGAAGAGGGCACGACAACACCTATTCCCCCTCAGGAGACTGAAAAGATTTAGCATTGGTCCTCAGGTCATCAAAAAGTTCTACAGCTGCACCATCGAAAGCATCCTGACATATTGGTGTGGCTGGCTACCGGGTTAAGCGAGCTGTGTGTCAAGAAGCTATGCGGCATAGCAGGGTCGTGTTTCGGAAGACGCATGGCTCTCGACATTCGCCTCTACCGAGTCCGTAAGGGAGTTGCAGCAATGGGAAAAGACTGCAACTACCGATTGGATATCACGAAATTGGGGAGAAAAAATGGAGTTAAGGGCTTGTAAGTAAGCATTTCACGGTAAGGTCTACACCTGTTGTATTCGGCGCATGTGACAAATGCAATTGGATTTGATTTCTTAATCTGGCTAAGAGACTACCCACTGGGCACAGACCTCAATTCTAAATCTATTCCACGTAGGTTCACCGCAATTTCATTGAAATGACGTGGAAACAAAATTGATTCAACCAGTGTGTGGGCTCTAGTTCTTCTAGATCCACTCCATTAATAATGTATACCTAATTAAAAGGATGATTAACCGTATGTGTTTTATTTTCTCTTTTATGGTGTCCAGGTCTATTCACTAAAACAAATCAGTCTGATCTTTAATTTCTGTGTTGTATATGTTTTTAGTCTGAATAACATTTTCCTTGTTCTATTTTTCTTGTGTGTCTGTGTGTGTTTGTGTGTGTATTCAGGCCTTGAAGATGAAGGATTTACAGTGCTGGAACAACTGAGTTACTTGTACTTGGCTAATAACAAGGTGATTAATTATAAACACAGCCGTAAACATAGACTTTACACATTCAACAAAACAACACATCACTATTCCTCCGTCATTGCGACAACTTGAACAAGGGGATATGGTTCCATGTAAACATTCTTCAGTACATGTTTTCAATTGTGGTAGTCATTAATATATAATCAGGTCTCCCAGGAGTGAGTAGCATACAGTATAGTGTACTGTGCTCATTAAAAGTACTGCTAGGTCATCATGGAGCTCTCTGAAGCCATCTTCACACCTTTATTTGTTCTACTCCTATTGGAATCCTAATTTTAAAGACAACCAAAGTCCTGCATCAACAAGAATTCAGCAATACAGATATGTAATGACTCAGGCTAAAGCCATAATGCAGTGTCTCTCTTCAAAGAGTGGTTGTTTTCTGAACTAAACTGCAAAATAACCAAATGGCAGAAAGAAGTCAAAGAACCATCAGAAAATGTAACTTATACACTGTATGTATGCCATTCAGAGGGTGAATGGTCAAGACAAAATATTTAAGTGCCTTTGAACGGGGTATGGTAGTAGGTGCCAGCCGCACTAGTTTGAGTGTGTCAAGAAATGCAACATGGCTGGGTTTTTCATGCTCAACAGTTTCCCGTGTGTATAGAATGGTCCACTAACACAATCAATGGGGGCCCCGTTCTGTAATTCAACCATGATTACTACAGTTTACAACAACAAATGATTACTACACATACAACAACACAGAGTTACACATGGAATGAACAAAACATAGTCAATAATACAGTAGAACAAAAGAAAACAAAAAGTCTATATACAGTGAGTGCAAATAAGGTAAGATAAGGGAGTTAAGGCAATAAATAGGTCGTGGTGGCAAAGTAATTACAATATAGCAATTAAACACTGGAATGGTAGATGTGCAGAAGATGAATGTGCAAGTAGAGATACTGGGGTGCAAAGGAGCAAGATCAATAAATAAATACAGTATGGGGATGAGGTAGGTAGATAGATGGGCTGTTTACAGATGGGCTATGTACAGGTGCAGTGATCTGTGAGCTGCTCTGACAGCTGGTGCTTAAAGCTAGTGAGGGAGATATGAGTCTCCAGCTTCAGAGATTTTTGCAGTTCATTCCAGTCGTTGAGACCCCGACATGTATTTTTTTGTTCTATAATTAACATTTTCCCTCTCCTTCCCTACTTGGATCTTAAACCTTGGATCTCTTATTCTTAGTGCGTCAGAGTACAATTTTGTGTGAAATTGATATTCTATTCTATTTTGTTATGATGCTGTATCCTTGCCAGCCGTGCTGCTGTTGCCAGCAGGAGTGGTGGCAGACAGTGAACCAAGCTTCAAAGACCCATTTTACTTTAATCCATAAACCATGTTGAAAAGGCGACAGATAGAGTATGATGCTATGTACACCCTTAGGAAAAAAAGGTGCTATCTAGAACCTAAAAGGGTTCTTATGAGAACCCTTTGAAGAACACTTGTTGGTTCCAGGTAGAACCCTTTTGGTTCCAAGTAGAGCCATTTTGGGTTAAATGTAGAACCCTTTCCACGGAGGTTATATCTGGAACCAAAATGGTTCTACCTGGAACCAAAAAGAGTTGTTCTTGGAACCAAAAAGGGTTCTCCTATACGGGCAGCCAAATAACCCTTTTGAAACCAAGTGTGTCAAGTTAAGCTCACTACCACTGTGGTAGTTTCTCCTATATCTCCTGTCACAGCCATTTCAAGCAATGCAGAAACTCTCTCTTGGCATAATTTGAGAGGGAAACAGTTATGAAATGTACTGAAGTGTTCATTTGTTTTGACTCATCCGTCAATGTTCCAAGGTCAATTGAGAATGATTGTCTGTGTGGCGTAAATTACCCCTCACTGCCAGCACATACAGGTCATTTTGTGGTCAGTACAACAGGAGAAAACAAAAGAAGAGAGTAACATAATATCTCTCTCTCTCTCCCTCCCAGCTCACCACAGCACCCAAACACTTGCCTCCCTCACTGGTCAGTGCTGATTTCGCCGCTAATTTGCTCACGAAGATCTACCCGTACACATTTGGGCAGAAGCCAGGATTGAAGTAAGCAGTCAAAGTCTGTGTGTGTGTGTGTGTGTGTGTGTGTGTGTGTGTGTGTGTGTGCGTGCGTGCGTGCGTGCGTGTGTGTGTGTGTGTGTGAGAGTGTGGGTGGGTGGGTGGGCAGGTAGGTAGGTAGTTGGTTGGGCATAGGAGGATTACATTTTCACAGTAGAAAGGTCTTATGTTGCTGTAGGTGTTATATTGCATTTAATTACTTTGATTCATTCATAAAAATTAAACAAATCACCCATCGCTTATCTTTTCCCTTTGCTCCACTCCAGACCACTAATTTCATGCATTCCCCCATGTCCTAACCACCCCAGGTCAGTGTATCTCCATGACAACAAGCTGACAGATGCAGGGCTACCTGAGAACATGTTTAACGGTTCTGACAGCCTGGAGGTTCTCATCATGTCCAGTAACTTCCTCCGCTACGTCCCTAGGAGTCTGCCCTCTTCCATCTACCGCCTCCATCTGAAGGTGAGCTTGTGAAATCAAGTTGAGTAGCTACAGCCCTCACACAATAACAACCTATCCTGAGAGTTCACTCCCCATTCATACGGCCAAGTTCATCTCTAAAAGTACAGAAGTTTGAGCATGTGCCCGTTAGGCCTATGGATTTTTTAATTTTATTAGCACGAATTAGATTGAGCAATAAAAGCCCCACTCGTAATAAGTGATATCCATATCGCCCATAGGTTGCACCACTTCTGTTGTCCATACCGGCAACTTTATTCAAGTTGGACAATCTTTAGGTGCCGACAGCAGTCGCACCATTGCAAGACTTGGCTTAGGCTGTAGCCTACCCAAAAGCCCATTCCTGCTCTTTTTCCCGTGATTCATCAAACGCATTTGGTGTGTCATCGTAGTGGTCTCTGACTTGTGGTGACTCTCTCAGGCGGAACAATCTTAAACTTGCGCCCTTTTTCAATGCTGATTTGAATGTCATTGAGAAAACAGAAAGGTGTAGACTCTGTTTTTTGCAAACATCCTTTCTGAATTTATAAGTAATCCTCGAAGTAAGAATCAATTTTCTTCAAAAGTATCTGTAATCTGATAAATATATATTATATATTTTTGCTGGTAACATAACAGGTTAGTTACTGTTTTTTGTTTGTTTTTGTAATCCATTACATGTAACTGATTACATGCAATCCATTACTCGCTATCTGTGATAATGATATGTGATGCTTGATTGTGTGTCTGTGCTTCTTCATGGTTAACAGAGTAACAAGCTGGAGAAGATCCCGTCAGGGGTTTTTGATAGCCTGACCCAGCTCAGAGAGCTCTACCTACAGAACAACTTGCTCAGCAACGAAGGCATGGACAACGAGACCTTCAGGTAATGTTGTAGTACTGTAGTAGTATTCTAGTATTATTGTAGTACTATTTTAATAGTACTGTAATAGCATTTCACTACACTTGCAATAACATCTGCTAACCATGTGTATGTGACCAATACAATTTAATTTGATTTAGTACAGCATGGATGATAAGACCTTCAGGTACTGGAGGACCTGTTACTATCAATTTGTAGTATAATAAGACACACTAACAAATAAAACACACTCAACAGAGAGCAATTCAGTCCAGCTGTCTTCTTCTATTCTTCCTCTTCTTCTAAGTTGATTCGACATATCTGAGGCCACATGTTACGTCAAAACCAAGGGCATTGATTCAAAACAAAGACCTATACTGTAGACTTTACAACACAGGCAAATATAAGGCATGGACAATGACACCTTCACGTACTGTAGTGGGAAGAGTGTGTCGGGTGTTCTTGAATACTCCACAAACAATTAATTGGATCTTATAACCAATGTTTCAGTCAATAGATAAGACTTTCAGCAGGGTTCTTTTTTTAAATATACTTTAGCTGCGAACTACAACTACTCCCTTTTTATTGTAGGACACTCAGACACACAAACACGCTCGACAGAGTCATTCAGTCACTCCACCTGAGTGCAGTTGATTCGATATATCCAAGGTGGAACACTATCACTGTTGCCCATTATGTGTCAATGGTTATTACAGAGTGCATCAATTCAAAACAAAGACCTATAGACTTGACAACACGGCAAACTCTGAGAAGGTACATACAGGAATGGTGAATTGAGTGTCCACTTGTTACTTTTCGATGTATGTATATTGATCTCATCTTCAGTTCAGCGAGAGAATGTGGGAGAATAGAGTGGTGTGAGTGAGTGAGTGAGAGAGAGAGAGAGAGAGAAAGAAAGAGAGAGAGAAAGAGAGAGAAGAGAAAGAGAGAAGCCAGTGGTGAGAGATTAGGTTGAACTGGTACATTCTGAGAAAATGTCAAAATGGGAGAGAAAAGTGAGATTTGTCTATTCATGGAAAGATAAGATGACCGCTTAAAGATAAAGTGATGATCTCCTGTATCAAATATAATGTCACCCTCTCCTCTCCTCTCTCCTCTCCTCTCTCAGCCAGTTGACCCGTCTGGAGTATCTGGACCTGTCCAACAACAACCTGAGTGTGGTTCCTCAGGGTCTGCCCCGGAGTCTGATATTGCTACACCTGGAGAGGAACAGTATCCACAGTATCCCTGGCGATGCTCTCACAGCCTGTCGTAACCTTGAGTACCTACTCCTGCACAACAACCAGCTCCACTCCCGCTCCATACACCATGCTGCATTCCAGGTAGGTGCTGCAGGATACTTGGGATACTTCATTCTTATATAGAGGGCTATAGGACATATTGCGGATAGTTGAATTACCACAGGTGTATATGGCTCGAAGGACCATGAAAAATATTCTAAATATAAAGCCTGATCTGACTGCTAGTTCGGTCAGGTTGAACCGCCACAGAGAGTTGGGCACAATTGTTTTGATGTTATGATTATGATGATCTTTTTGTCTGTTAAATGAGCAATGAGAATCCTGAAATGTGCTATGAAATGCCATTAGAATTACATGAAAATGTTCACATAAAGAGTTTTCTCTTCCCCCCAGGGCCTGAAGAAGCTACACACCCTCCACATGTACAACAACCAGCTGGAGCGTGTCCCCAGGGCTCTGCCCCGCCGAGCCAAGACTCTCATGCTGCTTCACAACACTATCAACGTGATTGAACGCAACGACTTGGTGTTTCTCTATTCCCTGACCGAGCTCAACCTCAGTTACAACCGCCTCACCAGCCCCAAGCTACACAGAGAAGGTAGACTGGACCACATATGGAGTATATGGAAATGTTTTGTTGTGTTGTGTTTTGTTTTGTTGTGTTGTACTTTGCTCTGCTGTCATCTACATGAATACTGTACATCTACAGTAGAACTATATGTGGTGTCATGCTGGTATGAATGATTCGGGAGACAGGCACAGGAATGCATAATAGTTTGTTGTTTTTTGTACCCAAATTACCCAAAAAATGTTGTACCCAAATTTCAGCGTGCCGTGTAAAGGCACAGGTACGAAGACCAAACAAACACTTTACAAACACAGGGTAGAAACCCAAAACAAAATAGCGAGGAGTACCTCGAATAAATAACACAAGTGCCCAAGGATTAACGCATCATCTGCGCAAACCACAATGGCACGAAAGCCAAAACACACAGCACAGGTACTCACACGCACCAACAGACATTGTAACAATAATCGACCGCACCATGGTAAACAAAGGGCACATATATACAAATACAATTAGTGGGAATAGGCAATAAAAGTTCCGGAGGGATCCGTGTCATGTGGCTCTTCAAATCAAATTTTATTTGTCACATGCAGTGAAATGCTTAATTACAAGCCCTTAACCAACAATGCATTTTTAAGAATAATAAGTGTTAAAGTAGTTACCCAAATAAACTGAAGTAAAAAAGAAAAAAAGA
Source organism: Oncorhynchus tshawytscha (assembly GCF_018296145.1). Lineage (NCBI taxonomy): Eukaryota > Metazoa > Chordata > Actinopteri > Salmoniformes > Salmonidae > Oncorhynchus > Oncorhynchus tshawytscha. The sequence continues at coordinate 38,206,359 of NC_056429.1, read as the reverse complement.
AAATAGAAAATAGAAAACTAACAAATAATTAAAGAGCGACAATAAAATAACAGTAGCGAGGCAGGTTAGTCGAGGTAATTGCGGTAGTATGTACATGTAGGTAGAGGTAAAGTGACTATGCATAGATAATAAACAGAGAGTAGCAGCAGGGGGGGACAATGCAAATAGTCCAGGTAGCCATCTGATTAGCTGTCTGTGGAAAGCTTGATCTGAGGACCCATGCCAAATCTTTTCAGTCTCCTGAGGGGGAACACCAAGACAGTCGTGCCTTCTTCACGACTGGCTTGGTGTATTTGGACCATGATAGTTTGTTGGTGAAGTGGCTCTCGCACACATATCATGTTTGTGATGAACTGTACAGTACTCTGTCTATATTTGTTTTATTTAACAAGGCAAGTCTACATTTAACTACAATGTTTTTTGTATCTATTTGTTCATATTTAAATGAGACCATGTTGATAATCATCCAGCCTTCAGGAAGCTGCGTCTGCTGGTGACCTTGGACCTGTCAGGAAATGCCCTCCACTTCCTGCCCTTGGGCCTGCCCCGCTCCCTGCAGGTCCTCCGGGTGAAGGACAACCAGCTGAACTCCATACCAGAAGGGGCGCTGCAGGGCATGACCAAGCTCAGGGACATCAATCTCAGCCACAACCAGCTTAGACTCAACTCCATCTACCAGGGAGCATGGATGGAGCTCAGCGCTCTGACGGTGAGACTGGGTGGGGGGTTAACACAAGTATCACCTACAGGTTTTCTGTGTGATAAGCTGGCTGTTGGCGCTGTCCTTCATTTGTTGGACCTGTTGGTTCGCACTTTGATAGTGTAAAGAGGGCTTTATAAATACAGTGATTGATTTGATTGATGTGTTCCTCCAGACTTTGGACCTGTCCAATAACCAGCTGTCCCATGTTCCGTCTGACCTGCCTGAGTCTCTGGAGTACCTGTACCTGCAGTCCAACCACATCAGCACTGTCTCCGCCACCGCCTTTGAGGGCACTCCAAACATCAAGGGCATCTTCCTACGGTGAGAGACTGGGCACTAATGAACGAACGCACACTCAGAAACAGACACACACACACACACACACACACTGGACTGAACCCATTTCTTGGTTCAAACCCACAGTTGTGTGTGTACCAAATTCAATTGTGAGTACCAATCACTTACAGTACATATATGAATGAATACACTCTCTCAAACCAGTATATACACGCACTCTCACAACTGTTATTATAGAACCGTAATTAAACTGTCATTCAACTCCTGCCCCTCCCCATGAACTCCTAGATCAAGCAGAACACTCTCCTGTCCACTGTTCCATTCATGTCTGTAGCATTGTTCCTGAATGAGACATTTCTGGCCTTCTACTCGGCTCCTTCCATCACTCCATTCATCCTCTGTTGTGAGTGTGTGACAAAGTCCTATTGATTCATGCCAAATCTAAGACAGAGCCACATATCCCTTAGTCCACTGAGTCCCAAGCTGCATCCAATGGCACCCAATTTACTATATAGTGCACTACTTTTGACCAGAGCCCTACTGGAATTTAGTGCACTCTACAGGGGATAGGGTGCCAATATATGACAGATATTTGGTTGATAGTTCCCTCTTTATCCCTCCTTAAGTTTATTTTCCGTTTGGATCTGACCTACTCTGCTCTGCTGTGTTGTTTGTGTTTGTTTGTGTGTGTGTGCGCGCATACGTGAGTGCATGCGTGTGTGTGTCTGTGTGTGTGTGCATGCGTGTGTGTGTCTGTGTGTCTCTCTCTGTGTGTGTCTGTGTGTGTGTCTGTGTGTGTGTGTCTGTGTGTGTGTCTGTGTGTGTGTGTCTGTGTGTGCTGCGCTGTGCTGAGGAGACTGTTATGTAACGGATGCAGAAGAGGGAGCTGAGGATGGAGTAAGTTGTCTTTCTGCTCTACTTCTGCGCTGACTGTACTCATTCAAATCCCTTACACAGATACACTATGTATATTTCCCATCATGTGTTCTTGGATTGTAAATTAACTCTCATAATTATCTGGTTAGGTTATGAAATGTAAATCATTGCAATGAATCGGGTATTTTACAAAGTTAAAGTCATGATTTCCTTTGTGTCGACATTCTTGGCTGTTTTCCTCTCTTGGAAGGAGGACTATATAACAGAACAGAACCCATGGTGGTAAAGTTTTAGGGATATTCCCCGCTGTGTCTAGATCTGTTTCTTGGCTTGTTGATCCACTGCTTTTCCTATTAATTAAATTAAGTCAATGATTGGATTTCCAACTAAAACAGCTTGGCTCTGCCAAGTTGTTTTCTCTTAGTTTCCTTACTCTTGTCCCCTTCTGACCTCTTCTTTGTCTGCAGGGCGGGCTGGGTCCCAACACTCTAAACCAACAAAATCCTTGTCACCTCATCGACTTGTATCCTTTCATTTTGCTACCACTGATCTGAATATTTACTAGTATATGTAGCTAGGGTTAGTATCAGTTTCCATCATGTTCATTTTTTAAAACTTAAATGTAGACTTTTCAGGTCAGTTTGGAATGTAAGCCATCCAAGACTGTTGGGATGCTGCCCTGAGTTTTTGTCGGTTTGGTTTTGAGGAGTCTAATTGGTGCTTTATCAGATAATGAACTATACAAATCCTGACCCCATCCAGCTCACTCTGTCTGTCTGGCCTGTTGGTCTCTTCATGCTGTGGGCTCAGCCTCAGCAGCTGCTGCAGTATCACAGCAGTTAGAAATGCTTGTTTTTCCACCAAATCCCTCCACATCTGGGAGCTGCTGGCCCGAGCCAATTACAGCCAATCTGGAATGCTCCATGGCCTCAGTGGAGGAGGGGAGGTGGATTTGTGTGTGCACATCTGTTTGAGTCTGTGTGGCCTATGCATGCGTCTGTTTACATTGAGTGTGTGATATAAACGTGTGTGCGTATGTGAGTGTGCCCGCACATGCGTGAGTGTCTGGGTCAGATAGTGTGAATTACAAACTAAGATGGGTCGGATTCACTGACACTCAGGACGTCATAGATGAGCCCATTCTGAAGACAGTGGAAAATTGGCTTGATTCGGATAACATGGCCTTATTTCCCCTTGACGCAGTATAGGGAGTATGAGGGTGCTTACTAACTCAATAGAACTTTGAATGGAAGGCAAACTGATGAGTCATAGAAAGAATAGTATACAGGCACTCTAATTGGCTGCGTTACTGAATCTCAGCGTTTGTTTACAGCACATGTTGTGTTGTTCCTTACAGGACAATATCAATATCGGATTGGGTCTTATAGTATGCTGGTTCAGACTCTAAGCACAACATCCTATCAGTTAGCAGCTCTTGCTGTGCTGGTTTACACATCAAACTCAAGCATCTGCTCAGTCACCATCACATATTGCGAGTCTGTCTACTGACCTCGGCCCCCGGCCCTCTGCTCTGTCTCCCTCTCAGGTTCAACCATCTGTTAGCCCACTCTGTGAAGGAGAGCTCCTTCAAACACCTGACCAATCTGCAGGTGCTGGACATCGGCCACTCGAGCCACTCCAACCCCTCCGGAGCATCCTTCAGACAAGAGGAAGAGGAGGAGGCAGAGATGGAGATGATGGAAGAGGAAGTGGGAGAAGGATTCGCTTCATAGGTTTATCCCATGGACACACATAGCTTGAATGATCTAAAACCAAATGTTGCAGTTGTTTAGGCTGCAATCCCAAAGTCCTGTTCTTTTGAAAGTACAGAATTCAGTACAGAACAGTATTTTTGCAAGTGGTCAGGCTCAATTCTGAAATATAAATTGAACTATGAATGGAAGCGCAAAGTGATATTTTTTCCCATATAGTGGTGAATTGACGATGCACATATCTCTGGTGCAGGATACCAGATAAAATTATATTTTTGTTTGTTCTATTATTTTTCTGGGCTTTGCTTGTCTATGCAATGACAGATACGGTTGCATTTCTGTGCTTGAGTCTGCATGCCAAATGTGCATGCCAAATGGCACCCTATTGAGTGCACTACTTTTGACCAGGGCCCATAGGATTCTAGTTGAATGTAATGCCCTATATAGGGAATAGTGTGCCATTTGGGACAGATCCTTTGTCTCAACACCACTTTAGTGGAAGCAGAAAAGAGAAGACAGTCAGATCTGTCATATGTTGATCATACTGTGTGGGTCCCATCTATGAACTTTACTGTGTGCTAGCTGTGTCACCTTACAAAGAAGATTATGTCAAGATTTTAAGTTTTTGTTTTCAGTTCTGAGCCTGTATTTATACTGTAAAGCATCTCAGACTAGGAGTACTGATTGAGGATTAGGTCCCTCTCTTATTCATTATGGTCTAAAAGGCTAAACTGATTCTAGATCAGTATCCCTACTCTGAGATCTTTTGTGAATATTGGCCCTGGTTGTGATTGCGTGATGTAGTCTGGTAAGACAGTCTGGCTTTATGTAATTTTGTCATTCTTATATCAGTGTTACTATGCCACAAGTTCTGTGACCGTGTTACAATCTCCTCGCTCTTAGACTACCATGAGCTTGATCCATGCTGTTAATGTAATGCCTTACTTTAATCCAGTCTTATTTTGTAAGACGGCAAGTATTTGCATATGGTATCTGAAAAGCTCATGCTATTAAATTAGTCACCTTGCTATGAACCAATGTATTCACCTTCAGATGTATACATATGGATTTCACACAGCAATAAATATCATGCATTAACAGGTTTCTGAGCACACAACAATATTAAGCGTGAAATGTATATAAAATGCACTTTATAAAGATGTATTTTCTTTTTTTGAGATGTCAGCATATAAACAAAAACATTGAGCAACTAGAAATCATGACCGAAATATAAAAAGAGAGACAGTCCAGAACAGATGTTGAGATTGTGGTTTTGAACAACGTTCAAATGTTTCACAATACTTTTCAAGGGTCACATGTTGGAGGAATTCAACTATTCATTTTGTCTGTGTCAAAAATGGCAATCTATTTTCTATGGGGTCCTAGTCGATAGTGATGCACTATAGGGAATAGTGTACCATTTCAGACACAATAATAGAAACGTCTCAAATGACACCGATCAATGAAGTCTGCCTCCAGTCTGCCTGTCTACCCAGTAGGGAAACCTATAGACAATGTATGTTCTTTATCCTCCTGCTATTTACCTTTATTCAGGGCCAGCTTTAGCCTTTTGGGGGCCCTAAGCGAGATTTAGTTTGGGGGCCCCCCACCTCCCAGCAAAAATTTTAGTGGCCCCCCACTTCACGGCAGAGAGACACATTTTAGTTCTGAAGATACTTTCCTGCAATTTTACCAGAGGTGGCACCACAGGTCCCAGAGTGGTGTGGTGAATTATTTTGCTGGGCCCCGTCGTTTTTCCTGATCTGATAACCAAACCAGGTAAAACTCCAGATCTTATATGGTATGATGTGATTAATCCGTTGTAAAAAGGTTTAATATGGGCTATGATGGAACAAGAGCTTTTCTAATTACAGTGCCTTCTGAAAGTATTCACACCCCTTGACTTTTTCCACATTTTGTTGTGTTACAGCCTGAATTTAAAATAGATTCAATTGAGATTTTGTGTCACTGGCCTACACACAATACCTAATAATATCAACGTGGAATTATGTTTGTAGACATTTTTACAAATTCATAAAAAATGAAAAGCTAAAATGACTAAGTATTCAACCCCTTTGTTATGGCAAGCCTAAATAAGTTGAAGAGTAAGAATGCGCTTAACAAGTCACGTAAGTTGCGTGGACCCACTCAAATCAAATTGTATTTGTCACATGCGTCAAATACAACAGGTGTGGTGGACCTTACCGTGAAATGTTTACTTACAAGCCCTTAACCAACAATGCAGTTCAAGAAATAGAGTTGACAAAATATTTGCTAAATGAACTAAAGTCATTTGAAAAAACACAATAAAATAACAAAGCTATATCAAATCAAATAAATGTTTATTGGTCACATACACATGGTTAGCAGATGTTATTGCGAGTGTAGCGAAATGCTTGTGCTTCTAGTTCTGACAGTGCAGCAATATATAACAAGTCATCTAACCATTCCACAACAACTACCTAATACACACAAATCTAAGTAAAGGGATGGAATAAGAATATGTACATATAAATAATGGATGGGCCATGACCCACCGGCATAGACGAGGTGCAATAGATGGTATAAAATATACTATATACATCTGGGATGAGTAGTGCGAGATGTGTAAACATCATTATTAAAGTGGCATTAATAGTGACTAGTGATCTATTTGTTAGGGTGGCCAATGATTTCAAGTCTGTATGTAGGCAGCAGCCTTTCTGTGTTAGTGATGGATGTTTAACAGTCTCATGGCCTTGAGATAAAAATGTCTTTCTATGTCTTTCGGTCCCAGCTTTGATGCACCTGTACTGACCTCGCCTTCTGGATGTTAACGGGGTGAACAGGCAGTGGCTCGGTGGTTGTTGTCCTTGATGATCTTTTTGGCCTTCCTGTGACATCGGGTGCTGTAGGTGTCCTGGAGGGCAGGTAATTTGCCCCTGATGATGCGTTGTGCAGACCGCACTACCCTCTCCACAATCATCTCCTTTGTTTTGTTGAGTGAGAGGTTGTTTTCCTGACACCACACTGCCAGGTCTCTGACCTCCTCCCTATAGGTTGTCTCATCGTCTCATAATAATTTTTCTACGGCTGGCCTTGCCTTCCACCTGGCTACCCCTACTCCGGTCAACAGCCCTGCACCCCCCACAGCAACTTGCCCAAGCCTCCCCCATATCTCTTTCACCCACATCCAGATAGCTGATGTACTGAAAGAGCTGCAAAATCTGGACCCCTACAAATCAGCCGGGCTAGACAATTTGGACCCTTTCTTTCTAAAATTATCCTCCAAAATTGTTGCAACCCCTATTACTAGACTGTTCAACCTCTCTGTCTGAGATCCCCTAAGATTGGAAAGCTGCCGCGGTCATCCCGCTTTTCAAAGGGGGAGACACTCTAGACCCAAACTGCTACAGACCTATATCTGTTAACAAACAGATCACCGACCATTTAGAATCCCACCGTACCTTCTCCGCTTTACAATCTGGTTTTCGAGCTGGTCATGGGTGCACCTCAGCCACGCTCAAGGTCCTAAATGATATCATAACATAAACGAGATCATAACCGCCATCGATAAGAGACAATACTGTGCAGCTGTATTTGTCTACCTGGCCAAGGCTTTCGACTCTGTCAATCACCACATTCACGGCAGACTCAACAGCCTTGGTTTCTCAAATGACTGCCTTGCCTGGTTCGCCAACTACTTCTCAGACAGAGTTTAGTGTGTCAAATTGGAGGGCCTGTTGTCCGGACCTCTGGCAGTCTCTATGGGGGTGCCACAGGATTCAATTCTGTATGCATCAATGATGTCGCTCTTGCTGCTGGGGATTCTCTGATCCACCTCTATGCAGACGACACCATTTTGTATACTTCTGGCCCTTCTTTGGACACTGTGTTAACAAACCTCCAGACGAGCTTCAATGCCATACAACTCTCCTTCCGTGGTCTCAAACTGCTATTAAATGCAAGTTAAACTAAATGCATGCTCTTCAATCGATCGCTGCCCATACCTGCCCGCCCGTCCAGCATCAGTACTCTGGACGGTTATGACTTTGAATATGTGGGCAACTACAAATACCTACAGTGCCTTGCGAAAGTATTCGGCCCCCTTGAACTTTGCGACCTTTTGCCACATTTCAGGCTTCAAACATAAAGATATAAAACTGTATTTTTTTGTGAAGAATCAACAACAAGCTCGAGCTGTTTTGCAAGGAGGAATGGGAAAAATGTCAGTCTCTCGATGTGCAAAACTGATAGAGACATACCCCAAGCGACTTACAGCTGTAATCGCAGCAAAAGGTGGCGCTACAAAGTATTAACTTAAGGGGGCTGAATAATTTTGCACGCCCAATTTTTCCGTTTTTGATTTGTTAAAAAAGTTTGAAATATCAAATAAATGTCGTTCCACTTCATGATTGTGTCCCACTTGTTGTTGATTCTTCACAAAAAAATAAAGTTTTATATCTTTATGTTTGAAGCCTGAAATGTGGCAAAAGGTCGCAAAGTTCAAGGGGGCCGAATACTTTCGCAAGGCACTGTAGGTGTCTGGTTAAACTGTAAACTCTCCTTCCAAACTCATGTTAAGCATCTCCAATCCAAAATTAAATCTAGAATCGGCTTCCTATTTCGCAACAAAGCATCCTTCACTCATGCTGCCAAACATACCCTTGTAAAATTGACTATCCTACCGATCCTTAACTTCGGCAATGTCATTTACAAAATAGCCTCCAACACTCTGCTCAGCATATTGGATACATTTTGTCATCCATTTTGTCAACAAAGCCCCATATACTACCCACCACTGCGACCTGTGTGCTCTCGTTGGCTGGCCCTCGCTTCATATTTGTCGCCAAACCCACTGGCTCCAGGTCATCTATAAGTCTTTGCTAGGTAAAGTCCCGCCTTTTCTCAGCTCACTGGTCACCATAGCAGCACCCACCCGTAGCACACGCTCCAGCAGGTATATCTCACTGGTCACCCCCAAAGCCAATTCCTCATTTGGCCGCCTTTCCTTCCAGTTCTCTGCTGCCAATGACTGGAACGAACTGCAAGAATCACTGAATAGGCTCTATTCAGTGGACCAGTCCCTCCTGCAGCAAAGCACCCCCACAACATGATGCTGCCACCCCCGTGCTTCACGGTTGGGATGGTGTTCTTCGGCTTGCAAGCCTCCCCCTTTTTCCTCCAAACATAACGATGGTCATTATGGCCAAACAGTTCTAATTTTGTTTCATCAGACCAGAGGACACTTCTCCAAAAAGTATGATCTTTGTCCCCATGTGCAGTTGCAAACCGTAGTCTGGCTTTTTTATGGCAGTTTTGGAGCAGTGGCTTCTTCCTTGCTGAGCAGCCTTTCAGGTTATGTCGATATAAGACTCGTTTTTACTGTGGATATAGATACTTTTGTACCTGTTTCCTCCAGCATCTTCACAAGGTCCTTTGCTGTTGTTCTGGGATTGATTTGCACATTTCACACTAAAGTTCATTCATCTCTAGGAGCGGTATGATGGCTGCGTGGTCCCATGGTGTTTATACTTGCATACTATTGTTTGTACTAATGAACGTGGTACCTTCAGGCGTTTGGAAATTGCTTCCAAGGATGAACCGGACTTGTGGAGGTCTACAATTTTTTTTCTGAGGTCTTGGCTGATTTCTTTTGATTTTCCCATGATGTCAAGCAAAGAGGCGCTGATTTTGAAGGTAGATCTTGAAATACATCCACAGGTACACCTCCAATTGACTCAAATTATGTAAATTGGCCTATCAGAAGCTTCTAAAGCCATGACATAATTTTCTGGAATTTTCCAAGCTGTTTAAAAGCACAGTTATCTTAGTGTATGTAAACTTCCACTGGAATTGTGATACAGTGAATTATAAGTGAAATAATTGTTGGAAAAATGAATTGTGTCATGCACAAAGTAGATGTCCTAACCAAAACTATAGTTTGAAACAAGACTTTTGTGGAGTAGTTGAAAAACAAGTTTTAATGACTCCAACCTAAGTGTATGTAAACTTCCGACTTCAACTGTATACATTTGTAAGAGTATTCCACCTTGAAGAGTGCTTGTTTTAGCCAGCAACATACCACTATGCATCCCAGTGCTGGCTTGTCTCTAAATCTAAGCAGGGTTGGTCCCTAAATGAGAGTCCAGATGCTGCTGGAAGTGGTTTTGGAGTGCCAGTAGGAGGCACTCTTTTCTCTTATCCCCCCAAAAAAGATCCCAATACCCCAGTGCAGTGATTGGGGACATTGCCCTGTGTAGGGTGCCGTCTTTCAAATTGGATGTTAAATGGGTGTCCTGACTCTCTGTCGTCACTAAAGATCCCATGGCACGGCACTTGTCATAAGTAGGGGTGTTAACTCCATTATGGCCACCTAATCGTCCCCAGCTTCAAATTGGCTCATTCATCCCCCCTCCTCTCTGCTGCAACTATTCCCCGGTTCACTGCTGTAAATGAGAATGTGTTCTGATTCAACTTAACTGGTAAAATTAAGGGATTTTTTTTCCAAAGGCACACATACAGTAAGTGTACACAAACTGAGCATCTCCTGCTATGCAGCTATGGCATGTACAGGTACTGGAAAGTGAACAGCAAATACAGTATGCCCTCTGTTAGGCCACAAAAAAATCCAGTCACCGTGCTTGTTGCCACTTATCCCAGTTAGTGACGTGTCCGCTTCAGTGAAGGACTCCTGGAAAATAATTATTTCCCTGTACATCACTCTCAGGTTTCAGAGACGCCTATCCTTCCCCATTCACTGTGCTCCCGCCCTATATCCACCATGCATGAAAGCACAGGATGAAGTCTTGCCGCAAACCTCACGTTTCTCACAAACAAAACAAGACATAAAAACGAATCACTCAATCACTCAACAATAACAAACAAGATGGGATCAATCCATGCTCCCTCTGTTCACCTGTTCATCCATATCCACCTACATTCCAGTGGTGTTGGCCTTTCATTCCGATGTACTGAACGGTGAGACTCAGTTGAAACCTGGTAATGAACTATGGAGCTTTGCACATCAGTCCCGCTGCCATGAGTGGTGGTGATAGGAGGTGAGGAATGGGATGTTGTACATTGGTCTCAAGGCCATTCAAATCAATGGCACAGTGGTCCTTATCCTTCTTCAGCTGCCTGTGTGGCACAGGGGGGGGGACTTTTTTCTTTCCTCCAGCTGCATGAGACAGGCCATGTCGGAGGGGATGGCTTCCGGGTTTGACCCCTGGGCCCTGGGGAGGCGTCTGGAAGCTACTGTTGTTGTTCTGTCGGTTCATCAACTGCTGGATTTTTATCATGGGCTTGGTCTCACCGATCAGAGGCAATGAGGTCAGAGAGGAAGTGGCGATGGCGAGATGGGGAGAGAGCAGTGAGGGTAATCAAGATATATAGGGAGAGAGGGAACGGGTGGAGGAAGCTGGATAAAGGAACAGGTGGGGAAAAGGAAACATATAGACAGGAAGTTGGAGACAAATTGTGCTCAAATGTATCGGAGGATGGGAGATGACACAGAGACAGATAGACATTACCAGTCAAACTTTTCCAGACATACAGTACCTCACACAAAACATAGTCTCTAGCTTGTTCATTAGAAAAATTAATGTGTGTCATAAATAACCCCACCGCTTTTGGCAGAGCAGGACAGATAGACTAGTAGCCAGGTTTATCAGCAGGTCTGTGCCCTCTGTGGCAGCATGTCTGTGACCTGAGCTGAGTATCAACAGGAGTTGTACTCTGTGGGGACCTAGCTAGGTTTGATAATGGCAGCATGTACAATAGTGTGAAAGGGCTATAATAGAGGCACCATAGTATGATAAGGAGGCAGCTACTCACCCCATCTCCTTCTTTTATTAAGTATTTTCTACAGATGTGGGCCATGATCCCTGTGGTCAACACATCCCCTGTCACATTCACCATGGTCAGGAATCTGTCTCTGGAAGCAGGAGAGGAGCAGGAGATAGGTTTTCAGAGTAAGACGTGTGTGTGTGTGTGTGTGTGTGTGTGTGTGTGTGTGTGTGTGTGTGTGTGTGTGTGTGTGTGTGTGTGTGTGTGTGTGTGTGTGTGTGTGTGTGTGTGTGTGTGTGTGTGTGTGTGTGTGTGTGTACTGTATGTTTGTGTGTGTGTGTGTGTGTGTACTGTATGTTTGTGTGTGAGTGTGTGAATATGCGTGTGTACATGCAATAGTTTTTACAAACAAAGATGAGGTTGATTGATTTCCAGACAGGTATTTAACCTTCTTCAGAATTCTGAAAGGTTCTTGAAATGAATTGAAGCCTGCATATGTGTCCCTTTCACAGCACACAACAAAACAGGCCAGTGTTGACTAGCATGTGTTAAAATGAACATGGTAAAAGATTTCAATTAACACTCAGTGGTGTAAAATAACCCCAATGCTGGTGTTAATAACCAGTGTTGAACCAAAACCATGCCTATCCCTATCATATTTTCCAGCATGTTTTTGAAATTGACATTGATTGATTAATGAATCTTATGCTACTCAAATATAAGTAACATACATTTTTCTAAACTATTCCAATCTGTTACTTTGACTTCTTGCGCACGTTACTGAAATGGTTGTTCCAGTTTCGATGTTTAAGTTAATCTCATATCATTGTCTTCCCAACCCTGGCAGTCATTCATATTGCAGGTTGCGGGTGAATACAAATTCCAAATGTTGGAAATCCTAACTCTGGCTGGATTCCAATAGGCATTACACATCACTTTGCAAGCCACCATAATGTGACATGCAGGCCTGCTGTGGCCTGTAAACTATTCCTTTCAGGCCACTGTATTAGGGTAAAACTAGTCCTTCCGAAATATATATTGGATTGTCTTAGGGGGGAATTTCCGACCCGAGTTAAGCATGCGTATTCGCGTATTCTGACCTTGAATTTAGGCTTAAGAATAGCGTGCTATTCACCCGCTATTTCTTTGGGGTGGAGATACGTCTACAGATACACATTATTCTGACCTTACTTAATTGCACCACATTTACACGCAATGAAACAAGGAATAAGGTTGAGCAACCTGACGGTTCCAAGTGGAACAACATCTACTTTTCCCGATAGAAATAACACCATTCTCCATGCACTATAATTTACAAATTGAAAAGAGCTATTGATAAGAGCTAGGTTAAGGAGTAAAGGGGATTGTAAATATAAACAACAATTGTTTTAGGTCTATTTTATCTTATGATTGCAGGAGACAAATGTGAAACCAGTCATATTGCAGCAAACTGAAGCATATCAACATATCACATTGTCATGACGTTGCCCTGTTGGGGAGGTTTATGACCCCCATAAATACCTTTCCCCCTTTCCTCTCTCTCTACTCTACAGAGTGACTCTTGGAATGCCCTTTGTTAACACAGAGAGAGTCTGGTAACATCAAAAGGTTGGGGACCAGAACCATATTTTGGTAATCCAACCAGCTGAAAATATATGTTGGTACTTAAAGAATATGATGTCAGATCAGTTGTTGTCTGAGACATTATTACTTATGATAGGATGACATAAACTGTATCTTGGAAAGTCTACACATTCTAGTTATCAGATTCACATGGAATTGTTGTGCAATTTAAACGTTTAAATATGAAACTATTTGTGAAAAGATTAAATGTAATTTTAGCTTCTAAAGGAGAGAATGGTTTTCCTAAAGTAAAAACTCTGCTCACGCAGTGGCCCCGCTCAAGTGAACAGACATTGGTTGTATACTATGAAACACGCCCTTCTCTCCCACCACTACATAAACCCTTTTACGAAAATGTAACTTTGTGTTCCCGAGGACGTGAGGACTGCTGTCCAGACGTTAAAAGGGCTAATATCAACTACAGAACTAAGCCAACATCAGCGTGACCTCAAAGTGTGGCAACTTGGTATGAACTTTAAACTCTTATTCACTAAAGAAGTGATACCTCCTAGACGTTGAGTTAGCAGCAGCAGCTGTAAACGTGGGCTAGGAAAGGACGGACAAAGTATTTATTCTACCACACGATGACGGTACTACAACGTACCCACTCTACCACCAGGCATTCTTCAGAGGACAAGAGATCCCTGCTGGGCAACCCGGCCTTCCATCTACGACCAACCTATTGAAGTGCAGCTCAGAGTAAATATTTCTTGCATTTTCCTTTTCCAAATGGGCGGTTATTTAGAATGCATAAGATTCTGTATTTACGATAGCATAGCTTCACAAGGTCTGATCAGAGACCCAAAACTTTTGTTCCTCAGTCTTCCCGCGCTTTCATTCAAACCCAACCCCCCTTTCTTTGTGTAACCAGCGTCATAGGTTCCGTCCACCAGGGACGTTTCTTTTATGACATAATTAGTAATCAATGTATGATCCATCCTGTGTATATGTAATTATGTGTGATTATTTAGGTTTTTAGTAAATAAATAATTAAACCAAATGTTGTATTGCTGATTCAACTTGTTAGCCAGGGTTCGTGAAGATAACCAAGAATTCTACGACGTTCAGATGAGACTGAAAAAGGTGACGATTAATAATTGACTGCCATTGAGGTAAAAGATTACCAGGTCTTAAGAGTTTATTCGGAAGATAACAGCTCTATAAACATTCTTTCGTGGTTGTTAGTTTACCTTTCTTTCCTCTGTCACGTTCGTATGGTTGTTCCTGAGGATCGGTAGCAATAGTGGATCAAATAGTGAGTTCCAAAAGTATTGGGACAGTGACACACTTTTTATTGTTATGACTCTGTACTCCAGCACTTGAAATTATACAATGACTATGCCAGTAAACTGCAGACTGTCAGGTTTCATTTGAGGGTATTTTCATCCATATCGGTTGAACCGTTAAGAAGTTACAGCACTATTTGTACATAGTCAACCCCTTTTAGAGGAACAAAAATATTGGGACAAATTTACTTATACAGAATGTGTATTAAAGTAGTCAAGGGTTTAGATTTTGGTCCCATATTACTAACAAGCAATGATTACATAAAGCATGAGACTCTACAAACTTGTTGGATGCATTTTCTGTTTGCTTTGGTTGTGTTTCAGATTATTTTGTGCCCAGTAGAAATTAATGGTAAATAATGCATTGTGTCATTTTGGAGTCACTTTTATTGTAAATAAGAATAGAATATGTTTCTTAATATGTTTCTCACCCGAAATAATATACAAGATCAGAGTATTTGTTTATCTAGCAAATAATTTTAATGACAACATATTAACTTAGGATTTCACTTGGTGAAGGACACAGGACTGAACATGTATTAATGCAACAACCATGCTGTCACTAGCAAACACAGTCCTGGGTATTACTGGTAACTCTAAAATTCACTTAAAAGGCAAACTGACAAGTAGGGTTTTAGGGCCTAAAACGTTACATTCAATTCCGATTTCTGGTTTGGGATTTTTTTATGGTTCTTCAAAGAACAATCTCATTTATGAATCTTCCCCTATGGCATCGTTTGTCAATAACCTTATTTGGTTCCAACTTGCACCTTTATTTTTAAGGTGCAAATGCATTGGGGTAAACTAATCTAATTATGTAGAGTTACACTGTTACGCAAAGGGTGACTATGAAATGTCAATATTACATCCATCTGATTTCATCTGATTGCTTCCTCCAATCAATGTTCTTTATGTGGTAAACATGTTGAGACTGTGCATGAGCCTTAACCCGGAAGCCAGCCGCACCAATGTGCCAGAGGAAACACTGTACAACTGGCGACCATGTCAGTATGCATGCACCCAGCCCACTACAGGAGTCACTAGAGCGCAATGGGACAAGGACATCCCAGCCAGTGTCGCACCCGGCCGTAACAGGGAGACCCATGAGTCGGCGCACAATTAGCCCAGCGTCATCCGGGTTAGGGGACGCTGGGCCAATTGTGCGCCACCTCACGGCCGGCTGCGACACTGCCCGGGATCGAACCCAGGTCTGTAGTGACACCTCAAGCACAGCGATGCAGTGTCTTAGACCGCTGCGCCACTCGGGAGGTCCCATCTCCCGGATCTTACCGTCCACCAGGAACATGATGCTGAACGGGAAGTACCTGGTCAAGACACGAGGGGGAGGGTCAATGGTCAGAGGTGAAAGAAAGAAAACTGAAAAACAAAGCACACCCAGCAAACAAAAATTGGTTCTGTGTAAGTTCCCAGAACGTTCGTTAGGTTGCGGCAAAGGTTCTCATAACATGAAAACTGTCCAGTTGTGCTGATGATTATACAATAATGTTTATATAAAACATTTGCCTGACATTGCAAGAACATTCCCAGAACACGTTTTGTCTGTTCTTTAAAGATTCCAGAATGTTTCATTAGGTTGTGGGAACAGTCTGGTGGGGACATTGTGGGGACATCATACAAAAGATGTGCCCAAAACACAAGAACTGTCCATTTCTTAATATCACATTTTGTTGCAGCAGTATGTTCAAAAACATTACTGGTACATTGTGTTATTACATTACCTGGAAACCTACTGAGATTTTTTTTTGGAATGTTCTGTGGTGGTTTTTACAGATGTTGTGCACAACATTTTAGTGAACGTTAGGATAACATTCCAAGGATATGTCATTGAAAACATTAAAAAAACTAACATTTTGTTAGTTGGGATGTTATCATTCTAATGTTAGATAAAACCCTAACTAGAACTTAATGGGAATCTTAGGTAATGTTCTGGGAATGTTCCCAGATTGCTGGTGTTGGAACTTAGATCTGAATAGAGCCCATTTTAATCTGTTTCTAATTGTACAATTAACATAGCAGACGATCTATGTGCATTTTATTTGGTCAGAGGGAGTGGGGGCCTGTCTCTGAGGGCAAGAATGTCAGGGGGCCAGGGTCAGTCTGTTATATCTGGAGTATTTCTCCTGTCTTATGCGGTGTCCTGTGTGAATTTAAGTATGCTCTCTAATTCTCTCTCTTTTTCTCTATATTTCTTTCTTTCTTTCTCTCTCTCTCTCTCTCTCTCTCTCTCTCTCTCTCAGAGGACCTAAGCCCTAGGACCATGCCTCAGTACTACCTGGCCTGATGACTCCTTGCTGTCCCCAGTCCACCTGGTTGTGCTGCTGCTCCAGTTTCAACTGTTCTGCCTGCGGCTATGGAACCCTGACCTGTTCACTGGACGTGCTACCTGTCCCAGACCTGCTGTTTTCAACTCTCTAGAGACAGCAGGAGCGGTAGAGATACTCTGAATGATCGGCTATGAAAAGCCAACTGACATTTACTCCTGAGGTGCTGACCTGTTGCACCCTCTACAACCACTGTGATTATTGTGGTCATCTATGAACATTTGAACATCTTGGCCATGTTCTGTTATAATCTCCACCCGGGACAGCCAGAAGAGGACTGCCCACCCCTCATAGCCTGGTTCCTCTCTAGGTTTCTTCCTAGGTTCTGGCCGTTCTAGGGAGTTTTTCCTAGCCACTTCTACACCTGCATTGCTGTTTGGGGTTTTAGGCTGGGTTTCTGTACAGCACTTTGTGACATCAGCTGATGTAAGAAGGGCTTTATAAATACATTTGATTGATTGCATGATTCGACAAGGGTTGAATAGGAGCCATGTGTCTGGAGTTAGAGCCAATACATTGTAATTACTGTTCTATAACACTGTCTTATATCTTTAATGTGTTATATCATTATATACTCTCAATATGACAATGCTGTATTTATATATTATTAAGGCTTTAAAGTAGTGTTAGGTTTAAGCTCTTTGTGTATGAGAAGTGCAATTATCTAGTGGACAGCAGTAGACTATAGGAACGTGTACTCCCCATAACTCAAGGCCTCACCTGATAAGAAGATCTGTGAAAGGTACGGAGGAGTACGAAGGTTCCTGAGTCAAGCTGGGACATGATAACACCAACATGAGGAACAGACTCAGTTCCTGCCCAGCAACAGAGACTGATTGTTCATCCTAGAAATTAGAGACTAACATTTGGCGTTGTTGGCTTGATTCACCACGATCTACAGTCGAACTAACGATTGTGAATCAAGTGGAACAGGAGCCGGCAAACAAAACAAGATAGGCAAAGTTCCTAAACCTGTTACCACTCATCCTGACATCTTGGGGAGACGAGGGACATAGGCTGAATATAAAATGTACAGAAAACGGACCTAGAAAGCCTGAAGTTATTCAGTAGGCCCACTGTGTATACGACCGGTCGTAGACCTAGGGCAATGTGGGCACAGCATGCTTGGGAAGGTTTATCCCCCATATAGGTTAGATACTGTAGGTACTGTGGGCACTGCGTGCCTAGGAGGGTTTAACCATCCCCTAGGACTAGGAGTTGAAGTCCCCTAGGAGGTTTGAGGGGAGTGGCCATACATACGACATGTCTGTTTCACTGTCTGTATTGTCAGTGTGGTATTGGAGAAGTTGGCACATCTGTATACTAGTACGCATGGTGAAGGTTGCATGTAAGTTCTGGAGAAAGGGACATTAAACAGAGCCATGGATACACTGAAAGTGGCCCACAAGCAATCTAACAATTCGGCTTGAGTATGGGAAAATGTTTAGCAAATTTGGTAAAATTGGTTAGCACTTCCCTGCTGATGGAAAATTCCACACTGATTATCTGAGATGAGTTGGCACAAGCGTTTTAATGTCAGCGTTCTATCAATGGAAAGGTAAAACCGATAAAACCAAAACTAAAGACCTGCAAGGTCAACTAAACTAGACGACTCCAGTAAGACGTGACCAATAAAAACTAGGAGTAACTGGGGTGGAATCTAAAGCTACGCAACTACTACCCATGCCATTGACAATAGGTCCAATAACAATACCGGGATCATTCTTTATGGTAGCTGGGGTAGAACCGATTTTAGGTTTGGATAATCTTTGTGAACTGTGGGCAAAAGATGCCTTTAGATTGCAGTCTTGTCAAAGGGTGTAAACCTACCGTGGTGGAGGGAATTCCACCTACACGGCAGTATCCGATTAAGCCGGGGGCTGGGGACTCAGTGGCGGTGGATATCCTGATATTACTGGAAAGGAGTATACTTATACAAGAACCAACTCATTGTACCAGCCCCTATTTCTAGTGAGAAAGGAAAGGATGTGGTGTATCATATTGGATTCCCATGTATTACTAACAAACATTCAGTTAGGATAACACCTATAGCCCACATCAATACTATTCATTCTCTGGGAGGACCAAACACTCTATGTACGCTCAGAAAAAACCCTGGCGTTTTTACATTTCTTGAGACACTTTCTTCCGTCTTATTCTGAAATAGGGGAACCTCTTACATGACGAAAGAGAGGAGGGGTCCTCATGAGAGAATAGAGTGGAGCCAAGATTGTGAGGATGTGTTTTATACAAACAATTCAAGATTGTGAAGAGGCATTTGTAGAGTTAAAGAATCAGTTGTGTCAAGTGCCTGCATTGGGGTTGCCAAACCTGACATTTCCATGCATGAATAAGATAGGGTACTGTGGTAAGTTGTGCGGAACCATGGGGGAAAAGACAGACCAGTCATGTACTGGAGTAAATCTTTAGGCAAATGGAATGCCACTGTGACTAGGAGAAGTACAAGCAACCAAAATGGTTCTGCAAAACACCGCCTCGATTACTATGAGTCAAAACATGTATTTGTATGTTCCAAATGCAGTTGCAACTACTGTCCACAGTACAAAATCCCAACACACCCGGTGGACAAAATGGAAAAGGACGCAGAAATCTGTAAGGGGTAGTTCAATCGATACAGTACGTTTTAATTTGGTGAACATTTGGTATCTGGCTGATATATTTTATAATATGGGAGCATTACATATTCATCTCAAAATAAGACATTAATGAGTGTGAAGCAAATAGTGAATAGACCGCATCGATTGGTAATAAATATACACAGTAAAAACTTCAGGGTAGATTCAAATACAAACAATACCTTCCAATAAGGAGAAAGTAAAGGGGGGGGGAAGTGGCTTCCCTGTAAACAGAAGTTATCATGTGTGGTTTTGTCTGTAATGAAAACCTTTTTGCTCACCTGGTAAAGTATTGTTAGAGGGTAAGAGAGGTAGAGTATAGTAGAGATTGCAGAGGGAAGAGAAATGTGCTGGGTGATGGTGATTGAGAGGGCTTTCCTGTTGGGAAGAGTGGATGAGTCGGAGTTGAGGGAAGCAGATATGTAGACGAGTGAAAGTAACAACGAAAGTGAGAAAGAAAGGAAATGGGAAATTAAATGGGAAGTAAGATATAAAGATGTAGAATTTTTAGGACTGGTTAAAAGCAAAAATGTGTATTTTCTCTACCAGGAGAAGATGGGGTGTCCCTATCTCTCCCTTTGCAATGCTTCCTGATGCCTTGGGAGAGCAGTTTGTGAAATTCTGCAATTCCATAAAGTTGGTGCACTGAATCCTGTGTCATTATTGCCCTTGCCCAATGAGGGAGAAGCTCATGAGTGTGATCCAGACTAAGTCACTCCAAAGCCTCACCACGATCTGTAGGAAACAGAACTAGAATCGGGTAAAGTATTCTATTATACACAGACGGCTCTAGTCACATGACGACAGGAGGAAAGCGAGTGATTGGATATGCTCTGTGTGATGATGTGGAAGCATTTAAAGCTGGCCCATTGCCGCATCAATTTCAGCTCAGGGAGTTGCGCTTGTCGGTTGCCAGCAGGGGAGGATGCTACAATGTACACAGACTCTCTCTATGCGTTAGGAGTGGTTCATGATTTTGGGACTCTGTGGTCACAAAGGGGCATGCTAACTGCGACAGGAACACCAATTAAACATGGACACGAAGTAGAGGCATTACTAGAAGTGTGTCTATTACCCAGTAGACTAGCTGTGGTAAAATGTGAAGCTCACACCAGTCGTACTGATAAGATAGCAGTATGGAATTTCCGAGCAGATGAGGCGGCGAAAGCGGAGCCACAATCTAAAACAGAAGATGCGACCAAACTGCATGTAAATCGTGTAAATACTAAAGCTGGGATTCTCAGCAAACTCCCACCAAATAGCTACCACCACCAGACGGATCCTTTACATCATTGCAGATGGACTTTATATGGCCACTTCCTCGAAGTAGGGGTAAGACTCACGCACTGGTAATTGTGGACTGGTTTTCAGACTCTCCTAAGGGAGGTAATTCCACAATGGGTGAATCGATGTTGTCATACTGTCAGAAAATGACCCATGCCTTGCAGTGTATTCACAGGTCAAATTAACACACCCCAGGAGATAACCACAAGCACAGCCTGAGTCTGGGGGACTGAGTGTACATCAAGGTCCACCAAGCCGGAGTGTTCGGACAACGCTGGTCCGGAGCCCCACACAGTACTACTCACCACGCCTACAGCAGTGAAAACTACAACCTCTCCTCAGTGGGTCCATATTTCTCATGTGAAACGAGATCCGGCTGACTAAGGGGTAAGCTGGAGGAGGAACTACTAGCAGAAGAGCTGGAGAAAAGGAGACTTGAGTAGGAGTTATGTTCAGAAAAGTGTCATAACAGCATCCATCTGTGTACTGATAACTGTATTCCTTGCACTAGCAGTAGTGATTTATGGGAACAATGATAATTACCGCATTTCAAGACAGTTAACCCTTGCTGTCCTCAAACTAAGGCACGCTGCCTGCTAATTTTCCATAGGCTATGTTTCAACTGGTCAATTTTACAGTTTGAAATTAGGTGTGTTCCGCATCCTCATTAATTCACATAGAAGTAGCCCATTTCACTGTGGCGGGCAACTTAGGTTTGAGGCACACTATGCTAATCAGTGGAGGCTGCTGAGGGGAGGACAGCTCATAATAATGTCTGGGACAGTGCATGGAATGGAAACCATGTGTTTTATGTATTTGATACCAGTCCGCTAATTCCGCTCTAGCCATTACCACCAGCCCGTCCTCCCCAATCAAGGTGCCAGCAACCACCTGTGATGCATATGTAAGACAAGGATAAGCTAGATGAGCTGGAGAAACTTATCTCTTGTGCGTCACCTGAGTGGGTTGAGTCACTGATGTGATCATCCTGTCTGAGTTGGCGCCCCCCCCCCTTGGGTTGTGCCGTGGCGGAGATCTTTGTGGGCTATACTCAGCCTTGTCTCAGGATGGTAAGTTGGTGGTTGAAGATATCCCTCTAGTGGTGTGGGGGCTGTGCTTTGGCAAAGTGGGTGGGGTTATATCCTTCCTGTTTGGCCCTGTCCGGGGTGTACCTCGGATGGGGCCACAGTGTCTCCTGACCCCTCCTGTCTCAGCTTCCAGTATTTATGCTGCAGTAGTTTATGTGTCGGGGGGCTAGGGTCAGTTTGTTATATCTGGAGTACTTCTCCTGTCCTATTCGGTGTCCTGTGTGAATTTAAGTGTGCTCTCTGAAATTCTCTCTTTCTCTCTTTCTTTCTCTCTCTCGGAGGACCTGAGCCCTAGGACCATGCCTCAGGACTACCTGACATGATGACTCCTTGCTGTCCCCAGTCCACCTGGCTGTGCTGCTGCTCCAGTTTCAACTGTTCTGCCTTATTATTATACGACCATGCTGGTCATTTATGAACATTTGAACATCTTGGCCATGTTCTGTTATAATCTCCACCCGGCACAGCCAGAAGAGGACTGGCCACCCCACATAGCCTGGTTCCTCTCTAGGTTTCTTCCTAGGTTTTGGCCTTTCTAGGGAGTTTTTCCTAGCCACCGTGCTTCTACACCTGCATTGCTTGCTGTTTGGGGTTTTAGGCTGGGATTCTGTACAGCACTTTGCGATATCAGCTGATGTACGAAAATAAATAAAATACATTTGATTTGATTTGATCTCTTCGATGAGAGCCCAATGGCCCAAGTACTCCACCAGTGTTTCGTCAGATCAAATGGGCATACATTTGTGCATCTCCAGTGAGAACAGAACCTGCCTGAACTCTTCCCTTAGTGCATTTTCCGGCTGGTGCCCACATCACATTCATTGTTTTTTTCCTTACTAATAAATACTGTGTGTATTCATATCAAAGTCAGTACCTTATTACCTTATCATAATACTGTTTCTGTATATCATGTTATGTAATTTCTACTATAGCAGACTGTATTTATGTATGGGGCATAATGTATTCTGTGTATATTCCTTTATAACCGTGGACAAGCAAGGTACTGATTTCATAACCTTGATTGTGTTATATTTAATTTTGATAATGTGCTTGCATTCATCTATTAGTTCTGTGAAACGATGTTAACACTAATGGCGTCAAAGAAGTATTATCTGGTGTTGTATTTGGAAGCTGCCCTGGCCTTATCATGACCATTGCATTAGCCTGCATTTGGCCTGTATAGCTCTGCCCTGCCCCCTTGTGGAGCCCTTGTGGAGATCATCAGTTATTATGTTACAGGTAATATGTTTTTATTGCTATATCCTAATGTTGTATTCGAATTACTAATCATTCCTCTTTATTCTGTACTTTCAGAAACCACACACACACAGTATTTGCCAATATCAGAACTGGAACTGGACATATTTTGTGCTGAAGATTGAGGACAGCTTTTGTATGCTAGAAATATACTGTTTGGAGAGGGAGTAGGGAGGATGAGGGAGTGGGGAGGATGAGGGAGTAGGGAGGTGGGTAAAATATTGCCAATAAAATTGCATAATTGGACTGTGTTTGATTTACATGCAAAGTTTATGTTCAATTACAAAAAAAGGGGTTTTGGTCTCCAGATGGAGACTCATCAAAGCAAACAGTAGAGCCAGGAGGGGTGAGGCCTTCCAGCTACAAACCTACTGCACCTCACCCACTATAGGTCTGCCTACATCACCACCAGCATCTTCAGAGGGACCTGGGCCTTCGTCGGTGAGCAAAGGGTCCTCAGATTCAGGGTTCTCAATGGCCACAGGGTTGGGGGGCAGCGCATCACTGTCACTGTCAGAATCTGATTCCTCACTGTCATTCTCAGAGTCATTCTCAGAATTTCTGCATTTGCGAGTTGTCTCCTTTTGAAAGACATGGCTAATGCTACAGCTTAGCCCACTAACTACATACATAAACAACAACAATGAATGGCTCCAGGTGAGTGTCAGGGATGACATGATTGGCTGCCGGTGTGGTGATACTGATGAAATGTCTCCACAGATGTTTTGTTTGTTTACATAACAGTTTAGGATAATTAACATGGCAGGTTAGGAGAACTGACGCAGCAGGTTAGGTAAATTAACAAAGGAGGTTAAGAGAATGAGGTTAAGGTAAGGAAAAAGGTTAGGCTTAGCTACAATGCTATACAGCTGTTGACAACTGGCTAGAGCTGATGTAGGCGTAGCTACTCCATCTAGCCACAACGGTAGAAACGTAAACAAACCAATGTGTGGTGACAAATCATCAGTATCACAACACTGACACATGCCAATTGTTTCAATACATCTCTATCAGAAAATGGTTTGTGTGGTAATCATTTCTTTATTTACTGTTTCAACCACATGTTTTCAAGTACTGGTGACAAATCATGCATTCCAATTTTTGCATAGATTCTAATGGACACATGATGTGTGTAAAATACTTTTTTGAAGGTTGTACTGATTATGATGAGCTAATGCTAAGCTATTTGCTGCTTGTGTGGAACCGTGTTTGTTGACATCAATCAATGTATTCTGGGTGTCAGGTGAACGTCTGTCAGTTTTTATAGCAAAACGAGGTGGATGTTCCACTCATCTTTCTTGTAAACCTCCGTAAATTAATGATAAGAAGTGAATGATGGTAGATGACACACACCCTTCGCCTTCAACATGCATACTGCAAACAAACCCAACTCATCTTGCATCCAAAAATATACTGTTCACATTGAGGACATAACGTTGTGAAGACTGTGTTTGTGCAAAGTGTTTCTGTGAAAAAACAGTGTGGCCAGCTTACTTACTGTTCCATCAGTCATAACTACACCTTCTAATGAAGTATTCTAATCACATCGGTTTGAGAGTACGCTGCAGAGACCACTGTAGAATGAAGCAAAGGATTCATCACCATGGGCATGTTGTGAGCGTTGTCCCGGGAGATAACCAGTACTCTGTGGGTGGGTTGTGCCCTGGGCACAATGTACGTACGTGGTGTATTGTGTTGCAGGAAGGGAGAGGGCAGAACGGCACTTCAAGTCTGAAGAATCTTACGAGACAGTCCCTCATGCCTGCGCCAACACTGCCCCTGTGTGGAGGAAGCAGCGGAAACTACACTCTCGAAACCATATACTTTCACATCCTCCCAGAGGGAGGGGAGCAGGAAACTCGCCCTAGACATGTCTCAGTTTAGCTTTCTGAGAGTAGCTCAGGGTTGAGTACAGTAAAATAATGTTTGTTTCCAAAATGCAAATTGTGTATCAAGTTAAAGATAGAAACACAAACTCTCTTTGGGGGAAAGCTTCACATACCTGATAAAATTCTGTGCTGGGATAACACGACTCTTGAGACAGATGTTAACCAACAAATATGCTAACAAAACTTAAATTGAAGTGAAATCAACTTGACCAATATGAGCGAGCAAAACAATACTGCCGGTGTAATTATGGAACAGATGGTTATTTAATGCAAATGGAACAACCTAGAAGCAGATATACAATCTTATGGTGTGTTAGAATCAGACACAGGTGGACAAATTATGTTGATAATTCAGCTTGGGCAATGACGTAATTGGGATCTTGATGGTAGGGGCCTTGTTTTACCATGCTATCAAAACCCTCATGTTGAAGCGCATTAATACATATGGACGTTACAGTCCAACTAATTACTTACAAGGCTCGCAGTCTACGTCTTGTTATGCCATTTGAAAATGAGGATGATGGAGAGGGTATAGGTGAGCTGTCTCTGATAATCTGAAACCAATGGGGGAAGTCTGGTGGAATATGTCAGGCAGTGGAGGCCCCTTATCCTTTTTAGATAAAACTATACTAAATATATTCACCTCACCAAATAATGTATTTAAACACTTGTCAATAAAAGCCTTTGACACTTATTTAATGCTTGTAATTATACTTCAGTATTCCATAGTAACATCTGACAAAAATATCTAATGACACTGAAGCAGCAAACATTGTTAAAATTAATATTTGTGTCATTCTCAAAACTTTTGGCCACAACAGCCTTGTCAAAGCCTTCAAGGGAAAATTACTCTTCCTGACCCAAGCCAACAATCTCTCCCATCTTCGGACACTACAGATGACCAGTGGGAGAAGTATACATTACTGCTACGTGCTTTGAACTGTGAGTTTTCTCGTCATTTTGAGGATTTCAAAGTGTTGGAAAATGACATACTGTTGGTTTCCTCTCCTTTCACCTTCAACGTGGATAATGCTCCCACTGACCTGCAACTTGAGCTTATCCATCTTCAGTCTGATGCAGTGATTGGAGAACTATTCAAAACAATGTCACTGACAAGGTTCTATGCATCTCTCGATGTACAAAACTTTCCAAAGATTAGGAGTCATGCTCAGAAGATGTTTGTATTGTTTGGGTCAACCTATGTATGTGAACAGACATTTTCAGTGAAGTCAAGACAAAGATCATCTCTTACTGACTCTCACCTCTCAGCAATCCTGCGCATAGCAACGTCAAAAACTATACCTGACTTCACAACACCATTCTGCACACTAACTGTAAGTTTTATTCAGACATTTGGAACAACACAAATAAATAATCATAACGTTTAAAACAGAGACAAATAGAAACAAATTTGTGTTGATTTGGCACTCGAGCATCAATACATTAGAGGTGCGCTACTTGATAGATTCCCCCCTCTCCCTCTACCCCGGACTGCCAGTGGGGAGACCTGAGGTCAACCTACGCCCGCACCCCTCCCCATCTCATACTTCTGAGTGGTAACGGTACCATGCCCCGCAGACAGCTGTCTGTAGGCATTTATAAGAGAAATATTTAAGTGGTCTGCAGCCACTGGTAGAGAATAGTATAAAGTGCACTAGGTCCTATTCTATACGTATAGTGAAGATAAATATGGTGTATAGGAAGTAACGACAGAGAATCGTTGAAGATGCCAAGTTTGTTTGGGAATAGTACTAAGTGAATGTGGCTGTGAAAGTTAGAATTTTGGATAATAAATGGATTGAAATTATTACTATTAAGATTGAAATGTGGATAATAAGATTGATTGAAATTTGGAAATGAAGCTGATTGGAATTTGGATAAGAGATTGAAATGTAGCTATAACATACTGGGTGAATGAGCTTAGACCTACTGTATCCAAGTCATTCATCCTCCTCTTAGCTTCAAACGATGGGGAGAAACAGATCATTTAGCAATTAGGCTGTAATTGATTGCACCTCATTCCAGTTCTGTATGAGAGTTTTTCCATCTATAACGCTATGTAAGCATTCCGTCCACCACCACCCATCGTAGTCTGGGACTACTAATAATAGCACGTGGTGTTTTTGAACACAGTGTTTTGTTTTATATGTATAGATGTAGCGGTCTATAGGCATTTCTGAATTGTCTATGTGGTCTGGGACCACTGTCTCTTCGAGGCTAGAAACGTTGACGATACATATGGTGCATAGATGCACATGGGGTGACGGGGATGTGAATACCTAGGTATAGCTATATAGGGAAAATAATAAATACCCCCAACCAGTTCTGTTTTAACTGAGTTTTTCGATCTATAATGTTATCTTGGGTTCTGTCCACCAACGCCCATCGATCTTCAGGTAGTGAGCACTGACAGGAGAAGCCGTTGAAATATTTGAGAGGGTAACAGCCCCCGGACACTGATTTCCTCAATATGAAAGAGATGTGTACCTCTCGGGCTGCTGCGCTGTGATCGTTGCTGCGGTGTGGAGGTACAAACCTAAAGATTTCTAATGTTATAAAGGAAAAAAAGAGAGTATTATTCCCGAATATGCTGTTAAATAGAACAATGGTGTGAATATTTAAACCCCTGTATGAATAGAACACTAGTGTAGATGAGGAATTTGTGATGTAAAATGGGTTATTAGAAATAAAGTAACATAATATTGAGTATAATGGGTTATTATGATGATCTGATGAAGTAAGAATAGAAACATAATAAAATACAACTTGCACACCGAAACGTAGATGTACGTACGTGGTGTAAAAAGTATTCTGAGGAATGTTCAGAGTGGTCCCTTTCTGGATAATTTGAGGTTAAAGCATTGGACGGGACTTGACTTAGCCCTAACCAATAAAACTATAATTATAACCAATGAATGTTGAACATGATTTTCTGTTAACTAAACTTAACCCCACAATTTATTGTAGTCCTGATGAGATATTAAACCAATGAGAAAGCAGCCAAACTGAACCACTCCCCGAGGAGGAGTGGGGGTCTCGGGTGCCAGAAATCTTATATATAGAACATTCCAGTTGACTGATAGGCAGTGCTAGCCCAGTTATATTAACTGTTTACCTCTCCCCTTCTGAATTGACCGATGTATGTTGTAAATTTGGCACATTACATATGAATCTTAAAATAATAGACATTTAATAAGTGTGAAGCAGAAAGTGAATATCCAACAGAAATTGAAATAAATATATAGAGTAACATTGTTAGGGTGGGCTAAAATGAAAACAATGCCTTCCAATAGAGAAAGTTATCATGTTTGTTTTGTTTTGTTTTAAACCTTGCAATAGGGATAAAAGCAGAACATTGTTTGAGAGTGATCCGAGTGTATTAGGAGTAGTGATTGAGATTTTTGTTCCCTACTGGATGGAGTAGAAGGGTTTTCGTTGAAGGAAACAGGTTGTGGAGACTAGTGAAAGTAACAAAGTGAATGGTAATTGGCTATCAGATAGCATTCTAATAATGCAATATTTGAGTAATTTGAAGAAGATTGAGCATTGGTACTGATATTAAATTAGAGGCTTTAATATCCACTGCTTTCTTGTTTAAGTCATCTGTTGTTTGTGACAGAATATTGAGCTGATAAGCCAGCACCAACATTTTGAAGGTCCTAGCAGATTTGTTAAACAACAGGTTTTATATTTTCACCAAGTTTATGTCCCTGGGACAGTTTGTACAGAATTGTATGTCAACGCAACAGGTGAAAATAACAATGATTACAAGAGAGGGGCACTGGGATTGTTTAATTTAGAAGGTGCATATTCAGCTTGACGAGACACTGTATCATCTCATTTGTATAATTCTGTATACGACTGATGGAATGTCTGCTACCAAGTTTTTTTCCCATGTTTATCAATGATTCTGTATCTCTCTCTTTGAAAGGCTTCCTAAGCCAAGTGCCTTGGAGGAGCAGCTAAAAGGTACCCAGATCCAGCTATTAAGGGAGCTCCAAAATTATGTAAGGCCTGGCCATTTTGTTTGTTTTTACCCTAAGATTTTTACCACCCACACACAACCCACCAGTTAATGAAAATGTGTTAGTGGTTAATACTCTGTTTGATTTATTGGTGGGGTCTTTCTTTTTTTGTTTTAGTGGTTTTTCACGGGTTAGAAAGGATGCACAAATGCCATTTTTTGAAGTTTCTATTGTCAGAGTTTTGGTTGCAAAACATGTAAATTCTCTTGAAAAGAAATGTACTGATAATCCCAATGTAAGCCTGATACACAACATGTTTGAAATGTTTAAAATATCATTAAATAATGTCTGAGGTACAGGGAAACAAACACTCACTTAATGGAGCTGACTGACCTCTGACCTCTGTTCTGACTTTCTTGTGAGGCCTGATCACCCTCACGATTAAGACTAGAGACATTGGGTGAGATTTAGATGGGCTATGTAAACACTAATAATTAGAAAATGTTTATAATTGATCATTAGTCCAATGTGTGATTCGCCCCACGAGAAGGACATAGAGAGCGCTGCCCCTGAATGAGGGACACCCGTCTCTAGTCTATTTTACCATTACCTTACGGGATACAATTATTTCCTTATGGATTCATCAAGAGATGTAATTCTAATTTGTTTATACTTGATTTAACAGGCAGTGTTGTTTTTTTGGACATATGAATCACGATGTGTGTCATGCGTCCAAAGGGGGGAATTACCAGTCCCTTGTGGCTTTTTGGTAAATATGCAAATAGATTTTCTTCACATGCCTGCCTGTAAAAGGAAAAAAATATATGTTGGTAATGGTTGACAGTTACTCCAACTGTATAGAATTTTTCCCCACATCAAGTGATACGTGTATTGTTGTTGTTGTTTTCTTCCTTTTCTTTGTTTTTGTCTTGCTTCAATAACAAATCTCACCAGATTGGGTCTGCCGGATGGTCGGGATTTCTCCCTAAGGATTTGCCCTCTAACTCCTTGACCTGTAACTCTGCAGTGAGATCGCCAAGATGATAGGGGAGCATAAGCCATTTGTTTTTTAAAATTATGGTTTCAACTGTGTGTCCTTATTTTCTTTGACATTTGAAATCTGTATTAAGAATCAGGTAGTAGTAATCATTTGTTGTACAGTAAATAATTTGTCTGGATTTTCTGAATCAGAAATGTCCTAAACTAAACTGTTGTTCTGGTCTGTCCTCTCTCGTGGTTATGGCGAAGGTGACCACAGATAGTATCTAGATGCATGAAAGATAATTAATCCGAGAAGAGTGTGAACTTCACCCCCTCTAACCGGGTGAAATAATGGTGAAAATGGCATTCAGGATTATTCTTCACCACTTTTACCGTGAGACCTGAGTCCGAGCCAACAACCTGTACACAGCATCCAGTCGAAGCGATCAACTGCCTTTTCTCCCAGGAGTGTGAAATCACTCAATGTGGGGTGAGCATGGAGAGAGATCCTGTCCAAAACTTCTCATGCTGCTGGTGTACTGGTAGGAAAATGGACAAGACATAATGAACTGTAAAGGACAGTGACATTATCAAGGGCCATCCACTTTGAACATGTGCCATTAAAAACATGAACTGAAACACTACCTGAAGAAGGGGGGGGGGTCAACCATGTCCGTAATTGATTTAGGCTTATCCAAATTTGTATATTTGGGGTATCAAATTGGTTGTGGAGGTCTGCACACTGCGAAATTGATAGTAATTTAGACTAAGAATGCATTGAGATACAAATCTGTCATTACCACAAGTGATGAAAATAGTTAACGCTAGAAATATAAGATTAATATTGTGCATGTGAATGTAAATGTACATTCTGCCAGTATCAGTGTGTGCTAAGTTGAGGGTCTTAAATTAAAGTGATAGAACCAACATGAAGCACTAATGACTGTCATTCTAAATTTGGGTTGGATGATTTATCAATAGTTATAATTATGATTTGGAAAGGCGAAGCTTCTAGAGACAGAGCTATGCCCCTAAATTGTGAGGAGAGCCACCACATTGTAGTGTAGGCTAGCCTTGCCCAAATCTCATTCTTAGCAAGGTTGGTATGAAACTTATAACACATGTTCTCTCTTTTTCTTCCCTGTGCAAGTCAATATGCATGTGCCCTAGACCAAATTCGGGAGATCTCTAGAGAAAATTGGGAATGCTAAAATAATTGTGTAAATTGGCTCTGCAAAACAGAGAGGCTCTTGACCATCTTTTAGCAGGTCAAGGGGACACTTGTGCAATCATTGGCAATGAACGTTGTACTTTTGTCCTAGATCACTCTTCTAATATGACTGATCTCGCCGAATACATTGCCACTGTTGATGATAACCCAGAATGAAGGGCTTGCAATGATGAAGTGTCTGGTTTTATGTGTTGATTTCACTCCCGTTCATAGAAGTTTAACCTTAATTATGATTTATTCTAATGATGTATTTTGATATCGAAGCTCAAAGCTAAATGCTTACATTAAAATGTATTGATGATTATCACATATTAAGTGTTAAGAGGATGGATTATGTTGGAAATGTGTAATGTTTGTGCTTTTCCCCAGCAGAGCTTCTGACAGATGTCCACTATCGTGCATTAAGTTTGTTGGAACCTTTCCAGTGCGCTGACAATAAACAATGATTCATTTAAGATTTACTTTGAGTGTCCCTGTGTAAGTATTTCCACGACACCATCATTAAGCACACCTGCGTCTCCTCATCAGTCACACCTGGACTTAATTTTCTCCCTTGATTACTTACACTTTATTAAGCACTCTTTTGTTATCAGTCATCAGGTAGTATTGTTTATGTTTCTATGTCAGACGCTTCTCTTGTTTTGTATCGCTCCATGTTCGCTATTATTAAACTCACTAACTGCACCTGCTTCCTGACTCCCTGCATCTACGTTACAAGGATAAATAGCAATTTGAGGACAGAGAGAAGCATTTATACTGATTTATTGATGCACAGTGTTGGATACTGTAGAAGCTTTCATGTGCTGAACTGTCTTCTTCTATGCTATTATGGCGGTCGAAGCATTAGAGGTGCATGCCGCTACCTACTATTCGGCTGCGAAACTATAGAAAAATATCCATTGGAGGAAAAAAGAGGGAAAAACCAACATCATACAAAATACAAAAAACATCCCACTCCTTCACTCACATTCCAATTGAAGTAACATCCCTTCACAGGTTCAGGGGTCAGTGAAGGCGGAACACCCTTGACAGGATTTCTTGTAATGCTTCAGCTGTAAACTAAGATTCCCAAAAAGCATTCTGCTGCACTCACAATTAAAATAAAACAGATGTATTGTTTGTTTGTGCTGTGTAGTTTATGACCATTGCAATAAATGCTACAAAGTCCACCTTTTTCACATGTAATATATCAGGATACCTTGATTGCTGAGAAACATTCACTGGTGCAGTGTCAATTACCAGTGCATCTTCAACGCCAGTCACTCCTTCCACTCTTCTCACCGTCTCCAGATAGGAGACACGCTGGACAGCCCTTATTCTCGCCACCTCTGTCTCCTTCACCCTAACAGGGCAATCCGGGGACTCAGGTACATGTTCGCTACCACAGCTGCAGCATATAACCTCAGCTGGCATACAATATTCTTCCCGTCTCTACACTTGCCCAAATCTTTTGCATTTATAACACTGGAGGGCTTGTGCACAAAAGCTCTTAAAGGGTATCTCATAAAGCCTAGCCTTACATGAGAAGGGAGAGACATCAAAAAACAATAATATGGGCGAAGTGGGTTTCCTTACTCCATCCACAATACAGGTCAGTTGACGTGCACCAGTCACTTCATCTATTTCTTCAGGTATATCATCTGCATCCACTTCGTGTGCAACCCCAGAAGTAATCCCCTTGAAAGGCGTCCTGCTTCAGAAATCTATACACAAAACAGAAAAAAATCTTATTGAGGCACGAAGTATGCTTCTTCTGTTACGTGGACACAAAAAAATCATAATAAGAACAGCTCTTGTGACTCTCACCGACACCACCTCATCAAACGCCTCCTAGCTCTCTAAAACTCTATGTGGCATTCTGCATTTCCCTACAGTTCTCAGCAATTAGCTTTGCCCATGACTGCCCCATTGAATTACAATCCCGACGCTGTGTTGTAACGTTTAGAAACGTCAATAATCATCGATTCCGATACGGCTTTCGAAAAACATGTGGCCCTTATCTTTCATCAGCAACGAAAAATACTTCATCCTCCATCCGACAAAACTACACTTCCACTACACTTCCCGAGTTACGCTTATATATAGCTAATAGCTAATTAGCACAGGTGGTCGCCTCATCTTCCTCTTTTTTTCGTAAACAAGCACTGTACCATGGAGATATGGCCGTGTGGGAACACTATCGTGTGTAAAAATATAACCTTTTGTTTTTTGAAAATGATTTCTCGCTGATATGAAAGATTAGGTCCTTATGCTCCCAAAACCGTACCGCAAGCGATGCATGTTAATGTTCAGACTGAGCGTTGGGGATCTTAACAAAACACCCCCCCCATACAGAAGAAGACACCTTCATCCAATGACTCTTATGTGTAGTGTAATGGAACTGAAAGTCATAATCAAGGGCTAAATGCATCCATGACACTACTCGTGACTTCAAACGGATCCCCCAGGTAACACTGATCCAAACCCTCACTCCCACTATAAACTAATCCAGGGATTTCTTAGTTTCCTCCACAACTTTACTTATTTAGTTTCCTTTCATTTTCAGGACTGTAGCTCAATCATTCTCTCTCTCTGTAATCTCATCTTCACCTGACCCCCAATCAGTTTCATACAGAGATTCTGTAACCGCCATATTCCCTCCAGCACTCTTCCTAGTTCCTGTCCTGAATTTTTTTTCACCACCTCCTTCTTTACTTTCCCCATGACAACATCAGAGGATTCCAAATTCAACCAATGAGAATGATTGAGTCTGAGTGACAAAAGCTGTACCAAAGGCAAACTGTGTCATTGAGGGGAATCAATGAATCTGGCCCAGGTGCCTGGATAGGCGCGATTAGGAGTAATAATAGGAGTAATAATTAGGATTCTGTTTTCACAAGTGATTTCAAACATATACAGTTGAAGTCAGAAGTTTACATACACCTCAGCCAAATACATTTTAACTCAGTTTTTCACAATTCCTGACATTTAATCCTAGTAAAAATTCCCTGTCTTAGGTCAGTTAGGATCACCACTTCATTTTAAGAATGTGAAATGTCAGAATAATAGTAGAGATAATGATTTATTTCAGCTTTTATTTCGTTCATCACATTCCCAGTGGGTCAGAAGTTTACATACACTCAAGTATTTGGTAGCATTGCCTTAAAATTGTTTAACTTGGGCCAAATGTTTCAGGTAGCCATCCACAAGCTTCCCACAATAAGTTGGTTGAATTTTGGCCCATTCCTCCTGACATAGCTGGTGTAACTAAGTCAGGTTTGAAGTCATCCTTGCTTGCACACGCTTTTTCAGTTCTGCCCGCATATTTTCTATAGGATTGAGGTCAGGGCTTTGTGATGGACACTCCAATACCTTGACTTTTTTGTCCTTAAGCCATTTTGCCACAACTTTGGAAGTATGCTTGGGGTCATTGTCCATTTGGAAGACCCATTTGCGACCAAGCTTTAACTTCCTGACTGATGTCTTGAGATGTTGCTTCAATATATGCACAACATTTTATTGCGTCATGATGCCATCTATTTTCTGAAGTGCACCTGTAACGGTTTTCTAGTGGTGATGAAGGAGAGTCGGACCAAACTGCAGCGTGTCGATTGCGATCCATATTTATTAAACAAAACGTAAATACGACTAAACACTAAACACTACAAAACAATAAACGTAAATGAAAACCGAAAACAGCCTATCTAGTGCAAACTAACAGAGAGTACAAGTAAGACACTAAGGACAATCACCCACGACAAACTCAAAGAATATGGCTGCCTAAATATGGTTCCCAATCAGAGACAACGATAAGCATCTGCCTCTGATTGAGAACCACTCCAGACAGCCATAGACTTTGCTAGACAACCCACTAAGCTACAATCCCAATACCACCACCAAAACCCCAAGACAAACACACCACAATTACAAAAACCCCATGCCACACCCTGGCCTGACCAAATACATAAAGATGAACACAAAATACTTTGACCAGGGCGTGACAGAACCCCCCTAAGGTGCGGACTCCCGAACGCACCTCAAAACAATAGGGAGGGTCCGGGTGGGCGTCTGTCCATGGTGGCGGCTCCGGCGCGGGGACGTGGACCCCACTCCTTTAATGTCTTAGTCCCCTCTCCCTTCGTCCCTGGATAGTCCACCCTCGCCGCCGACCATGGCCTAGTAGTCCTCACCCAGAACCCCACTGGACTGAGGAGCAGATCGGGACTGAAGGACAGCTCGGGACCGAGGCAGCTCGGGACTGAGGGGAAGCTCGGGAGTGAGAGAAAGCTCAGGAGTGAGAGAAAGCTCAGGAGTGAGAGGAAGCTCAGGAGTGAGAGGAAGCTCAGGAGTGAGAGGAAGCTCAGGAGTGAGAGGAAGCTCAGGCCGGTAAATAGATCTACCAGCTCCTGGCTGGCTGGTGGTCTCAGCAGATCCTGGCTGACTGGCAGATCCTGGCTGACTGGCAGATCCTGGCTGACTGGCAGATCTGGAAGAGTCTGGTTGACTGGCAGATCTGGAAGAGTCTGGTTGACTGGCAGATCTGGAAGAGTCTGGTTGACTGGCAGATCTGGAAGAGTCTGGCTGACTGGCAGATCTGGAAGAGTCTGGCTGACTGGCAGATCTGGAAGAGTCTGGTTGACTGGCAGATCTGGAAGAGTCTGGTTGACTGGCAGATCTGGAAGAGTCTGGCTGACTGGCAGATCTGGCGGCGCTGGGCAGACTGGCAGATCTGGCGGCGCTGGGCAGACTGGCGGCGCTGGGCAGACTGGCGATGCTGGGCAGACTGGCGGCGCTGGGCAGACTGGCGGCGCTGGGCAGACTGGCGGCGCTGGGCAGACTGACGACGCTGGGCAGACTGGCGGCGCTGGGCAGACTGGCGGTGCTGGGCAGACTGGCGGTGCTGGGCAGACTGGCGACGCTGGGCAGACTGGCGACGCTGGGCAGACTGGCGACGCTGGGCAGACTGGCGACGCTGGACAGACTGGCGGCGCTGGGCAGACTGGGGGCACTGGCGGCGCTGGGCAGACTGGCGGCACTAGCTGCCCCATATAGGCTGACAGCTCTGGCGGCTTCTTACAGACTGACCGCTCTGGCGGCTCCGTGCTGACTGGCAGCTCCTTGCAGACTGGCAGCTCCTTACAGACTGACAGCTCCGTGCAGACTGACAGCTCCGTGCAGACTGACAGCTCCGTGCAGACTGACAGCTCCGTGCAGACTGGCAGCTCCATGCAGACTGGCAGCTCCATGCAGACTGGCTGCTCCATGCAGACTGGCTGCTCTATGCAGACTGACATCTCTGGCTGCTTCATGCAGACTGACAGCTCTGGCTGCTCCATGTAGACTGGCTGCTTCATGCAGACTGGCAGCTCGGGCTGCTTCATGTAGACTGACAGCTCTGGCTGCTCCATGCGGACTGACAGCTCTGGCTGCTCCATGTAGACTGACTGCTTCATGCAGACTGGCAGCTCGGGCTGCTTCATGTAGACTGACAGCTCTGGCTGCTCCATGCGGACTGACAGCTCTGGCTGCTCCATGCGGACTGACAGCTCTGGCTGCTCCATGCGGACTGACAGCTCTGGCTGCTCCATGCGGACTGACAGCTCTGGCTGCTCCATGCGGACTGACAGCTCTGGCTGCTCCATGCAGACTGACAGCTCTGGCTGCTCCATGTAGACTGGCTGCTTCATGCAGACTGGCAGCGCGGGCTGCTTCATGTAGACTGACAGCTCTGGCTGCTTCATGCAGACTGGCAGCTCTGGCTGCGCTGAACAGGCGGGAGACTCCGGCAGCGCTGGAGATGAGGAAAGCTCCGACAGCGCTAGATAGGCGGGAGACTTCGGCAGCGCAGGAGAGGAGAAAGGCTCCGACAGCGCTGAGAGGCGAGGCGCACTGTAGGCCTGATGCGTGGTGCTGGTACTGGTGGTACTGGACCGAGGACACGCACAGGAAGCCTGGTGCGGGGAGCTGCTACCGGAGGGCTGGGGTGTGGAGGTGGTACTGGATAGACCGGACCGTGCAGGCGCACTGGAGCTCTTGAGCACCGAGCCTGCCCAACCTTACCTGGTTGAATGCTCCCGGTTGCCCTGCCAGTGCGGCGAGGTGGAATAGCCTGCACTGGGCTATGCAGGCGAACCGGAGACACCGAGCGCAAGGCTGGTGCCATGTAAGCCGGCCCAAAGAGACGCACTGGGGACCAGATGCGTAGAGCCGGCTTCATGGCATTTGGCTCGACGCTCAATCTAGCCCGGCCGATACGCGGAGCTGGAATATACCGAACCGGGCTGTGCACCCGCACTGGAGACACCGTGCGCTCCACAGCATAACACGGTGCCTGCCCGGTCTCTCCAGCCCCGGTAAGCACAGGGAGTTTGCGCAGGTCTCCTACCTGGCATAGCTATACTCCCTGTAAGCCCCCAAGAATTTTTTGGGGCTGACTCCCGGGCTTTCTTGCCAACCGTGTTCCCTCGTATCGCCGGCTCCTCTCTCCGGCTGCCTCTGCTCTCCTAAGTGCCTCCACCTGTTCCCATGGAAGGCGATCCCTTCCCGCCAGGATCTCCTCCCATGTGTAGCAACCCTTGCCATCCAATATATCGTCCCATGTCCAATCCTCATTGCGCCGCTGTTGCTGCCTTTGTTGCCTCTCCTCTTTCGGCTGCTCCTGCCTGTTGACACGCCGCTTGGTCCGTTGGTGGTGGGTGATTCTGTAACGGTTTTCTAGTGGTGATGAAGGAGAGTCGGACCAAACTGCAGCGTGTCGATTGCGATCCATATTTATTAAACAAAACGTAAATACGACTAAACACTAAACACTACAAAACAATAAACGTAAATGAAAACCGAAAACAGCCTATCTAGTGCAAACTAACAGAGAGTACAAGTAAGACACTAAGGACAATCACCCACGACAAACTCAAAGAATATGGCTGCCTAAATATGGTTCCCAATCAGAGACAACGATAAGCATCTGCCTCTGATTGAGAACCACTCCAGACAGCCATAGACTTTGCTAGACAACCCACTAAGCTACAATCCCAATACCACCACCAAAACCCCAAGACAAACACACCACAATTACAAAAACCCCATGCCACACCCTGGCCTGACCAAATACATAAAGATGAACACAAAATACTTTGACCAGGGCGTGACAGCACCAGTCCCTCATGCAGCAAAGCACCCCCACAACATGATGCTGCCACCCCTGTGCTTCACGGTTGGGATGGTGTTCTTCGGCTTGCAAGTCTCCCCCTTTTTCCTCAAAACATAACGATGGTCATTATGGCCAAACAGTTCTATTTTTGTTTCATCAGACCAGAGGGCATTTCTCCAAATATTAGGATCTTTGTCCCCATGTGCAGTTGCAAACTGTTTTGGAGCAGTGGTTTCTTCCTTGCTGAGCGGCCTTTCAGGTTATGTCGATATAGAACTCATTTTACTGTGGATATAGATCATTTTTTACCTGTTTCCTCCAGCATCTCCACAAGGTCCTTTGCTGTTGTTTTGGAATTGATTTGCAGTTTTCGCACCAAAGTACGTTCATCTCTAGGAGAGAGAATGTGTCTCCTTCCTGGGCGGTATGACGGCTGCGTGGTCCCATGGTGTTTATACTTGCGTACTATTGTTTGTTCAGATGAACGTTTGTAAATTGCTCCCAAGGATGAACCAGACTTGTGGAGGTCTACAATTTTTTTTCTGAGATCTTGGCTGATTTCTTTTGATTTTCCCATGATGTCAAGCAAAGAGGCACCAAGTTTGAAGGTAGGCCTTGCAGTACATCCAGAGGTACACTTCCAATTGACTCAAATGATGTCAAATAGCCTATCAGAAGCTTCTAAAGCCATGCCATCATTTTCTGGAATTTTCCAAGCTGTTTAAAGGCACAGTCAACTTAGTGTATGTAAACTTCTGACTACTGGAATTGTGATACAGTGAATTATAAGTGAAATAATCTGTCTGCAAACAATTGTTGGAAAAATGACTTGTGTCATGCACAAAGTAGATGTCCTAATCGACTTGCCAAAACTATAGTTTGTTAAGAAATTTGTGGAGTGGTTGAAAAATGAGTTTTAATGACTGTATATACAGTTAAAGTCTGAAGTTTACATACACTTAGGTTGGAGTCATTAAAACTTGTTTTTCAACCACTCTACAAATTTCCACAAACAGCTCAAATAAGTAAAGAGAAACGACAGTCCATCATTACTTTAAGATATGAAGGTCAGTCAATCTGGAAAATGTCAAGAACTTTAAAAGTTTCTTCAAGTGCAGTCACAAAAACCATCAAGCGCTATGATGAAACTGGCTCGAATGTGGACTGCCACAGGAAAGGAAGATCCAGAGTTCCCAGAGGATAAGTTAATTAGAGTTACCAGACTCAGAAATTGCAGCCCAAATAAATGCTTCAGAGTTCAAGTAACAGACACATGTCAACATCAACTGTTCAGAGGAGAGTACGTGTATCAGGCCTTCATGGTTGAATTGCTGCAAAGAAACCACTACTAAAGGACACCAATAAGAAGAAGAGACTTGCTTGGGCCAGGAAACACAAGCAATGGACATTAGACCAGTGGAAATCTGTCCTTTGGTCTGATGAGTCCAAATGAGAGATTTTTAGTTCCAAACGCTGTCTCTTTGTGAGACGCAGAGTAGGTGAACGGATGATCTCTCCATGTGTGGTTCCCACCATGAAGCATGGAGGAGGAGGTGTGATGGTGCTTTGCTGGTGACACTGCCTGTGATTTATTCAGAATTCAAGGCACACTTAACCAGCATGGCTACCACAGCATTCTGCAGTGATATGCCATCCCATCTGGTTTGCGCTTAGTGGAACTATAATTTGTTTTTCAACAGGACAATGACCCAAAACACCTCCAGGCTGTGTAAGGGCTATTTGACCAACAATGAGAGTGATGGAGGGCTGCATCAGATGACCTGGCCTCCACAATCAGATGACCTGGCCTCCCGACCTCAACCCAATTGAGATGGTTTGGGATGAGTTGGACTGCAGAGTGAAGGAAAATCTGCCAAATAGTGCTCAGCATATGTGGGAACTCCTTCAAGACTGTTGGAAAAGCATTCCTTGTGAAGCTGATTGAGAGAAGGCCAAGAGCGTGCAAAGCTGTCATCAAGGCAAAGGGTGGCTACTTTGAAGAACCCAAAATATAAAAAATATTCAGAATTGTTTAACACTTTTTTTGGTTACTACATGATTCCATGTGTTATTTCATAGTTCTGATGTCTTCACTATTATTCTACAATGTAGAACATAGTAAAAAATAATGAGTAGGGGTGTCCAAATGTTTGACTGGTACTGTATGTTTCAGTAAGATTGGATTTTTAGCATTTATAGCAATGGTTATCAACTGTACTGCAGGGATGGAACGTAAGTGGCAGAGAAATTGAGGTTGTGGTGGCAGCTGCAGAGAGGTATTTGAGTATATGAGATTTTACCTCAGAAGAGTTACATGGTGTGTTAAGAGGTGGTGTCCCATCCTTTCAGGTTGTTGGCCTGAAGTAGGACTAAATATATTTAGATAGTGGAGTAGGGTGGTGTTTTATTTGTTTAGTGAGTGTAGTGTTAAATGGTAGGGTATTGTTTTTTAAGCAAATAATAAGGGAGTTATACTCCAGTCTAGTAGGTGGCGGTAATGCAACATTTATTGGATGACAACCGCCGTTAAACCTCATGGAAGAAGACAAAGTGTAGAGGGATTAACATGGCGTCTATGGTTGCTGTGTTGATCGGGGCCGTGGATGAGAAAAACAATATACTGAACAGGAACATAAATACGGTCTAGGTCCATTTTCAGCTAAAAACCTACATATTACAGTAAGGCATTAGATATTATTTGTGGACGTTTGACGATTTTGTCGTGCATCAGTTTTATAGAGTACCTAGCTCGTAAAACAATTGTCAATAGAAACGCTAAGCCGCCAGCGGAGATATGCCTAGTTTGCGAACTAGCTAGCCAGCCATTTATTAGCTACTTTGATTGATGTAGCTGTCGTTAGCAAAATCATTTGCTAGCTAGCTAGGAAGTCCGTGCGCGAGCTTGCGGATATGTATTTGTCTCGAGACGTTTTTAATACATTTTAGTTTGCTGCTTCTGCACGGTGTCTCGCTGTGCGAGAAGGCCATTTCGCGATGTGGTTTGGTTTCTTAATAAACAAGTGCTTCAGCCATGGTTTTGTTCAGCTAGATG
Source organism: Oncorhynchus tshawytscha (assembly GCF_018296145.1). Taxonomy (NCBI): domain Eukaryota; kingdom Metazoa; phylum Chordata; class Actinopteri; order Salmoniformes; family Salmonidae; genus Oncorhynchus; species Oncorhynchus tshawytscha. The sequence goes on along the minus strand of NC_056429.1, from coordinate 38,165,241 downwards.
CTTTTAGCAACGCGGGTGTATTTACATACACTAGCGTTGCTCCGAATTGTATTGGGTTGCACAGAAAACTGTCCGCGGGAAGCCCGTAGTTAAATAAAATAAATAATAATTTCAACTTACTGTGCTGGTTGGACATTATGAAAACATTGAATTTGAAACAAAATATAAGTTATAGGAATGTAATGAAACAGCAGGGAGCAGGTCTCGAGCCCGAGGTCCGGCGCGCTATCGACTGTGCCGCAAAGTCGATAGCGCGCCGGGTCGAGGGTTCGAGACCTGCTCCCTGCTGTTTCATTACAGTATTATTAAACGGACTTTCCAAACGTGGGACTATTGTAGAACCACTTCCTCTCTGGTTACCTCATGTCAATATAAAAGTCCCCCACAAGTTATTCCTTTTTCGTACATGTAATAGTGCAGGACTTTTATTTTGATATGAGGTTAGTATGTCTACAACAGACCCACGTTTTGGAAACTGTTTAATAATACATGTCTTTAACTAGATGTTTTGTTAACTTCTGGCTTTTTGGGCTACCCAATACTATTGGAAGCAATGCTAGAGTATGTAAACGCAAAGCGTTGCTAAAAGCAGCTAGTAACCAACTAGCGTTAACTACGCCCTTTGTTATATTGTAATAATGTGTCTTTGCAATGAACATAGCTAGTTATAATTTTACCTTTTTCTGAACTGGTCCAACTAACCATATATTTTCCTAGCTTAGATGCACTCTTGTTTAATCAGGCCTTTGGGACTTCATTGCAGCAAAGGTTTTGCCACTGTCCGTTGGCTACTTTCTCAGTTCCTCTTATCAATACCCAATTACTTCAATATATGATTTGATAGTATTACTATTTAGTATATAATAATAGTTTAGGCTATTGCTCTTCTAAGGTAAATGTAGGTAATGCCAACAATTAATGCATTTCATCTCTCCAGGTTTTCGTTGGACTAGCTGCCTCACTAGACCCTGATCATCCTCAATACAGAGTAGCAGTTAGAGTGGGAGAGGACAGGATCGAGGCATGGAGGAATCAAAAAGCCCATTCAAATCAGTCAAGCCCTCTCGCAACGAGGCCAAGGGAGCCAAAGCTTCATCCTCTGCCAGCTCCAGGCCCCTGAAAGAGGCTCCAGCCCAGAGAGAGTGCCCCAAGCCTGCCACTGCCTGTCGGAGCAAGGAGAACATCACCACAGCCAGGGAAGACCATAAGGACCAAGGCAGCGCCTCCACTGCCATCCCTCAGGGCCCAGGGAGAGGGAAGCCTCGTAGGCCAACTGGTAGGACCAACTCTGGGGAGAGGGGGAAGGTGAGACTTGAAGGCCAGCGGCAGCAGAGGGGTGATGCTAGGCCCTCGTTGGTTACAGGACGCAGCCCGGCTGGTGTAGGTGGAGACAGAGACACAGGAGCCACAGGTATGGTGGCCACTTCATCTGAAGAAGGCCTTACTTTACAGACCAAGACAAGTCCATTGAAGGAGATGTCACCGGGTGAGTTATTCTATACTTTACATAACTATAGGTTAATGTTTGAGCCATTAGCCACTATAATATGTCTCTGTTAGAGACCTCTTGTTGTTGTTTTGCCATGGAAACTATTCTTGGTCAAAATATTTGTTACCTACAGCTGTTTCGAAATTCTGCCTGTCTGTGTTTGCAGGTGAGAAGGCTGGTGCTGTGGTGGGCACAGGGCAGCCTGCATTGGAGGTCAACGAGCGTGGTCAGGGTAGAAACATGACCTCTGAGCAGAAGCTGGGTCTCAGACAGGCTGAGGAGCGCCTCTACAGAGACTACATACACAGACTGGTCAAGGTGAGGAGAGAAAATAAGTTGCCTCAGTTTGTATCAGTCAACTGTTGTCTGTATGTATTGTCTGTATTAGTTACTGGAATTTATGTACACAATTGCACATTTTAAGGCAGCTTCAGTCTCAAGTTAGATCGATCTGATGGTGCTGAGCGATTAACCAACATTTGTTATTTTTCATTATTTAAGCAGCTACCTGACCCGCATCGGTTAACCTCTTTCAGCTAGGGGGCACTATTTTTCTGTTTTTAAAAATAGGCCCATATGCTAGAATATGCATATAATTGACAGATTAGGATAGAAAACACTCTAAAGTTTCCAAAATTGTCAAAATATTGTCTGTGAGTATAATAGAACTGATATTGCAGGCGAAACCTGAGGAAAATCAAACCAGGAAGTGGCCTCTATTTTGAAAGCTCAATGTTCCATAGCCTGCCTTCGCTCCATTTAAAGGGATATCAACCAGATTCCTTTTCCTATCGCTTCCTCAAGGTGTCGACAGTCTTTAGACATAGTTTCAGGCTTTTATTTTGAAAAATGAGCGAGAATGATAACATCGCGTCGGTGGATAGCTGGGTGTTCCCATGAGTTTTGCTTGCATAACACAGTGGGGCAGCCATTGACTCTCCCTCTCCTACTGAAAAAGAGACAGTGCCGGTTGATATATTATCGATTATTTATTTTAAAAACAACCTGAGGATTGATTATAAAAGACATGTTTCTGTGGACATTACGGATACTATTTGGAATTTTCGTCTGCGTTTTCGTGACCGCTCGAGCCTGTGGATTTCTGAACATAACGCGCCAAATAAACTGAGTTATTTTGGATATAAAAATAATCTTTATGGAACAAAATGAACATTTATTGTGTAACTGGGAGTCTTGTGAGTGAAAACATCCGAAGATCATCAAAGGTAAGCGATTAATTTTATTGCTTTTCTGATTTTCGTGACCAAGCTACTTTGATGCTAGGTGTTCATAATGTTTTGTTAAAGGGATGGGTAGCGTCAAGAAGTTAAGAACAAGTTTATCTTTAATGCAACCGCTGTGTCAGATTTCAAAAATGCTTTATGGCAAAAGCACAATATTGAATATTCTGAGAAGTGTTCAGCCACAAAAACAAGCCATACAGTTACCCCCCAAATTGTGGAGTCAACAAAAGTCATAAATAGCATTATAAATCTTCACTTACCTTTGCTGATCTTCGTTGGAATGTACTCCCACAAGAAATATTTGTTTTGTTCGATTACGTCCATATTTATGTCCAAATACCTCCATTTTGTTCACGCGTTTAGTTCACTATTCCAAAGGCACAATGCGCGAGCGCAAAATCCAGACGAAGGGTTGTGTTCCATTACAGTTTGTAGAAACATGTCAAACGATGTTTAAAACCAATCCTTAGGGTCTTTTTATAATACATCTTCAATAATATTCCAACTTGACAATCGCGTATTCATTACAGAGGAAAAAGAAGGAACGGCGCGCCCATATGACCGGCAGTAAACAACTGATTGGCCTCAGCCTAGTCCACTTGTTGAAACAGCTCTTATTCGACACCCTTCCACAATAGATGCCTCAAACAACTTTCTAAAGACTGTTGACATCTGCTGGAAGCCTTGGGAAGTGCAATCTGGCCCCATAGACACATCATATTGGATAGGCAATCACTTAAATGAAACTACAAACCTCAGATTTCCCACTTGGTTGGATTTGTCTCAGGGTTTTGCCTGCCATATGAGTTCTGTTATACTCACAGACATCATTCAAACAGTTTTAGAAACTTCAGAGGGTTTTCTATCCAATGCCACTAATAATATGCATATATTAGCATCTGTGATAGAGTAGCAGGCAGTTTACTCTGGGCACCTTATTCATCCAAGAAGGTCAATTATTTGAATTCCATTTAGTTTTTTTCCTGTCAGCTCGATGTTCCGTTTCTGTAGAGATAAATCAGATTAAGCCGAACTGTGCAATATGGTAGGGAGTTGTAGTTTCCAACGGCCCAATATTTAACATAGTTTAGCAGAGAAAATTGGGTAATTAACTACAATGAGCATAATCCATTGCACGCCTGCTTACTTGTCTATGTGGAACAGACAGAGACCTAGTTGACACACAGAGAAAAGAACACGTGAGAGGGGTAGAAAGCAGTTGCTTTGCAAGGTGTACTTGAAAATGCATGATCTAAGTGATTTGACATAGTTGGTAGCCTGTTCAGCAGTCATAAAAGTAGGCTGTATTTACTTTGAAGAACTAATCAAATTGTGATTTTGTCTGACAGCATAGGCAGCAGCTCTATAGAGATGAGGACTTGGAATAAATAGTCATCCAATTAAATATTTTATTAAAGTAATGCGAATCAATTATGGCTAAGGGATAAGCAGTAATGGTCAGTCACTACCATCATGGGATTTCTATTTATGGTTTTATTCTGTGTTGCAGTATTCAAACCCCAATGCATAGTGCATTTCATGTTTAAGTCTTATCAACTTGTAATTGGTTAATTAGAATTATCACCAGGTAAAACTGTTTCAATGCTAATAGTCAGCAGCTCAAGACGTAGAGTTAAGGTTTCCATGTCTACAGGGCAGAGGGGTGGGGCACTATCATATCATCATCTCTTACATGTGATTGGTTTCACTGCTCTATCTCCGCCTCTACAGCAGTCTCCTGAATACCCTAACTTCCAGTATCTATGCAAGCTGTGTTCTGTACACATTGAGAACATACAGGGGGCACACAAACACATCAAGGAGAAAAGACACAAGAAGAACATCATGGTGAGAGAAAAAGCTACTTTTATTTAAATTGTCATAATTATCATGTTCTCCAACGACAACGGATGTGTATTGTAACTTAGAAGGGAAACCTAGGCGGTTATTTCCATTTTTATGACATTCTAGAAGTGGAAATGTTTACTTGAGGTGGAGCTTATTGATGTGTGTGTCTGTTTATTTTTCCTCTTTTTCCTTCCTCTGTATCCCCCCCAGCATTTTCCCTAGTCAATTAGACAGGGCCATTGGATATTTGGATTCACCATGCCTTTGTTCCTCTCCCCTGTGCTGTAACTGTTTTAGGATAAGCAGGAAGAGAATGAGCTGCGGGCGCTGCCTGCCCCCTTCCCAGCCCAGCTCGGAGCCGTTGACGCAGCCGTCCTCCGGGCGGCCAACCAACACGGCATCTCAGACCAGGACTTCCTGGTGCGACAGGAAGTGGTCGACAGGATGGAGGAGATCATCCAGCAGCACCTCTCAGGTAACCAACTCTTCCTATCCTTCCTATCCCTGTCATCTAGGCCTCTGATCTACAAAGTCTGAATGGGTGAAAGCTGTGCAACTGCAGCTGGTCTTTCTCTTGAATGTGCGTGTCCAATAATGTCCACTTCACTTTCATGCGCATGTCACATGTGGCAGCTGTGGCAGTGTTTTCCCCTTACTGCCACAATGACATGCAGATCATTATGCATTGATATTAGGGCTGGGCGATATGGCCTAAAACTCATCTCTTTTTTTTAAATATTTTTTTTAGCTTATGGGCGGTTCACGATATATATCAACAAACAAAATATTCTCTCTAAAGAAGCTTTTTTTCTGTACAATTTAAAGGTCAAATACACTGAATTTATACCTAGGCCGAATTATATGCTTTCCACAACCATAAGACCCACTAATAATTTAAATATTTTATCAAAATAGTTGTACCTGCTTTTTTGTTGTTGTTGCAATAATCACTGATCTGGCTTTCAGGTCTGTCTATACAAATGCCCTTTTTGTTACACATTTATACAGAACCAACAGGCATAAAATAAAATAAACACCCGACTCATGAACAATCTCTCAGGCACAATCCCAGGTGCTAGTGAGTAGCCAGCTAATATTTATATTTCAAGTTTAGTCAACTTAGATCATGGTATAATTTCACAAGCTCTGAAAGGAAAAGCAGTTCAATTGTTATGAGCACAACCGTCCATCTCCTACTGTTTGAACAGCATGCTAGTCTTTCCACTTTGTTCAGATGTTGAAATCAAGTTGGCTACCTTATTTCTCAGAATGAGAATGAGTTGCCAATTCCTTATATAAATAGTTTTATGTTTATTGCACAAGTTTATAAGCCTAAACAGCTAGTATTTTATTTTTTCTTTCTTTCCCTAAACAGCTAGTATAACAATCATTATTTGATAAAAATGCTGCTAGCGATACGTGGTACGGTAATGTGCATGTGACAAACTGAGCATTAATTCTTCAGAATGATTGTTCATTGGTACATCCATTTTAGTAGTGTCTGTTGTCCTCGAAATTTGAGGAGTTGAAACATAAACAGGGTATGGTTAGAAAGGCTAACTTCTCCTCTATTACAGTAAAATAATGTCTCTATTGGTTTCGGTGTCCATATGCCTGATTCTGTTGGACCAAACCAATGTAGTATTAAATGATACACTGAACAGTAAGGTTCAACCCAATGTGTTGTATTGAGTTAGAAGTGTGAATATCGGTGACTGGATTTCGTGTAGCAAATCCGCAAAACATTTTGAAAAAGGGAACAGCGCGAACAGGACGCTAGGCTACTGACATTTTTCCTAGTGGTATCGCGATACTACACGGTATCGTGATACTTGTCCTGCTATCATATGATGAGTGAGATGTTGGTATCGTGACAACCTAGTAGGGAGATTATATGATCTGAATCATGTATAATGCTGTTTAATGTATGGCTTTTGGTGTTGTTTCTTATCCAGTTTGCTCCCTTCGGCTCTACGGCTCCTGTCTCACCCGATTTGCCTTCAAGACAAGTGACATTAACATTGACGTCACCTACCCCTCCACTGTAAGTCTTTGTTGTGTTCTCACCTAACCACTAATGGAAGTTATATAAATGTTAAGTGGGTGCACATCAAATTGTTGTTAGTGTTAACACGTATCTTTGGAGTTAACAGTTACATCAGGGTTAATCAATACATGGCAAACAAGGGAAGGAGGCTATTGAAGACTATTGGGACATGGCCTTGGTTTGCATCATCACCTCAATGTCAGTCTGTATCGGATGATCAGCGATTGCTCTTCAACATGATTGTCTTGGATAGGATTTAACTGATTTGGGTAGTGCTTATTAGTTAAGAGGATCCAAGTACCTGTGAATAATAGGACTTCTAAACAGGACACTGTAAAACAAAACACATTTAACAGTGCGGACCGAACCGAGTTAACCAAATTGACACCCCTAATGAATGCATTTGATTGAATTTGATATGATCAACTTTGATGCCGACCCTGACTAACAAATGACATGCTGTTGTTGTCTCTCCAGATGACCCAACCAGATGTGCTGATACTAGTACTGGAAATCCTGAAGAACAGCAGTGAGTGTTGAACAGCCCTGCATGAATAAACACTGTCAGTGTAGAGAGCGACTGTAGATTCAGCACAAGGAGGATTGTGTTGTGGCACCAGACAGAGTCAGTGAGCTCTTTGTTCCAGCCCACACGCCAGTGCAGGGAAGAGTAGAGCTGTACTGAGTTCTGTGTTAGACTGGAGAGTCCATATTAACCTCTTTGAATGAAGAATGTTGTTATGAAACGAGAACATTTATAGAAAACCTGATAACTAATGCACGTTAGTTTTAATACAACCCCTCTTTTTTTCAGAAGTTACAGTATGTCAATTGGGGAGCCAGCCTAGGAGATAATGTTGTTGTCTTTGAGTTTGGGAGCAGTCAAAGAATGTTCACCTTTCTCTTTACAGCTGAATATTCTGAGGTGGAGTCTGACTTTCACGCCAAAGTTCCGGTAGTGTTTTGCAGAGATGTCAACAGGTCAGTGGAATGTCAACTCTACTGCTTTCTATTAGCTCTACTTTTATCTATTTACAACATACTACTGTTTGAAATATCCTCTGAGTTGCTGGATGGTTTTCATTCCTGGGCACATTATAGCAATACATTTTGCAACAGAAAACAAAAATGAGTTTTTTTCAGGTAGCCCCTCTCTGTTTCAGTCAGTTTTCTTCCGTTTGGTGCCTAATGAATACAACCCTGATGAGTTTGTTGTCTCCACAGTAGGTTGTTGTGCACGGTGAGTGCAGGTAATGATGTAGCCTGCCTCACTACCAACCACCTGGCTGCCCTGGCTAGACTGGAACCCAGACTGGTGCCTCTGGTCCTGGCCTTCCGCCTCTGGGCTAAGGTAAGGCTGGCCTGGGGGACATTCTCTTTAATGGATAGTATGCCATCATATGATGTAAATGGTATCTATCTAGTGCTTTTGATGATTACACTTTTTCAATGTTCAGGCCTTTGCTGATTAAACCTAAACCTCTTCATGCCAACAGTTCTTAAAGTTTACTGTATTTGTCTGTGGGTTTCATTGTAATGAGTCAATGATATGATGGCTCGACATACCTTTGCATACTGTAGCTTTAGTTGTTTTGATGACACCAACAGCCCCTGACCAGAGACAATTATATATTTGGTTGTTTCTGTTCATCTAGTTGTGCCACATTGACTGCCAGGCGGAAGGGGGTATCCCCTCCTACTCCTTCTCTCTCATGGTCATCTTCTTCCTCCAACAACGCAGGGAGCCCATCCTCCCTGTCTACTTGGGCTACTGGGTAGGTGACACCACAGAAATATAATAACTAGAGTGGACATTGTTCTCTTTGTCATGCATTTGATCATTTTAATAGAACTGGTCACCATTATGACAGGCACATTTGAAGGTAATAAATTACTTTCAAGTGACAAGTCATAACATGTTGCTGGCTTTTCTGTTGTTGATAGCTAAGCTATGTTGTGTTCTGTTTCAGATTGAAGGCTTTGACGTGAAGCATGTGGACGAGTATTATCTGACGGGGATAGAGATGGATATATTTGTGGGGTGGGAGCACAGATCCCCCAGCACAGAGGGACGGGGGGACGGCAGGGGGGAAGGACGGAAGGCCAAGTCTGAGCAAAAGAAACCTGATGTGAAGAACCGGCATGTAGCGGGGAAGGTGAGTAGTCCGGGAGGGGAGGGACTACTCACCGGCTCTGCAAACAGCACACTCAGACTGTGGTCGAGTCCTGAATTTCTTCACTTTTCCCAAAAAGTGTACACTTGCTCACTCTCCCCTTTATGGATTTATTAGATTGTTTTGCATAAGCTAGCTCGAGAGAAATCTGACACCAGTCTTTTGGTAACACTTAATGACAACTTTCATAAGTCCATGAAGGGAAGTGAACGAGGAGAGAATGTGACCATTACTATGGCTTTCAAGAATCTTTTTTTATTTTTATGGCACTTCCTGAACTAAGCCTATGTCATTGACATAGTGTATTTCCCACTCTGTCCCTCCCAGACGCGTCTATCCCTGGACCTGGGTAAGGGTGTTTCCCTGGGCCAGCTGTGGCTAGAGCTGCTGAGGTTCTACACGCTGGAGTTTGCCCTGGAGGAACACATCATCAGCATCCGCCTCAAAGAACTTCTCTCTCGAGAGATGAAGAACTGGCCCCGACGCAGGCTGGCAATCGAGGGTAAGTGACAGAGAGGGGGAGGGGAGAGACCGCTGAATGGGGGTGTATTCGGAGAGGTGAAACGATAGAAACGTACTGAATAGAGCTGACATGTCATTGTATTCTACATGACAGACAATCAGGTTTGTTTTACACAATACATTTTTATGTGTGACTAGCTTTCCTCCTTTGTTACCTATTTTGTCATTACTATTTGTCTCCCTCAATGAGCCTGCTGAAGTACCAGGGGTTAATAGGTTGGGGTTGGAAAGGTCAGAAGGACCTCTTATTTTTTTAGATTTCTCAGTGAGTTTCTACACCCCACTACCACCTTTCAAGTCGTCATCCTCCATTTCCTCTTCTAACAGATCCGTTTGCCCTGAAGAGGAACGTCGCACGCAGCCTCAACAGTCAAATGGTCTTTGAGTATATCCAGGAGCGCTTCCGCACCGCCTACAAATACTTTGCCTGCCCGCAGAGCAAGGACCGAAACACCGTGGAGCAGCAGAGAGGCAAGAATACAACCAAACATGGGGGAATGAAGCAGGAGGAAGGCGAGAGAAAGGGTGGAGAAGATGGGTCTGAGAAGAGTGGAGGTGGACAGGGCGATGGGAATGAAGGGAAAAGTCAGAGCTCTGAGACAGGTCAGAAGGAGGATGGTGTGAGTGATGAAGAGGAACGGGCTGAGCGGACTCAGGAGAAGGAGGAGAGGGCATTGAATGGCGGGCTTATGGACTTGGTCCTTGGTGGGGGGGGGACTTCTACGGATGGGGCTGTAGCGGAGCCTGGCACCACTCTGGAGCCTTCCTCCGCCTCAACCCATAACGGCCTACTGGATAGGGATGAAGAGGAGGAGAACCATGTGTCAGAGAAGCAGGGACACATTGCACCAGAAGACCTGCACTATATCTTTGACAGAATGATCTTCACTGGCGGAAAGGTAACACCTTACTCATCAAACTTGTTTTCCAATGGACAATGTAAATTCTATAACTGATTTGACAGCACATTTTGTATATCTTTATGTACGTTCCAGAACTCCTTTGCCATAATTGTAATAGTTTGACTCATGGATTTGGCTTAAAGTTTAGGGAAAAAGCAGGTCTTTACCATAGTTTTCAGGTATTATCTTAATGAGTTTCTGGTCATTTGGATGTTCACAGGTTCTGCTTTCCAACAGGTCAATCCTCTTTATTATTTGATTATCCCCCCTGCAGCCTCCTACAGTCGTGTGCAGCACATGTAAGAGAGATGGCCATCTGAAGGACGAGTGTCCTGAGGACTTCAAGAAGATCGAGCTCAAACCGCTGCCCCCCATGACCGACCGCTTCAGAGACATCCTGGATGGCCTTTGTCGACTCTGCTACCGTAAGTCGTCCGCTGTTCAACATTCTTGTGCCATCTTGGAAGGAGTTTGAGTGATTTATTTTTTTTGTCCAGATTTTGTCCGAGCATATCTTCTATATTATGGAGCGAAGACAGGTGTCTTTAACCATACACTGGTAAAAACAATATATATACTTAAATAACACACATAGGAATACTCAAGCACGCTAAATATCATTTTTATTTTCCTGTTTTTTTTGTGTTAAATGTCTGTTGTGTTTGTAGATGAGCTGTCCCCTTCCTCTGGAGAGCAGCAGAAGAGAGAGCAGATCCTGGGTAGTCTGGAGAGGTTCATACAAAAGGAGTACAATGGTACGTACAGATAACAACTGAGTTGCATATGTAACGGCTGAGAACAGCAGTGTAAAGGAATACGGAACTTCCTATACAGTGTTACCACTTCAGTGTGTTACTATAAAACATCTGTGATATCATTCTACAGACAATGCCCAGCTGTGTTTGTTTGGCTCCTCCAAGAACGGCTTTGGTTTCCGTGACAGCGACCTGGACATCTGCATGACCCTGGAGGGCCATGATACAGCAGAGGTACATTAACTCACTGGACCGGCACCCATTTTGACATTTTAAACTAAGCCTTCAGTTCTTTGTCTGATCTCATCTCCCTAGTCATTCTGAGATGTAAATATGTCTACCTCTACCAACAGAAGTTGAACTGCAAAGAGATCATCGAAGGCCTAGCCAAGGTGCTAAAGAAACACACAGGTAAGAGACCAGTTTGTCCACAGCACATTACATTGACTCCTTTCAGAATGCAAGGTTTGACTGCTTGCTATGAGTACAGAGTAGACAGTCATATTTTGTGACTTGGTGATTGATTAACCTGTGCTTTCCCATGTCAGGTCTGAGGAACATCCTGCCTATCACAACAGCCAAAGTGCCTATTGTGAAGTTTGAACACAGACAGAGCGGACTGGAGGCAGACATAAGCCTCTACAACACTCTGGTGAGTAAACGGACTGGTAAGGGTCAGTCACTGGTTAACAGGTCCTTTGGTAACTCAAGCTAAATTACTATTATCTACATAATTGCTAACTAGATTAAAACTTCTTATGGGCAGGTGGGACAGTAGTGTCCCACCTAGCCAACATCCGGTGACATTGCAGAGCGTGAAATTCAAAAATACCAAATTCAAATATTTAACATTCTTGAAAATATGTGTTATACATCCAAATTAAGCTTAATTTATTGTTAATCCAGCCGCTGTCTCAGATTTCAAAAAGGCTTTACAGCGAAAGCAAACCATACGATTATCTGAGGACAACACCCCGCATACAAACACATAAATCATATTTCAACCAGGCAGGTGTGCCACAAAAGTCAGAAATAGCGATATAATTCATGCCTTACCTTTGAAGATCTTCTTCTGTTGGCACTCCGAAATGTCCCAGAAACATCACAAATGGTCCTTTTTGTTCGATAATGTCCTTCTTTATGTCCCAAAAATGTCAATTTATTTGTCGAGTTTGATTCAGAAATACACCGGTTTCAACTCGCCCACAAAGTATCTAATAAGTTACCTATGAACTTGGTCCAAACATTTCAAACAATGCCCCTAATCCAACCTCAGGTACCCTAAAACGTAAATAATAGATTAATACCGGACAAAAACAACATGAAGCGCACTCCAGTTCATGCGCATCAAAACAGTAGAGTCCACCTGGAGTGACACTTAGAATGAATAGCACTACTTCTTCATTTCTCAAAAACAAAACATTGAACAATTTCTAAAGACTGTTGACATCTAGTGGAATCCATAGGAATTGCAACCAGGTTCCTAATAATAAGGGTATCCCATAGAAAACAATTGGAAAATCCTATGACCTCAATTTTTTTTCCCTGGATGGTTTGTCCTTGGGTTTTCCTTGGGGTTTCCACATCTGTTATACTCACAGACATTATTTTAACAGTTTTAGAAACTTTAGTGTTTTCTCTCCAAATCTACCAATTACAGTGCCTTGCGAAAGTATTCAGCCCCCTTGAACTTTGCGACCTTTTGCCACATTTCAGGCTTCAAACATAAAGATATAAAACTGTATTTTTTTTGTGAAGAATCAACAACAAGTGGGACACAATCATGAAGTGGAACGACATTTATTGGATATTTCAAACTTTTTTAACAAATCATAAACTGAAAAATTGGGCGTGTAAAATTATTCAGCCCCTTTACTTTCAGTGCAGCAAACTCTCTCCAGAAGTTCAGTGAGGATCTCTGAATGATCCAATGTTGACCTAAATGACTAATGATTATAAATACAATCCACCTGTGTGTAATCAAGTCTCCGTATAAATGCACCTGCACTGTGATAGTCTCAGAGGTCCGTTAAAAGCGCAGAGAGCATCATGAAGAACAAGGAATACACCAGGCAGGTCCGAGATACTGTTGTGAAGAAGTTTAAAGCCGGATTTGGATACAAAAAGATTTCCCAAGCTTTAAACATCCCAAGGAGCACTGTGCAAGCGATAATATTGAAATGGAAGGAGTATCAGACCACTGCAAATCTACCAAGACCTGGCCGTCCCTCTAAACTTTCAGCTCATACAAGGAGAAGACTGATCAGAGATGCAGCCAAGAGGCCCATGATCACTCTGGATGAACTGCAGAGATCTACAGCTGAGGTGGGAGACTCTGTCCATAGGACAACAATCAGTCGTATATTGCACAAATCTGACCTTTATGGAAGAGTGGCAAGAAGAAAGCCATTTCTTAAAGATATACATAAAAAGTGTCGTTTAAAGTTTGCCACAAGCCACCTGGGAGACACACCAAACATGTGGAAGAAGGTGCTCTGGTCAGATGAAACCAAAATTGAACCTTTTGGCAACAATGCAAAACGTTGTGTTTGGTGTAAAAGCAACACAGCTCATCACCCTGACCACACCATCCCCACTGTCAAACATGGTGGTGGCAGCATCATGGTTTGGGCCTGCTTTTCTTCAGCAGGGACAGGGAAGATGGTTAAAATTGATGGGAAGATGGATGGAGCCAAATACAGGACCATTCTGGAAGAAAACCTGATGGAGTCTGCAAAAGACCTGAGACTGGGACGGAGATTTGTCTTCCAACAAGACAATGATCCAAAACATAAAGCAAAATCTACAATGGAATGGTTCAAAAATAAACATATCCAGGTGTTAGAATGGCCAAGTCAAAGTCCAGACCTGAATCCAATCGAGAATCTGTGGAAAGAACTGAAAACTGCTGTTCACAAATGCTCTCCATCCAACCTCACTGAGCTCGAGCTGTTTTGCAAGGAGGAATGGGAAAAAATGTCAGTCTCTCGATGTGCAAAACTGATAGAGACATACCCCAAGCGACTTACAGCTGTAATCTCAACAAAAGGTGGCGCTACAAAGTATTAACTTAAGGGGGCTGAATAATTTTGCACTCCTAATATTTCAGTTTTTGATTTGTTAAAAAAGTTTGAAATATCCTATAAATGTTGTTCCACTTCATGATTGTGTCCCACTTGTTGTTGATTCTTCACAAAAAAATACAGTTTTATATCTTTGTTTGAAGCCTGAAATGTGGCAAAAGGTCGGAAAGTTCAAGGGGGCCGAATACTTTCGCAAGGCACTGTATATGCATATCCTAGCTTCTGGGCCTGAGTAACAACAAGCAGTTTACTTTGGGCACGCTTTTCATCTAGAGGTGAAAATACTGCCCCCTACCCAAGAGGTTAAGCAATTAAATGCATGCATCTGTAAGGATTCATTGGCATCAGTCCTCTTCCAGGCTCAACACAACACCAGAATGCTGGCTACCTACGCTGCCCTGGACCCTCGCGTGCAGTTCCTGGGATACACCATGAAGGTGTTTGCGAAGCGCTGTGACATAGGTGACGCTTCCAGAGGAAGTCTGTCATCCTATGCCTACATCCTCATGGTGCTCTACTTCCTGCAGCAGAGAGAGCCCCCTGTCATCCCTGTTCTCCAAGAGGTACTGTTCACTTACCCTCTGTTAACCCTTTTTACAACCCCAAAGTGGTTACTTATACAGCTTGTCTGTATGGACGTAGCCCACACCAATAGAACATGCTGAAAGACTTTTGTAAAAGGATTTATAAAAAAACTTAAGGAAATAACCCAATGTTGATCTTTTTCTTAGGTCTTTGATGGACATTCTGTACCACAGAGGATGGTGGATGGTTGGAATGCCTTCTTCTTTGATGACATTGAGGAACTGGTGAGTTGTTTGGTCATCAACACTACTGAATGTAACGTCCTACATGCCTGCTTTTCCTAAATTATGTTTTTGTTGTTGCTTACTAGTCATTGTAGTCAAAAGCGTTCTCTAAAAGTTCTGAATATAATAAAGCTCACTATCTGTTGACGTCCCCCGTAGCGTCAGCGTCTGCCAGAGCTTCCGCAGAACCGTGAGACTGTGGGGGAGCTGTGGCTGGGCCTGCTCAGGTTCTACACTGAAGAGTTTGACTTTAAGGAGCTCGTCATCAGCATCCGCCAGAGGAAACGTCTCACCACCTTCGAGAAGCAGTGGACCTCCAAGTGCATCGCCATCGAAGGTAGTGAAACTATCCTTCTCAGTCACATGGTTGTGATGATGAAAGGACCAATTTGATCACTGATGACGGACTTTTTTTGTTTTCCTTAGATCCCTTCGACTTGAATCACAATCTTGGTGCTGGAGTTTCTCGCAAAAGTAAGTGAACTATGTCTCCTAAAGTCATCCTTAGGAGGCCAATTCTGTGTTGTCTCTAGTATTTCTGTGATCATGGTCCCTAACACACCTCCCCTCTCTCTCTCCTCAGTGACTAACTTCATCATGAAGGCCTTTATCAACGGCAGGAAGCTGTTTGGTACTCCTTTCTACCCCCAGCCTGGTATAGAGGCGGTATGACACACATTAGATATAGGACTGTATTAACAGAGTGTTCGAGTATGAGTGCTGGTATAGGTTCATTTTTGCCTTTTTAAATGACAACGAGTAAGAATGGGACCTGATCCAAGATCGGCACTCTGAAACACATTGTAAGAATGGGCATTGTTGCCCTGACACGGAGTTGCATTTATGAACACGTATCAAATGGTTCCATTTGTCTAAGTAAAGTCTGTTCTCATGTCTAACAATGTTTTCTTCTGTGGTACAGAACTACTTCTTTGACTCCAAGGTGCTCACGGACGGGGAACTTGCACCTAATGACAGGTGCTGTCGGATCTGTGGCAAGATCGGTCATTACATGAAGGACTGCCCCAAAAGACGCAGGTACACAGGGAGAGAACATCAGTGAGTTTTTTTGGAACGTGTGTGTGTGCAGACCTGGGTTCAAATACTATTTAAAACATTTTCAATACTTTGAACATTTGCTTTAGCATGCTTGCAGTGCCAGGTGTCACCGGTTTGCACTTTTGTCTGTTGGTTCTATTGCAACAGGCATAGTATATATTATTTGAACCTATGTTGGGTGGTGTTTCCATGTTTGATTGAACTAATCCTCTGTTTCTGTGCGTGTGTGTGTCATTTGTCCAAAAAGGGGGATGAAGAAGAAGGAGAACGAAAAAGAGGAGGATGTCAAGGATGGAGACGATCATGAGCCACGGGAGCGTCGCTGTTTCCAGTGTGGTGAAATTGGTCATGTACGGCGGGACTGCCCAGAGCACCGCCACCTTAGACAGAAAGCCGCAGGGGGACCAGGTACACACTCACACACCTCAATGTCCTTTTATTTGCACTACTTTTTAATGGGTACAGGTGACATAATGTATATTAACTGATACCAAAGAAAATACTGTACCAAGCTTGACTATGATTGTGTTTAGAAGCTCAACTTTATTTGAGTGGTCCACAATGTTTGATTTATTTATTTATTATCTGAGCTAGTGAATCACAGCAAGAGTATTTACCAGCTATGTATACAGTAACTAATTCATGATTTGAAGACCTGTATTTTCTCATTACTAGTACTGCCCAACACAGGGCAGCAGTGGGACAGAGTGATGTATGTGGTGGTTGGTTTCTCTGTTTCTTCCAGTTTCCCACATAGTGCGAGCCATGGTAAGCTCCCAGTCCATCCCCATCCCCCAACCTCCCCAGGACCTCCCTGGACGCACCAGACAACCTTCCGAATGTGTGAGTACAACAGGGAATTGTCTCTCTCTCCCTTAGCCACCCTAACCATGTTCAAATGTAATGCATTGAGTACTGTTGCAGCTAGCTTCTTTATCTATCAATACATGTATGTATGTATGTATGTATGTATGTATGTATGTATGTATGTATGTATGTATGTATGTATGTATGTATGTATGTATGTATGTATGTATGTATGTATGTATGTATGTATGTATGTATGTATGTATGTATGTATGTATGTATGTATGTATGTATGTATGTATGTATGTATGTATGTATGTATGTATGTATGTATGTATGTATGTATGTATGTATGTATGTATGTATGTATGTATGTATGTATGTATGTATGTATGTATGTATGTATGTATGTATGTATGTATGTATGTATGTATGTATGTATGTATGTATGTATGTATGTATGTATGTATGTATGTATGTATGTATGTATGTATGTATGTATGTATGTATGTATGTATGTATGTATGTATGTATGTATGTATGTATGTATGTATGTATGTATGTATGTATGTATGTATGTATGTATGTATGTATGTATGTATGTATGTATGTATGTATGTATGTATGTATGTATGTATGTATGTATGTATGTATGTATGTATGTATGTATGTATATGTATGTATGTATGTATGTATGTATGTATGTATGTATGTATGTATGTATGTATGTATGTATGTATGTATGTATGTATGTATGTATGTATGTATGTATGTATGTATGTATGTATGTATGTATGTATGTATGTATGTATGTATGTATGTATGTATGTATGTATGTATGTATGTATGTATGTATGTATGTATGTATGTATGTATGTATGTATGTATGTATGTATGTATGTATGTATGTATGTATGTATGTATGTATGTATGTATGTATGTATGTATGTATGTATGTATGTATGTATGTATGTATGTATGTATGTATGTATGTATGTATGTATGTATGTATGTATGTATGTATGTATGTATGTATGTATGTATGTATGTATGTATGTATGTATGTATGTATGTATGTATGTATGTATGTATGTATGTATGTATGTATGTATGTATGTATGTATGTATGTATGTATGTATGTATGTATGTATGTATGTATGTATGTATGTATGTATGTATGTATGTATGTATGTATGTATGTATGTATGTATGTATGTATGTATGTATGTATGTATGTATGTATGTATGTATGTATGTATGTATGTATGTATGTATGTATGTATGTATGTATGTATGTATGTATGTATGTATGTATGTATGTATGTATGTATGTATGTATGTATGTATGTATGTATGTATGTATGTATGTATGTATGTATGTATGTATGTATGTATGTATGTATGTATGTATGTATGTATGTATGTATGTATGTATGTATGTATGTATGTATGTATGTATGTATGTATGTATGTATGTATGTATGTATGTATGTATGTATGTATGTATGTATGTATGTATGTATGTATGTATGTATGTATGTATGTATGTATGTATGTATGTATGTATGTATGTATGTATGTATGTATGTATGTATGTATGTATGTATGTATGTATGTATGTATGTATGTATGTATGTATGTATGTATGTATGTATGTATGTATGTATGTATGTATGTATGTATGTATGTATGTATGTATGTATGTATGTATGTATGTATGTATGTATGTATGTATGTATGTATGTATGTATGTATGTATGTATGTATGTATGTATGTATGTATGTATGTATGTATGTATGTATGTATGTATGTATGTATGTATGTATGTATGTATGTATGTATGTATGTATGTATGTATGTATGTATGTATGTATGTATGTATGTATGTATGTATGTATGTATGTATGTATGTATGTATGTATGTATGTATGTATGTTACATTTATTTTCTTTTTTTCTGTCTTTCCCACTACCTGCTCCCTTGCTGTCTCTCCAACTCTGCTCTCTCGGTCTCTCTGTCCAGTCTGATTCCCGCCAGACTCCGCCCTATTCCCCTCAGCCCACCCTGTTCTCCCAGGGTTCGAGCCAATCCTCCAGCTCCCCCCAGCCCTCCTCTTCCAAGACCTCCACCTCCGCTGGAGGGGTACCCCACAAGCAGCCCCAACATCCCCAGGTTCCCCTCTCTCTCTTTAGCTTCCCTCCCTCCCACCCAAGCCAGTACCACCACCCTGGAGCTCTCACTGCTCTGGGGCTACTGCCGTCCCACCACAACCAGCACCAATCACACCTGTCCCAGGGACACCAGGCCCATCACCAACCTCACCACCCCTCCACCTCCTGGCCCATCCATGGCCCCATCCTCCAGACCTCCAGTGGCCCTGAAGGGCCCTCCCCGCCCGGCCTAAAATTCCCCTTATGCCAGGCCCCCGGGCAAGGGAATGGGAACACAGGCCCAGGGGGGTCTTCGGTGGGTGGCAGCCCCATGAACCTCAATGACCCCAGCATCATCTTCGCCCAGCCGGCGGGGAGGCCCATGGGGTTGGGAGGAGGGCCGGGACTGGACGGGCACTGGCACAACCACCTGGCACAGCAAGGGGCACTGGTGGCTAATGGCACTGTGGGCAAGTCAGGTACACACTGGGTGGCACTGTCTGTCTGTGTTAGGTCTGACTGTCTGTGTCATTCTGTCCACGTCTTTGTTTATTTGACTGACTGTGGTCAGATTCTGTCCTTGTTCCGGGAGTCTTTAGCAGTAACTGTCTGTTTCCCTGTTAACGGTGCTGATTGTGTGGTCAGGTAAGAGACACCAGTGGTTTTGGCTACACACTTAATTTACTGTTCACAAAAAACTGGTGCTAGGACAGAAGGATATTATCAAATTATTGTAGTTGGCTTAGTTTGTTTGTTTTAAATTCCAAGGATGTTTTGCTGTACCGAATTTGAAGACCTCTCCATTCCTCCCTCCCTCCCCCCACAGATCCGGGCTACCAGACCCAGTTTGGGGGGGTGAGTCAGCAGGGCTCTAGGAATTGGGAGCACAGCAACGCAGCCCACTACTCCCAGTCCCCGTCCTGGCCCTACCGCATGCCACAGAAATTCATCCAGCAGGGCAACGGGTGCTACCCACAACCCGGCAAGCCCATCATGTCCCAAAGTAAGAGGCTCAGAAAGGGAGAGCGAGAGATGGACACAGGGTCAAGAGATGTACTGCTAGGATGCCACCTCTCATTTAGTATACTTTTTTACTAAATGTAATCTAAATAATTTACCCCTTCAATCTTAGAAAAATGCCCCTACAGCAGTTAACTTTACTTCCTTGTTTGTCTTGACTCCGCCCCAGGTTCTGTGGTGCACCCCAGTCAGCATTTCCCGCTCCTCCCCCACGGACGACGACATGTCAACCTCAATTACATCCAACAGAAGAAATGAACTTTGAATTCTAAACTCTGCTCACATAGCATATCCATTGAATTAGGTTTTATGGTCCATCACCATGACAAAACAAAAACGATATAATTGAAAATTTGCATCATTTGGTCACACTACTTTTTAAATGAATTTGATCATTTTTGTACATTTTTTACATTTTTCCTTTGGTCTCCTTACATTGATTTGTGATACAAATGTCATATTTTAATACCCCCATTTTTGAAGGGGTCCAAAAAGTGTTTATTTTATTGTGTAAAGGAAGTAGGTAAAATATTAGCTGTACTCATACTTTGCTTGCTTATTAAGGATAAAAGCTTTGAATAGATATTTGTAAAATATATATATATCATGCCCACCCCTATCAGATAGTTACAGTGCCTTTAGAAAGTATTCATACACCCTGACTTATTCCACATTTTGTTGTGACAGCCTGAATTGAAAATGGATTCAATTGTTACAATTCACTCTGAATTACACATGCATTGAATTTACATAAGTATTCACACCCCTGACTCAATACTTTGTAGAAGCACCTTTGGCAGTGATGACAGCTTAGTCTTTCTGTGTATGTCTGTAATCCACACCTGGATTGTGTAACATTTGCCCATTGTTGTTAAAAAAAATCCTCAATCTCTGTCAAATTGGTTGTTGATCACTGCTAGACAACCATTTTCAGGTCTTGCCATAGATTTATGTCAAAACTGTAACTCGGCCACTCGAACATTCACTGTCGTCTTGGTAAGCAACTCCAGTGTAGATTTGGCCTTGTGTTTTAGTTTATTGTCCTGCTGAAAGGTGAATTCATCTCCCAGTGTCTGGTGGAAAGCAGACTGAACTAGGTTTTCCGCTATAGGATTTTTCCTCTGCTTAGTCATCAACACTAAGAAACAGAACGGAACTATCTGAAACTCCCCCGTCCTTAACGATTACAAGCATACCCATAACGCAATGCTGCTACCACTATACTTGAAAATTTGGAGAGTGGTACTCAGTAATGTGTTGTATTGGATTTGCCCCAAACATAACACTTTTTTTCAGGACTTTGTTGCAAACAGGATGAATGTTTCGGAATAATTTAATTTTGTACAGGCTTCCTTCTTTACATTCTGTCAATTTAGGTTAGTATTGTGGAGTAACTACAATGTTGTTGATCTATCCTCAGTTTTCTCCTACCACATCCATTCAATTCTGAAACTGTTTTAAAGTCACCATTGGCCTCATGTTGAAATCCCTGAGCGGTTTCCTTCCTCTCCGGAGTTAGGAAAGATGACTGTATTTTTGTAGTGACTGGGTGTATTAATACACCATCTAAAGTCTAATTAATAATGTTGCCATGCTCAAAGGGATATTCAATGTCTGTTTTTTTTATTAGTTTTACCCATCTACCAATAGGTGCCCTTCTTTGCGAGGCGTTGGTAAACCTTCCTGGTCTTTGTTTGAAATTCACTGCTCGACTGAGACAATTATCTGTAAGGTATGTGTGGGGTACAGAGATGAGGTAGTCATTCAAAAATCATGTTAAACACTATTGCCCACCTAGTGAATCCATGTAATTTATTATGTGAATATTTCAGCTTTTCATTTTTTATTAATTAAACATTTCTACAAACATAATTCCACTTTGGAATTATGGGGTATTGTGTGTGTGTGTGTGTGTAGGCCAGTGACCCAAAAAATCTCAATTTTAAATGTAGGTTGTAACAACAAAATGTGGAAAAAGTCTAGGGGTGTGAATTATTAAGGCACAATTAAGGCACTGTATGTAGTGCCAAAAATACCTATAGTAAGTGGCAACATTTTAAAATTAATAACAAAGTCCCCCAAAAATACTTTAAACACAAACACTTTCTTTTTGGTGACTATTTGTTGACTGCAGACAATTTGGCCAGTTTCCCAGACAGATTAAAATCCAGGCTGTATCTCAACCGGCCGTGATTGTGCGCACAATTGGCCCAGCGTCGTCTGGGTTTGGCCGGTGTAGGCCGTCATTGTAAATAAGAATTAACTGACTTGCCTAGTTAAATAAAGGTCAAATTTTTTTTTTTTTTTAAATCCTGGACTAAAATAATTTTTAATAGAGATTCTTAATCTGTCCTGGAAACCACTGCCTTGTTTTTTTTTTTTTTTTTTTTTTTTTTTTTTAAATAGCCGATTGGGACAGCAAATTGTTGTCGCTCTACGTACAATGCAGTGCAGTATGTTTTTCACGATCATCTTCGGTAATGATTTACATAACTGCAGCTGCTATACTAGAACATGGATTTAATCAGCAGGACACTGGTATTGGCATGTATTGCATACAATGTCACTGTTATATTATTGATTCATACATTTGTTGATTCTAAAGTTACAGATTTCAGTTATTACATAATGGTAGTGGTTGTCACCCAAGTGAACATTTTCCTAGAAATGCCTCCTGAGGAATGTTTTTCTCTCAAATCAATGAAAGAAGCTGTCACAGCAATCCACGTTGCATTAGGTTTGTGCTCTCCCACCTTTGCCTAGCCCATAGCCTTTGTGTTGGATGGACAATGTGAAAGGCAGTAGCAGTAATGTATACAGTCTGGTAGAACATTCCCTGTTAGTCTCAGGTAAACCAGAACAGTAGGGGACAGAGGTAGGAAAGGAAGGATGCAAGTAAGAATGTATGCTTATGAATAGGTGGACTGAATAAGTGCTCATGATAACTACTAAAAGTCTAGTTATTGCAATTTCAAAACTATACTACACACAGGCATGAAGGTTGTGAGTGTGGGCCCAACCTTACTGTTTGGTCTGGTCTTCTATGAGGTGTACAGGTAGGCAACCTCTCCACTGGCCGGTCCCTACACCCTGTCTTCTGGTGGGGAACATGCCCCAGCTACTGAACAAACCTGCACCAACTTTTGCTGAGGCAGTGGTGTGAAGTAACTAAGTAAAAATGCTTTGAAGTACTACTTTAGTAGTTTTTGGGGGTATCTGTACTTTACTATTTGTATTTTTAACAACTTATTCTACTACATTCGTAAAGAAAACAGACTTTTTACCCCATTTTCCCCGACACACAAAAGCTAATGCTTTGGAAGGACAGCAATATTGTCCAATTCACACACCTTGTCAATATAATGAGATGTCATGCCTCTGATCTGGTGGACTCACTAAACACAAATACTGTTTATACATGATGTCTGAATAATGGAGTATGCCCCGGCTGTCTGTAAATAAATACAATTTTAGAAATGGTGCTGTCTTGTTTGCTTAATATAAGGAATTTGCTATGGCAATCTAGTATTTTATCCATAACTGTACTGTACTCAAAAGTAACAGTATCTGGTGTGGCCTGCAGCTGCATTAAGTACTGCAGTGCATCTCCTCCCCATGGACTGCACCAGTTTTGCCAGTTTTGAGATATGCTGTGAGATATTAGTCCACTCTTCCACCAAGGCACTTGCATGTTTCAGGACATTTCTGGGGGGAATGGCCCTAGTCCTCACCCTCCAATCCAACAGGTCCCAGACGTGCTCAATGAAATTGTTTCCGATGATGTCTGGTGTGGACCTGCCTTACAACAGGCTTACAAGCCCTCGATCTAGCCTCTCTCAGCCTATTGCGGATTGTCTGAGCACTGATGGAGGGATTGTGTGATCCTGGTGTAACTCGGGCAGTTGTTGTTGCCATCCTATACCTGTCCTGCAGGTGTGCTGTTCGGATGTACCGATCCTGTGCAGGTGTTGTTACACGTGGTCTTCCACTGCGAAGATGATCAGCTGCCCGTCCTGTTTCCCTAAAGCGCTGTCTTAGGCATCTCACAGTACGGACATTTCAATTTATTGCCCTGGCCACATCTGCAGTCCTCATGCCTCCTTGCAGCATGCCTAAGGAACGTTCACGCAGATGAGAAGGGGCCCTGGGTATCCTTCTTTTGGTGTATGTCAGAGTCAGTAGAAAGGCCTCTTTAGTGTCCTAAGTTTTCAGACCTTAATTAATGACCTTAATTGCCTACCGTCTGTAAGCTGTTAGTGTCTTAATGACCGTTCCACAGGTGCATGTTCATTAATGGTTCATTGAACAAGCATGGGAAACAGTGTTTAAAACCTTTTACAATGAAGATCTGAAGTTATTTGGATTTTTACGAATTATCTTTGAATGACAGGATCCTGAAAAAAAGATGTTTCTTTTTTTACTGAGTTTATTTGCGAGTCATTCTATTGCATTGTTGGTCTATAGGTTAATTTTCATAATTGTGTGGAATTGGCATGTTTGTATTTTCGTTGGTTGCAATTTTTATTTATCACACAGGCACAGCATAAAGAGCCTTGTTTGATGAGTGGAATAGCCTACCACGTGCAGACAGAGCGAGAGTAGCTCCTTAAAAAGCCTGTGGGCTATTGGAGTGAAACCTGCTTTTGTAAGCACAGTCATTGTGCAACAAATAATAATTCTAAATGCAATCCTGTGTTAACTTCTGTGGCTATGATTTAAAAAGGAGTTATTTCTCAGTCTCAACTCAATCTCAACTTTACTTCAAATAATGAGGCAAGTCTTACCTTGCTTCAAAGTAGCCTTGTAAAAATCCATCCATAGAAACAACACAATCTCACACTCAATTCCTGCAAATATTTACAAAACGGATTTCAGCAGATTGTGGCTTAATTCGTGTGACAGAAAGCACATTTCTGTGTGACTGAATTTGTAGGAAAATACACTTTTTGTGAGACTTCATTCATAGAAAAATACATTTTGGGGGCGGGGGGGACAATCTTAGGAAAGTTATTGGAGCAATGCATTTTGTGCAATAGTGTTCTACACTGCTTTTGGTTTTTGTGTCCCACATTTATGTCAAAAAACAAATGTGTTTACAACCCAATGTTGTTAATCAACCAGGTTGTCACCGAAATACTTAAAATAAAAACATAAGGCTACTATTATATTATATTTGACTATTAATGTCAATGCTGTTTTCTATGCTGATTTTCGCTTAATACTTTGGGATACTGGTGCTATGTTGGATATTATGAGGGTTGCCAGATTGGAGTAAAAAGCTGTATTTTTTTTTTTTTGTGGTATCGATGAAGGTATTTGATTGGGGATACATTTTAATTACGGGAAACTGCAACTGCATGGTATTTGCCACTGTAACGAGTCTGCACTATAATCAATTAAGCCATATCAATGCAGTTAAACAGGTAAAATAACATTGTTGGCTTGTACTAATGGCACTTCCAAGGCTGTTTCATGATGATTATTACGGTCGGGTAAATCATGTAACATATACCAGCATTGTTGACCTACTGTCTCTGCCCAGAGGCGTACTAGGCTATTAGAGCCCACGTATGAGCCCTGGTTAGAGTCCCTGTTGCAGCTTTCAATTTCTTTCGCTACATTGGAGGCAGCGTTGGGATCACATCCAGCTCACGTCTAGTTATGTGATCTAGTGGTGGGAAGCATTCCGTTTTTCAACATTGTGTTGGGTGTAATTACATTGATATATCTAGTGAACAATGGGCATGACGGATAGAAGTAGTCACTACAGCTGTGATCAAGCCTAACATCAAAGTTGCCTGAAGCTGAATGGAAAGTGTTATTCCCTAACCAGTGTTTCAGAAGACGTGACTGTCTAATTTACATAAGTTAACTTACCAGTGTGGACCCAAAACAAACACATTTCACACATTTACAAGCTACCGGTTTAAAGTGTTATTACAACCATGGTTTTATTTTGTTACTGAAGCTTATATATCTAATAACCTGATAATGATCCAAATCTTATGGGCTGTGAAACCCCTATGGGCTGTGAAAGCCGAATGACATTTATCACCATTTATTTATGGGGAGCAATTTCTGTTTTTATAACAGGTAGTATACATTTATTTACAGTAGTGTGTTGATGAATTATTGCTTTCTTCAATGGAAATAATGTTTAAAAATTAAAAAAAAAAAAGCCAAATATACCAAAAGCTAAATCAAGAGATTTACAACTATTTAAACATGTTAATAATTACTGAAACATGCAAACTACAAACCTTTTACCAGTTAAAGAAAATACATACATTATAACTAGTCATATTTTATTACAAATAATACATACAAGTTAAGTAAAGAATTGACTATAACATGAGTACAAACAGTGTGTGTAGTATAATTTTCCATCATAAAAATGTATCCCCATTCCCCAATCAAATACCATCATCGATACAAGAAAAAAAGAAATCTGTATAGGAAATGCGTTATGAAGATCGTGTAGACCTATTGTTCCTGAGCGCTCAGGACGTCAGACTGGGGCGAAGGTTTACCTTCCAACAGGACAACGACCCTAAGCACACAGCCAAGACAACACAGGAGTGGCTTCAGGACAAGTCTCTGAATGTCCTTGAGTGGCCCATTTAGAGGCCGGATTTGAACCTGATTGAACATCTTTGGAAAGACCTGAAAATAGCTGTGCAGCAATGCTCCCCATCCAACCTGACAGAGCCTGAGAGGATCTTCAGAGATGAATGGGAGAAACTCCCCAAATACAGGTGTGCCAAGCTTGTAGCATCATACCCAAGACTCAAGGCTGTAAT
Organism: Oncorhynchus tshawytscha; assembly: GCF_018296145.1. NCBI lineage: Eukaryota > Metazoa > Chordata > Actinopteri > Salmoniformes > Salmonidae > Oncorhynchus > Oncorhynchus tshawytscha. Next base: position 38,138,530 of record NC_056429.1, on the reverse strand, counting down.
CACTGCCAAAGGTTCTTCAACAAAGTACTGAGGAAAGGGTATGTAAATATAACATACATATTTGTAATTTTGCAAAATTTTCTAAAAACATGTTTTTGCTTTGTCATTATGTGTAGATCGATGATTTGAATCCATTTTAGAATAAGGCTGTAATGTAACAATTTGTAGAAAGTCAAAGGCTCTGAATGCTTTCCGAATGCACTGTATATGGAGGGCGTACTGTTTCTGTGTGTTCATGTGTATGTGTTTTCATTCAACTTTTGTTTTCCAAAACCTTTCCCTTGAGACATAAAAAAAAGATTGGAAGGAAGTTATGATGGGGAGAGAGTTGAAGTATTGACTAAAATGGTGGGGGTCGGGCGTGCAGTCGGCTCGGGCTGGCTTGGCAGTCTGGCTGAAATTTAATATAGAGGATGTCTTAATAAGACAATCAAAAGTATTTGTACTTTATTTGTAAGATGTGTTAATTTGTTAGGCTATTGGTTAAAGTTGCAACTCAATATTGATGATTGAATTATCACTGATCACTGATCTAGTTCTGTCTTCTCACATATTTAATAATGATCTCTTACCTAGCTTGATGACTGAGCATTTTTGCTTACTTTTTTGTTCTACTTTTTGCTGGCTTGAAGGGTCATGGGTCATATTAGATTGTGTAGAAGTGAGGGATGCAAATTTCAGTCAATTTTGCTGCTGACTAACTGACCCTAATAAACCGGTCAACAAACAGTTAATTTTTTCTAAAATGTAAATTGATGTGACCAACAGAATGTACTATCAGAGATCTGTATATAATGACGAGATGCATATGTTTCCACCCTAACAATTGGAGTCGTCCCAAGGCGGGAAGACAGGAAACAAGTTTATGCCCAAAATAAGCCCATAGAAACGCATTGGACTTATATTGAACATATTTTGGCGAGTGAAACCTCTGATACTATGCGTACATACAAGGACCGGACATTTTTCATTAAGAGCTTAATGGAAACATGCAACAATGGCAAGCTTATCGTCTTACAGTCAAAAGGCTGTAGTCTATTATTGAACATGCAATATTCCTGTAATGAAGCAGCTAATAAAACATCATTTTCAAACATTTGCCCAAATGCAAATCGCGGAAAACATAGTTCTAAAGCACACACCTAATGGGTAGTTTCATACGTGACAGAACAATATCTGTTAGAAATGTAGCAATAGGTGGAATATAATAGCAACTACTATGATGGGTTGGCTGACTAGGATTGTGCCTTTTGGCTTGTGTATAACAAAATAAAGGTGATATTAAAACCAATAGAACATGAGAGAAATGCTGGTTAATGGCATGAGAAAGTCTTACTTAAAATAATTGCCTCCACGTTTCCATTTTATGGAATGTTTTCTTAACATTCTCGGAACAATTTAAGAACATGACTTTAAATAGAACCACATGGAAACATTACTGAAATTCCCACAGAAGAACATTGATAACATTCTCTGAACTATTTGAGAACATTCCCAATGTCAAAACAGTTGGAGAACATTCATAGAACATTACCAAAATTGAAATGAAATGTAATCATGTTTGAACTTTTAGGAAACGTTCTGTTAAAGTAATAGGAAGGAAATAAATTCCACAAATTAACTTTTAAGAAGGAACACCTGTTAATTGAAATGCATTCCAGGTGACTACCTCATTAAGCTGGTTGTGAGAATGCCAAGAGTGTGCAACGCTGTCATCAAGGCAAAGGGTGGCTATTTGAAGAATCTGAAAAATTAAATAATATTTGTTTAACACTCGTTTGGTTACTACATGATTCCATATGTGTTATTTTATAGTTTTGATGTCATCACTATTATTCTACAATGTAGAAAATAGTAAAAATAAAGAAAAACACGAAGTGTATATTGTAGTGTATATTGCCTTGATAGAAAATAAAAAGGTACATAAGAAATCACAATCCACCAGACCATGGGTCAAATACATTCAGATATGCCATATACATGAAAGACATGTAGTATGTTTACATTGTAAATCATGTACATTTACATTGAAAATCTAAAACACTCCTACATTATCAAAAATGTCCTTCTTATTCAAGTTTAATCTAGGACTACAACATATGGTTTGAGATCTTGATATGTAGAGTATTATTGGTATGTGTAGTGTCATTACGTGAGTGTGTTTTCTCCATCTGCAGCCTTTTCAGTTGTTTGGTGTTAAGAAATACTTCATTTCCTTTTCATTTGTGTCAATTTAAAACCTAAGCAACCAGGCAAAGGAAGTTTCAATCAATTACCTTAGTTGATCAATCAAGTACAAGGGAGGTGTGAAAACCTTCAGACACTTGGCCCTCCAATAATTAATTTTTAAACCCCAGCAACATAATGAATAGGGCAGCTGTGGAAGACTCATCGAGGTGTTGCACACAGCTGGTAAGGCTTGGGACTGTGTGTAACCCCCATCTGAAAGTCCAGGCTGGGTTCCACCCCTGGGGGAGAGAAGAAGGTGAACCTCTGCAGCAGGGAGGTGAAGAACAGGAAGAGTTCCATCTTGGCTAGCTGCTCCCCAGGACACACCCTCTTACCTGGGGAGGGAACCAATCACAGTAAACCTTCTCTAACTGACACTGTAAAGCAGGGGTGTCAAACTCATTCCATGGAGGGCCCAGTGCCTGCAGGTTTTTGTTTTTTCCTTTCAACTAGACAACCAGGTGAGGAGAGTTCTTTATTAATTATGACCTTAATTCAGCAATCAAGTACAAGAGAGAAGCAAAAACCTGCAGACACTCGGCCATCCATTGGAATGAACTTGACACATGCTGTAAAGTACAGAACAATTACTTTGGATTGGGATACTAACACTAACGTACACTGTAAAATATTTCCTGTAAAATAACTTACTGGCCTCAATTTATTTAGCAGTACAGCTACTGTAATCCATTTGACGGTAATCCATTTTATAAGTACCAAAAATGTTACTGAAATCCAATTACCCATGCAGTGACATATTACACAATGTTCTTAGCAAGTTCTTCATTTTGGTCCGTTCAAATCTATTGTACCCCCTCACTTGCATTGACACATTGAGCAAATTCAGATGATCAAACATAACCGCCAGATAGGCAACATGGGTGAGCCATTCCTAACAATCGAAATGTTCGAAGCTCATAAAAGCGGCCCAACAGTTTACCCCCGGAAAGCCAGCGGACCTCTGCATGATAAAGCACCTGTTGGTACTTGCTCCCCATATCCCTGCAGAAGGCCTGGAAACACCTGCTGGTGCTCGCTCCCCATATCCCTGCAGAAGGCCTGGAGACACCTGCTGGTGCTCCCTGACCCATATCCCTGCAGAAGGCCTGGAGACACCTGCTTTTCGTTGGAACTCTTTTTGATATATTTGACAGTTTCTTCTGAAACTCGTTAGTCTGTTCTTGTTCTGAGAAATGAAGGCTATTCCACGTGAGAAATTGCCAAGAAACTGAAGATCTCGTACAGCGCTGTGTACTACTCCCTTCACAGAACAGTGCAAACTGGCTCTAACCAGAATAGAAAGAGGAGTGGGAGGCCCCAGGGGACAACTGAGCAAGAGGACAAGTACATTAGAGTGAATAGTTTGAGAAACAGATGCCTCACCAGTCCTCAACTGGCAGCTTCATTAAAAAGTACCTGCAAAAGACCAGTCAAGGTCAACAGTAAAGAGGCGACTCCGGGATGCTCGTCTTCTAGGCAGAGTTGCAAAGAATAAGCCGTATCTCAGACTGGCCAATAAAAAGAAAAGATTAAGATGGGCAAAAGAACAGACACTGGACAGAGGAACTGCCTAGAAGGCCAGCATCCCAGAGTCGCCTCTTCACTGTTGACGTTGAGACTGGTGTTCCAGCAACAATAGTCATTTACAACATTAACAATATTTACACTGTATTCTGATCAATTTGATGTTATTTTCATGGTCAAAACATTAGCTTTTCATTCAAAATCAAGGACAAACTTTTGAACATTAGTGTATGTAAATCATTGTTTGAATATGTTCGTAACCCGTTGTATAAAGGTGATAATGCCCTCGAACTCGATGCTTAGAGGATACATTGGCACTTTTTGCAGTTTTCAGTTTCTCTGGGTCCATCTGGATTATTGTACCAGAATTTAGAACATAACAATACAGTATCATACCATTAATGTATACAGTAAGTAATTGATCAAATAAAAGTCTAACGGTGTACTCTAACTATATAGGCAAGTCAATGATTCAACTTCAAGTCAATCAGTTAAACCAATTAAACCGAGTCAAGTATTACTATGTAAAGAAGATGAGTTGTGCATGTACTATTTCCTATAGGGCAGCTTTATTTGGCACCAATTTGGGGGTCAACTGATATGGAACAAACGTAGCACAGTATTACCTAAAGAGAATGGAAGGAATGCGTCTCTCTTCCTGAACTTGCCCTCCTGATCCAGAAAGTGTCCAGGGTTGAAGGTGTGAGGGGTCTCCCACTCTGACTCATCAAACAGGATCGACTGGAGGGTGCCAAGCACAATGGTGTTCTGAGGGGGGGAAAAAAACAACAGACATTATCTCATCAACAAGTACACAATGTTATGGCATCAATCTTTTATGTGTAGTTGAAATAATACGGAAAAAGGAAAAAAGCATATACTTTTAAGTGTAGGATGTCCCTATACGATAACCAAACACATTTAATTCTTCTTCTAAATGTACAAACACCACATGGTGACAACATACTACACATGAATGTAGTTATAAGGAATACATCTTTATAAAGCGCTGAATCATGCAGTGGATGCGCCGTGAGATCACATGATTAAGTAGAACAAGTGTATGATCTCTATGCTTGAGATGAGATGACTGACCTTAGGGATGGTGTATCCTCCAACCTCAGTGTCTTTAGTGGCCATGCGGGATACGTTGAGCGGTATGATATTCCCCATCCTCTGTGTCTCATGGATGACTGCGTCAGTGTAGGGCATGCGGTTCCTGTCTTCCATGGAGGGCTGCCGCGACGACCTAACAACTGCATCGATCTCTGCCTGCACCTTGGCTACAACAGGGATACAAGATATAAAGACACAACACAAATAAGTCTTCATGCAAACGGATTGTGTGTGTGTGTGTGTGTGTGTGTGTGTGTGTGTGTGTGTGTGTGTGTGTGTGTGTGTGTGTGTGTGTGTGTGTGTGGTCTAAGCGTGCCTCCATGTAAGAGAATGACCTTTTATTAATCAATCAAGATCAATCGCTTTGACGAACTGATTAAATGCTCTAGGGGTCATTGCGGTGGAAGCACTTACCTTGTATCTCCGGGTAGTTGATCATAAAGAGAAGGCCCCAATGGAGGGTGGTAGAGGTGGTCTCTGTCCCAGCCACAAATAGATCCAGAGTGCAGAAGGACAAGTTCTCCAAGTTAAACCCAGCCCTTGTGTCATCTTCACACTGTGGAACAAAACACAGCAAAACAACCTCAACATGCTAGAGACTTAAAAATATTTGACAATCTAACGAATTGATGATGCTGTAGCTAAATTACCAATGTGTCAAGAAAATGGGATAAAAAATGTTTACATGTGTTGCAATACAAATAATAGCTCTGAATCCACATTCATTTGGATGGTAAGTGTGCTCTGCACCCACCACTTTCTTTAAAAACTACTTGATTATGTAGAACCACTCCCTAATACTATTCTCCAGTCCGACTTCATCATCATCAGCGTAGAGGAGGGTAAACATATACTGTACGTAAACACCACTTACCTACCTACTGCGGAAAAATACTATAGGGAGCATAACTATATTCACTGCGAATGGCAATCACTTTTTACTCAACTACTTTTTTTTTACAACTACATCACTGATATTCATTGTCATTATCATCGTCACCTTCTCTATCTCGTTGAGGAAGCAGTCGATGAAGTCTCTTGGTGAGGAGGGGTCGTTGTCCTTCATGTGCTCCTGAATCCTGATGTTGATGAAGGAGATGACCTCCTTCCAGCCAGTGAAGATCCTTCTGTGAGGACCAGGAACCCGACGCATGACCCACGGCATCATGTTATACATCTGAGGACAGAGTTAGGGCAGGGATGGACTGAAACCAGAATTCGGCCAGGGAATTACAAACACAGCAGCCCCTCAAGGCCCTAATTTCTAGTAAAATAATGATAATTCTGACAAAAACATAGTTCCTGGCAGCATGATTATGATATTCAGTGGGGCAAAAAAGTATTTAGTCTGCCACCAATTGTGCAAGTACTCCCACTTAAAAAGACGAGAGAGGCCTGTAATTTTCATCATAGGTACACTTCAACTATGATAGACAAAATGAGAAAAAAATCCAGAAAATCACATTGTAGGATTTTTAATGAATTTATTTGCAAATTAATTAATTTTTCCCATTCCTCCTTGCAAAACAGCTCGAGCTCAGTGAGGTTGGATGGAAATTTTTCCCATTCCTCCTTGCAAAACAGCTCGAGCTCAGTGAGAATCAGCAGTTTTCAGTTCTTTCCACAGATTCTCGATTGGATTCAGGTCTGGACTTTGACTTGGCCATTCTAACACCTGGATATGTTTATTTTTGAACCATTCCATTGTAGATTTTGCTTTATGTTTTGGATCATTGTCTTGTTGGAAGACAAATCTCCGTCCCAGTCTCAGGTCTTTTGCAGACTCCATCAGGTTTTATTCCAGAATGGTCCTGTATTTGGCTCCATCCATCTTCCCATCAATTTTAACCATCTTCCCTGTCCCTGCTGAAGAAAAGCAGGCCCAAACCATGATGCTGCCACCACCATGTTTGACAGTGGGGATGGTGTGATGAGCTGTGTTGCTTTTACACCAAACATAACGTTTTGCATTGTTGCCAAAAAGTTAAATTTTGGTTTCATCTGACCAGAGCACCTTCTTCCACATGTTTAGTGTGTCTCCCAGGTGGCTTGTGGCAAACTTTAAACAACACTTTTTATGGATATCTTTAAGAAATGGCTTTCTTCTTGCCACTCTTCCATAAAGGCCAGATTTGTGCAATATACGAGTGATTGTTGTCCTATGGACAGAGTCTCCCACCTCAGCTGTAGATCTCTGCAGTTCATCCAGAGTGATCATGGGCCTCTTGGCTGCATCTCTGATCAGTCTTCTCCTTGTATGAGCTGAAAGTTTAGAGGGACGGCCAGGTCTTGGTAGATTTGCAGTGGTCTGATACTCCTTCCATTTCAATATTATCGCTTGCACAGTGCTCCTTGGGATGTTTAAAGCTTGGGAAATCTTTTTGTATCCAAATCCGGCTTTAAACTTCTTCACAACAGTATCTCGGACCTGCCTGGTGTGTTCCTTGTTCTTCATGATGCTCTCTGCGCTTTTAACGGACCTCTGAGACTATCACAGTGCAGGTGCATTTATATGGAGACTTGATTACACACAGGTGGATTGTAATTTATCGTCATTTAGGTCAACATTGGATCATTCAGAGATCCTCACTGAACTTCTGGAGAGAGTTTGCTGCACTGAAAGTAAAGGGGCTGAATAATTTTGCACGCCCAATTTTTCAGTTTTTGATTTGTTAAAAAAGTTTGAAATATCCAATAAATGTCGTTCCACTTCATGATTGTGTCCCACTTGTTGTTGATTCTTCACAAAAAAATACAGTTTTATATCTTTATGTTTGAAGCCTGAAATGTGGCAAAAGGTCGCAAAGTTCAAGGGGGCCGAATACTTTCGCAAGGCACTGTATATATCACTCTGGATAGTGCCAATACATTGCTGAGATATTCAAGGTAACTTGATGCCAACTTCCTGTACATTACTGTAATGTCAAGCAACGAAACAGTAAAATACTGTCAAAGTGACAAGGTAACTGTAAAAAAGTTCTTACCATATTTTACAAGGGGTTGGAAAAAGCAGGTTGGCTGCTAGGCATTTGTATGTTGACGCATTTTAATGAAAACTTGATTTATATTACTTGCACTATCAGAGGCCGAAACAAAAACTTCCAACCAGGCCATGATTACAGGGCAAAACAAATCAAATGGTCATGGTTACAATTTCAACCATTAGAGGGTTAAGGCCCATTGCCAATCTGATTAGCGATGGGTTGTTTGCGAACGAACAGCTCTTGCTGCTTTTTCAACTCAACAACGTTTTTCTGTAATAATAATTATTAATTAATAATTATTGAAAGAGAGTGACTCCTCACTGCTGAAACAATAAATAGTGGAGAGAGCATTTCAATCTGGTCCACTCTGAATTTTTCAGTGCGTTAAAAAAAATTATGTGGGCAGGTAAAAAATGTATTTGAACTCGCTTTTCATGATCTGACATAATTGTAGCCCACCTTTTGGGCTTTACATTGGGAACAAAATGAGCCGTCTCTTTTACAATGAGCCGGCTCAAAGAAGTGATTAAGAATTCCCATCACTAACTCTGATCTGTTCCCTATATACAGTGGGGAGAAAAAGTATTTGATACACTGCCGATTTTGCAGGTTTTCCTACTTACAAAGCATGTAGAAGTCTGTCATTTTTATCATAGGTACACGTCAACTGTGAGAGCCGGAATTTAAAACAAAAATCAGGAAAATCACATTGTATGATTTTTAAGTAATTCATGTGCATTTTATTGCATGACATAAGTATTTGATACATCAGAAAAGCAGAACTTAATATTTGGTACAGAAACCTTTGGTTTCAATTACAGAGATCATACGTTTCCTGTAGTTCTTGACCAGGTTTGCACACACTGCAGCAGGGATTTTGGCCCACTCCTCCATACAGACCTTCTCCAGATCCTTCAGGTTTCGGGGCTGTCGCTGGGCAATACGGACTTTCAGCTCCCTCCAAAGATTTATATTGGGTTCAGGTCTGGAGACTGGCTAGGCCACTCCAGGACCTTGAGATGCTTCTTACGGAGCCACTCCTTAGTTGACCTGGCTGTGTGTTTCGGGTCGTTGTCATGCTGGAAGACCGAGCCACGACCCATCTTCAATGCTCTTACTGAGGGAAGGAGGTTGTTGGCCAAGATCTCGCAATACATGGCTCCATCCATCCTCCCCTCAATACGGTGCAGTCGTCCTGTCCCCTTTGCAGAAAATCATCCCCAAAGAATGATGTTTCCACCTCCATGCTTCACGGTTGGGATGGTGTTCTTGGGGTTGTACTCATCCTTCTACTATCTCCAAACACGGCGAGTGGAGTTTAGACCAAAAAGCTCTATTTTTGTCTCATCAGACCATTCCTCCTCTGGATCATACAGATGGTCATTGGCAAACTTCAGATGGGCCTGGACATGCGCTGGCTTTAGCAGGGGGACCTTGCGTGCGCTGCAGGATTTGAATCCATGACGGCGTAGTGTGTTGCTAATGGTTTTCTTTGAGACTGTGGTCCCAGCTCTCTTCAGGTCATTGACCAGGTCCTGCCCTGTAGTTCTGTACTGATCCCTCACCTTCCTCATGATCATTGATGCCCCACGAGATGAGATCTTGCATGGAGCCCCAGACCGAGGGTGATTGACCAACAGTTGTTGCCTTCTCACCAAGCTGCTTGCCTATTGTCCTGTAGCCCATCCCAGCCTTGTGCAGGTCTACAATTTTATCCCTGATGTCCTTACACAGCTCTCTGGTCTTGGCCATTGTGGAGAGGTTGGAGTCTGTTTGATTGAGTGTGTGGACAGGTGTCTTTTATACAGGTAACGAGTTCAAACAGGTGCAGTTAATACAGGTAATGAGTGGAGAACAGGAGGGCTTCTTAAAGAAAAACTAACAGGTCTGTGAGAGCCGGAATTCTTACTGGTTTGTAGGTGATCAAATACTTATGTCATGCAATAAAATGCAAATTAATTACTTAAAAATGATACAATGTGATTTTCTGGATTTTGTTTTAGATTCTGTCTCTCACAGTTGAAGTGTACCTATGACAAAAATTACAGACCTCTATATGCTTTGTATGTAGGAAAACCTGCAAAATCGGCAGTGTATCAAATACTTGTTCTCCCCACTGTACATTCAATTGTTAGGGAACTACTTCCAGATAAAACTTCAATTTGTACATGACTCTCACTAACTGGTGCTACAAATATAGCCACTGAAGCCTTAAAATATGTTAATGAGCAAGCGATTCTTTCCACTCCCACAATATTTTTCCACAATGCACCATAATGTACAGAATGCTGCATTAAATATACAGCAAACAGCAATACAGTATTTTGTTGAATTAGATTGAACAACAATTCAGCAATTGCTATTAGTGAATATGTAATTATATATTACAGCATACCAACTGATAGTTGGTGTTTTATATCACTTGCACTTAACAAAGGCTTCTAAAATGACATTAACTACAGGGCAAAAAAAGATCAAAAGGTAGCCACTCAACCATTAAAAAAGTTGTACTTATCAACAAATAAATCATATATCATGCATTATTAAGCTGTCTAGTATGATTCTTAGAAGTTTCAAATGATTTCTCAAAATAGTCACAAGACCACAACCATAAATCTCCAAGATGTGCTTTTACAGATGAATTTGGCACCAGAGGTATGTCATTTTTATTTAACTAGGCAAGTCTCAATTTCCACCTTTTGACGTGCCCAAAGTAAACTGCCAGTTGCTCAGTCCTTGAAGCCAGGATGTGCATATAATTGGTACCATTGGAAAGAAAACACTGACGTTTGTAGAAATGTTTAAATAATGTAGGAGAATTTAACACAATAGATATGGTAGGAGAAAATCCAAAGAAAATCCAACTGGAAATTGAGAGCCCATGCTCTTACAATGGAATGTATTAGAGGCATACTAAATTCTAGTGCTCAGGATGCAATTCTTCCACAGGGTTTCAGCAGTCTATGTTCAAGGTTTCAGGCTTGTAACTTCCAAAACTAATAAGAAAGATCAGTTTTAGTACAGGGACAGTCTTGGAAATGTGTGTATGCGCGCGATGAAGACAGAACGCACCTGCTAAAAATCGGTTCCTATTGAACATACTTCTTTCCGTAAGAAATATTATAGTTTCATTACATTTGAGGGTATCTGAGGAGTAGATAGAAATGTATTTTGACTTGTTGAAACAAAGTTTAGGGGTAGATTTTCAGATTCCTTTCTCTGCATGTTGAACGAGGGGATTAATCAAATTGATGGCGCCAACTAAACTGACTTTTTGGGATATAAAGAAGGATTTTATCTAACAAAACGACACTACATGTTATATCTGGGACCCTTTGGATGACAAATGAGAAGAAGATTTTCAAAAAGTAAGTGAATATTTAAATCGCTATTTGTGAATTTATGAAACCTGTGCCTGTGGAAAAATATTTTGATGTGGGGCGCCGTCCTCAAACAATCGCATGGCATGCTGCCGCTGTAACGGCTACTGTAAATCGGACAGTGCCGTTAGATTAACAAGAATTTAAGCTTTCAACCGATATAAGACACTTGTATGTACCTAAATGTTTAATATCCGTAATTGTTATGATTTTTTATTTGAATTGCGCGCCCTCCAGTTTCACCGGAAGTTGTTCTTCTAGCAGGACGCCTAGACTTACACATTTTTATTTTCAATGACGGCCTAGGAACAGTGGGTTAACTGCCTTGTTCAGGGGCAGAACAACAGATTTTTACCTTGTCAGCTCAGGGATTCAATATTGCAACCTTTCGGTTGCTAGTCCAACGCTCTAACCACTAGGCTACTATTTTCTTTGTAAATACAATTTTTAAAGGGTGTAGTTTATATTATGTGCCTTCAATTTGAATACATTGAATCTATAAAGCTCGTTATATATGAAATTATCTGAGCAGTTACATTTATTTGGGGCAAAAAGAGCTATGGCCAGTATGTTTCTGACAAAGTTAGATTCAATGGAAAACTTCAGTCCAGTCAGATTTCCTGATCATTCTTGAATTCATGGATGGCCATAATATTTACATTTAAAAAACCTATTAGTGCATTTAATATGGTTTTATCCTCTAGGGTAGACAATTGTAGTCAACAAGTCAAAGTAAGTAACCACAGAAGGTGGACTGAATACATGATGTGCAGTCTACAAATAGAATAAGAGAGAGAGAGACTTACCCCAGCCCAAAAGCCCCCTTCCAAGTAAATAATCTCGTTCATTGTTTTCAGGAGGGTTTGGAATTGGTCATCGCTGTATTCAAAGCGGTCACCAAACACAAGACAGCAGATCACATTGGAAACAGCATTGTTCATCAGTATCTGGGGGCTGAAGGGTTTTCCTGCATGGGCCAAAAGAAACTTTATTCCCCACAAAAGCAATATGGCTTACATCAAAAGTAAAATGTCACCATATAGGCTAGTGGCCAATCCTCAAAAAGGGCATTTGTTTGAGATACCCCTACCAGAGGTATAACAAAGCACAACCATGTTTTTTCCCCTCTGAGGTCTCCAATATATGAAATTGATGGTTGTATACATAAGCTCATGTGGCCCAATATCGCAAACTCTGATATTGCAAAAATGTTGAATACAAGTAGTCAATTGTATCCCCTACATATACAAACAAACAGCATTAGGATATCTTAAAGGATTTTGGAAATATAGACCTGTAAACAGATACAATAGGAGGAAATATTAACTATGAATACAAATGTAACTTTCTGATAGCTGTTCAATAGACAACTTCCAGGTCAAATTTGCTCTCATTCAGTGCTGTATGGTCCTGCCTGACAAAAGTGCATAAAGTTATGTTTTTTTGATGTTGTGGCTATTGCAATCAGCTCAAAGGCAAGTGGGTCCAGACACTGAACGCTCAGTTATTTCAAAGGTTCCTCTGTGGACTTTATACATGATGTGCCCCCCCCCACCCAAATCCAATATGGTGTCCAATATCCAATATGCCTGCAACATCACCATTAACTGGTGGTTCAATTACCTCTGTACATGTTTTAAATGAGAGATATTTTTCAGATTTGTGTACTGTACTTATGACCTGTACTCAAGACAATTTTTTTGAACTTCAACTACATTACATGACCAAAAGTATGTGCTCATCAAACATCTCATTCCAAAATAATGGGCATTAGTATGAAGTTGGTCCCCCCCTTTGCTACCTTAACTGCCTTCACTCTTCTGGGAAGGCTTTCCACTAGCTGTTGGAACATTGCTGCAGGAACTGGCTTCCATTCAGCCACAAGAACATTAATGAGGTCGGGCACTGATGTTGGGCAATTAGGCCTGGCTTGCAGTTCTCATCTCAATTCAGCCTGATGGGGTTGAGGTCAGGGCTCTGTGCAGGCCAGTCAAGTTCTTCCACATCAATCTCAACAAACCATTTCTGGATGGACCTCACTTTGTGCACGGGGCATTGTCAAGCTGAGAGGAAAGGGCCTTCCCCAAACTGTTGCCACAAAGTTGGGAGCCCAGAATCATCTAGAATGTCATTGTATGCTGTAGCGTTAAGATTTCCCTTTAGTGGAACCATGAAAAACAGTCCCAGACCATTATTCCTCAAACCAAACTTTATAGTGCTACACGCTTCAAGACACTCGGAGGTCCCATTCTGTGAGCTTGTGTAGCCTACCACTTCGCAGCTGAGCCGTTGTTGCTCCCAGATGTTTTGACTTCACAATAACAGCACTCACAGTTAACCGGGGCAGCTCTAGCAGGGCCGAAATTTGGCCACAGAACTACAACAACGATTGGCTACTTTGTCTCCTCACCATTTAAGGACACACGCATGTCCTTGTTGATATACTGTAAGTGTGTGAATGAGATCAAAACATGAACACACATTGAAAAACTAGTTGTGTTGAATTTGCAAGGTGGTTGGTATAGAATCGAGAAGGCGGGTAGAAGGCTTAAATTGTGATATCACTTTCCTGAGCATATCTGTGTCAACCAGGGAAAATAAACCCATAGTGCATTTGCGTGGTAGGCTAGGGCACATAAACTTCTCATCAGGTCTTGCTTCACTGATACCCAGCCTAATGTTTGTTATCTTATCTTTGAAATATGCTGTAAACTCATCACATTTAGATGTGGAGGAAAGTTCACCTACATTTGCGGGGGTAGGATTTATCAGGCCACCACTGCTCGAAAAGAGCTCTCAAATTATTCTGATTATTAGTGATCGAGTTAGAAAAATGAGGTCATCTGGCATTTCTAATTGACTTGTTATATATGCCAAGTTGCTCTCTTAGAACATCATAATGGACCTGCAACTTCTGCTCTGCCTTTCTGCAATATCTCTTTAATTCATACATTTCCTCACTAATCCAAGGGGCTCTCCGTTTGGATCTGGCCTTTATCAACTTTACTGGAACTATTCATTTTTGCTATTAAAGTTATCAACTAAATCATGACAAGAGGAAGGAAGAATAGGTGATGGAGCATTGTTCATACAGTAAAATCTGTAGCAACTTCAGAGGTAAGACAGCATTTCTTAATAATGTGTTCAAGATGACCCTCTGCTATGGGCAAAAAGGTAGTAAAAAATACAAGATGGTATTCAGATAAAGCAACATCAACAGTAGAGGATATGTCAATTGGAAGGCCCTTGGTAATAACCAGGTCCAGAGAATGGTCCCGGTAATGGGTGGGTCCAGTGACATGTTGGATAAAGTCAATAGAGCTCAAAAGATTAATATATTCAATGGCCTTGGAGTGAATATTAAAATCACACAATGAGTTTTATCATAGTTCTCAAGGACAACAGTTCAGGGAAGTCAATAAAGAAAGTGGGGAAGTGCTTTCGTGGCCTATACAGGGTTCCCTACATGGAACAGATAGGAGACACTTCAGAACAAACTTCCTTTTGATTTGATTTGTTTTGGTACTATCTGAGAGATATAAGAAAGATCACCATAAATGTAGTTATCCCCTTATTTTAGGCACTAAACTATCTTCATACATAATACCATAACATTTTTTAAACTGGTACCGGGAACCTTCAGATGAGTCTTGTAAGCATCCTAGAGGAAAACAACCGACATGTACTTGTTCGTGAGAATACCTTTCCGCATAGGGGTCATATTAATATTTAGCCTGGCCTCCCGAGTGAAGCAGCAGTCTTGAAAGCATTGAAGTGCTGAGGCACCACTACAGCCCCGGGTTCAATCCCAGACTGTGTCACAGCCGGCCGTGACCAGGAGTCCCATTGTGCAGTATGTCAAGAAGCAGTGCGGCTTGGCAGGTAATGTTTCAGAGGACGCATGGCTCTCAACCGTCACCTCTCCCGAGTCCATTGGGGAGTTGCAGCGTTGAGACAAGATCATAACTACCAATTGGATATCACAAAATTGGGGAGAAAAAGGGGGTAAAATATGTTTAAATAATAATGTTAGTGTGTAGCCCAAACTGTTCGGACACTACAGACAGAAGCTGGCAGATCGGCTGTACCGACTTCAGACGAGTCCCAAGACGCTTGTGCGGTAAGACCATCTTGTTCATGAGTGTCTCACATTTCCTTAGATGTTTTCATGAGAAGACCGATTTTCAGGACATCTTATGGTCTGACAAACACCACTCTGGCTCTGCAACCTTTCACTGCAGATGCGGAAGGCAGATATCGGCGGAAGCGGTATTTGAGAAGCAGCCCATACAAAACAAACTAGCTTAAACAAATGGATTTTGATGGAGATTTTTTAGTATTATGTTCAATTGATTTCCACAGGTGTGCGGATATTTTAGGCCAATTCTTTTATTATGATGATTAGATTTCCATGGGGGCGCTGACATCGACCTTAGGGGGTAAAGGGTGTGTGTGTCACAACATCTATATATGCAACCACTTTTTCAGTAAAATATTTTTACAGAACCCTCCATTTCATATATGGGAGACCTTAAAGATATGGAAAAACGCTAGTGTTTTGTAATACCTCAGGTAGGGGCATCTAAAAATGCTTTATATCGCTACACTGAACTTCAGTCTGCAAAACTTCTCTGTAAGCACCACAGCTCATATACAGCTTTGTTGTATGTTTTTTGCTTGGTGCTTGGACTCCTGATCTGAACTGAATCTGTTTTCACCGTGAAAATCTAAACTGTTTTTAATCGCTGTATGTCTGTTGCATCCAAAACAGAGGCAACTCATGTGTCTACCCAAATCTGTTTTGACAAGTATATCAATTTCCTTGCAGGGACAATAAAGTTTGAATTGAACTGTAACCATATCAAGTTTCCACTGTACCTTGTTCACTCTGAATGGCTTCATTCAAACACTGCGCTTCAATCTGGATGGATGGCTCCAGACTCTTCTTGCCCACTCCAAAGTTCCTCAGTGTAGAGAGAGCAAACCTCCTCTGTTGCTTCCATGGATACCCGTTCGACATAACCACACCTACAGTGGGACAAAAAAGTATTTAGTCAGCCACCAATTGTGCAAGTTCTCCCACTTAAAAAGATGAGAGAGGCCTGTAATTTTCATCATAGGTACACTTCAACTATGACAGACAAAATGAGAAAAAAAATCCAGAAAATCACATTGTAGGATTTTTAATGAATTTATTTGTAAATTATGGTGGAAAATAAGTATTTGGTCACCTACAAACAAGCAAGATTTCTGGCTCTCACAGACCTGTAACTTCTTCTTTAAGAGGCTCCTCTGTCGTCCACTCGTTACCTGTATTAATGGCACCTGTTTGAACTTGTTATCAGTATAAAAGACACCTGTCCACAACCTAAAACAGTCACACTCCAAACTCCACTATGGCCAAGACCAAAGAGCTGTCAAAGGACACCAGAAACAAAATTGTAGACCTGCACCAGGCTGGGAAGACTGAATCTGCAATAGGTAAGCAGCTTGGTTTGAAGAAATCAACTGTGGTAGCAATTATTAGGAAATGGAAGACATACAAGACCACTGATAATCTCCCTTGTTCTGGGGCTCCACGCACGATCTCATCCCGAGGGGTCAAAATGATCACAAGAACGGTGAGCAAAAATCCCAGAACCACACGGGGGACCTAGTGAATGACCTGCAGAGAGCTGGGACCAAAGAAACAAAGCCTACCATCAGTAACACACTACGCCGCCAGGGACTCAAATCCTGCAGTGCCAGACGTGTCCCCCTGCATTAGCCAGTACATGTCCAGGCCCGTCTGAAGTTTGCTAGAGAGCCCCAAAACATCACTGCTCTAGAGGAGATCTGCATGGAGGAATGGGCCAAAATACCAGCAAAGTGTGTGAAAACCTTGAAGACTTACAGAAAACGTTTGACCTCTGTCATTGCCAGCAAAGGGTATATAACAAAGTATTGAGATAAACTTTTGTTATTGACCAAATACTTATTTTCCACCATAATTTGCAAATAAATTCATAAAAAATCCTACAATGTGATTTTCTGGATTTTTCTCATTTTGTCTGTCATAGTTGAAGTGTACCTATGATGAAAATTACAGGCCTCTCTCATCTTTTTAAGTGGGAGAACTTGCTCAATTGGTGGCTGACTAAATACTTTTTTGCCCCACTGTAAGTATAAGAACAGTTTTCAGTGAAGAAGCCTTAACTTGTACCATACACTCAAAGATGCAAGTAAGCCTTGAAAAGTAGCCTTTTCAGAGGCAGAAGAGCCAATAAGGGCAGGTGCATCTTCTGTTTCTCAAGCGTGAGGCAGCTTGATGTAAAAGTACACACCCTGGACAGGATTCTAGCCTGTCAGGGCCTTACCCCCTATCCATCTCCTTAATACTGATGGCCAAGCAAAGAGGCATGAGGTCCCATTTTGGAGTCTTTGGTAGGACTTGAATGGGGATCGAACCCCCAACCTTTCCATTTTTAAGGATTGACACTAATACACTAAATATGTAATATTTCTACAATAATAAATTATTATGATCCATAATCAATTATCAGTTAATAACTGTAGGATGATGACAATGTCCTGCAAGCCCAGGGTCAGGTCAGGCAGAGGTCGGTAATCCAGAGTAGTGGCAAAGACACAGGACAGCAGGCAGGCTCAGAGTCAGGACAGGCAAGGGTCAAAACCAGGAGGACGAGAAATAGAGTGACTGGGGAAAGGCAGGAGCTGAGACAAAACACTAGTTGACTTGAACAAACAAGAAACACTGGCACAGACAGACAGAAAACACAGGTATAAATACCCAGGGGATAAGTGGAGAAGATGGGCGACACTTGGAGGGGGGGGGTGGAGACAAGCACAAGGACAGGTGAAACAGATCAGGTCGTAACAAGTATAAAGTATGTGAACGTTACCTTTACTTCCCATTGCTTGACTTCCAAAATATATATCTTCAAATAAGGGAATGGAGGGACGATCTACAAAACTGTCGCCATTGTGGACCAAGGCCTCTTTCACCATCTCGTATCCACTCAGAATAACCCACTTTGGCCCTTGGTTTGCTGAAGGAATTCGAAGGCTGAAGATCTTTCCATATTTTTTTTCACACTACAAGAAGAACAACAACAAATAAAGTTTGTCATCAAAAGAGTGCTAAGCAGCATTAAGTTAGCCTGGTGCCATATCTGATTGTGCTCTTGCCAACTCCATTGCTCCATTACAGTACAAGCCAAACATTTGTCTGGCATGACAATGATTGACAAGGAGTTGGAATGATAGCACAAACAGAATGATACTCAGGCTAGCGTTTAGTAAACCCACCTCTTCAAACTGAAGATGTATCTTAGCAGGATCAAATTGAAACATGTTGCCAATGAAAGGCCATGACCAAGGTCCAGGAGGAAAATTCTTTGGAGTTTTGTTCTTCAGGAGGTCGGCAAGTACCAAGAAAACACAGAGGAAAATCAAAAAAGTCTTTATGTCCAACCATTCCAAAACAGAATAATGAAGTAATTTGCTCATCTCACTACAAGTGGAACTGACTCAAAAAAAGCACACAGAAACTAAACAGAGGAATGACGTGCCAGTGATTTCTCTGTAACCTGCTCCCTATCTCTCTGCTTCCAAAGTAATGTCATAATAACCACTGTTGTGTGTGTTCAGACTTGGGACTGGGCGTGTGCTATTACCATAACAACTCAGAGTTCATGCATTTCCCCTTTGTACAGAGTTTTTTTCTCTCCTCAGAAAACCATGGTTGCACAATGACTACACATAATTCCTCCTATAGAGGTAGATTTCAGCTTTGTTGCTAAGTCCTTTGCAATATTACTTTACTGTAGTACAGTGCATTGTAGGCTGTATACTGTAAAATGGAAAAATTGTATGGCCCTGAACATTGTGCTTTCCATTTATTAACAGTACTGACTGCTCAATAGATTTTGACTGGTTGCAGGTTCATATCAACAAAGAACAAGATTTACAGTATCACAGAGACAAAGGACAAGTTTGTGAGATGCAGGGTACAGTACTGTAAAAAATAGTGGTACAAGGAGGAGGAAGAACAAAAAACAAAATTGAAAAGAGCAAAGCAGAGTAGTCATTTCTGATCAATTTTGAGCTACTATGATAGAACATGTTTTCGTTCATCAAAAGACAATGACGGAGAAATTTGAACATTTTTTTTGATAAAAAATGTACTTCTCCCTGAGGATTGTATGTTTTGAACAATGTGTTTTCTATTTTTTGGTGTATTGTTTACTGACTGTTTGAGAGTGTATATCATTTTGATCACTTTGTTTATGATATGAGAGCAGTGTTTGATTTTGAACACAGGTAAAACTGTTCTGAGGCGAATGTTTCATTTTGCAAGAGGAGTCAGAGGTTATGCAAATAGTGCTTGAAGATGACATTTGTGTTAAATGTTTTCAGGAAATGGAGCAAGGTTTCAGAAATTGTGTTTTAGCAATTGAGAAAAACTGTATGTCCTGCAGTGCATCTCCCCCTCATAGACTGCACCAGATTTTACAGTTCTTGCTGTGAGATGTTACCCCACTCTTCCACCAAGGCATCTGCAAGTTCCCGGACATTTCTGGGGGGAATGGCCCTAGCCCTCACCCTCCGATCCAACAGGTCCGAGACGTGCTCAATGGGATTGAGATCCGGGCTCTTCGCTGGCCATGGCAGAACACTGACAATACTGTTTTGCAGGAAATCACACACAGAACGAGCAGTATGGCTGGTGGCATTGTCATGCTGGAGGGTCATGTCAGGATGAGACTGCAGGAAGGGTACCACATGAGGGAGGAGGATGTCTTGCCTGTAATGCACAGCATTGAGATTGCCTGCAATGACAACAAGCTCAGTCCGATGATGCTGTGACACACTGCCCCAGACCATGATGGACCCTCCACCTCCAAATCGATCCCGCTTCAGAGTACAGGCCTCGGTGTAACGCTCATTCCTTTCACGATTAACGCGAATCCGACCATCACCCCTGGTGAAACAAAACTGCGACTTGTCAGTGAAGAGCACTTTTTGCCAGTCCTGTCTGTTCCAGCGGCGGTGGGATTGTGCCCATAGGCGACGTTTTTGCCGGTGATGTTTGGTGAGGACCTGCCTTACAACAGGCCTACAAGCTCTCAGTCCAGCCTCTCTCAGCCTATTGCGGGCAGTCTGAGCACTGATGGAGGGATTGTGCATTCCTGGTGTAACTCGGGCAGTTGTTCTTGCCATCCAGACTGCTGTCCGTCTTTTTGACACGTTGAACCACTCAGATAACAGAGCTACATCATAGTTACCCCTTGTGTGTGTGTGTGGCTAGTTAGGTTTCACTGACTACCATCATAGCTCAAAACAGCTGTTCTGGGGGTGTGTTGGTGCATGCACAGCACATTGTCTTAGTGTTTGAGTGTGAGTGTGAGTGTGAGAGAGACGGGGGGGTAGCCTCTTGAACGGTGTTGAGTGATGAGAACCTGTTTAAGACTCACAAGGTCCCTGGCCATCTGTCTGCGCCCTGAGGGAATTGCTTTGCACCACGAAAGTGTGTGCAGTGGTACGGTCCTCCTCCTCTCCCCTTCTGTTTCGGAGTGGACCTCCAGCTCCTATCAAAGCCACCAGCACATAAAACCAAGAAGGAGTTGTCACTGAAATTGTGTTGTTGTTTTATGGACATCACCGCTGAGATGGTAAGATTTATTGTCAAGTTTCCACTCCTTCTGAAACAATACTAGGCTGCCTATACTGCATGAAAATGTAATTGGCTTTCACTCTCCTCTAAATTGTTATATTGCATATAGTCTATGACAAATGGATGTTTTTCTCTTTACAGTTAATACAGCACTATAAAAAGTGGGATGGTACTGTTGTTTATCTGAAATGCTTTTTCTGATTGGTATGATAAAAAATTATGCTTTGGCTCATTCAACCTATTCTCTTAAATTTGTCTGGAATCAAGTAACGAATTTGACAGATCAATGTGATTTTTTTTATTGAATGAAAGTTTCTAAATTGCTTTCAACACCTCATTCATATTTGCTTTGCATAGCGGTGGGTGTGACAGCTGTGGAAGCCTATCAGAAGAGTTGGAGGCGTGGCCTATTGAGAGCGTGACATTCAGTTTGTTATTTTTGGCCACCCGTGAGTATATATGTCATTGCAGTTCATCTTTAAAAAAAATGTTTTAACGATGTTCACTGATAGCACTAAATCTAAAATTATATTGTTGTAAGTACTGTGATACTAAAGAGCAGGGAAGATTTACGTTGATGAGATGGTTATGATTTGGTGCCAATATTGTAACCATATTTTAAGTCTTATGTAAAGAGTTTTTGGAATCATTATTTCATGTTATGGAACCAAGTTAGTATATTGATTACCAAGAAATGTATTGAATTGCTTGTAACCCAATTGTAGAAATGTGCATATGTTTTTCCAAAGTGACAAATCTTCTTGGTATAACATGACAAAATGTTGTATATATTAGTTATTTGTTAGGTTTAACTAAAGATAAAAAGAAAATTGAGCGTTGAAAGAAATAGGTTGCAACTTCAAACATAGGTTTGTTAACCCATTGAGTCCCACCATTGCGGCGGCGTGATTTAGGACTTCTAACCCCTTTTAAACATTGTATGTTTGAGCGACAGAATTATGGGTTGTATCATTGGATTTGTTTATTTCTTTGTACCAACAAATAGTTTGTGTGATTGACGGGGGCTGAGCTAGAGAAGTGTTAGTGAGACAAGGGCGGATCCCGAAGGGGCCTTTGGCAGAGTCTTTTTTTTACAAAAACATCAGTTGTTTGAGCTACAAACTATTTCAAATAGCTGAGACTCTCACGAGCACCCACGTGTAACATGTTTTGCTCTATGATGCTCACAAGCTACACAGGAGTCGTTAGAAGATCATAGGAAATCCCAGGACATAATGTCTATAATACTGCAATAAGTTCACATAGGCAGAAAAAGGCCTATCATTTTAAAACAGGTAAAAAATGGGAGAGATGGACAAATACTGATTTCAAAACAAAATGGACAACATTCTCAAAAGATGCCCTTGCGTTAAAGTTGAACCTTTCATAGATTGCTTGTATACTAGCCTATACAGTCAACTCAAGATATGGTAATCTGTTCTTTTGAAATAGCCCACATATTCCATATCATGATGAGGCTAAATGAAATGTTTGTGATGTTGTCCTATATTAAATGTACTTATTAGACTGTTAAAATGTAGGGGAAAAGGCAGACGTATATACTGTAAACATTGGATTTCTCTGGTCTGAATTGCATAATCATTTGTGTTTTCAGATGTTTTCCGTTGGTAGACCTACTCATGTGTCTCTCCTCACTTTGAAATCCTGCTCACCAATGTCAAATCAAATCAAACTTTATTTGCCACATGCAAATAAAGTGCAGACTTTACTGTGAAATGTTTACTTACAAGCCCATTAACCAACAGTGCAGTTCAAGAAGAAGAAAATATTTACCAAGTAGGCAAATTTTTTTACCAAGTAGGCAAATAAAAAGTCACACAAGAATAACATTAACAAGGCTATATACAGGGGGCACTGGTACTTAGTCAGTGTGCAGGGGTACAGGCTAGTTGAGGTCATCTGTACATGTAGGTGGGGCTGAAGTGACTATGTCTTATGCGAAACAGTCATGTACCTTAGCATCTGCTTCATCGGACCACTTCCATAATGAGTGTGTCACTAGTACTTCCTGTTTTAGTTTTTGCTTGTAAGCTGGAAGCAGGAGGATAGAGTTATCGTGTGATTTTCCAAAGGTAGGGCGAGGTAGGGCCTTGTACAGTATGTATCTTTGTGTGTGAAGTAAAGGCGATCTATGAGTTTTTCACCTCTAGTTGCAAAGGTGGCATGCTGGTAAAAAAATGATTTTTTTCCCCCTGCATTACATTTCCCTGCATTAAAATCACCGGTCACGAGAAATGCCCCCTCTGGATGTGCATTTTATTGTTTGCTTATGGCCATATACAACTCGTTGAGTGCGGTCTTAGTGCCAGCATTGGTGTGTTGTGGTAAATAGACAGCTACGAATAATGTAGATGAAAACTCTCTTGGTAAATAGTATGGTCTGCAGCTTATCATGAGGTATTCTAACTCAAGTGAGCAAAAACTCGAGACATCCTTAACATTAGAGATCGCGCACCAGTTGTTGTTAACAAAGAGACACAAACCTCAGGTAACTTCACTGTTAAAAATATCCTATAATTTTATGGTACACTACCAGCTACTGGTTGCCGTGAAAATACGATAAATATACAATAAATTACTGTGTTTTTTTCTACTAAATTAAGGTGTTTTTGCTGTATGCTAATTCATTGGGATTTGAACTCAAAAACTGTTGGTTATTAACTACTTGAATTTCCTGCTGTGCCAACAGGTCAGTGAGAATCCAATGTAAAAATAATATTCAAATACTCTTTGAAGAGGTAGTCTTTCAGATGTTTTCGAAAGATGGAACGGGACTCTGCTGTCCTAGCTTCAAGAGGAGGCTGCTAATCTCGCTGCTCCATAGGCATGTACCATCAGTGAACTTCAGGTCGGAAGGTCGAAGCTCTAGAAAGATGCCCGACATGGAATTCTGAGTTGGATGACTGATTAAAATGGATTTTTCCCAGTCGGAGCTCGTTTTCCCCCTAAATTCCCAGTTGTCTTGAACGTACTGACATCAGAAGTTCTGAGATCCCAGTTGTTTTGAACGCAGGATTATTTTGAGGAAGACAGGTGACAGGAGTTAAACCAGTATTTAAGATATATTTTCTACAGTTAACTTATGCAGCAGCCAGTATTTAAGTTATATTTTCTACAGTTAACTTATGCAGCAGCATACAAGACATGTTTGGACTCACCTTGTTGTGCTCACTTGAACAGGAAGGTGGCTTGGCGGTCCTCCGTGGGCCAATTTTGTCATCAAGTCTGGCATTCTCTGTGCTTTCAAGACGACGGGGAACTCGTAAAAAAACGAGGTTGAATCATGATGACGTCATTAATCTTCAGGTCATACTGTAGCTCTAGAAAGAGGCCCGAGTTCCTGACTTCGGAGAATTCGGAGTTGGATGACCGTTCAAAACGTATTTCCCAGTTGGAGCTAGTTTTTTTCCAGAATTCCCAGTTGTCTTGAACTTACTGAAGTCAGGTTTTCAGCCGTTCCGAGTTAAGAGTTGTTTTGAGTATGGCACAAATCATGCTTCATTGACATCATGGCCATTGTTTAATGTTTACCATTTTAAACTTGGAAAAGAGATACTTAATCCCAGATTTGGGACCACACAGCCACTCCACTGAATATCAGGCTAGTGATTGCTTTACAATGCTTGCAGTTAGCTACTGCCAATGATTGTTTCCAAACCACTCATTGTTGAATTTGCGAATTCCAACTTGTTGTGTAATGTTTATGTCCAATGAGCACCGATACATTTGGTCTATAATTTCTCTTCATATGACATGGATTAAAAAGGATTTGCCAGTAGATTGTCGGCTTGATTCATGATGATGACTGCTTGCTAAGATTTTGAAAGTATGATGTTGACATGATCAGTCCAATCAAAGCTAAAATAGATATAACGTGATTTGACATCATTTTATCTGTGGCCAATGACCTTGAGCCTTCTTGGATGGGCACTTCTAATTTAACTCTATGGCAGCACCCAAGGGGCTTGAATTTTCAAAGTCTACCGTTAGACTTGACAGTGACGTACTCTCCTCATGATTGACAGAACACTGAGCTAATCATGGCGCAACTGCAGCTTTATTAACTCAACGATTATTATAGCATTTTTTTTTACATTGTTTGCAAACTCATATGTGACATGTATTAATGCCAAAATAACATGCCAAACTGTTTTAGTTTGTTTAGGTTTTTTTTAGCAAAGAAAGTGGGGCTCAATACAGGTGGGGCTCTGCCCTGAATGATGGTTCGCCACTGATCGTAATAATGTAGCTAACCAGATAGTATAACAGGCAAAAATGCTAACAATTATTTGTGGCTATCTGGCTAGCTAACAATAGTAGCTAGCCAGTTAGCTCTATTTACTTACTATGGGATTGCGACCTACGCACACTACAGTGGGTATAGTAGGCAGGTAACCATGTCAAAATGAACACAGCATGCATTTATTAACATATCAAGATACAATATACAATACTGTAGTCAGGCAATACATGAGATGTGAATAGTGTAAGACACAGAATTAAGCTACTATTGCAGTATCTTGTAAATGTCATACTCGTTTGAACCAGACAGCATCAGATAGATGGCCTACACGTAGAGAGATAGAGGGGTGCTGTTTTAGTCGCTCGGATGCTTTCTCCTTCTGAGATACATTCAGCCTCTTGCGAATTGAAGGACAATTCTGCAACACATTTTTAAGGGACGCCTGGCTTCCTTTGACATTCATGAATACATGCCACTGCTTTCACTGCTGCAGTGTTAACGTGTCTTCTTGTTTTGATGTACATATTTAAGAGGTGTTGTATAATATTATTGCATTATTGACTTTAAGTCGCATTAAATGTTTAGGACGTAAATGTTTGTGCATTCTTACCAATTTATGGCCACTCTCTCGCCTAAGATGAACATGCCAATAGAAGTTGGTAAGACAGCACAAACAGATCTGGCACACGGCTAGCCCTCTATCCCTCATCCCAAATCTCACCAGATACATTCAGAAATATTATACAATTTAAACTCCTAAATAACAAAAAAGCTGTTTACACAGGAGCTCAAGTTCAAGTGATAAATCCATTGATCCTTTCAAGAGGTAACAATTTCTCAGTCAATCAGATCAGTTCTATTTTCTTGTCACATTTTACAGTACCAATACTTCTGACTTTGTTCTTGTTCAGAAAATGTACACTACATGACCAAAAGTATGTGGACACCTGCTCGTCGAACATCTCATTCCAAAATCATGGGCTTTAATATGAAGCTGGTCCCCCTTTTGCTGCTATAACAGCCTCCACTCTTCTGGGAACGTTTTCCACTAGATGTTGAAACATTGCTGCAGGGACATTCAGCCACAAGAGCATTAGTGAGGTTGGGCACTGATGTTGGGCCATTAAGCCTGGTTCCAATTCATTCCAAAGGTGTTCGATGGGGTTGAGGTCAGGGATCTGTACAGGCCAGTCAAGTTTTTCCACACCAATCTCGACAAACCATTTCTGTATGGACCTTGCTTTGTGCACGGGGGCATTGTTATGCTGAAACAGGAAAGGGCCTTCCCCAAACTTTTGCCACAATGTTGGATGCACAGAATTGTCTAGAATTTGTTGTATGCTGTAGAGTTAAGGAGCTTAGCCATCAAACTTTACAGTTGGCACTATGCATTTGGGCAGGACACGTTCTCCTGGCATCCCAGAGTTGTCCTTTGGACTGCCAGATGGTGAAGTGTGATTCATCACTCCAGAGAATGCGTTTCCACTGCTCCAGAGTCTAATGGCGGTGAGCTTTACACCACTCCAGCCAACGCTTGGCATTGCGCTTAGTGATCTTAGGCTTGTTGTGCGACTGCTCGGCCATGAAGCTCCCTGTCACGTTCTGACCCTAGTTCTTGTGTTATTTCTTCGTTTTAGTTGGTCAGGAGGTGAGTTGGATGGGTATTCTATGTTTTTTGTTTCTAGGTTGGGTTTCTTGTTTGGCCTGATATGGTTCTCAATCAGAGGCAGGTGTTAGTCATTGTCTCTGATTGGGAAGCATATTTAGGTAGCCTGTTTTGTCATCGTGGGTTGTGGGTGATTGTCTATGTTTAGTTGCTTGTGTCAGCACAGTTCTTAGTATAGCGCCACGGTCGTTTATTGGTTTGTTCAAGTGTTCTCTGTTCATTAAATTCACGATGAGCACATACCACGCTGCCTTTTGGTCCACCGATCCTTCCAACTACTCCTCCTCAGACGATCGTGACACTCCCGACAAACAGTTGTTGTGCTGATGTTACTTCCAGAGGTAGTTTGGAACACGGGAGTGAGTTTTGCAACCGAGGATAGACGATTTTCACGCATTACGCGTTTCAGCACTCACCGGTCCCGTTCTGTGAGCTTGTGTGGCCTACCACTTCGCGGCTGAGCCGTTGTTGCTCCTAGACATTTCCACTTCACAATAACAGCACTTACAGATGATCGGGGCAGCTCTAGCAGGGCAGAAATTTGACGAATTGACTTGTTGGAAAGGTGGCATCCTATGACGGTGCCATGTTGAAAGTCACTGAGCTCTTCAGTAAGGCCATTCTACTGCTAATGTTTGTTTATGGAGATTGCATGGCTGTGTGATCAATTTTATACACCTGTCAGCTAAGGGTGTGGCTGAAATAGCCGAATCCATTAATTTGAAGGGGTGTCCACATACTTTTGTATATATATTTCATTGACAAAAATAAAATATGGCTCTACAGTGCTCCCTTGTGAGGAAATGCAATTATTGACAGCAAGAAATAAACGTTAATCGTTAAACGTTAATCCAAAGAACTGTACATTTTCTCAACTACACAATACAAATATCTGAAAACATACGCATACTGTACAGTTTTAACGTATAGTCAAATAAATATGTTAATACAATAACCATTCTCTCAAATGTAATAACACAAAGTATGTAACACATCTTTGCAATTGTTTAAATATAAAATGTATATATTTCTATTTCAAGTATGTCATATTTTATTTGATTAACCTACTCATTTAATTATATAAACCTATTACCTACAGTACAGTTACATATATGATACAAAAATATTTGATTGATCACAATGAAATCATTAAGATGTGTTGTCTAGGTATATACAGCGCCATGAAAAAGTATTTGCCCCATATTTGTGATACTGAATCAGAACTTCAACCAAACCTAATATTAGATAAAGGGAACCTGAGTGAACAATAACACGACAATTACATATTTATTTCATAAACAAAGTTATGCAACACTCAAGAAGTAATTGTGAAAAAGTAATTGCCCCCTTACACTCAATAGCTGTTTGCGTCACCTTTTCTGCACTTCCTGTAGTTGTTGATCAGTCTCTCAAGTTGCTGTGGAGGTATTTTGGCCCACTGTTCCATGCAGAACTGCTGTAACTCACCGACATTTATGAGTTTTCAAGCATGAACTGCTCGTTTCAAGTCCTGCCACAACACCTCAATTCGGATTAGGTCTGGATTTTGACTAGGCCATTCCAAAACTTGAAATGTGTTGCTTTTTAGGCATTTTCATGTTGACTCCGTATAGGAGTTGTAGCGATGAGACAAGACTGTAACTACCAATTGGATACCACAAAAAAGGGGTAAAACTTTTTTTAAATGATAATAACAAGTATACCATTTTTTAAAACTCAGGTTCCCTTTATTTAATATTTGTTTTTGGTTGAAGATCTGATAACATTCAGTATTAAAAAAAAATCTAAAATGTAGAAAGGGGGCAAATACTTTTTCATGGCACCGTATTGTATAGATTGCTCAAATATGATATTTTATATAAATAAGTTGAAATTGGTATTTATAAAATCTGGTTCTGTATCTCTAAATAAATGCAATGTAATCCAAGAAAACAGGAGTGCACCGTTTCAAAAACACAACCCATACTAGACTATATACAGTGCCTTGCGAAAGTATTCGGCCCCCTTGAACCCCACATTTCAGGCTTCAAACATAAAGATATAAAACTGTATTTTTTTGTGAAGAATCAACAACAAGTGGGACACAATCATGAAGTGGAACGACATTTATTGGATATTTCAAACTTTTTTAACAAATCAAAAACTGAAAAATTGGGCGTGCAAAATTATTCAGCCCCTTTACTTTCAGTGCAGCAAACTCTCTCCAGAAGTTCAGTGAGGATCTCTGAATGATCCAATGTTGACCTAAATGACTAATGATGATAAATACAATCCACCTGTGTGTAATCAAGTCTCCGTATAAATGCACCTGCACTGTGATAGTCTCAGAGGTCCGTTAAAAGCGCAGAGAGCATCATGAAGAACAAGGAACACACCAGGCAGGTCCGAGATACTGTTGTGAAGAAGTTTAAAGCCGGATTTGGATACAAAAAGATTTCCCAAGCATTAAACATCCCAAGGAGCACTGTGCAAGCGATAATATTGAAATGGAAGGAGTATCAGACCACTGCAAATCTACCAAGACTTGGCCGTCCCTCTAAACTTTCAGCTCATACAAGGAGAAGACTGATCAGAGATGCAGCCAAGAGGCCCATGATCACTCTGGATGAACTGCAGAGATCTACAGCTGAGGTGAGAGACTCTGTCCATAGGACAACAATCAGTCGTATATTGCACAAATCTGGCCTTTATGGAAGAGTGGCAAGAAGAAAGCCATTTCTTAAAGATATCCATAAAAAGTGTTGTTTAAAGTTTGCCACAAGCCACCTGGGAGACACACCAAACATGTGGAAGAAGGTGCTCTGGTCAGATGAAACCAAAATTGAACTTTTTGGCAACAATGCAAAACGTTATGTTTGGCGTAAAAGCAACACAGCTCATCACCCTGAACACATCATCCCCACTGTCAAACATGGTGGTGGCAGCATCATGGTTTGGGCCTGCTTTTCTTCAGCAGGGACAGGGAAGATGGTTAAAATTGATGGGAAGATGGATGGAGCCAAATACAGGACCATTCTGGAAGAAAACCTGATGGAGTCTGCAAAAGACCTGAGACTGGGACGGAGATTTGTCTTCCAACAAGACAATGATCCAAAACATAAAGCAAAATCTACAATGGAATGGTTCAAAAATAAACATATCCAGGTGTTAGAATGGCCAAGTCAAAGTCCAGACCTGAATCCAATCGAGAATCTGTGGAAAGAACTGAAAACTGCTGTTCACAAATGCTCTCCATCCAACCTCACTGAGCTCGAGCTGTTTTGCAATTGGGAATGGGAAAAAAATGTTAGTCTCTCGATGTGCAAAACTGATAGAGACATACCCCAAGTGACTTACAGCTGTAATCGCAGCAAAAGGTGGCGCTACAAAGTATTAACTTAAGGGGGCTGAATAATTTTGCACGCCCAATTTTTCAGTTTATGATTTGTTAAAAAAGTTTGAAATATCCAATAAATGTCGTTCCACTTCATGATTGTGTCC
Organism: Oncorhynchus tshawytscha; assembly: GCF_018296145.1. Classification (NCBI taxonomy): domain Eukaryota; kingdom Metazoa; phylum Chordata; class Actinopteri; order Salmoniformes; family Salmonidae; genus Oncorhynchus; species Oncorhynchus tshawytscha. The sequence goes on along the minus strand of NC_056429.1, from coordinate 38,108,211 downwards.
CACTTGTTGTTTATTCTTCACAAAAAAATACAGTTTTATATCTTTATGTTTGAAGCCTGAAATGTGGCAAAAGGTCGCAAAGTTCAAGGGGGCCGAATACTTTCGCAAGGCACTGTAATTCATTCATTCATGGCGATTTACACATCTATTGTTGATCACAAAAAACAAGAGGGTCTAAATAAAGAATTGTACAGTGTAGTGCTCCAGATGTGCTAGTGCACTGTGCAACATGTTGCAATACAATCCATAAGGTAGAAGTGGCAGTGGTGTAATGTACTTAAGTAAATATACTTGAAAGTACTACTTAAGTCGTTTTTTGGGGCATCTGTACTTTACTGTACCATTTATATTTTTCACATCTTTTACTTTTACTTCACTGCATTCCTACAGAAAATGATGTACTTTTTACTCCATGCATTTTCCCTGACACCCAAAAGTACTCGTTACAGTTTTTATGCTTTGCAGGACAGGAAAATTGTCTAATTCACACACTTATCAAGAGAACATCCCTGGTCATCCCTACTGCCTCTGATCTGGCGGACTCACTAAACACATGCTTCGTTTGTAAATGATGTCTGAGTGTTGGAGCATGCCCCTGACTATCAGTAAAAAAAAAATGTTTTAATGATGCTGTCTTGTTTGCTTTATATAAGGAATTTGAAATAATTTATACTTTTACTTTTGATACTTAAATATATTTTAGCAATTAAATTGACTTTTCATACTTAAGTATATTTAAAACCAAATACTTTTAGACTTTTACTCAAGTATTATTTTACTGGGTGACTTTCAAATTTACTTGAGTAGTTTTCTATTAAGGTATCGTTTACTTTTACTCAAGTATGAAAATTGGGTACTTTTTCCACCACTGATAAGTGGTTGTTCTTCTCTGTACACTTCAGGTTGATGAGGGGAGAGAGGTCAGTTGAACATGGATGATATAGGGAATAATTTGCCATTTCAGATGCAGGCACTGTTTGATTTCTTACTACTCTGGATACAAGCACAGTCCACTAGAGTCTACTGTAGTGACTAGAGCACACAGCCAGCAAAGCCCATGTCTGGCAAAAATACCAGCAAACAACCCAAACAGAGCACAGTTCGAAATGCCCTGACACACAAGGCTGTGTATATCATTGTACTATGAAATATACTGTATATTGTAGATACTATAAGGGTTGCTTCAGTTGGGAATCTGGTCAAACTGTGGCAATTGCGATATAGGGACTCAAGGATTTTCCTGTAGAGTTCTTCGTCAGTCTATGGAACCCTCCAGCCAAGCCAATCAGTCAACACAACAGGTACCACAATCTATAGAACAACATTCAAAGAGAGACCTCTCTAGAGACAGTTCTATCTGATATTTGGGGATTGCAGGAGAAGGAGAAGGAAAAGAGAGACATTTAATTTTTGTTCACTCAGACAGTGTGTGTGAGTGTGTCAGTGCAGGTTGAATCAGAGTTGTGTGTTAGGGTGTGTGTGTCATCACAGATTGAGACAGAGCTGTGTGTGAGTGTGTGTGTGTCGGTGTGTGAGAGTGTGTATGTGTCACTGATGCAGGGCAGTTCCTTGGGGGAAGACTTCTCCAGCACAGAGATCTGTGTGACGGTGGAGCTCTCTGTGAATAGGGTGCGTCTTCTCCTACTGTAGCTCATATAGCCCTGGGTCTGCCACTTCCACAGACGCTTCTTCAGCTCCGCCTGCACCTGCACCTACACACACACACACACGCACACACACACACACACACACACACACACACACACACACACACACACACACACACACACACACACACACACACACACACACACACACACACACACAGTCAGAGAGAGTGATACAGTAGTTGGGGGAGAGAATTGATGGGTGGAGAGAGAGAGAGCGAGAGAGAATAGCTCTCATTTAAAAGCACATTGAGAGGTCTGTACATGGCGTACAGTACTTAAAATAATCTGGACATTAGAGACTTGAGAAAGCAGTCTATTATAAGAATTTTGTTTTTTCATCTTCGTCTCCGCAGTAAGAACACTGAGTGTTATTCAATCAAAGTTCTAATTCTGTCATTCTAATTATGTTGGTAACCCCCCTGCTTACTTCTCCATTCAGGAAACAGTAGAGCAGAGCCACAAAAAAGCCCTAAAAAGAAGGAATAGAAAGTGAGTTGTACTGTACATCAGGCCATTTTGACTAGCTACGTCATTACAAGATCATATACAGCTGAAGTCGGAAGTTTACATCCACCTCAGCCAAATACATTTAAACTCAGTTTTTCACAATTCCTGACATTTAATCCATCCAAGTAAAAATTCCCTGTCTTAGGTCGGTTAGGATCACCACTTCATTTTAAGAATGTGAAATGTCAGAATAATAGTAGAGAGACTGATTTATTTCAACTTTTATTTCTTTCATCACATTCCCAGTGGGTCAGAAGTTTACATACACTCAATTAGTATTTGGGTAGCATTGACTTTCAATTGTTTAACTTGGGTCAAACGTTTCAGGTAGCCTTCCACAAGCTTCCCACAATAAGTTGTGTGAATTTTGGCCCATTCCTCCTGACAGAGCTGGTGTAACTGAGTCAGGTTTGTAGGCCTCCTTGCTCGCACACGCTTTTTCAGTTCTACCCACAAATGTTCTATAGGATTGAGGTCAGGGCTTTGTGATGGCCACTCCAATACCTTGACTTTGTTGTCCTTAAGCCATTTTGCCACAAGTTTGGAAGTATTCTTGGGGTCATTGTCCATTTGGAAGATCAATTTGCGACCAAGCTTTAACTTCCTGACTGATGTTTTGAGATGTTGCTTCAAGCTATCCACATAATTTTCCTCCTCATGATGCCATCTATTTTGTGAAGTGCACCAGTCTCTCCTGCAGCAAAGCACCCCCACAACATGATGCAGCCACCCCCGTGTTTCACGGTTGGGATGATGTTCTTCGGCTTGCAAGCCTCCCCTTTGTTCCTCCAAACATCACGATGGTCATTATGGCCAAACAGTTCTATTTTTGTTTCATCAGACCAGAGGACATTTCTCCAAAAAATACCATCTTTGTCCCCATGTGCCGTTGCAAACCGTAGTCTGGCTTTTTTATGGCGGTTTTGGAGCAGTGGCTTCTTCCTTGCTGAGCGGCCTTTCAGGTTATGTCAATAAAGGACTTGTTTTACTGTGGATATAGATACTTTTGTACCTGTTTCCTCCAGTATCTTCACAAGGTCCTTTGCTGTTGTTCTGGGATTGATTTGCACTTTTTGCACCAAAGTACATTCATTTCCAGGAGACAGAACACGTCTCCTTCCTGAGCGGTATGACGGCTGCATGGCCCCATGGCTCCATGGTGTTTATACTTGGGTACTATTGTTTGTACAGATGAACGTTGCTCCCATTGATGAAAAACTAGCTTTAATGACTCCAACCTAAGTTTATGTAAACTTCCGACTTCAACTGTATTGCGTCAAAATACACTTATTCAGACAGCGTCATCCCCAACACACGTTGCACGCCATATTCTGTATGTTGCATAAACACACACACACACACACACACACACACACACACACACACACACACACACACACACACACACACACACACACACACACACACACACACACACACACACACAGTGAGCAGGCACGCGATACGGGCACTCACGCACACACACATCTACCTGGAAGGATCCCAGACCCAGCTCTATGAAGATGCGTGCCTCCTCTCCTGTGTTCTCTGGTAGGAAGGCAAACACCATGTAATGCATCCCAAACAGAGGGATCAGGAACAGGGTGGACTTAGCTAGCCTCCTGCGCACACACACACACGCGCACACACAAACAGCAATTAACACTCTAGGCCAATGCGTAGGCATTTGTTGATGCGAGCCATTACAACTGTTCTGGTCTGAGATTTACTAATCACGCAAGCGTGGTTACTGAACCATCATCGTTATATGTGTGGGTGTGTATGTGAGTGTGTGTGTGAGAGGAGGAGGGGGGGGGGCTCACATGAAGTGGCCTGTGTTGTGTCCCCTGACACCGGGAGATTTTAGCTTCTGGACCAGAATACGGATCACATTAATGAAGATGATGAAGTTGACCTTAAGCAGTGGAGAAAGAGGATGAGTTAGGGCTGAATACTTTACAACACAGGGTGGGTTAGGTTTGGAGTTGAGGCTAAGGGTAGGTTTAGGGTGGAGACCACAGTCAGGGTTACATTTGAGGTTAGGGTTAGGTAAGTTTAGGTGAGTGTTAGGCTATTCACCAGCAGTGATGCAGTTATAGGCCCTTTGATAATCCACCAAATGAAGGCCACATCGGTGTCGTCCCAGCAACTACATTGGGACAGAACAAGATGATATCAGACAGTACCGTATTATAACCAATCTCCAATGGTATTACATTAGGATTCATGTATGAATTTTTAGGCTACATGACCATATCAATTCAGAGTAAATTCAAAGCAAATGCTAGTTTCCATACTTACCCTCTGTTATCATAGAAGTTTCGTGTCAGAACCCACACCAACAATACTGTGGTTGGGAGACCTAACAGACACAGAGAATGAATAAACATCAGCAAGATTTTGTAACAAAGCCATGCCTCTGAGTTGTTGAGGAGAGAGGGAGAAGGAAAGAGAGATAGGTATGTGTGCGAAAGACAGAAAGAGGGAGAGAGAAAGAAAGAAAGAAAGAAAGAAAGAAAGAAAGAAAGAAAGAAAGAAAGAAAGAAAGAAAGAAAGAGGGAGAGAGATAGAAAGAAAGAGGACAGATTGAGAAAGGTCACCTACCCCAGCCGATGAGTGTGTACCACCAGAAGTACTTATTGTGTGAGACAAAGGTGAGGGCAAGGAGCGTCTGGAGGTACATGCCCTCGACCAGCAACCAGAAGTAGTTAGCCAGGATGCTGAACTGGAAGAACCCCACTGCTGATTTACACGCCGTCTGCAGGAGAAGACAATATACACACACTAAAAAAAATGCTGTGTTGTTTGGCTGACCCAATTGCTGGGTAACTGGCATTGGGTCACTTAGTTGTTGAATTGTTTTCTTTAAAAAGGAAAATGTTGTGTTGTTGATGCTGGGATATTGAGATATGACCCAGTGAGTCAGATCAGAAGACTGGAGGTGTGGCTTAGTAGGGGCGTGGCTCCCACATAGTTATTTTTGGCCAGCCGTGAGAGTAAATGTCATTCCGGTTCATCTGTTCCGGTTCACTGACACTTTTGTAGTTTTAATGAGGCTTACACAAGTGTATGAGTTCCACAAAAACCCATGCGTATCCCAATTTTGGGATAGTTAGCACTTTGTTACAATATGTAAATAATAATGTTATTAACTTTATATTAGAATACGCAATGTGCAACAATATTCAAGGAAATTTTAAATTAGCAAATTACCTGCACACTGCCACCGCCACCCCTCCCCTTCACCCTCGGGTTCCCCATCCACCATGCCAATGACTCCCTGAGACACAATCACACTTTCACACCTTTCTATAGTTGACTCTCTATTGCCTCGATCTCCTCTCTGTGCTGTGGATTTACTTTCTAAGTATAGAATACCCCATCGCCTTGTCTGTACACACAGCCCTTTTCTCTCATCTGGATGACACGCTCTGTTTAGAAGCATGTATCAGCATAAAATATACTGAGGAGAAAGTCTCGACTCGCTCTCTCACAGTCTCGTTTCAATAACTTAAAATGTGTTCCAGTGAGATTGTGTTCACCATCTCACACTGTTCCCATACAACAAGATGAGTCATACACTCTGAAGGAAATGACATTCAAAGGAGGAAAGTGCTAGGATGAAGACTTATAAAGTTTCAGGAACTTAGTATAGATCGATGGAATACTCTATGAACTTACATGAAGTTAATGTAGATACGGTATAGAATATCTAAATACTGTATATGGTGGTGTAAGAGGTAGAAGTCACAGGGAGTTAGAGACAGTTTTGGGACATTAAATCCTGTGTAGTAAGTGTCCTTTGTTGATGACATCATGGCACTCACAGTGGACATGAAGCAGTGGTCGAAGTTCTCATCAGCAAAAAGAACCCCATCCTTGATGAAGACGGCACTGGCTCTCAGGATGAACGAGGAGAAGAGGTTGATGTGGATGTAGTTCCTGGTACAGTGGAACTTCCTGTACGGGTGAGTTAACTTCTTATTAAACTGACCTCATTTCCTGTCAGGCGAGTTTAGAGGGTCCATGTTTGCAAATGTATTCCCACACAATATATAATGTACCATTATAAACTATAATACCTATATGAATGCAGTCCATTCTTACAGTGTTATCTATTTATCATGTATCTGTGTATCTCTTAGGAACTAATATTGGACTGAGTATGTCCTAGTGTTACCTGAACACAGCGAAGACAAAAATGGCTGATATGAGGGAGATGAGGGAGGTGGCGTATCCAGCAGTGTACACCTGACTGATGGTCAAAAAGTATGTTGTCTGGAAATCAACAGGAGAAAGGTCAAAAAGAAACATGAAGTACTGGTTTTAGTATTTGGGGGGGGTTTCATTTATTTGCACCAAATAAAACTAGTGAAAGACAAAACAGTACAGATAGAAAAATGGTGAAAATGGTGTCCAAGAGAAGTTGGAAACCAAAAAGGGCTTACGGTGCATTTGGAAAGTATTCAGACCCCTTGACTTTATCCACATGTTGTTACGTTACAGCCTTATTCTAAAATGGATTAACTTCTTATGGGCAGGATGGTAGCGTCCCACCTGGCCAACATCCGGTGAAATTGCAGAGCGTGAAATTCAAACTACAGAATTATAAATATTTAACTTTCATAAAATCACAAGTGTAAAACATCAAAATAAAGCTTAACTTCTTGTTAATCCAGCCACTGTGTCAGATTTCAAAAAGGCTTTACGGCGAAAGCACACCCTGCGATTATCTGAGGACAGCGCCCCGCATACAAAAGCATGAAAAACACATTTCATCCAGGCAGGTGCACCACGAAAATACTGCCCCCTACCCAAGAGGTAAAAAACAAAATCCCTCATCAATCTATACACAATACGCCATAATGACAAATAAAAAACAGGTTTAAGAAATATCATATTTACATAAGTATTCAGAATCTTTACTCAATACATTATTGAAGCACCTTTTGCAGCGATTACAGTCTTGAGTCTTCATGGGTATGATGTTACAAACTTGGCATACCTGTATTTGGGGAGTTTCTCCCATTCTTCTCTGCAGATCCTCTAAAGTTCTGTCAGGTTGGATGGGGAGCGTCGCTGCACAGCCATTTTCAGGTCTCTCCAGAGATGTTAAATCGGGTTCAAGTCCGGGCTCTGGCTGGGCCACTCAAGGACATTCAGAGACTTACCTCGAAGCCACTCCTGTGTTGTCTTGGCTGTATGCTTAGGGTCGTTGTCCTGTTGGAAGGTGAACCTTCGCACCAGTCTGAGGTCCTGATCGCTCTGGAGCAGGTTTTCATCAAGTATCTCTCTGTAAATTGCTCCGTTCATCTTTCCCTCGATCCTGACTAGTCTCCCAGTCCATGCCGCTGAAAAACATCCCCACAGCATGATGCTTCCACCACCATGCTTCACCGTAGGGATGGTGCCATGTTTCCTCCAGATGTGACATTTTGCATTCAGGCGAACGTGGTTTCATCAGACCAGAGAATCTTTTTTTTCATGGTCTGAGAGTCCTTTAGGTGCTTTTTGGCAAACTCCAAACGGGTTGTCATGTGCCTTTTACTAAGGAGTGGCTTCCGTCTGGCCACTTTACCATACAGGCCTGATTGGTAGAGTGCTGCAGAGAAGGTTGTCCTTCTGGAAGGTTCTCTCATCTCCACAGAGGAACTCTAGAGCATTGTCAGAGTGACCATCGGGATCTTGGTCCCCTCGCTGACCAAGGCTCATCTCCCCCAATTGCTCAGTTTGGCCGGGTGGCCAGCTCAAGGAAGAGTCTTGGTTGTTCCAAGCTTCTTCCGTTTAAGAATGATGGCGTCTACTGTGTTCTTGGGGACCTTCAAGCCTGCATAAATATTTTGGTACCCATCCCCAGATCTGTGCCTCAACACAATCCTGTCTCGGAGCTCTAGGACAATTTCTTCGACCTCATGGCTTGGTTTTTTGCTCTAACATGCACTGTCAACTGTGGAACCTTATATAGACAGGTGTGTGCCTTTCCAAATCATGTGCAATCAATAGAATTTACCACAGGTGGACTCCAATCAAGTTGTATAAAGAGTTAAAGGATGATCAATGGTAACAGGATGCACCTGAGCTCCATTTTTGAGTCTCATAACAAAAGGTCTGAATACTTATGTATGGCACTTTCACATGCATGGCACGATCACACACCTTTGTCATGGCCTTGGCAAGTGTGTGTGCGTGTGTCTGGGTCTTCTATTATGTAGATGACAGAGGGTGTGTGGGGCAGTGGAGGCTCCTCGGAGGAGGAAGGGGAGGATCAACCTACTCAGTGAATTTCATAAAAGTTTAAATAGTGACACATTAAAAAAGTTAATCCTTTTTAGATAAAACAATACTAAATATATTCACATGTCACGACATAGCTGATTAAAACACTTTTTTGCAATGGTCTACAGGAGCCCCAGGAGCACTCTCTAACGTAACACAATGGAGCAGCCTGAGGACAGCTTTTTTCCCCATCTGTGGGTACATTGAGAGAGAGAGAGAGAGAGAGAGAGAGAGAGAGAGAGAGAGAGAGAGAGAGAGAGAGAGAGAGAGAGAGAGAGAGAGAGAGAGAGAGAGAGAGAGAGAGAGAGAGAGAGAGAGAGAGAGAGAGAGAGAGAGAGAGAGAGAGAGAGAGAGAGAGATCCAACATATGGCCTGCTGGTGTAACAGGCCTTGCTGTACACTGTACTATGTGGTTGTACACTTGGATTGTGTGTTTATTAACACGTTAGTTCTAGTAGCTAGATCTGAGCTGTGTAGCGGTTAGCAGTTATGGTATGAAGGTTTGGCTTGGAGAGTTTTTTTGCCTGGTCACAGACAGCAGTTGTGTTGTGCACAGAAGTCCACAATCGACGGGAAAACGTTCTAATTTTGTTGTGTTACAGCCTGAATTTAAAATGGATTAAATTGAGATTTTGTGTCACTGATCAACACACAATACCCCATAACGTCAGATTGGAAAAATGTTTTAGAAAACAGTAATTTTTTTCAAATTCATAAAAAAATGAAAAGCTGAAATGTCTTGAGACAATACGAATTCAACTATTTTGTTATGGCAAGCCTAAACAAGTTCAGGAGTAAAAATGCCGTTAACAAGTCACATACAGTGCATTCAAAAAGTATAAAAACCTGTTTTCACTTTGTCATTATGGGGTATTGTGTGTAGGTTGATAAGGGGGAAAAAACGAATTCATCTATTTTAGAATAAGGCAGTAACGTAACAAAATGTGGAAAAAGTAAAGGGGTCTGTATACTTTCCAAATGCACTGTAATAAGTTGCATGGACTCACTCTGAGTGCAATAATAGTGTTTAACATTTTAAATGACTACCCCATCTCTGTACTCCACACATACAACTATCTGTAAGGTCCCTGCGTCGAGCAGTGAATTTCAAGCAATGATTCAACCACAAAGATGAGGGAACTTTCCTATGGATCGCAAAGAAGGGCACCTATTGGTAGATGGGTAAATAAAGCAGCCATTGTATATCCCTTTGAACATAATGCAGTTATTCATCTTACACTTTGGATGGTGTATTATTACATCCAGTCACTACAAAGATAGAGGAGCCCTTCCTAAATAAGTTGCCGGAGAGGAAGGAAACCACTCAGCGATTTCACCAAGAGGCCAGTGGGGATTTTTAAACAGTTACACAGTTTAATGTTTGTGATAGGAGATAACTGAGGATGGATCAACAACATTGCAGTTACTCCACAATACTAACATAAATGAATGCTGCAAAGTAAACCTTTTGTCCTGAATACAAAGCGTTATGTTTGTACACAACATTGTTCCAACACAACATTTTCAAGGATGATGGTGGTTGCATCATATTATGGGTATGCTTGTCATCGGCAAGGGATTTTTTTAGGATAAAAAGAAAAGGAATAGAGCTAATCACAGGGAAAAACTGATTCGGTCACATCAATATATATTTGTGTTTTATTTTCAATTAATTAAAACAATAAATATAATTGTTCCTCCATTTTTAAAATACAGAGTATTTTGTGTAGATAGATCATTGACAAAAATTTAATCCATTTTATCCCACTTTGTAACAACAACATGTGGAAAAAGTCAAGGGGTGTTAATACTTTCAAAAGGCACTGTAGCTATACACTGATCTCTGGACCTGGAAAAACTTTGCAGAGAATGAATGATGACCGAGGAAAACACACAAGGCCGATTGCTATAGCTTGCTCAACAAGTATATTATTCTTCTGGCTTTATCTAGCACTTTTTGTAATACTTTACCTTGCCTCACTGGCTTGTTAGCGTCCTAGGTGGGTTGTCCCATGAAAAGCCATCCGTTAAAGTTTTAAGTAGAACTTGTGCACCGATATTTAATTTTAAATCCTGTTATATTAAATGAATTGTGCTTTAATATAGACCACAGAGAATTCAATAAAACATTTTTTTATATGAATAAAGGATTGATTAAAGTGCCAAAATTCATTATTTTGACATGTTCCTCCGTCATCCCTGTGTCACTTCGAGGAAGATTTTAACCCACTTAATCCCAACATTTATCCACGTTTCACCATCATTGTAAAGGCTAAGTTATTTTGTTAGTTGACAGTCATTTCTTTGATGAGTGATTCATGTATGTCTGTCCCTCATTTTAAGGTCAAGACTGTTACATGAACTGAACTCTCGTTACGGTGAGACGATTCCCATTTTTCAAAGGAAAAGAAACATTGTACATCTAATAGTCAAATCATAGAGTGAAAGCAGGTGAGCTGGTTCTAACTTTTTTGGACATTTTCTGGTGTTTTGTGGTGGAAAACTGAGCAGGTCGAGCATAACACGCCAACCCTGTTACCCGTAGATAGACAGGCTAGAAATGTTTTAATTTCATTTATTTTGTGAATTAGCATTCAGTTTCAACACCCTGTTGCACACAAGCTTTCATTCCCCTTGTCACAAGAGGATGTATGGCTCATTTATGAAGAAATCGTCAACCCTGGTATGATCAACCCTGTTACTTCCTTTGACACGTAATAGGCACTTACTAATAGTAATATTTTTTTTCCCTCTTGAGATGTTTAAAAAAAATGATAATTATATTTCTCACTTCTTTTACACTTCTCTAAAGGCACCGAATCGGTGGAACGACCCAGGTAATCAATGACATCTGCAATTGTTGTTAGACGATATCCATTGGATTACGTGTTTGCTTACTTGCACGAGCTGCATCTGAAGTCGGACTTGATCGCATTTACTTATATGTAAACAGACCGGTTTCTGATTCTGAACTGCAAGCGTAACTTTTCATGATGCGCCTGGGAAATGGGTCTGTTACAATGAGAGTACAGTACAGCCCAGATAATTCAAACAAGCACATGACTGAATAGTTCATTAGAGGTTTCCTCGTTCAATTTGTTTCTAATGGCAGAATCAACGTGACATTGCTTCTGTCCTCAACCAATCACATTCCTTCTCCCACAGAACAAAATTGAAAGTGGAACATTTCAATGAGTGACTGAATAACAGAGTGATTAAAAGAGAATGTACAGTATGTGAGTGATGTGATATCTCTAACCTCTGATCCTGTCTCTGACTCCTCTGCGAACTCACAGGCCTCCTCATATGTAGGGTACAGCTCTGTCCAGCCACCCATCGTACAGTTCCTGAAGATGTAACCTGAGAAACAGATCAACCAATCATAGGCCAGCCCTGAGGGTGTGAAGGAGGAGCCACCAGAGCTGGTAGCCTGCAGGTATTTTCTCAACTAGATTTGCTCACCTCCTGCGTCCTCTCTCCTCCGTCATCTCTCGCCTCCTTTTGAAAAGGATCAAAGGTAATCGAGGAGAGGGAACGTGGACGGAAATGCACTTGTTTGAAATGAGACGATCCTTCTCCACACGCACTCTGTCAGGCAAATTACATTTACAATGATGGAATCCCAAAATAACTGTGTACAGTGATAAAAACAAATTAAGAACATTTTGTAGATAAAACCATTTGTAGCATATTGCTCTCTGACAATACAACAGCTGATTCAAAGAGGGTGTGGAAGATATCAAAACTCTTCCGCAGTATGATACACTGGTGCTTCCAAGCCAAAAGGAGGCTATCGAGGAGGGGAGGACCGTATTCTGTTCGCCTACTAACGATATGACAGTCCTCGACCACTCAACCACTTATCGGTTTCCGGGTCATGGAGGAGAGAGGAGAGACTTTTACCCAAATTCCTTATCCCAGGCAGAACACAGGAGGGTCGCCAGTTCATTCTCCCCTCACATACAGTAGAATAATCAGACAGACCTACAGCATTGAAAAATTGCAGAATTCCTTCAGTTCTCCAGATCATAGGCATCAGTCCCATATGGGGCACAGGGGCTCTTGCCCCCTTAGAATCGTCCTGTTTTTTATTTTGAACAAAAAAATGTGTTTGTTTTTTCTCTGTAATACCACTAGCCACTTAGCAATTTCATGAAGTTGGCTTAGCTGGCCCAGATTGGTTCACAATCTCCTAACCTCATAACTAGCTACCAAGGAGCCATTTCAGGCTATCAATCAAGTTATAGTAGCTAGCTTGTCTAACTATTTTAGCTGACATTCCTGCTGGCCAGGTTGGTAGACTTTAGAAAAGCAAGTAATAACTAAATGTACTGAATAAGACTCACATTCCTTTCAATATGTTACCCAGATTTGAGCAGAGATGCAGAGAAGCATATTTAGTTTCTTTAAAAATAACCACCAGTCAGGAGGATAGACAGCTCAAGAGGTATGCTTAGATATGCAGGAAAAAAAGTACAGATATTTTTTACAAAGATTTAAGCATAATAATTATGGCTCTAGAACGCAAAATTCTCCAACTTACGGACGGGTAGCATGAGCACCCTCCAGAACAGCCCCCAGCCATCCTCACGTACTTTGTGCCTGTTCAGATTTTTGGGTTGCAATGATGCCCCTGATACAGTGCGTTGCAATAGTTAAAGAACAAAGACACAAAGCAATGAAAGTTTACAGTAAAACAGTGTTCAATACTTTATCATACTAGACAGTGAAATACTGTAGTTCAGAATGCAGCAGGCTAATTAATTGCCTAGGGACCTGTCTTCTCTCTGTTCTGTTTATTTCTTTATGATCATACTCATGTATATGATTGCATGTGTTGGTGCTGTTGGTGTGTGTGTGCATATGTGCGTGCCTGTGCATCTGTGTGTGTGTGTGTGTGTGTGTGTGTGTGTGTGTGTGTGTGTGTGTGTGTGTGTGTGTGTGTGTGTGTGTGTGTTTTGTCATGTTGTTATGGGCTAAGGGATCAGAAGGCTGTGTGTTATTATTTCTACAGACTGATTAGATAGAGGATTAGATGCACCACAGAGTGCAATGACAGAAGAGGAGAGAGAGAGATAAGGGCCATAGTGGCAGGAAATAATGAACACAATGAAACACACACCAAACACATAGAGACTAGGGTTCAACTCCTGGCCAGGGCTACTCACAGAACTCCCAACAATATACTTGCATGGTTGATTTCATTGACTCTTCCCTTTAACGGCCCCTAATTGACCCATTTTTGACGACAACTTCTTGGAGATGATCAGCTTGAGGTGTATTATCACTGATCTATCAAGGGACTCCCGAGTGTCACAGTGGTCTAAGGCACTGCATCTCAGTGTTAGAGGTGTCACTAGAGACCCTGGTTCGATTCCAGTCTGTTTTACAACCAGCTGTAATTGGGAGCCCCATAGCGCGGCACACAATTGGCCCAGCGCCATTAGGTTTCGGCCAGGGAAGGAGGTCATTGTAAATAAGATTTTTTCTTAACTGACTTGACTAGTTAAATAAAGGTTAAATAAAAAATCTACAAATACGATTCCTTGCCAAATAATAGGTTTTGTGTGATTAAGATTCGCAGAGCTACACCTCTCCTGGCACAGGCGATCCCCCTGGCAAACACACACGCACAACCAAACATTGATTGATTGGAGACAGCTTATGTCAATTACAGAACATTTACCATTGATTTTCTACCTGTAGCTACAGTAGTGGATAATGTTGGAAATACTGGTAAAAGCCCAGTGCCTCCCAGGGCCTCCAGCACTGAGCTAGCCACGGCACGCCTTCACCATGAGGTAGCTGCTTGCTAGCTAACGCCCCACTAGCCTCACGTCTATAGAGTTATACTGTGCTCACTTCTCAGCCCCTCGTGTCGTGTCACTAACAACACCAGCGCTTCAATCCCTGGAAAGGCAGAGGGCTTTACTGCTTCCATTTTTCAGAAATGTACAAAGACTCAGCCCAAGTAAGTAGAGACCTCAACATGACCTCTTTATTGTTGGCTTATCAGGCTGAGTTACTGGAGGAGGTGGGGAAGCATCTGGACTCGGACACCCTAGATCCGGATGCTTGGGAGGAGACCTGTATGATTACAGACCTGAGCCTCCGTTCCTCCCATAGTACCATCCAAGGCTGTGGTCATATCATGAGCCTAGTGGAGGTGGGGGAAAGGGTACTTTGGCTAAGCTTATCCAGCCTCAAAGAGAAAGTGCACTATACAAATTATGGGTTCAACAAGGGTTCTTCTAAGATCCTCAAAGTTCTTTGAAGAATCTAAGGGTTCTTGGCACCGAAAAATGGACCCCAAAAGGTTCAACCAAGAAGGGAAAGGGGGATACCTAGTCAGTTGTATAACTGAATGGGATTCATCAAGGAACCTCCTTAGCTGGTAGGGGTTCGTGCAGGCACCTAACTGCCGAAATGAAACATTTTGATTTGAATTTGAAAGGACAGCAGGTTAAGGCACTTACCTTAAATTGAGTAGATCTTTACATTTTTCAGTTAAGGTTTGTCCCTTATATGATCTAAATTGATATTGTTTAATGATGATACCACCTATCTTTTCATATTTGTGCAAATTTTTCTAAAACAGAGACTGGACACATTTCAATGGATATCACTCAACAAAGAGGTAAGAATATGTAGGCTATAAGAATATGTTGAAGGCTAGCTGTATTGGCTGCAGATGACTGAACTGCTCACGTTTGTGTCTGCAGGTATACAGACGAGGATGCATACAAAGGTATGTCAATTGGTATTGGTATGTTTCGCAGATCACATTTACCAACCTCCTCCCTTACCTCTTCAATTAATATCCCATAGGCCTCTACATTATGGAGAAGGTATGTGTATGAAAACCATTATCAAAACAGATTTTTTTCATTCACATTCACCACAAAAACCAAGGTATGAATAATGTTGTGTGTTCTGTTAATCTTATACAGTTTTGGGGATTCACAGACTTCACCCTTCCAACCTCTCTGAATATTGATGGATTCTGGGTACTAACTCTTAAACTTGGGATAGGGTTAATTATCAGGTATCATATTTAAATATTGAGTGCTTGGGTTTAGAGGGTCTACATCAGACGTTAATGGTTATCTGTAGGAGGAAAGTGTATGGTGGGGGAATTAAGCTTGGAATGTACTGAGTGTTGGGAAAGTGATCACATATGGCAGACATTGATAAGGGGAGAGAGCCATGGATTAGTGATGAAGGGGGTCGAGGTCAGGTCACGTTAAGGGACAAAGAAAAGTCTATGGCCCATATCACTTATAACGATACGATACATGAAGATACAATGTTTGTTCAGATGAGTAGGAGGAGACTCAACCAAGGAGGAAGAGTTAAATATCAGTGCTTGTTCAGATGAGTAGGAGGAGACTCAGCCAAGGAGGAAGGGTTAAATATCAGTGCTTGTTCAGATGAGTAGGAGGAGACTCAGCCAAGGAGGAAGGGTTAAATATCAGTGCTTGTTCAGATGAGTAGGAGGAGACTCAGCCAAGGAGGAAGGGTTAAATATCAGTGCTTGTACAGATGAGTAGGAGGAGACTCAGCCAAGGAGGAAGGGTTAAATATCAGTGCTTGTACAGCTGAGTAGGAGGAGACTCAGCCAAGGAGGAAGGGTTAAATATCAGGGGTTGTGTAAAATGTTGTTGTCTGATGCAGCTGTATTGACCCTCTGGGAAGAGTAAACTTGGTTTGAGCTTTCGTAGTGTCCGTTGTATTTTATACTCTGAGAATTAGAACCTCACAATATAACAAACAACCTGTTCAATCACCACGCACTGCAAAATCATTCTGGCTATGGATACGGAGAACATCAACACATTAACATCAACACACCAGAGGAAATACCCACTGGACTTGGGGCTCTGCAGATTAGGATTTTTTATTCTACATTGCCACTAAAATCATAAAAAAATAAAAATAAAATATTGTGTTATTGTTATGCATATTATTATCATTAAAAATAATAATATCAGGGGTATTTCAAAAAATGTACCCCAAAAAGTAATTCAAAAGGTTCTTTGAGGATCCATTAAAAGAGGTTATTTGAAGAATTTATAGGGGTTCCCCCACAGTTTCAATTTGAAGAACCCCTAAAGGGTACTCCAGGAACCTTTTCTTTTTAGAGTGTGGACCTCCTGGATGCCCCAGGGACACACAAGGAATTGTTCGGCCCCACTGTGACATGTGCAAAAAGGGAAACAAAGGTCGCAAACTGTCATTCTGATTCCTATGTACCATGGGATGAGCACGAGGGGGGCTGGGCAATGGGTTCAACCAAATATGAGCTAGTATACTGTTGCAGGTATCATCCGGATATTGAGAACCGGTAAGTAACTGTAAGTGCTGTAGTCTTACTGGTACAGTAATATGTACCGTTCTTTCATAATGGGAAGGATCACTAAAACCATTCAAATGTTTTTACAGAACTGCAAGAAAACCAGTATCTGCTGCAAGAGTGTTTACCCCAGAGCAGGAGACCCACATTGTAAATATGGTCATTGCAAATAACTGCATCAGACTCAGAGAACTGCAGGACCACATAATGGCAGATAGCACCATATTCCAAAACGTTAACAGAGTGAGTCTCTCTGCACTGTCTCGTCTACTGAAACGCAACATAATTAGGATGAAGCAGCTGTACAGAGTCCATTTCGAAGGAAACACAGACCGTGTAAAACAACAGAGATATGAATATGTGCAGGTAAGCTATACTATCCTATCATTGGTACTGGTTCTGGAAGTGTATGGTGCTACAACATATTGACTGATCCTTGTCTTTTCGTACTGTGCTACATTGTTTTGTCTCTTTCAGAGTGTCATGGAGCTAGAAGTGCATAATGAGCTAATATAAGTGGCGAGGCAGGTTTCAACCTTGCAAAAACAAGGGGCCGCGGCAGAAATATCATCGGACACCGTGCCATCATCAACGTCCCGGGACAACGTGGTGGCAACAGAACAATGTGTGCGGCTATTAGTCAAAACGGCGTCCTTCACCATCATGCAATCTTAGGCCCATACAACACTGCACACATTATCACATTTCTGGACACCCTCCACAACAGACTAATCCCTAACGACCAGGGGCCAGAGCATCCCAGATACGTTATCATCTGGGACAATGTTAGTTTCCACCGGGCTGCTGTGGCCCGCAATTGGTTCACAGGTCACCCACTTTTCATTGCACTCAACCCCCCCCCCCATACTCTCCGTTCTTGAATCCTATTGAAGAATTCTTCTCTGCATGGCGTTGGAATGTGTATGATCTCCAGCCCCACCAACGCATACCCTTTCTACAGGCAATGGAGGAGGCTTGTGGAGACATCGGTCAGGGGTCATGCCAGGCCTGGATAAGGCACTCCAGGCGATACTTTCCACACTGCCTAGCTCAAGACAACATCGCATGTGATGTGGATTGTCTTTTTTTCTAGCACAAATGTTTTAGTTTTTTTCTACTGCTTTTTTTTGTTTGAGAAGTGTTAGAACATTTTGAGAATAAAAAACAACAACTTTTCCCTCTTATTTGTTGTAACGATCTGGGTGTAGTGGGTGCGAAGTCAGGCGCAGGAAACAGAGAGTTCGGGGTAGTGCTATTTAATGCACAAACGGCGAACATAAGCCACACCACAAACACAGGGCGCACACAAAACCAAATGCCCCAAACACGGGGACTAAAACAGTCCAGCAAAAAACCCACGAACAGGAAACCACGTTAACCTCTAACGTGTCACACAAACAATCCTGCACAAAGAGCAGGCGGGCCGGCTGGCTAATAAAGCCCAACTAATCACCAAATAAACAACAGGTTTAACCAATAAACAGACAAGGGGGGGGGGGATCAGTGGCAGCTAGTAGGCAGGTGACGACGACCGCGGAGCGCCACCCGAACAGGAAGGGGAGCCACCTTCGGAAGGAGTCGTGACATTTGTATTGATAGTGTGTTATGTTCGGAAAACACATCCATACTTTACACATTTGGATACCTATGTGTGTTTGTATGACTATACTTTATTGCAAACTGCTATACCCTGCACACAGTTAAGTGTTTTTCATTTAAACTATCAGTGAGTAGTTGGTGCTTCGTGTGCTTATTCAAATGGTTTGTGTGTACTGTATTGATGCAAAAACATCATTTTTAAAAGAGTTAAGAGTTTTGCAATAATTGTTTGCTTTTGCCAGAGATGTATACTGTTTTGCTGGTTTGGTGTAAGGTTTTGTGGTTAGTGTGTAGAGTTTTGCAAAAAATAGCCTATAGTTTCAAAGATAGTGCCTAAGCAATCAGAATTTTTTTAAATTCAATTTCTGTGCATTTTGTTATTCTCATGTTTTATGTATTAGTTATATTATGTGTTTATGCTGCAACTCTTATTTGGGTGTGAATACTCGTACATTCAGATGTTAGCTGATATTCTTTGCTTCGTTTTCTACACACAGTAAGCACATGGCATGGCTGCCAATATTGCATTATGGGAGTGCGTGCTGGTTAGGCTCCGTAAACATCATCTACAGTAGGTGGATGTTGTGTTATTCATGCCTGGCTGTATGTTCTGTATCATCTGCACATAGTGTTATGGCATGGTTGCTATTATTGCAAGAGCACACAGTGAGGTTGTGGTTGCCTAGAGGTGAACACTAGCTACTCCTTCCATGGCATCTGCTGGAGCATTGCAGTACGATGACACATCATTTCGGGATAATAGTAAGCCATTTTATGTGCGTAGTGCGTATGCAGGCATCGTATACCCTGATGCAGCTCACTGAGCGTGACTCATATCTACCAACTTGTGCTGTTCCAAATGTGTGGGTTCTACATGAACTGTTCAGCAGTCAAGTAGCAGGATCTCTTGTGCTACTTGAATGGTGTTTAGTCTGCCATCGGCTAAACATTACTGGGTCTTTTCAGTATATTCAAAGAGGTACAGCCTCATTTTAAATG
The DNA here is from genome assembly GCF_018296145.1 of Oncorhynchus tshawytscha. NCBI lineage: Eukaryota > Metazoa > Chordata > Actinopteri > Salmoniformes > Salmonidae > Oncorhynchus > Oncorhynchus tshawytscha. The sequence goes on along the minus strand of NC_056429.1, from coordinate 38,088,807 downwards.
GATACTTCTGCCTAATCCTCACCTCTCTTCCTCAGATTTTAAGTTATCACCCTGGACCTTGGTGGGGAAGCTGACGCGTATAGCTGTGCGATGACTAATCAAGGCTTGCTTTAGTTTCAGCGTGTTGGGATGGGCTGTTGATACTACCATTATCTAGCATGTGCTGTGCTTGCTAAACACCCACATGGTGATCAGTGTTGACGATCAAGCGTTCATTGCCTCTAACGGGAAGGTCTGTTAACGGTTATTCAGGAAATGCAGGCTGATATAGTAATCTATGGGGTCTGTTTCTGTCGTTGTCAGGTCATCATTTTATTCTACTCTCATGGCTTACCAGCGTATACCATTAGACATTAGCTATCAGCTCAGGTAAACTATTTGTAGGTCTAGATTTTGATTATCAGGTCACTCTCCCTGTGCACACTGTGCATGCTGCAGACATGCATCAGCGACTGTTGAGCAATTTCAGTAAGACAATAGGCTGTTTAGATGAGGTAGATCCATAGCTAATGTTAGTTGCGGTTTTGGGGGATTGTTAGTAATACTGTATGTTTTATGCTATGTGATGGTATGTCATGGCTGAGTTGTGCCGCTCTGCAGCAGTCTACTGTATGGTCTTCTCTCTGTAAAATGTCCTCTGTTATTTAAGCACATACAGTGGGGAGAACAAGTATTTGATACACTGCCGATTTTGCAGGTTTTCCTACTTACAAAGCATGTAGAGGTCTGTAATTTTTGTCATAGGTACACTTCAACTGTGAGAGACGGAATCTAAAACAAAAATCCAGAAAATCACATTGGATGATTTTTAAGTAATTCATTTGCATTTTATTGCATGACATAAGTATTTGATCACCTACCAACCAGTAAGAATTCCAGCTCTCACAGACCTGTTAGTTTTTCTTTTTCAAGCCCTCCTCTTCCCCACTCATTACCTGTATTAACTGCACTGGTTTGAACTCGTTACCTGTATAAAAGATACCTGTCCACACACTCAAACAGACTCCAACCTCTCCACAATGGCCAAGACCAGAGAGCTGTGTAAGGACATCAGGGTTAAATGAATAATTAATAATAATGAATAAGGAAAGCCCATAAAACTGTCAGAGACTCCAAGCACCCAAGTCAAAGAGTCTTTTCTCTGCTACCGCACAGCAAAGCAATACTGGAGCGCCAAGTCTAGGACCAAAAGATTCCTTAACAGCTTCTACCCCCAAGCCATTAGACTGCTGAAGAATTAATCAAATGGCCACAGGACTATTACATTTGTATTGTACACTGCTGCTACTCGCTGTTTATTATCTATGCAAAGTCACTTCACCCCTAAATACATGTACAAATTCAGTCTCGACCCCGCCCTGTGGAACTGGGTACTGGACTTCCTGACGGGCCGCCCCCAGGTGGTGAGGGTAGGCAACAACATTTCCACCCCGCTGATCCTCAACACTGGGGCCCCACAAGGGTGCGTTCTGAGCCCTCTCCTGTACTCCCTGTTCACCCACGACTGCGTGGCCACGCACACCTCCAACTCAATCATCAAGTTTGCGGACGACACAACAGTGGTAGGCTTGATTACCAACAACGACGAGACGGCCTACAGGGAGGAGGTGAGGGCCCTCGGAGTGTGGTGTCAGGAAAATAACCTCACACTCAACGTCAACAAAACTAAGGAGATTATTGTGGACTTCAGGAAACAGCAGAGGGAACACCCCCCTATTTTAAGTTCCTCGGTGTACACATCACAGACAAACTGAATTGGTCCACCCACACAGACAGCATCGTGAAGAAGGCACAGCAGCGCCTCTTCAACCTCAGGAGGCTGAAGAAATTCGGCTTGTCACCAAAAGCACTCACAAACTTCTACAGATGCACAATCGAGAGCATCCTGTCGGGCTGTATCACCGCCTGGTACGGCAACTGCTCCGCAGGTCTGCACAACGCATCACCGGGGGCAAACTACCTGCCCTCCATGACACCTACACCACCCGATGTCACAGGAAGGCCATAAAGATCATCAAGGACAACAACCACCCGAGCCACTGCCTATTCACCCCGCTATCATCCAGAAGGCGAGGTCAGTACAGGTGCATCAAAGCTGGGACCGAGAGACTGAAAAACAGCTTCTATCTCAAGGCCATCAGACTGTTAAACAGCCACCACTAACATTGAGTGGCTGCTGCCAACACACTGACTCAACTCCAGCCACTTTAATAATGGGAATTGATGGGAAATGATGTAAAATATATCACTAGCCACTTTAAACAATGCTGCCTAATATAATGTTTACATACCCTACATTATTCATCTCATATGTATATGTATATACTGTACTCTATATTATCTACTGCATCTTTATGTAATACATGTATCAATAGCCACTTTAACTATGCCACTTTGTTTACATACTCATCTCATATGTATATACTGCACTCAATACCATCTACTGTATCTTGCCTATGCCGCTCTGTACCATCACTCACTCATATATCTTTATGTACATATTCTTTATCCCCTTACACTTGTGTCTATAAGGTAGTAGTTTTGGAATTGTTAGCTAGATTACTTGTTGGTTATTACTGCATTGTCGGAACTAGAAGCACAAGCATTTCGCTACACTCGCATTAACATCTGCTAACCATGTGTATGTGACAAATAAAATTTGATTTGAAAAATTCCCTCTAACCTGTACCCCCACACACTCGGTACTGGTACCCTCTGTATATAGCGTCATTATTGTTATGTTATTGTGTTACTTTTTATTGTTTTTTTACTTTAGTTTTTTTGGCAAATATTTTCTTAACTCTTCTTGAACTGCACTGTTGGTTAAGGGCTTGTAAGTAAGCATTTCACGGTAAGGTCTACACTTGTATTCGGTGCATGTGACACATACAGTTTGATTTGATTTGCATTTGTTTAAGCTGTTTTCTAGTGACATTTATTTGGATACATCCATAACAATGAGCTAATGAGGCACGATTTCACCTGGCATAGAAAATGTGCTCTCTCTTTAGGACACTGTTATTCAGAGGAGCCCTAACAAAGCTAACACAATCACTTCAAACTGAAGCTGGAAAGACTGCAAACTAGCTGCACTTCTTTTCGTTGGACTTTTTTCAATTTACATTTCTTTGAATGTATCCATAAAAAGGATACCAGCTGACTCATGATTTTGACTGGCTGAGAAATGCTGCCTGCCTGTCTCTCGTTCCGACTCCCGACACATTCATTACTATGGGACAGCCAGAGATCGAATTTGAATATTGAAACAATGTTGCAAATATCAGAGAGACAGGCAGCGAGGTTTATACAAATCTCCGCTGTTAAAAACTAAATGGTTGTCACGATCGTCGTAAGAAGCGGACCAAAGCGCAGCGTGGTGTGAATGCATCATTTTAATGGATGAGGAAAACACGAAGTAAACTAAACAAAACAATAAAATGAACAACGACCGTGAAGCTATATACCAAATGTGCTGACACAAGCATCTAACATAGACAATCACCCACAATCCCCAATGACAAAACAGGCTACATAAATATGGTTCCCAATCAGAGAACCATATCAGGCCAAACACAGAGACAAACTAGACATACAACATAGAATGCCCACTCAGATCACACCCTGACCAAACAAAACCTATACACATACAAAGCAAACTATGGTCAGGGCATGACAATGTTAGTCTAAAAGAAATGTGAGTTAATGTCTCGATGCTTTTTATAGTGGAGATCAAGTTTATAAATTGTCTGGCAGGGCTGATGAAAAAGTGGATTGCGCAATCAGATGGAACAGAGTAAATAGGCATTTTAACGTTTTAGATTTAGCCAGTGGTAACTTGTAGAATAGACACCGGCTGGAATGTGGTTTTAACCAATCAGCATTCAGGATTAGCACCACCCATTGTATAACAATGAACTACGAGAGCTACAGTTGATTGAATTTGGGTAGTTTTGTATTCATTCATATCCCCAGAAATCTGACCAGAGTTGAATGCCTTGGTCCACACTCCCAGTTTTGCGTTGATGTTGCTATTTACCCACGCATGAGATTTGATTATGGCTTTGAGAATAGGTGTTGTGTTTATTTTGTAGACTAAGCATCTTCCACTATGCTATCTCCTTGCCCCCTCTCTCCTGCCTCTGGCCTCCCACTGTAGAAGTAGTGAATTACTATCCACTAATGACACCTTCATAACAGCTCAGTAGCCCTGTATCAACACAGCAGCTTACTGAGAAAAGGAGGTTAAAGAGGGTTTAACACAATGGGACCGTGAAGCTGTCTATTGGCTGTTATGGATAATAAATTACAACTGCACCCATCCAGTACCTTGCTCCACAGTGAGACGGTGAGCGGTAGGAGAATGAATGTGGGGTATTGAACAGTATAGTGAAGAGTGGGCGGCTTGACTGATAAGATGCCAGTGAGATTTTAGATATTGTATTAGCATTAGCATAAAGTGGCTAGTGGCCATAGCATGGAGGCCTGTAGCCCTGCAGCCATGGTAAGACAGGGTTGGTGGGTGAGTGGATGGCTCAGCAGTACTATCTAGCCTAGCGGTAGCATAGCATAACTGAGGGCTAAGGCTAAAACTCCAGGGACAGTAGAGACTGAACAACTGTGGCTAACAAGCTTCAATAATGCTCATCCTCACACTCCTCCTCACTCTCACAGTTGAACCCTTTGATTTTTGATTATTTCTTTATTTTTCCCTCCGTGGCTCTAAGTGCCTCTGGTGTACTTATCGTTGACTGAGTCTGCGGGGGAGGGGATCCAGGGAGTGCTCTGTAGGCTAGCTCCCACTCTTAATTGAGTTATGAGGTCATCGTTCACATTGACAACCCCCGCCCTTTACTCCCACTCACTCTTAAAGTTTAAGTCCAAGCTCAAGTTTCACTGAGATAATGCTTCAAGGGGTTTTTCCCTTTCTCTTGTTCTTTACATTTTTATTTTTTATATTTATCTCCCTCTCTCACACACACACACACTCTCTGTCTTTTGCTCTTCCTGTCATTGAGAAGTACAAGCAATATACACAAACCTCCACACCAAAAACACTGAATATTTCCCTAAACTTACCCATTAATGTTGGTTAACACATATCAAACCAATACAGACTACATATTTCCCTGCATTCACACATTAATTTTGGTCAACACACACATACTTCCACAGAGTGTGTTTCTGACTCCATGGAGACGTTCTCAGTGTAGTCGTTTTAAGAACATACAACACACACATACTTCCACAGAGTGTGTTTCTGACTCCATGGAGACGTTCTCAGTGTAGTCGTTTTAAGAACATACAATACACACATACTTCCACAGAGTGTGTTTCTGACTCCATGGAGACGTTCTCAGTGTAGTCGTTTTAAGAACATACAACACACACATACTTCCACAGAGTGTGTTTCTGACTCCATGGAGACGTTCTCAGTGTAGTCGTTTTAAGAACATACAACACACACACAGTGATGAATGTATCATGTTTAAACACCTTATCCAATGTCAACCATTTTAGGAGCCATGAGAGATGCCATAACAGTGTTTGTTTTCTTTGGTGTGTCACTCAAGGAACCCCTGCAGTCAATGGATTCATATTGGCATCTTTGGTTAGTTGTGGCATTCTTTGAGAAACCTTTAACATTTCGATGTAGCAAAAGGTTCTTAGAGGAACCCTGGACTGGAGGCGTGGCTTAGTAAGGGTGTGGTTTTCAGCTAGATCTTTTTACCCGACCTGTGGGAGTAAATGTCATTCCTGTTCATATGTTCGGTTGCATTTTCATCCCACTGTATGATTGAATGCTATCAGTTTTGTCGTTTTGGTGAGGCTTACAGTGGTGTATGAGTTCCTCGAGTCCCTTTATTACTATATATAATCAGCAATTGTAAAATGCTTTAATATTTAAGGTAAATTGAAATTTTGCCGTGTACAAACTTGACATGATGAGATTAAATCTAACGGGTGGCCAAAATAAACTATCTGAAAGCCTGGTCTCCAATAAGCCACACCTTCAATAATATGATAGGCTTCCACCTCTACAGTATAATATTAAAGGTCCTGAACAGTCATTCTGAAAATATTTTGTTCTCTCATTGCTAACTACCAGAAAGTTTGAAAAGAAAGGGTGAGTGGGCGGGAACTTATATTCATGAGCTCACCTTGACTGACAGCCCTTTGAAACGCCTATGTCAAGCTGTGTGTGGTCCTCCCACTATGACTTGGGAAAGCATGCAGTTTATTAGGGAACAGATTCAATACGATATGATGAACTTCACAGGGTGGTGAATTTGCAAGGTGATGAGCTTGATGCTCCTTTCCAAAATTCTTATTCTTATTCTGGTGATATGATGATCGATGCTTGGCTGACGTTTGACAAAAACAAATGATATCCCTCTTATCCATAACAATCTCATAATGTAGGTAGCCTACCCGCACTGTATGATGCTAGCTGTTTGCTAGAGTGCATGTGCCATGACCAGAGTGGGCACATTTGCTTGACAATGCAACAGTTTTTATGACAAAACCATCAGTATAGTTGAAAATGCGATGGAAACCCAATTAACCCAAAACAGTCTAAGCCCTGTCTAAGCCGGGGTGGTTCTACTTGTTTTACGAAGGTCATACCAAGGATCATTTAGCAATTTGATTTAGATTATTAAGACCCCTTGAAGTATAAAAAATGTCTACAAAAATTATTATATAAAATAATATGTTGGTCCTTATTGCTATTATCCCATACAAATGAATGGAATGACAGATTCACTACATGGAACAACAGATAGTCCCACCCCCCCCACCCCCCCCAAAAAAAATCTCCAAAAAGTTGTTTCTGAAGTGTCTGTCCTATATCTGAGAGATAAAAGATCAGGAAACATTTTATTTAATGTATTTATTTTACATGTATTGAACCTCTTATATTTGGGACTCCATATATACTTCCATACATTTATTCAGCTGGTACCGGGGGACTGTCAGAGTCTTATGAGGCCTGTGAGCGTCCTAGAGCAAAACAACTTTCCACAGAGGGGTCATATTAGTATGTAGCCCAAACTGTTCAGACACTACTGAAGAAGTTTGTCAGATCGGCTGTCCCGACTTCCGACCAGTCCCAAGACGCTTGTGCGCACATCCAGTGCAAAACCCCCCCAGATATCTATAGCTTTCACCCGACGGATTTTGATGAGGATTTTTTTATTATGACAATTAGATTTCCGCGGGGTGCGGACATCAACTTTGGGTTAACGTGTATTTAAACTATAAACTACCTGCCCTCCAGGACATCTACAGCACCCGATGTCACAGGATGGCCAAAAAGATAATCACGGACAAAAACCGCCTGAGCCACTGCCTGTTCACCCCGCTACCACCCAGAAGGCAAGTTCAGTACAGGTGAATCAAAGCTGGGACTGAGAGACTGAAAAAAGGCTTTTATCTCTAGGCCATCAGACTGTTAAACAGCCATCACTAACACAGAGAGGCTGCTGCCTACATACAGACTTGAAATCATTGGCCACTTTAATAAATGGATCACTAGTCACTTTAATAATGCCACTTTAACAATGTTTACATATCTTGCATTACTTATCTCATATGTGGAGGTATATACTGTATTTTTTTAATATATATTTTTTATTTATTTAAATTTTACCCCATTTACTCCCCAATTTCGTGGTATCCAATTGTTTAGTAGCTACTATCTTGCCTCATCGCTACAGGCTCGGGCGAGACGAAGGTCATGCATCCTCCAATACACAACCCAACCAAGCCACACTGCTTCTTAACACAGCGCGCATCCAACCCTTGTACAGATTTGTGTAAGGCAAACGTCGTTTCCGGTCACAACTTGCAGACTTGTTTTCGAGTTGCTGTGCGTTTTGTTGCCAACCTATTTTGCTACCTGACAACTTTACGGTTTTTACTTTTTAATTACCGTTTATATATATATTTTTCCCTCAACTTTTTCACTCCGGATGCTTTATCTGGACACGATTCGTCAGGACCTCAAACAGCCGAAGCTAAGTAGTAACATTAACATGATGCCTTCTAATTGCAGTCGCTGTACTCGCCTTATGGCGAGGATAGCTGTGCTACAAGCCCAGCTTCAGACGCAATCGTTAGGCAAGGGTAATTTCAGTGTAGGAAAGGATGAAACAGCGTCTGTGCCACCAGTAAGTACAGATAGTAGTATAAATCCCCTGGCACAGTCCCCGCAGCCGGACAACTTTCTCACGGTTTCTGGAAGGAAATGCTGTAGGAACGCTCAACCGGTGTCGCTCATTCAGCCGACAGAAACGAGTCGGAGTCAGAGGCCGAGTCTTCTCTGGTCTCTACTCCTCCCGTTACGGAGTCTGAGACGCCGAAGCTTCCCACCATTAGCTCTGACAAATTGAAAACTCTAGTCATTGGCTACTCCATCACCCGCAGTATTAGACTTAAAACGAATCATCCAGCGATCATACACTGTTTACCAGGGGGCAGGGCTACCGACGTTAAGGCTAATCTGAAGATGGTGCTGGCTAAAGCTTAAATTGGCGAGTATAGAGATATTGTTATCCACGTCGGCACCAACGATGTTAGGATGAAACAGTCAGAGATCACCAAGCGCAACATAGCTTCTGCGTGTAAATCAGCTAGAAAGATGTGTCGGCATCGAGTAATTGTCTCTGGCCCCCTCCCAGTTAGGGGGAGTGATGAGCTCTACAGCAGAGTCTCACAACTCAATCGCTGGTTGAAAACTGATTTCTGCCCCTCCCAAAAGATTTTCTGATTTGGCCCTCTTTCTGGGACTCACCCACAAACAGGACCAAGCCTGACCTGCTGAGGAGTGACGGACTCCATCCCAGCTGGAGGGGTGCTCTCATCTTATCTACCAACATAGACAGGGCTCTAATTCCTCTAGCTCCACAATGAAATAGGGTGCAGGCCAGGCAGCAGGCTGTTAGCCAGCCTGCCAGCATAGTGGAGTCTGCCACTAGCAAATTTCAATTTACAAAAAAAAAAGACATTTTCGTCTTTTGAGCTTCTAGTCATGAAATCTATGCAGCCTACTCAATCACTTTTTATAGCTACTGTTTACAGGCCTCCTGGGCCATATACAGCGTTCCTCACTGAGTTCCCTGAATTCCTATCGGACCTTGTAGTCATAGCAGATAATATTCTAATCTTTGGTGACTTTAATATTCACATGGAAAAGTCCACAGACCCACTCCAAAAGGCTTTCGGAGCCATCATCGACTCAGTGGGTTTTGTCCAACATGTCTCTGGACCCACTCACTGTCACAGTCATACTCTGGACCTAGTTTTGTCCCATGGAATAAATGTTGTGGATCTTAATGTTTTTCCTCATAATCCTGGACTATCGGACCACCATTTTATTATGTTTGCAATTGCAACAAATAATCTGCTCAGACCCCAACCAAGGAACATCAAAAGTCGTGCTATAAATTCACAGACAACACAAAGATTCCTTGATGTCCTTCCAGATTCCCTCTGTCTACCCAAGGACGCCAGAGGACAAAAATCAGTTAACCACCTAACTGAGGAACTCAATTTAACCTTGCGCAATACCCTAGATGCTGTTGCACCCCTAAAAACTAAAAACATTTCTCATAAGAAACTAGCTCCCTGGTACACAGAAAATACCCGAGCTCTGAAGCAAGCTTCCAGAAAATTGGAACGGAAATGGCGCCACACCAAACTGGAAGTCTTCCGACTAGCTTGGAAAGACAGTACCGTGCAGTACCGAAGAGCCCTTACTGCTGCTCGATCATCCTATTTTTCTAACTTAATTGAGGAAAATAAGAACAATCCGAAATTCCTTTTTGATACCGTCGCAAAGCTAACTAAAAAGCAGCATTCCCCAAGAGAGGACGACTTTCACTTTAGCAGTGATAAATTCATGAACTTCTTTGAGGAAAAGATTATGATTATTAGAAAGCAAATTACGGACTCCTCTTTAAATCTGCGTATTCCTTCAAAGCTCAGTTGTCCTGAGTCTGCACAATTCTCCCAGGACCTAGGATCAAGAGAGACGCTCAAGTGTTTTAGTACTATATCTCTTGACACAATGATCAAAATAATCATGGCCTCTAAACCTTCAAGCTGCATACTGGACCCTATTCCAACTAAACTACTGAAAGAGCTGCTTCCTGTGCTTGGCCCTCCTATGTTGAACATAATAAATGTCTCTCTATCCACCGGATGTGTACCAAACTCATTAAAGTGGCAGTAATAAAGCCTCTCTTGAAAAAGCCAAACCTTGACCCAGAAAATATGAAAAACTATCGGCCTATATCGAATCATCCATTCCTCTCAAAATTTTTAGAAAAGGCTGTTGCGCAGCAAACAATGTATACGAAATGCTTCAGTCTGGTTTAAGACCCCATCATAGCACTGAGACGGCACTTGTGAAGGTGGTAAATGACATTTTAATGGCATCGGACCGAGGCTCTGCATCTGTCCTCGTGCTCCTAGACCTTAGTGCTGCTTTTGATACCATCGATCACCACATTCTTTTGAAGAGATTGGAAATCCAAATTGGTCTACACGGACAAGTTCTGGCCTGGTTTAGATCTTATCTGTTGGAAAGATATCAGTTTGTCTCTGTGAATGGTTTGTCCTCTGACAAATCAACTGTAAATTTCGGTGTTCCTCAAGGTTCCGTTTTAGGACCACTATTGTTTTCACTATATATTTTACCTCTTGGGGATGTTATTCGAAAACATAATGTTAACTTTCACTGCTATGCGGATGACACACAGCTGTACATTTCAATGAAACATGGTGAAGCCCCAAAATTGCCCTTGCTAGAAGCATGTGTTTCAGACATAAGGAAGTGGATAGCTGCAAACTTTCTACTTTTAAACTCGGACAAAACAGAGATGCTTGTTCTAGGTCCCAAGAAACAAAAAGATCTTCGGTTGAATCTGACAGTTAATCTTAATGGTTGTACAGTCGTCTCAAATAAAACTGTGAAGGACCTCGGCGTTACTCTGGACCCTGATCTCTCTTTTGAAGAACATATCAAGACCATTTCAAGGACAGCTTTTTTTCCATCTACGTATCATTGCAAAAATCAGAAACCTTCTTTCCAAAAATGATGCAGAAATGTCACTTCTAGGTTAGACTACTGCAATGCTCTACTTTCCGGCTACCCGGATAAAGCACTAAATAAACTTCAGTTAGTGCTAAATACGGCTGCTAGAATCCTGACTAGAACCAAATTTTTTTATCATATTACTCCAGTGCTAGCCTCTCTACACTGGCTTCCTGTCAAAGCAAGGGCTGATTTCAAGGTTTTACTGCTAACCTACAAAGCATTACATGGGTTTGCTCCTACCTATCTCTCTGATTTGGTCCTGCCGTACATACCTACACGTACGCTACGGTCACAAGACGCAGGCCTCCTAATTGTCCCTAGAATTTCTAAGCAAACAGCTGGAGGCAGGGCTTTCTCCTATAGAGCTCCATTTTTATGGAACGGTCTGCGTACCCATGTCAGAGACGCAAACTCGGTCTCAAGTCTCAAGTCTTTACTGAAGACTCATCTCTTCAGTGGGTCATACAATTGAGTGTAGTCTGGCCCAGGAGTGGGAAGGTGAACGGAAAGGCTCTGGAGCAACGAACCGCCCTTGCTGTCTCTGCCTGGCCGGTTCCCCTCTTTCCACTGGGATTCTCTGCCTCTAACCTTATTACAGGGGCTGAGTCACTGGCTTGCTGGGGCTCTCTCATGCCGTCCCTGGAAGGGGTACGTCACCTGAGTGGGTTGATTCACTGATGTGGTCATCCTGTCTGGGTTGACGCCCCCCCTTGGGTTGTGCCATGGCGGAGATCTTTGTGGGCTATGCTCAGCCTTGTCTCAGGATGGTAAGTTGGTGGTTGAAGGTATCCCTCTAGTGGTGTGGGGGCTGTGCTTTGGCAAAGTGGGTGGGGTTATATCCTTCCTGTTTGGCCCTGTCCGGGGGTGTCCTCGGATGGGGCCACAGTGTCTCCTGACCCCTCCTGTCTCAGCCTCCAGTATTTATGCTGCAGTAGTTTGTGTCGGGGGGCTAAGGTCAGTTTGTTATATCTGGAGTACTTCTCCTGTCCTATTCGGTGTCCTGTGTGAATCTAAGTGTGCGTTCTCTAATTCTCTCCTTCTCTCTTTCTTTCTCTCTCTCGGAGGACCTGAGCCCTAGGACCATGCCCCAGGACTACCTGACATGATGACTCCTTGCTGTCCCCAGTCCACCTGGCCGTGCTGCTGCTCCAGTTTCAACTGTTCTGCCTTATTATTATTCGTCCATGCTGGTCATTTATGAACATTTGAACATCTTGGCCATGTTCTGTTATAATCTCCACCCGGCACAGCCAGAAGAGGACTGGCCACCCCACATATGCTCTCTCTAATTCTCTCTTTCTTTCTTTCTCTCGGAGGACCTGAGCCCTAGGACCATGCCCCAGGACTACCTGACATGATGACTCCTTGCTGTCCCCAGTCCACCTGACCGTGCTGCTGCTCCAGTTTCAACTGTTCTGCCTTATTATTATTCGACCATGCTGGTCATTTATGAACATTTGAACATCTTGGCCATGTTCTGTTATAATCTCCACCCAGCACAGCCAGAAGAGGACTGGCCACCCCACATAGCCTGGTTCCTCTCTAGGTTTCTTCCTAGGTTTTGACCTTTCTATGGAGTTTTTCCTAGCCACCGTGCTTCTACACCTGCATTGCTTGCTGTTTGGGGTTTTGGGCTGGGTTTCTGTACAGCACTTTGAGATATCAGCTGATGTACGAAGGGCTATATAAATAAATTTGATTTGATTTGAACCCAGAAGCCAGCCGCACCAATGTGTCGGAGGAAACACAGAGTCTCTGGTGCACCTGGCAACCTTGGTTAGCGCGCACTGCACCCGGCCTGCCACAGGAGTCGCTGGTGCGCGATGAGACAAGGATATCCCTCCCGGTCGCGGCCGGTTACGACAGAGCCTGGGCGCGAGTCTCTGTTGGCACAGCTGGCGCTGCAGTACAGCACCCATAACCACTGCGCCACCCGGGAGGCTATATACTGTATTTTATACCATCTATTGCATCTTGCCTATGTCGCTCTGTCATTGCTCATTCTCATATTTATATTCATATATTCTTATTCCAATCCTTCACTTAGATTTGTGTGTATTAGGTAGTTGTTGTGGAATTGTTAGATTACTTGTTAGATATTGCCGCACTGTCGGAACTAGAAGCACAAGCATTTCGCAACACCCACAATAACATCTGCTAACCATGTGTATGTAACCAATCAAATTTGATTTGATCATTTTCCATTGAATTTAACGGCAAAAGTAATTTTTATGTGCAATATGTTATCACGCACAGTCTTTCAACCGCAAAAAGTCAGCTTGATGGAAACACCACTATGGAAAGCGGAGACTCTCACAAACATGATGGTGTTCTCCATTTTTCTCTACAACCCCCACAAGTGTCACGGGACTCGTCTGACGGTAACCCGTACAAACCAATGGAAGTATGGAGGTAGTTTTGTGCCAAAGGAGCATAAAGAAATGCTCAGGCGGTTAACCTATACGAGTTTGGGTATGCGCCCGTCGGACTGAAGCATGCAGAAGCCTTTATTCGCCAACTGATTAATATCTTTAGTGTTTGCATGCGCTATTAATGACCCAACTAATAGCAACAGTAGAAGCTTTCACCTCTGATCTTTCGATATACATCAGTGGATTGATCAGGAAACACACACATACTGACATCCTTCCTTACACCTCTACAGAAGCTACATTGGTTCTGCTTATATAAACTTCTCCCCACTGTGATGTGTGAGTTAAGGCCAGGTTTAAAGGTCAATCAATCCATCTATGAAAAGTATTGATAAAGTTTTTTTTACATCAGCAGTTGTCACACAATGCATATGCCATTACCCAGCCTATAGACCCTAAAGGGGAAGCAGAAGCAGAGGCATATTGTCTAGGAAAAACTGCTCAGGGACCAATCTCTCAAAGGTCAAAGGATAGTGCCAAAGTTAAAGGTGAAAGGTTGGACATCATTACCTTTGTTGGCGAAGAGCTGGGAGATGTCTGAGCAAGACACATTGACAATCTGGCCCACATCAGCCCGGTACCAGCACCTGACCTCATCCCACTCCGTACGACACCCTGAGAAATGCACACAGAGGCATGCATGCACACACACAGAAAGAATGGATGTTAGCACCTCACTTCATCCCACTCAATACGACACCCTGAGAGACACACACATGCATGCATGCACGCACGCATAACACACACAGGAGGAAGGAGGAAAGGATATGAACACAGTTTGTCACTTCCTGCCAGCAAGCTGTAGACGGACAGCAGATTTGTGCCGGGTTTGATGGGTCCACTGTAAACTCTAACAATCAAATCAAATCAAATGTTTTGTCACATGCGCCGAATACAACAGGTGTAGACCTTACAGTGAAATGCTTACTTAGAAGCCCTTAACCAACAATGCTTTAAGAAGTTAAGAAGAAAAATGTGTTAAGTAAAAAATAGATAAGCAAAAAAAACATTTAAAATAACAAAAAGCATTCAAATAACAATAGCAATAGGGAGGCTATATACAGGGGGTACCAGTACAGAGTCAATATGCGGGGGCACCGGTTAGTCGAGGTAATTGAGGTAATATGGCACATGCAGGCAGAGTAAAAGTGATCATGGATAGATAATAAACAGAGAGTAGCAGCAGCGTAGAAGAGGGGTCTGGGTAGCCCTTTGATTAGCTGTTCAGGAGTCTTATGGCTTGGGGGTAGAAGCTGTTAATAAGAAGCCTTTTGGACCTAGACTTGCTGCTCCGGTACCACTTGCCGTAGAAGAGAGTGGTTGGAATTGGACAATTTTTAGGGCCTTCCTCTGACACCGCCTGGTATAGAGGTCCTGGATGGCAGGAAGCTTGTCCCCAGCAATTTACTGGGCCATACGCACTACGCTCTATAGTGCCTTGCGGTCTGAGGCTGAGCAGTTTCCATACCAGGTGGTGATGCAACCAGTAGATCAGAATGTAGATCACAGTGGGACTGGAGGAACAGGGAAAGTAAGGACAGTGTGTAATCATAACCAACTCCTGGCCATGAGACACAAAGTCCCTTTTATAAACAGAACACTAATATCATGTGTGCATATGGGTCTTTCTATACATAAATGGGGCCAATGTGTGACATTGGGGTAAACATTTCAAAATGGTTTTAAAAAAATAAAAAAAGTTTTTAAATGCAGTTCTTCATGTGTACTTAAAGAAATAAAAGTGAATATATGCAAATTAGCCCATAGCTCCACCTGTACAACAACATAGACCTAGGATTATACATCCTTTAAGCAGGGTTCATACAGACATTGGCAAGTCAAATTCAAGGACTTTCAGGACTTTTTCAAGCACTTAATTGTAATTTTCAAGGACCTCAATGTAATACAATTGTATAATTTATATAATTGTACATATAGGGCCTAATATACTGTAGAACCCACCTCCCCAAAAAGCCTGCATGAAGTGTACCACTTCACCACTTTAAGAATAATGCATTTTTTAAGCCTTGATGTTGAAATTATTTTTACATTCTAAAATATGTGCAAAGAATGTGGATATTGCCTGACTAAATACATAGATTGGATGCTTGCATGGAGATATTTCTGTAATCTACATTATTTGGCCAACACAGGCACACATAATAAAGACATGAATAGCTGTATCATTAATCTCACCATCGTTGTTTTTATTATGAGAAAGTGACCAAAAACCAGGTTCCTTTTACAATGGAAGGATTTGTTTGGAAAGCCCAGTTGAAGCCAACATTAGACGTTATCGTCCTCATAATAACCACACATGGTTTTACTGCAGCAGAGTAGCACAACACCCTTCAATTGAAGAGGTGGGAAACAAATGAAAGTGGACACATCTCTTGCAAAAACGGATAAAAAAATATAATCACAAATAATTATAAGGGAGCTGGAGAACTTATGAATTGGTGAATTTTAATTGAATATAGTTATGATTCCCCCTTATATTTTAATGTAATGACGTGAACAAATTGGCAGATTATTATCAATGACTTATCAACAGCTGTTACAAGTTGTCCAGTGTAGGAAATCCTCACTGGTATCCTAGTTTATAGAAAGACCCATATGCATGAGACAGAAGAGAGAGAGAGATGTGCATCAAATCAAATGTTATTAGTCAGATTCGCGGAATACTACATCTGTAGACTTTCTGAAAAACGTTGAGTTGAAAGGAAGACAAATATTTGCTAAATAAAAAAGGAAATAGTAACACAATAAAAAACAATAATGAGGCTATTTACAAGGAGTACCGGTACTGAGTCAATGTGCAGGGGTACAAGGTACAGTACAGTAGTTGAGGTAATTAAGGTAATACAGTACACATATGTGGGTAAGCGTAAAAGTGATTAGGCAATCAGGATATATAATAAACAGAGTAGCAACAGCGTACATGAAGTGTGAACGTGGGAGGCGTCAATATAAGATGCGAATGCGTGCTCATGGAACATTCGCCTCGGAACTTGATGAACTGACACAGGAACTGACACAACTCAAATCAGAACCACCTACAGGGTCACAGTGACTCTATAGGTTAGAGTAATGAGTACAAAATCACTTTAAGTAACTGTACTATATATTAAGTGCAACATGTTTTATCAGCACGTTGGGGTTTACAGTGCACCTGATCTGGTTTGAGAGAGTGGTGGAATTAGATAGCCTTTTTTTTTTTAGCCTTTTTTTTCTTTTTTTTGAATTTGACCCCTTTTTCTCCCCAATTTCGTGGTATCCAATTGTTGTAGTAGCTACTATCTTGTCTCATCGCTACAACTCCCGTACGGGCTCGGGAGTCGCATCCTCAGATACACAACCCAACCAGCCGCACTGCTTCTTAACACAGCGCACATCCAACCCGGAAGCCAGCCGCACCAATGTGTCGGAGGATACACCGTGCACCTGGCAACCTTGGTTAGCGCGCACTGCGCCCGGCCCGCCACAGGAGTCCCTGGTGCACGATGAGACAAGGACATCCCTACCGACCAAGCACTCCCTAACCCGGACGACGCTAGGCCAATTGTGCGTCGCCCCACGGACCTCCCGGTCGCAGCCGGTTACAACAGAGCCTGGGCACGAACCCAGGGACTCTGATGGCACAGCTGGCGCTGCAGTACAGCGCCCTTAACCACTGCGCCACCCGGGAGGCCCTCAGAAGCCTTTTTAAACTTCAAATACAGTAAAAAATGTTCTGCAACAGGGGGATCCAATTAAGATCTTACGAGCTGTTAATAAGAAGCTGTTCTTCTTTCTTTTCACTTTCCATAGGTTTCAATCTTTCCTTCTCTCACTCCTCTCTGGCATGCACTTTTCCCCTCAGGCTTTACTTTCAGATGTTTAGTGGTTACATTTGTTTTCCATTTCTCCATTTGTCATACACAGATACCTCCAGTTTTGTTTGTAACGCTGTTTACAATATTGTTCAGTCTGGATTTACTATACTGTATTTCTACACTTATGGCATTCCAGAATTGACATTATGTGATACAAGATGCTGATTTGTTGTGAACATCTGGCCAATAGGGAAGAAAGAAAGAAATTAAGAGGGGGCAAAATACTGTATATACCTAGAAGATGTTCAATAAAATATCTTGTTTGCAACTGGACTAGTGATTACACTCTAGATCAGCTAGATGCAGGCAAGAGTGTAATATTTAATGTGTCACTATCTGTCAATGTGTCACTGTCTGTCACCTCAAATCTTTCTCTCGACCTGTGTGCACCTGCATTGTAAACTTTCTTTTAATAATAGGCTAGGTTGTAGCAACCTCATGATGAGTTCAGGGAAAATTTGAGCATCATGTAGTAGCCTAAACCTGTCGATGTTACATTAAGCTGGGTGAATATAATATGAATGACAGTATGCTGCAATAGAAATAAGGTCATGTTCATAAAAGAAAGTATCATCCTTCCTCACCTTAAACAGCACTGACCGCCATTGGTGCGTATGTAGTGTATGTGAATGTGTGTGAGTTTTGTGTCAATGTGGTGTGCATGAGTGAGTGTTTATATCGTGGAATCAGATTGGTCGGACCAGCGCTGAACAGACCTGTGGGAGCTTCCTGTTTAAGTCTCTGTCTATATGCAGGGAGCAACCAAATGGAGTCGTGGTCAGCTTTTCCGAATGGAGGGGGAGGGCCTTATATGCGTCGCGGAAGTTAGAATTACAATGATCTAGGGTTTTACCAGCCCTGGTTGCACAATCTATATGCTGATAGATTTTTTTCTCTCCAGATTAGCCTTGTTAAAATCCCCAGCTACAATAAATGCAGCCTCAGGATATGTGGTTTCCAGTTTGCATAGAGTCAAATGGGGGGGGGGGAATATATGCGGCTGTTCAATGTAACATCGATAGGTTGAGGCTACTATGATATTTGAATTTTCCCTATACCCATCATGAGGTTGCTACGAACTAGCCTATGAATGAAAGTTTACAACGTAGGTGCACATAGGTCGAGAGAAAGATGAGGTGAAAGTTAAGTGACATGTACAGATAGTGACACATTCAATACCGCCTTGCACACTCTTGCCTGCATCTAGCTGATCTAGGGTGCAATAATTATTTCAACAATTGCAAACGAGAGTTTCTATTGTACGAATTCAGGTGTGTTTATCCCCGTTTTGTTCCGTTTTTTTTCCGTTTAAGAAACGTTTTTCAACATAATCAGCAGAATTAATACACCCCTGATCACACACAAACAGTTCACTTTCATAGCCACATACAAACAGCTCATTGTATTCCTTCTCGCATCTACAAGCTCTCCTCCACTCACCTTTTCCCTTCACTTGTAGACTTCAATGCACAACACAGTTGTGACCAGATAAAAAAAACTTTCCAAGCAAAACCTTCATATCATAACCACTAACCTCAACACACAGCCTACATCATTGTCACCATATTAGCTAAAGTAACGTCATAGTCAACATAGCTAATAGAACTAATGCGTTAGTAAACCCGCTACAATCATGCAGTACAGTGTACAGTCAGTAAGCAATTTAGCAGTTCATTAGTAAAACCCAAAACATACCTTGACTTGGAAGAGTTCCAGTGTTGGATAGTCATAACCAGCTAGCTAACATAGCATCCCTCGGTTTGCGCTGGCTGTTTGTGTAAACTAGACTAGCTACCTGCATTCGCTAGCAAAGTAAGTGAAAGTGGAAAAAATGACAACATACTGTCACGCCCTGGTCTTAGTATTTTGTGTTTATATATTTATTTGGTCAGGCCAGGGTGTGACATGGGTTTATTTTGTGTTGTGTTTTTGCATTGGGGTTTTAGTAGGTATTGGGATTGTGGCTGAGTAGGGTTGTCTAGTAAAGTCTATGGTTGCCTGAGGCGGTTCTCAATCAGAGGCAGGTGATTATCGTTGTCTCTGATTGGGAACCATATTTAGGTAGCCCGGGTTTCACTGTGTGTTTGTGGGTGATTGTTCATGTCTCTGTGTGTGTTAGCACAAGATAGACTGTTTAGGTTTTCACTTTTTCATTAAATATGTATCTAACTTACCACGCTGCATTTTGGTCCGACTCTCTTTCAACGGAAGAAAGCCGTAACACATACAGCTCTCTCTCTGTGTTTCTCTCTCTCTCTTGCATCTCCTTCATGTTTGAAGAAATGAATTTGTCAAAACTGTTCAACTATAATCTTGCTCTCGCTTTGAGTAAACTACTCACCACATTTTATGCATTGCAGTGCTAGCTAGCTGTAGGTTATGCATTCAGTATTAGACTCATTCTATGATCCTTTGATTGGGTGGACAACATGTCAGTTCATGATGCAAGTGCTCTGATAGGTTGGAGAACATCCTCCGGAAGTTGTCATAATTACTGTGTACTGTAAGTCTATGGAAGGGGGTGAGAACCACGAGTGTCCTAGGTTTTGTATTGAAGTCAAAAACACCCAGAGGAGGACAAAGTTAGCCGACCTCTGACAAAATGCTGTCAAGGCTACTGTAGACCTTCATTGCAAAACAGGGTGTATAAACTCAACATGTAAAGTGTTGGTCCCATGTTTCATGAGCTGAAATAAAAGATCCCAGAAATGTTCCATACGCACAAAAAGCTTATTTCTCTAAAACGTTATGGACAAATTTGTTTACATCCCTGTTAGTGGGCATTTCTCCTTTGCCAAGACAATCCATCCATCTGACAAATGTGGCATATCAAGAAGCAGATTAAACAGCAAGATCATTACACAGTAGCACCTTGTGCTGGGTACAATAAAAGGCCACTCTAAAATGTTCATATTTTGTCACACAACACAATGCAACAGATGTTGAGGGAGCGTGCAATTGGCATTCTGACTGCAGGAATGTCCACCAGAGCTTTTGCCAGATAATTTAATGTGATTTTCTCTACCATAAGCTGCCTCTAACGTCATTTTAGAGAACTTGGCAGTACGTTCAACCAGCCTCACAACCGCAGACCACATGTAACCACACCAGCCCAGGACCTCCACATCCAGCTTCCTCAATTGTGGGATGGTCGGAGACCAGCCACCCGGACAGGTGGTGAAACTCATTCTGATTGGCTGGGCCTGGCTCCCCAGTGGGTGGGTCTGGCTCCCCAGTGGGTGGGTCTATGCCCTCCCAGGCCCACCCATGGCTGCGCCCCTGCCCAGTCATGTGAAATCCCTAGATTAGGGCTAATTTATTTTAATTGACTGATTTCCTGATATGAACTGTAACTCAGTAAAATTGTTTCAATTGTTGCATGTTGTGTTTATATTATTGATCAGTATATTTGTATCTAAATAATGGTTGAGCACTCCTTCACACACACTGTAGAAGGCTTACACCAAGGTTTCCCAAATTCAGTCCTCTGAACCCCATTTTGGTTTTTGACCTAGCACTACAAAGCTGATCTTTTTTGTGTGTGTGTGTTAGGGCAAAAAAACAACTCAATCCTTGGGGTTCCGTAGGCCAAGTTTGGCTTAGACTGAAATAAATATATTTCACCATGCGCCTCCAAACAAGAAAATAACATTTTGGAGTTTGTCTGTTTTGTGTGTGAACTGTGAACTGCCCTCTTTTTGACTGAATCATTTTTGATTTTAACGCACCAATCTAACATGTTTTCTATGTTGATGGAACTCAATGTTATCATCTTTCATCCCTACTCTAGAGGAGATATGGGCACACTTAGGATGCCCATAGACACACACACACCTGGATGAGGGGATATGGGGGCACTTAGGAGGCCCAGGACGAGTAGGAGCTCAGGCTTCATCTCCCCTTGTGCGTCTGTAATGGTGTCAGCCAGGATGAAGACACACACACACAGTAAACTGTCGTCGGCACTTCAGATTTTCTTACCTACCCCAGTTATAACTAACCCGATTCAGCTTATAAACGAACTAATTATTAGAATCAGGTGCGGTAGATTAGGGTTGGACTGAAAATCTACAGGATGGTAGGACTCCAAGAACAGGGTTGAAGAGCCCTGACAAACAAACAGACTCCTACCTCACAGATAAGCCACCTTTCATGTTCACCTTTTCCAAGGCGGCTGTCAAAGGAAACTGGAGGAATTTGATGACCTTTCGACGTTATCATATGTCTCACAAAGCTCTCTATAAAAATGGATTATTTTGAAACACAAACGGGTCACTATAGAGAAACAGACTTACAAAGAATCGAATTGAACTCTTAAATGTAATATAATGTAATTGAAAATGTAATCTACCTAATTTCCAAAAGTAATTATTTAAACAATAACTAGTAATGCTAGTTATTAGTAATAATAACTAGTAATAGTCCAAGAAAGGTTAACATCTCACCTTTCTGGTAAAATTAGTTTTTTGCAGAGGTGTAGTCACATTTGAGGACATTTGAGGACACAAGCTCAAGTGCACAGTACAAATATGATAAAAATATTAAATATTTTATATGACGTATTTCCTTTTTAACAAAACGGCATGAATAAGGCTTGAAGTGACATTTTTGTCTAAATATAGTATTTATAAAATTACTAAGTATAAGATTTCACCTTCCTTATAATTGTAAAATACATCTTTGTTTATTTATTGTTAGAGAAAATGTGCATATTTTCTAAACGTCTCTCTTGATCAAAACTTCTGCCCCGATCGCTGTGAACGTCTCACAGAGCTCTAGCTTGGCTTCCTGAAATCTCATTAATCTTGTCCGTCTTTAACAAAGAGAAAGTGTTGTTTTGTTTAAAATCTGTGAAATATTTAAATTACTGGCTATAAATCAATCTCTATATGTGCTACAGTAACAAAACCACTCTCTCCTGCTGCATTATGATGTATGGATTCCAGGCATATTTGCTTTTAGTGGCTGTGATATAAGGTTCAGCCATGAGTTGATGGACAGTCGGAAGAGCGAATTAAATGATAAGATTGACATCCCAGCTTCAAGTGGTGTCAGATATCATATCCTCCTTCACACAGGTAACAGACCGGGGTTGGGTAGGTTACTTTCTAAATGTAATCCGTTGTAGTTACTAGTTACCTGTCCATTTTTTTTATTAGTAACGTAACTTTTGGATTACCCAAACTCAGTAATGTAATCTGATTACATTCAGTTACTTTTAGATTACTTAAGAGACAGTAGAAGAACACAAACATGTATGTTACCAATTGAGCGACATCTATTGCAGGATAAATCAATATCAAAATTGACATATGGATGCTACGTTTTACTTCAAGGGTTGGTTATGTAGGCTTCTTCTAACCCATCGCTTTCAACTACATATAATAATACATTACAGCTGTTTAAAGGGAAAATACACAGATGAGACAATAACAAAACAGCCACGCCGCCTCTGTTTTGGTAAAAAGCTGAGGGATGGGCCTGGAGAAATGTAACCACTCTCAGATTGCAGTTTTTCACAATCGCTTACACACTAAAAGTGGTACTTGAGGCACACTCAGTGAAACCATTAACTCATGTCCTGATCTTCAAACCAAGTCTGCAAAACTGCAAGCACATTATCTGCTTTACACTCAGTTTGCAATTGTAAAACACACTTTTGCAAAACACTAAACACAGTTCTCTACATTAGACACATCATTCAAAACTAACAGTTCTTGTGTTTCGTTTGGAAAACACTGCCATTCCAAATGCCACACTCATTTACAGATTACCTACACCCAGTGCTGACGTGTGACAACACCTAGCTAATTTCTTCACTTAGAAATCAGAGCTTGAGCACTATAAATAGGCAACAATGGAAGCCAATTTTGGAGAGAGAGTTAGAGGAAGAGGAGTGAGAGTAAGAAGGGGACGAGGGCAAGGACAAACCTATTTATTTATCTTCTACTGTATTTGTTTTTTTTTACTCTGGCAGCTCCGGACAGGAGGGAGACTCTGGCAGTGGCAGCTCCGGACAAGAGGGAGACTCTGGCAGCTCCGGACAGGAGGGAGACTCTGGCAGCTCAGGTCTGCTTCCTGACTCTGCCACACTCCCCGTGTGTCCCCCCCCAAAATTCTTTGGGGCTGCCTCTTGGGCTTCCTTGCCAGCCGTGTTCCCACATACCGCTGGTTCCTTTCTCCGACTGCCTCTGCTCTCCTAGCTGCCTCCACCTGTTCCCATGGAAGGTGATCTCTTCCCGCCAGGATCTCCTCCCATGTGTAGACTCCCTTGCCGTCCAGATCGTCCTCCCATGTCCAGGAGTCCACCTTACCATGCTGATTGGTCCGTTGGTGGTGGGAAGTTCTGTCACGGCTGGCTGAAGGACTGGACCAAGGTGCAGCATGGTAAGCGTACATTTTCTCTTTATTAAAAATGACGGCGACAAAACAAAAAACAAAGCCAAACCGTGAAGCTTTAGGCTATGTGCCCTGAACAAAGTCAAAGTTAACTTCCCACAAAACAGGTGGGGGAAAAGGGTACCTAAGTATGGTTCTCAATCAGAGACAACGATAGACAGCTGCCTCTGATTGAGAACCACACAACGGCCAAACACATAGAAATAGAAAATCATAGAACATAGACTACCCACCCAAATCACACACTGACCAAACCAAAATTGAGACATAAAACACTCTCTACGGTCAGGGCGGGACAGCTGTGATGGTTGTGAAGAACCATCCTGTTCTTTACCTCTCTGACATGTTTCCTTTTATGCCATGAAATACACAGTCATGACGTTGCACTCTTTGGGTACAGCGAGTTTAATGAAGGAAAACTCCAAAGGGAATTGGAGTTAACTAAATCATAGGTCTGCCCCATGAGCATATACATTGATCTGGTGTCATGGGACAGCCCCTTTCTGCTCTTATGAATATAACCCCCACCTTGGGAATTTATCTTCAGACCATGCTTCTCTCAATTGCGAGAGGGCTAAGGTTTGAGTAGAGACCAGCTTACCTCGATAACCACGAGAGGGCTAAGGTTTCAGACGATTGCTGAATTCTTAACCATACCACGTGGTTAAACTCTGAGACTATCGAACAGACAGAATAAGAACAGATCTTTGATACAAATTACTATTCTGCAGCTAGGAATTCAGTATCATTGAACGCGAAGACCGTCAACCGCTGAAACATCTATCTATAACAACATTGCTGAATGTTACTCTGAACTATCCATTCTAACCACGCCAGAGAGTGAGAGGGTGGACAAACTCTCCAACAGAAACAAACTTTCCAACAGAGACCACGACGACACACAGAGCGTAAATATATATATTGATTGCAATTATTCCCGAATGAGTGAGCGTTCATGTGCAAAGGGTTAGCATTTCAATTGTTATAATTATCAACATTGTAGTGTCTTTTTTGTCCACCAAGCCGCGATACCGGTTTATCCCACTAAGGAAACTCCGCTATCATTTCCTTGTAACTATATCTACTGTTCGTTTGTTTATGCATTTCTGTGATCATTTATTTACTAACTACCTAAAAAATTTAAGACAATTGATGTATGGATGACTCATAGTGAAGACTGGGTTCATGCAGATAACCAACAATTTACCAGCACTTTTTTTTAAATCCTGTAATTTGACGGTACACTACAGGCTACTGGTTGCAGTGGAAGTACGGTAAACAACAACAAGTTACTGAATTAAGGTGTTATTGCTGTAAAAGGACAGTATGCTGCTGAATGCTGGTTAATTGTGACTATATTTCACTTGGGATTTGAAATCACAACTGCTTGGTTGCTAATTACTTGAAATTCATGCTACTCCACCAGGTCTGTGAGCATGACAGAGATTGGTCAAAGATTTAATGGAAAGAATCGATACTTTTGCTTCGAGGCAAATAACACTGAAACATACAAGAGAGCACCAGCTGTTCCGGAAGACTAATCATGCTCTCCGCAGCCGATGTGAGTAAGACCTTTAAACAGGTCAACATTCACAAGGCCGCAGGGCAAGATGGATTACCAGGACGTGTACTGCGAGCATGCACTGACCAAATGGCAAGTGTCTTCACTGACATTTTCAACCTCTCCCTGTCCGAGTCTGTAATACCAACATGTTTTAAGCAGACCACCATAGTCCCTGTGCCCAAGAACACTAAGGTAACCTGCCTAAATGACTACCGACCCGTAGCACTCACGTCTGTAGCTATGAAGTGCTTTGAAAGGCGGGTCATGGCTCACATCAACACCATCATCCCAGAAACCCTAGACCCACTCCAATTTGCATACCGCCCCAACAGATCCACACCTTTGTGAGAATGCTATTCATTGACTACAGCTCAGCATTTAACACCATAGTGCCCTCAAAGCTCATCAATAAGCTAAGGACCCTGGGAATAAACACCTCCCTCTGCAACTGGATCCTGGACTTCCTGATGGGCTGCCCCATAGGTGGTAAGGGTAGGTAATAACACATCCGCCGCGCTGATCCTCAACACAGGGGCCCCTCAGGAGTGTGTGCTCGGTCCCCTCCTGTACTCCGTGTTCACTCATGACTGCACGGCCAGGCACGACTCCAATACCATCAATAAATTTGCAGAGGACACAAGTGGTAGGCCTGATCACCGACAATGACGAGACAGCCTATAGGGAGGAGGTCAGAGACCTGGCCATGTGGTGCCAGGACAACCACCTCTACCTCAAAGTAATCAAGACAAAGGAGATGATTGTGGACGACAGGAAAAAGAGGACCGAGTAAGCCCCCATTCTCATCAACGGGCAGCAGTGGAGCAGGTTGACAGCTTCAAGTTCCTTGGTGTCCACATCACCAACAAACTAACATGGTCCAAGCACACCAAGACAGTCATGAAGAGGGCATGACAAAACCTATTCCCCCTCAGGAGACTGAAAATATTTTGCATGGGTCCTCAAATCCTCAAAAGATTCTACAGCTGCACCATCGAGAGCATCCTGACTGGTTGCATCACAGCCTGGTATGGAAACTGCTCGGCCTCCAAACGCAAGGCATGACAGAGGGTTGTGCCTACGACCCAGTTCATCACTGGGGCCAAGCTTCCTGCCATCCAGGACCTCTATACCAGGCGGTGTCAGAGGAAGGCCCTAAAAATTGTCAAAGACTCCAGCCACCCTAGTCATAGACTGTTCTCTCTGCTATTGCACGGCAAGTGGTACTGGAGCACCAAGTCTAAGTCCAAGAGGCTTCTAAACAGCTTCTATCCCCAAGCCATAAGACTCCTGAACATCTAGTCAAATGGTTACCCAGACTATTTGCAGTGACCCCCACCACCTCCTCACCCCCTCTTTACACCACTGCTACTCTTGTCATCTATGCAGTCACTTTAATAACACTACCTACATGTACATACTACCTCAACTTACCGGTGCCTCCGCACATTGACTCTGTATCATTACCCCCCTGTATATAGTCTCGCTATTGTTATTTTACAGTTTCTCTTTAATTACTTGTTACTTTTATCTATTATTCGTATTCTTATTTATTTTTGCTGCATTGTTGGTTAGTAAGCATTTAACTGTTAAGTCTGCACTTGTTGTATTCGGCGCATGTGACTAATACAATATGATTTGATTTGGACACAACACCGATCAAACAACTGCCACCTCAATCCAGGAACTGCCAGCCCATACGTCACCCCTTCCCCAACAGAAAGACACATAAACCGTATTTCCAATTTAACATTTTTATTCACTTGCAACTTGCTGTTGCAGAGTATGCTGGGAAATATGATAATGATGGGAGTGGTTTGGTTGAAAGTGATGTGTATGAGTTTCAAGATCCTGTATTAGGGTAAAACTAGGCCCTCAAAATAAGGCCTTATGAAATACGTCTGGTATTGTGTTTAAGAAAATAATCGTACAACGTCTGCAAACCAGCAGTTGGGGCAGCCTAGCATTTTTTAGAGTGTACATCAATGGTGTAAAAAATATACGCCATGTGAAATATTTGTTATCACATAACATCCAGTTGTCTATAATGCCCATATTTTCTGCTTCCCCCCTCTTAAACAGGGATACATTCAGTGCAGCTCCAAAAATACTAGCTATTGAGAGAATTTGAAAAAAGTATCTCTCATTTGGGTTGCCGATCCATGGTTTAGAAGATAGAACTGAAGGACCAGCTGAACTGATAGAACTGAAGGACCAGCTGAAGGACCAGCTGAGGGAAAATAGGGCTGAGGAAATATAGGGCTGTGGGAACTGATACAACACGTTGCTGAGGGAACAGACATGGTCCCCGTAATTCTGTCAGTGGTTGGAGTAGAACTTGAATCTCCTTCTTCCACTGAAATGTGCAGTGTTGCTTTTTGTGGGAACTCTTCAATGATCATCAAGCAGGTAAGTTGTCCATCAATGTCAGGGTCTTCATACTGCAAGAGGAAGTCGTGGTTCAACTCAAAATGTTCCTTCAAAATGTTTACGTCAACAGCGGCTGCTGGACGGGAGATGAGATTTATCTTCCTTGTATGGTCAGCATTAACAATGCAAAGTAACATTGCTTGAGGGTCTGAGGCTGCCATTGCTCTGTGGAAGAATAAAACATTTTAAGAGGGTGCACTTGCAATATCAAAATTGTGGTAACACAATGACATTGGAATCATGTTGTAACCAAAAAAATGTTAAACAAATCCAAATATATATTTTAGTTTCTTCAAAGTAGCCAACCTTTGCCTTGATAACGGCTTTGCACACTGCTTTTCCTTCACTCTGCGGTCCAACTCCTCCCAAACCATCTCAATTGGGTTGAGGTCGGGTGATTGTGGAGGCCAGGTCATCTGATGCAGCGCCATCACTCTCCTTGGTCAAATAGCCCTTACACAGCCTGGAGGTGTGTTTTGGGTCATTGTCCTGTTGAAAAACAAATTATAGTGGGACTATGTGCAAACCAGATGGTATGGGGTATCGCTGCAGAATGCTGTGGTAGCCATGCTGGTTAAGTGTGCCTTGAATTCTAAATAAATCACAGACCGTGTCACTAGCGAAGCACCCCCACACCATCTCCATGCTTCACAGTGGGAACTACACATGTGGAGATCATCCATTCAAATACTCTGCGTCTCACAAAGACACGGCAGTTGGAATCAAACATCTTAAACCAATGGAAAGATTTCCACCAGTCTAATGTCAATTGCTCGTATTTCTTGGCCCAAGCAAGTCTCTTCTTATTGGTGTCCTTTAGTACTTGTTTCTTTGCAGCAATTCGACCATGAAGGCCTGATTCACACAGTCTCTGAAGCATTTATTTGGGGTGCAGTTAACTCTAATGAACTTATCCTCTGCAGAAGAGGTAACTCTGGGTCTACCTTTCCTGTGGAGGTCCTCATGAGAGCTAGTTTCATCATGGCGCTTGAAGAAACTTTCAGTTCTTGAAATTTGAAGACTGTTGTTTCTCTTTGCTAATCTGAGCTGTTCTTGCCATAATATGGACTTGGTCTTTTACCAAATAGGGTGATCTTCTGTATACCAACCCTACATTGTCACTTCACAACTGATTGGCTCAAACGCATTACGGAAAGAAATTCCACAAATTAACTTAACAAAGACACACCTGTTAATTGAAATGCATTCCACGTGACTACCTCATGAAGCTGGTTGAGAGAATGCCAAGAGTGTGCAAAGCTGTCTTCAACGCAAAGGGTGGCTACTTTTAAGAATCTCAAATATAAAATCTATTTTGATTTGTTTAACACTTTTTTGGTTACTACATGATTCCATATGTGTTATTTCATAGTTTTGATGTCTTCACTATTGGCAACCCTTTTGCAATTATGTTAGTACAGCTGAAAACTGTTGTGCTGATTATAGAAGCAATAAAACTGGCCTTCTTTAGACAAGTTGAGTATCTGGAGCATCAGCATTTATGGGTTCAACTACAGACTCAAAATGGCCAGAAACAAAGAACTTTCCTCTGAAACCCGTCAGTCTGTTCTTGTTCTGAGAAATGAAGGCTATTCCATGCGAGAAATTGCCAAGAAACTGAAGATCTCGTACAACGCTGTGTACTACTCCCTTCACTGAACAGCGCAAACTGGCTCTAACCATAATAGAAAGAGGAGTGGGAGGCCCCGGTGCACATCTGAGCAAGAGGACAAGTACATTAGAGTGTCTAGTTTGAGAAACCGATGCCTCACAAGTCCTCAAATGGCAGCTTCATTAAATAGTATCCGCAAAACACCAGTCTCAACATCAACAGTGAAGAGGTGACTCCGGGAGGCTGAGTTGCAAAGAAAAAGTCATATCTCAGACTTGCCAAAAAATAATAAAAGATTGAGATGGGCAAAAGAACACAGACACTGGACAGAGGAAGATCGGGAAAGTGTTATGGACATACAAATCTAAATTTGAGGTGTTCATGTCACAAAGAAGAACATTTGTGAGGTGCAGAAAAAACAAATAGATGCTGGAGGAATGCTTGACGCCATCTGTCAAGCATGGTGGAGGCAACGTGATGGTCTGGGGGTGCTTTGGTGGTGGTAAAGTGGGAGATTTGTACAGGGTAAAATGTATCTTGAAGAAGGAAGGCTATCACTCAATTTTGCAATGCCATGCCATGTGGATGGCGCTTAATTGGAGCCAATTTCTTCCTTCAACAGGACAATGACCCAAAGCACAACTCCAAACTATGCATTAACTATTCAGGGAAGAAGCAGTAACCTGGTATTCTGTCTATAATAGAGTGGCCAGCACATTCACCAGATCAACCCTATTGAGCTGTTGTGGGAGCAGCTTGACCGTATAGTACGTAAGAGGTGCCCATCAAGCCAATCCAACTTGTGGGAGGTGCTTCAGAAAGCATGGGGTGAAAACTAGAATGCCAAAGCTCTGCAAGGCTGTAATTGCTGCAAATGGAGGATTATTTGACAAAAGCAAAGTTTGAAGGACCCAATTATTATTTCAATTATACATAATTATTTATAACCATGTCAACGTCTTCACTATATTTCCTATTCATTTTGCAACTCATTTCATGTATGTTTTAATGGAAAACAAGGACATTTCTAAGTTATCCCAAACTTTTGTAAGGTAGTAATACACATGTATATATATATATATATATATATATATATATATATATATATATATATATATATATATATATATTGTATTATACAACGGGAGGTTCTAATCCTGATTGGTTAAAACCGCATTCCAGCCAGAGTCTATTCCACAAGTTACCCCGGATAAATTTATGATGTTAAAATGCCTATTTACTCTGTTCCATCTCTGCGAAATTCACTGTCTCATCAGCCCAGCCAGGCAATTTAAAAACTGGATCTCCACTATAAAAAAGCATCTACACATTATGTCACATTTCTTTTAGACTAACATTTAGTTTTCAACAGGAGATATTTGTATAAACCTTGCTGTCTGTCTCTCTGACATTTGCAACATTGTTTCAATATTAAAATTCGATCTCAAGCTGTCCCATAGTAATGAACATGTCCAGAGTCCGGACAAGACAGACAGCGTTTCTCAGTCGAAATCATGAATCAGCTGGCATCATTTTTATAGATATATACAAAGATTAGTGTAGGGACTATATTTGTTGGAAGGATGAAATAGTATGAAGAAATTCATCAAAATAATGTTTTTATTTGAATATGTTGGTAACCTGTTGTATCGTGCCAATATATCCTCCAAACATTGGCTTCGAGGGCATTATCACTTAATTATTCAGGGTGCATTAAGAAAAGAGACCTTGGTATAAACATGTCTTCCCTGTCAAAATAAAGGTTAAATAAAATACATACAACATTTCACATGACTGGGAATACAGATATGCACCTGTTGGTCACAGATACCTTTAACAAAATGGACCTCACAATGAGCCTCAGGAATCTCTGTGCATTCAAATTGCCATGGATAAAAATGCAATTGTGTTCGTAGCTTATGCCTGCCCACACCATAACCCCACCGCCACAATGGGGCACTCTATTCACAACATTGACATCAGCTAACCGCTCACCCACATGTGGTCTGTGGTTGTAAGGCCAGTTGGACGTACTGCTAAATTCTCTATAACGACGTTGGAGATGGCTTATGGTAGAGAAATTAACATTATAGTTTTTCTCAATTGCTAAAACACTAAAAACCCATTGGCTGAACAAAGTTCTCAGTTACCAGGACTCATTTAGCTAATTATGCAGTCTGTTGTCAATACGTTAAACAATTTCACATGGTAAAACACAATTTGCAGATCTCACACATTCTCATTCTCAAAACACATTCTGCACTCTAATGCACGTCATCCATACTGGTAAACACAAGTGGCAACAATCAAATTCAAATAGAGAACATGTGTCATTGATTGAACAACCACTCAAAACTGATTTAACCTGTTTCAAATGATGCAACACAACCAATATAAGCCAGTTCAGAGAGTAAACAGGTTGTTGAAGGTGGGAAGGAGAAAGTCTGAGAATGGATACTGTAGTACAGTGCATTGTAGGCTGTATACTGTACAATGGACAAATTGTATGGCCCTGAACATTGTGCTTTTCATTTATTAACAGTACTGACTGCTCAATAGATTTTGACTGGTTGCAGGTTCATATCAACAAAGAACAAGAATTACAGTATCACAGAGACAAAGGACAAGTTTGTGAGATGCAGGGTACAGTACTGTAAAAATAGGGGTACAAGGAGGAGGAAGAACAAAAAACAAAATTGCAAAGAGTAAAGCAGAGTAGTAATTTCTGATCAATTTTGAGCTACTATGATAGAACATGTTTTCGTTCATCAAAAGACAATGATGGAAAAATAGGATTTTTTTTTTAAATTAAAAATGTAATTCTCCCTGAGAATTGTATGTTTTGAACAATGTGTTTTTTATATTTTGTGTGTTTTCTATTTTTGTTTACTGACTGCTTGAGAGTGTATATCATTTTGATAACTTTGTTTATGATTTGAGAGCAGTGTTTGATTTTGAACACAGGTAAAACTGTTTTGAGGCGAATGTTTCATTTTGCAAGAGGAGTCAGAGGTTATGTAAATAGTGCTTGAAGATGAGGTTTTGTGTTGAATGTTTTCAGGAAATGGAGCAAGGTTTCAGAAATGGTGTTTTAGCAATTGAGAAAAACTGTAAATTATCTGGCAACAGCTCTGGTGGACATTCCTGCAGTCAGCATGCTAATTGCATGCTCCCTCAAAATTTGAGACATCTGTGGCATTATGTGACAAAACTGAACACTTTAGAGTGGCCTTTTATTGTTCCCAGCACAGGTGCACCTGTGTAATATTCATGCTGTTTAATCAGCTTCTTGATATGACACACCTGTCAGGTGAATGGATTATCTTTTCAAATAAGAAATGGTCACTAACAGATTTAAACATTTTAACATTAAGAAAGTTTACGCGAACAATAGATAAAAGCTTGCTACGTAGATAATTCCAATTTGTGCCACCATTTTTTTTATTTTTTATTTCTGAACATAAACGTGCAGTCATCGTTTAGGAGGTCAGATGTAATCAAGGTCAAACTTGAAAGACGTATTTGTAAATCTATCACCACAAGGCCTGTTCACCTAAAACCTCTGGTAAATTTCATCTGAATCAAAAATAGTCTCACAAAATCAAGACTGAATATGCATGTTAAGGGAACCTAAAACATTTGTGACTACAAAGTTTTCACATCGATTATGTTTACAGAACTTAATCCAATAAATTAATAGTACTGTTTGGGTTTACAGTACCTGTCCTGGCAGAACGGTTGCGACCCTCCTGTCTGCGTGTGTGGATACAGCTCTGCTGGGCCTTCATGTGTTGGGACACCAAGGCACAGTCTGGATGGATGGCCTCCACCTGGAGGTGGGAGGGAGGGAGGGAGTATGAGAGAGAGGGAGGGAAGGAAGGGGAGATTTTTTTTTATCTATGAAAAAGCACAGAACTTGTGTAATGTGAAAACATATTCCTGCATCTTTACCGAGACGACAAGTGCCACCATACAACATTGTCCCTTTACGCACACTGTATCATTAACTTATTCAAAACATACTGTAGAGAGTTACACACTCATTATCACCCTGTCTTCCAACCATCTCTCCCCTCCTGTCCCATCTGTAGGGCAGTGAAAAACAGTCCCACCAAAACGACTTGTTTACTTCATTATAGACACCATCTGCTACTGATGCTGTTTGGGTTAGGGCTCTGTTTATATACCCACACCCACACACCCACGGGAGAGGGTGACAGTTCTCCAAAGACAGTGACAGTATCTATAACTACAGTAGAAACTGAAGTTTCGGTAGAAACTTTGTGTGCTTGCTCAACTGGATGAAAGTATTATTAATGACAGTGGAAGAAGTGTACATAGTGAGATAGGTCTATATCTTTGAGATATATTACAGTAAAGCCAATGTCTTTAAAGGGAAATTCCACCACTTTTCAACCTCATATTCATCAACATATTCATTCAACCTCATATTCATCAAGACAGTGAATAGTGAATGGAGGAAGCTCTTCCTGTGGATATGTTTTTAATTTGCCAGATAGGCTACACTGGTTGTCTAGATTCATGTGCTTAATTTTAAGAGTTGAGCAATACATGTCGCAGTCCAAGAAAGCTGGGATCCTTTTTTCAATAGTGGCCAGTCAAAACTCTGTTTTCACACGTGATTGCGCAATAACTTTATAAGAACACGTGAACAGACTGGAGGTGGAGGCTGCACTGTAAAAGCCAATGTGCTGTCATTACTCAAAACTTTTAAGGAAACCCGTTGCACGTAACATATGAGTACAGTTACGTAAAGTGATTTTGTTGTCATTTCTCAAACCGATAGAGTCACTGCGACCCTGTAGGGGTCCAAATTTGAGTGGTATCATCTTGAACATTGCCCCCACCAAGCCACGCCTCCAATATAATTTCCCAGGTCGCCTTGCCTTTTCAAGTGAATTGCAGAGTTAATACCCATGACTGTATTTGTTAGTGACAGAGACAATGTTGCTGAATTCGTTCATTTTTAGTCCTGTCGCTTTCATCAAGTGAATTTCTAAGTAAATGTTATATATGTGGGAGACAAGGAACATCAGGATCTACCATCAACAAACGGTGGAATGAACGACTGAGGAGGAGGGTGACAAGATGGAAGTCGAAATCTTCACTGCCCCCCGAGCTGCCCAGACCAAGACAAAACTCAGACCCGGTTTTTAGCCTTCAGCCTGGCTGCCGCGTCACTTTGCTTTTTACGCGACAACCAAGGCTCCAGCACCAGCAAAGGCCGATGAACACATTTTCTACTACCATCCACCGTTTCTGTCTCTCTCGATTTCTACCTACACCTACCTCCCACTATCACACTCACGGAACCAACCCGGAACCCTCCACCACCAAAAGAGGATGGAGGGGAAACCAAACATCACACCTTGACCCGGAGCAAGCGGACCCCAGTGGAGGGCCATCCCTGACCCCTGGGTCTAGAGCTCCCTTGTGTGTCTGCTTGCTCTTCAAGTTGTCTTTCCTCCTCGTTCCCGGTTCCTGTTGCTTCCAGGCCCACAGTCCCAGCACCAGACGCAGCACCAACCCCTGGTTTTCCAGCCCTGGTAGCAGCAGATATATGGCTGCCTCCACATAGACAGCACAAGGTACGTACAGAGATCTGCCCCCATGGAGTCACTCACAATGAACACACATACTGTTGGTGAGTGCACCAAAGCCAGGTGGATCTGAGTCCTGTTTGTTCACTCTATCCTCCAGCACCAGCCCGATAGACATACCCTCCACTACTCCCACCCACCTTCTCCCTCTCCATCGCTCTTCCCCCTCCCCCCACTACACCTATCACTCTCACAGAACTAGACCAGAAACCATTCATCACCACATCAGAAGAGGTGTGACGGAAGGACCAAAGATTTAGACCTGCGCTCGGAACGAGTAGACCACATGAGAGTACCATCACTGACTTCCGGGTTCTTTGTTTCTGGCTCAAAATGTCCAGAAACAAAGCACTTTCTTCTGAAACTCATCAGTCTATTCTTGTTCTGATGAATTAAGGCTATTCAATGAGAGAAATTGCCAAGAAACTGAAGATCTCATACAACGCTTTATACTACTCCCTTCACAAGACAGCGCAAACTGTCTCTAACCAGAATGGAAAGAAGAGTGGGAGGCCCCAGTGCACAAGCAAGAGGACAAGCACATTAAAGTGTCTAGTTTGAGAAACAGACACCTCACAAGTCCTCAACTGGCAGCTTCATTAAATAGTACCAGCAAAACACCAGTCTCATATCAACAGTGAAGATGCTGGGATGCTGGCCTTCTAATTGCAAAATGGTTTTCTAATGATCAATTAGCCTTTTAAATGATAAACTTAGATTAGCTAACACAATGTGCCACTGGAACACAGGAATGATGATTGCTGATAATGGGCCTCTGTGTCAAGGCTGTGGGCAACTGGTGAAAGGAGTCAGGCGCAGGAGAGCTGAGATGCGTGGACAAGGTATGTAATACAAGATACACCAATATAAACACAATACTACGGTGCGGGAAAATACTGGTACCACGAAATAAACGGGCGTAATAACAAAACCCGGCAACAAAATACCAGCCGTCAGAAACAGCCTGAACAATAAAACAAACACGCACACAAA
The DNA here is from genome assembly GCF_018296145.1 of Oncorhynchus tshawytscha. Classification (NCBI taxonomy): domain Eukaryota; kingdom Metazoa; phylum Chordata; class Actinopteri; order Salmoniformes; family Salmonidae; genus Oncorhynchus; species Oncorhynchus tshawytscha. The sequence continues at coordinate 38,052,786 of NC_056429.1, read as the reverse complement.
CATGGAGGAAACCAGAGGGTTAAATAATGAACATGTATGTAATGGGGGAATTGAAACCAGGTGTGTAGAAAACAAAAACAAAACAAATGGAAAATGAAAAGTGGATCGGCGATGGCTAGAAGGCCGGTGACGTCGACCGCCGAACGCCGCTCGAACAAGGAGAGGGACCGACCCCGGCAGAAGTCGTGACACTCTGTACGCCTATGTAGATATTCCATTAAAAAGCAGCCATTTCCAGCAACAATAATCATTTACAAAATTAACAATGTCTACACTGTATTTCTGATCAATTTAACGTTATTTTAATGGACAAAAAAATGCTTTTCTTCTAAAAACAAGGACATTTCTAAGTGACCCCAAACTTTTGAACAGTAGTGTATATTTTCACATATTGTTCCCCCATAGGAAAAAACTCACAACCCAGGCATTTCAAGTGCCATGCTCTACCAACTGAGCCACACTGGACCAGTTGAAGGATTTCCTGAACCAACCACAAATTCTGTAAAACCCGGGAAATTTACCAGAATTTTGCAATCCCACCTGCAAGTTATCCAGCGAGAGTTAGAATATCCAACTGTTGACATTTTTCTTCACCTGCAACCTGCATTCATAATGACTGTCAGAGTTGGAAACAGTCTGAGGATACTACCTAAGCCACTTAGACTGGAACAAGCATTTCAGTAACAGGTGCAAAAATCTAACTAAATGATTGGATTAGTTTAGAAAATGTATGTTATTTATTTTTGTGTAGTATAAGATCAATCATTCAGTCAATGTACATGCAAAAAACAGATATTTAAAAAAAATGTTTAAATGTATCTGCGTTAACGCATAATAATCATTATTATTATTTTACAGTAACTGCCAGTATGTTACCGTAAACAAAACAGTTTTTTCCCTCTTCTTCTATGGCATTATGGTTCGCCGCAAGCATACGTTAGAGGTGTATGCTGCCACCTTCTGTGTGGGCTGTGTCCGCCTACTGTTCTGGGTAAATTCAGTAAATTCATTCAACTTTGTGACGCATAAAGGGGAAGGAAACTAGGATGGGGGAAAAGGGGAGAGAGTTGCCCTAGCAACTAACCCTGCACTCATTAAAACCTCACCACTATTCCACCACTTTGGCCCTATCTGACCCTACACTAGGCCAGCCGTCTGGGAGGATGGGACACTATCGTTTAATACACTTTGTAGCTCTTATGCAACAAAATCTTGTACACCCAAGTACTTCTCTGCAGCTGCCACCACAATATATATTTTCTGTGATTTTCATTCCATTTCTGCGTTACAGTTGATAACCCTACAGTCAAATTTTGCCATCAATAGAGTAGCTATCGAGCTATATAAACCACGCCCCTCTGCAACATGCCTTCTCCGATGTTGGTTACAAGACGTTACTTATTTAAACTAGGTAAGAGAATACTATTTTACTCTTGGTGTATTCTAAGGAGAGTTAAGGCGATGTCACCTTATCCCTTAATAGTAAATCTAAGTGTTTGACATTGGGAAGGGGACTAGTAACTTCATGATAATACTTTATCAATGTGGAAGCAAAAGTCATTTGTCATACTTTGGTCATCATACTTTCACCTGGTTTCATCCAATTTCATGAAAAACATCATTTTGACTGCATATGACCAGTTAAAACAGTTTAATTAGAATACATGTATTTTCTAATATAAATATAGACTTGCAAGTAGCCCGCTTAACTACAACATTTTCAGTAAGGACAGCACAATAGTTTTACTTGCTATGACGACTGTGGTATATTATTGATTACCTTAGTTTAATACACTGACTGTAATTCACTCTGGATAATAGTGCATGATAAATGAACAAAACGTAAATGCAAAAGCACACTGCCGGGTATCATTTAATGACCTCCAACGCCAAATGTGATGAAAATACAAATCGTTTGAGTGCGGAGCTCATTAGAATAATTACCCAACAGTGTGCTTTGCAAAAGCTTATTTTTAACATTTTTTTTTTAAAACATAACATTAATTTATCATAACCAGATGCTCTTGTCCAGATTGACTTAGTCACTGCATTCATCTAAGGTTGATAAAAAATCAAATGAAATAATTAATAATATATATCAACAGTTATAGCAAGGACAATGTTTCTGCAACCGTTACTAGGAATGTTGTTGTAGTTTAGAATACATTGGTCTTCAAACTATAATGTAATTGTTATAGGATATCTTTTGGATGTATCTTTGCACCATCTTTCTGTAAGTTACTGTGAGTTACTGTGAGTTACTGTGAGTTACTGTGAGTTACTGTAAGTTACTGTGAGTTACTGTGAGTTACTGTGAGTTACTGTAAGTTACTGTGAGTTACTGTGAAATGATCCTAATATACTGTAATGAAGTCAATTCTACTGTAATCATGTTAGTATTTCACTAATTACTTGGGATTTAGCTCAAGCAAGTTGGCTGCTAGGTATTTGTGTACTGCAGCATATGTATGAGTATTTGGTGTTTCATATCACCTGCACTTCTAGAACCCTTAAACAAAGGCTTCCAAACTGGCTTTGATTACAAGGCAGAACAGATCAAAAGGACACAGCTTAACCTCTATTCAACCACTACAGGTTTAAGACACTGTCACTCTGACCTGTCTCCTGAATATATTAAGTTGTTAAGACACTACTACCACATATCACTTCAATTGGTACAGCACTCACTAACGGGTGCAACAAATTTCGCCTCTTACATGGGGCACGTCTAAAAATGTGTTCTCTCTAATTTACAGAATGCTGCGGTAAATATATGGCAAGATAGTGTTAAATTGTATTGTAAAATAATTACAACAATTGCTAACAGTTCATCCAACTTTTAGGTGCATACACCACCACCTACTGTACTGGAGTGTGAGGCCTGTCAAGGCCTACCTACATAACATTCCGGTAATACAAAATTGAGAAAAAGGAAAATTACCCTGCCAACTATTAGCCCTCACAACAAAACAAAAAGCACCACCCCATTCCACTATAACCCCATCTAATCCTACTCAACACCCCCTGCAACTCTTCTGCAGTAAAACCTCGCAATACCAAGTACTTCTTTGCATCTGCCACCACAACCTTTATTTTCTGTGATTTAAGTTCCATTTCTGCAGTACAGTTGACAACCATGGCTATGAATGCTAAGAAACCCACCTTACGGAAGCACATATTATTCCCAACACTCTATTGGTCTCTGCCTACTCACAGGAATCTTCTCAGGATCCCTCACCCTTTACCATCTTCTACCACTCTTCACAGCTTCATCATTCAACACTTTCTGTACTACTCTGACCTTGGCAACCTCAACCGGCCTTTCTCATGCCAGACACCTTCGATCTCCAGCCCCGCAGGCGGGCACGTGTACGACTTCCACAGACGCTTCTTCAGCTCCGCCTGCACCACACACACACACACACACACACACACACACACACACACACACACACTCACACTCACACTCACACTCACACTCACACTCACATTCCTTCGTCTCATGCCCCCTTGGACACTTCTCAGTGTTAGGGAACTACTACCACATGCCACTTAAATTGGTACAGCAATCTCACTAACGGGTGCAACAAGTATAGGCAACCCTCAAAATGTATTAACCTTTTCATATGCGAGTTCCAAATATCTCTAATGGTCGCCCCAGCAAGAGTTGATTTATGCACGTGATGTCAGAATGCACTCACTTTTCCAAAACATGATTATTACACAACAGGACATATAATACGCGCTACAGCTAATTATCTATAGGCTAGATATGTTTCAACTTGTCAATTTCAACTTATTTTCTAACAAATTGTATTTTCTAACAGTTTGAATTGAGGTGTGATCCGCCTCCACATTAATTCACATAGAATTAGCCCATTTCAGCCCATTGCGGGCAATTTATGTTTGAGGCTTTACTGAGCCGGAGAAACGTATCTCTTCATGGGTTCTCTCTTCGAGGAGAGCCTACACACTTCACCAATGTTTGTGCAGATCAAGTATGCAGACATTTGTGCAATCTTGGAAAATGTTCTGGCTGGCGCTCGCATTGCTGTGCCTGTCGTTTTCCTTACAAATAATAACTTTAGACATGTGTGCGTTCCTATAAAAGTAAGTTCCTTATATTGTGTTGTCGTTTCTACTGTAGGTGCATACAGTATATATGTATGCAGCATAATGTATTTACTGTTTTATTCACATGTTTTCAAGTACTGGTGTCAAATAATGCATTCCGATTATTGCATAGATTGTAATGGACACCTATGTGTGTAAAATAATTTTTTGAAGGTTGTACTGATTATAATGAGCTAATGCTAAGCTATTTGCCAGCTATGTGTGGCACCATGTTTGTTGACACTATACAATGCATTCTGGGTGTCACGTAAAACATCTGTCAGACCAAAGATGTTATAATGAGGTAAAGAAATGGGTCACTCATCTTTCGGGTAAACTTCCGGAAGGGAATGAAGGGAAGTGAATGACCGTAAATGACACCTCCCCTTCAACATGCATACTGCAAACAGACCAAACTCATTTTTTTACAGAAAAAGGAAAAAGGTTTTTAGAGTCCCAAAAAAGGGTATGGTACTGTATTCTGTGGGATATAGCGTTCTCTCTAATGGGTGCAACAAATCTAGCCTCTTTACAAGGCATGCTTCAAAATATGTTAATGAGCCAGAGATTATTTAGCAACCAAGAACATTTTCCCACAATGCACCATAATTCACAGTATGCTGCTGTAAATATATAGCAAAAAAGGTAATACATTACTTTACTGTACAATTGTGTTGTAATTTTCACAGCGTAGCGGAACGCCATTGAGCCCCTATAATGCATTGCCCTTTGCAGTACTGTAATATAGAATTACAGTAGATAACTGTTAAAGTGTTGCTGTAAATTTACAGCAATTTGTTAGTTATATTAACATTTTCCAAATCATCTAAAAGTAACTTATTTGATGTACACAATCCATTTGGAGACACTTTAAGATGATTTTTTACAGGAAGGGTGAAAATAAAGGGTCCATACATCAAAACTTCATCTTAGTGAGAATGTCCAATGTCATTTTGCTCCGATATTTGATTAATTTAATGAAAATAAGATACATAGACTTTAGCTTTTAAGAGTCAATTACTCAAATTCAAAAATAAAAAGGTATACAATTGATTTGAACACAATCCTAAAGGGCAAGTTTTAATTTTTTATTGAAAAACAACAACCAAAATTCTGCCCAATTATTTCCCTTCAAAATGTGTTCTGGGGATCGCCAATATGTACATATTTAAATTTGACCAAATATTTCCCTTAAGGGGTGGGGGTGGGGGGGCGTTTCCCCCAAGTTACCCTAGTTGTGGGTCTTTCCCCTATTGAAAGATAACATTAATATGTTTACACTTTCTTTTTGCTTGACTTTGAACACTACAGGGAGATGCCAAGGACATGTGTCCTAATAGAGACACGGGAGACACGGGAGACACTCAAGTCTTTCACAGTCAGCACCGGAGAACGGGACTCTTGCTGCTCATTTACGCCTTCAGAAAAGTGATACTGTACGAGGACCGCACGGAGTACTGTTAGACACAGTCGCTGTGTCCCGGTCTCCATGGTTGGCACAGGAACACACCAGACTCAGCACGATCCTTTCTCAAGGGAAATTAACTTAACAATAACCAGCCGGATCCTGGGACTATGATGGCAATTGGAAGGACAATGATCTGTAAGACTGGATGAAAGATTCAGTGTTGCAGCCTAATAATCAGGGAAATTAAGTCCCAAACTTTTTAGAATTCTTTCTCATTTAACCTATAGAAATAATGTATAGTTTGGAGAGTGTGTTATAGAGCATTGTATAAATATGCTATATTGATGATTAAATTGATTTGCAAGAGGTCGAAATAATGTTTTGAATTTTATAAAAGCATCTTTACTTACCGTTCCCCATACAATCTGATGCATCCAAATAGCAAATAACGTGCGTATCCATTTCAACGACGAAGTTTTAGTGAGTAACATTGTCCTTTATAATTAATTTCCCCTTTTCTTAGTATAACAGATGGTTCAAAGAACAGTACAATGCATTGACATAACTCTAAATAAGTATCCTAATTATTTAATGAAACACTGGTTAGTTGTTTCTCTACCTCATGAACGAAAACTAGTATTGTTTGATTCTCTTTCAGTCTATTATCCACAGATTTGGCATTTGCCTGTTTGTAACCCTTCTTGTCGCCGTTATTCAGAAGTTTTGCGGGGTTTCTCCAGCGCAGTTATGCTGGGCTTAGTTCCTAGCAAGACTTCGCCATACTCGTACAAGAGACAGGACTCGACTGAGTGAATGAGGCGCGCCTCCTACTCAAAAGCCAGCTACTGTACAGTACAGCGCAGCGCACACGCACACTCGGAGTAGTAGACGTGCTTGTCCTCCTTGGAGATAAAGAACGACCGTAGTTTGCCCACTGGCTTCTTACGTTATAAAAGTGTTTTATATCCACTGTTAATGTTAAATACTAAAACATTAGGGAAACCATGGTAAGCATAATTGCAGTAGACCTAAGCATACATGCATTTTATTGTCCCGTGAGGCTTGTGCATTCTGCTGGTACAGTGCTGGAGACCGGAGAGATACTTCTGTAGGTGTCAGAAAATGACCTTGAGGTCTATTTAACAGACAACCCCCCACCTCAAACAGGCTTACAGGTCAAATACATTTTTAAAAAACTAAAAAAACTATGTGCGTATACACTACATACTTCATCAAGTATATAGGCTACAAACGATATGAGGCCCCCATAGCTCTAATTTGGCAACTCAACATGATCTGTATCTTTAACATATGATTGTTAGTTACTGATTTTCCATTCACGTTAATTCATTGTTTTTCCATAGAGTCCAAACACAGGCAGTCCTCAACCGTAGACATTTAATGAACTGGATTATCTTTAGGCTTAGTCGCCATGCCAGGACATTAGCATGGGGAGTATATAGGGACCTACACTATAAAAATAACAACTCTTTGGATCAACTTAAAAATACAAATAATTCAAGTGATTACACATAAGAGTTAGGTTTTCTCGATGGTAAAATACTATACTTGTTGAAACCAAATATATGATTCAATGCCAACTTTATTATGTGATTATTTAAAAAAAACTATATTTCAAGTTGGAGGTTAAAATCAAATAAATAACATAAATGCAAACTAATATTTCATGTAAGTACACCCACTTTTTAAAATTCTAGTAGATTTTAAACTTTTACTCAAGAAATTACTCTGGTTCAATAACGTGAAATAGTGACTCCAAACTGATCTTTACATAAAATGTTCTAATTTATTGGCCACGATATTGTAACCAAATTGTGACTTCTTAAAAGGTCCCGAACTGTCCTTCTGATTCTAATCAAAAGATTACCCATGATATTATTTCCAGATAAAACTGCTCAAAATGTTTCTCTCATGTCAAACTACCAGGAAGTCTGAAAAAACCGACTGAGTGGACAGGGAGCTAGTTGGCTGAGTGGGCCTGGACCAAAGGAATGTGTATGTGAGGATGCTGTGACAACCCTCTCACTCTGTCTGCCAAATTCTTTATTTTTGCTCTTGTTTGACTTATTACGACGTCGGTGGGTAGAAAGTTGTCAGCAAAATGGTACACCTGCGTTCGGGTGTGTCCTAGGGATAAATACACCTTCACCCACCCCCATTCATTGAAGAGACTCTCCATGCAGACACACTGTTGGATTTTGGTCGTGGCAGCTTGCTTTGGCACCCTTCAGAACACTTCATTATCATATATTTGCACGCAACCTCTTACACTACTGTTACTTTAGTTAAGAAATATATTTTTTGTTATTTCTTGATATCCACATTGTCTCCCTTCTTGTTATGGGCTACGAGCCGGTTCGTGACAAGTGGGAGCTCATCTGGGAATATAAGGTTGGTTCCTAGACATTTTGGCGTATAGTATTATGATGCGTTGATGCTATTTTGGGATGTGCTTTGGTTTGTATTCACTGCATAGTCGTATGTGTTCGGTATAATGCCTTAGAGATGTATCAGTGTTTTTGGTTGTCCTGTGACGTCATTAAATTATGAGTTGCATGGAATTAAAAGGGCCAGTAGGCCTAACAGTAGTGTTGTTGAGCTAACTGGTATGAGTATTTTGTTTGGGAGAAAACGTGTAGTTAGTGTTTGAAAACTCTGTCGGTGCTTGTTTGCATATTTTGTGACATCTTTTGTGCTGTTTGGTAGGCCAGTGTTGGGTGCCTTTGTTGGTTTGTTTTTCAGTAGACTTGCCACTGCGGTCAAATTGGTTTTGTAGAATAGAACACAAACTTGAAATTGGGGATGCTGACCCCGTCTGTCAGCGGTTCCATAGAGTTTCTTTAGGGAAACTGCGTTGTCTGAATGCTGAGCGGTACATGGAGAGTAATATTGCAGAGTCTTATTTATTACACCCTTCAGTCTGTACTCTTATTCGGTTATGAGTTTCGGCCTGAATAATGCACCTGTCACTTTTCAGTGCCTTATGAATAGGGTTGTCTCCAGTCTGGTCGGGTGTGCTGTTTATCTGGACGATGTAGTGGTTTATGCAGATACTTGGGAGGAGCACAGTGTCCCGTATTCAAGCCTTGTTCGACCATTGCGTACCTAGAACATGAACCACCAGGTGGTTGGGCAGGGTGAAGTGCATCCTGTTTGGGATAAAGTGGTAGCTATTGATGCTTTTCCACCGCCAACTACTAAAAAGGAACCGATACGGTTCTTGGGAATGATTGATTATTACCGTCGTTTCTGTAGGAACTTCTCTACCGTAGTCGCTCCCCTGACAGATTTGCTGAAAGATAAGGCGGTTTACGTCGGGTCTCCTCTTTGTCAACAGGCTTTTGAGGATGCAAAGATGTTGCTTACCGCAACTCCAGTGCTGGTTCCTCCTCGTGTGGATATGTCATTCACCTTGCAGGTGGATGCGAGTGACTTGGGGGCAGGTGCAGTACTGCTGCAAGCAGATGTGTCCGGTGTTGAGAAGCCTGTTAGTTTCTTTTCCAAGAAGTTTAACCCTTATCAGTTGAACTACTCCATGGTGGAAAAAGAAGCGCTAGCACTCATACGGGCGCTACAACATTTCGAGGTCTTTGTTGGGTAGGGTGTAGTACCTATTGTGGTCTACACTGACCGTAACCCTGTTACCTTCTTGAGGTCTATGATGTGTCCTAACCAGAGGATAATGAAATGGTGTTTGTTTTTACAGGCATTCCATCTCGATGTGCGGCACATCAGGGGGACTGATAATGTCTTTGCTGACACACTCTCTCGTGTGCCATGTTCCGGAGTTGTCAGGTCCCATTGATTGGTGGACACGCGTTCTCTCATATACATTGTCTGAGTGTACGGTGTCGTCCACGTGACCGGCCACTGTTTATCGAATGTTTTGTATTGTCCTGTTGCTCCTGTCTGTTCCCTTTTGTTCTCGTTTTCTTCTTTCCTCTTAAAGGTTGCTTCCTGGCCAGTATTTTGTTTGAATTTATGGTTGGTGTGGTGTTCCTTGGTGGTCCCGGTTTTATGGAGGGGGGTGTGATGACCCTCCCACTCTGTCTGCCGAATTCTTTCTCTTTGCTCTTGTTTTCCTTATTAGGATGTTTGTGGGCGGAGCCGGGAGGGTTGTCAGCGAAATGGGATACACCTGGGCTGTGTGTCCTGTGGATGAATACATCTTTCCCCCATGATTTGAGGAGACTCTCCACACAGACACACTGTTGGATTTTGGTTGTGGCATTTTTGTGGCCGTTTTGTTTGTCTGCTTTGGCACCTCCGACACCCTTCATTGTCACATCTATGCAAGCAAACCACTTACTTTACTGGCTTGTTTATAAATATATTTTTGTTATTCCTTGATCTCCACGTTGTCTCCCTTTTTGTTACGGGCTACGATCCGGTTCGTGACAATGCTGTTCGTCAATTACAACTCAGCCTTTAATACCATAGTGTCCTATAAGCTCATTACAAAGCTCACGGCCCTGGGACTGAACTCCTCCCAATGTAATTGGGTCCTGGACTTCCTGACGGGCCACCCTCAGGTGATGAAGGTTCGGCAACATTACCTCCGACACAAATTCTCAGCATGGGGGCCCCACAAGGGTGCATCTTCAGTCCTCTCCTGTGTTCCCTGTATACCTGCATCCCACAGTTCCTGGAGATTGAAAAAAAACACGCTGATGTTGAAAGGGTTAGGGTTGAGCCGGGTGTGGACATGATGCTAGGGTAATGGTTGGACAGAAGTGGAGGTAGCGCTAAGCCTGTGGGTGCGACCACCTTAGGTCCCCCTGTTCCTGGAGTTTTTGAATATTAGTATTTATTTTGACAATGTACCAAAAACATTCCCATAACATTATAAAACATGGCAAATGTACCGTGTATATATACTTGATATCCATATGATTAAATCCTGGAATTGGTCTGAGCTGTTGTTGCCTATTTTATTAAGCAATGTCTGTGTCTGTCGCCATACCCTGGTGTTGCACTCCTGGTTGGATGCTGGTGATTATGGTTATATGCAATTGCAATGTCCTAGCCTTGCCCTTGCTTGTTAATTCAGCAGAAAATACATTCTTATATTCTCCTAAAGTTGACTGTGACTTCTCCAGCTTGCTGTTAATAAACAATGATTCATTTAAGATTGACTTTGAGTGTCCCATGTGTAGAATTTCCACGACAATAGAATTGCCATGCCCACTGAGAATGATTAATTACATTTCACCCCATGACAAAACACATGTGTTTGGTGAGTAGGCTTACTGTAGTGTTCTTTCCTGTAACTTGTTTGTAAATGGCATCTGAAAGCAAAAGTAGTCTATTCTATATAAGATTATAGTTTGAACTATAACCAAACAGGCACATGGGATTCAGTTGCTTGTTGTGTCCGACTACAGAAAGCAATATCGAAATGAAGTGGATGTGTTTTCTGTTTACAGTGTATGTTATAGACTGCGGTCTTCCAGATCTTGCATGATTATTATTTTGTTTACTGTCCGACTATTCTATAGAACAAGGTTTAGCTATGGCTTAATTATTTCTCCATGACTTGTCTGCTCATTGCTTTGTCAATCTCCGTGCTCGATAATCCAGGTACAGGTATAGCCTACGTAATGATTGACGGCCATTAAACATGCATGGCTTTTTTTATACTATGTTGACGCTCTTATTTTCCATTGACTGCAGTGTATTGACATGAGGATCATGTTGTGACCCTTAACTTTTTTATCCAAAATTGTCACAGGATGACATTATGAGGCTGATAATGGGCTGTTTTCTACATACTTTATACCTGGTTTTAGTTGTTATTTTTAAAAATATATTTCACCTTTATTTAACCAGGTAAGCTCGTTGAGAACAATTTCTCATTCACAACTGCGACCTGGCCAAGAATAAGCAAAGCAGTGCGACACAAACAACAACACAGAGTTACACATGGAATAAACAAGCGTACAGTCAATAACTCAATAGAACAAAAAAGAAAGTCTATATACAGTGTGCAAATGGCGTGAGGAGGTAAAGCAATAAATAGGCCATAGTAGCGAAGTAATTACAGTTTAGCAAATTAACACTGGAGTGATAGATGAGCAGATGACGATGTGGAATTAGAAATACTGGTGTGCAAAAGAGCAGAGAAGTAAATAAAAACAATATGGAGATGAAGTAGTAAGGGTGGGATATTTACAGATGGGCTATGTACAGGTGCAGCGATTGGTTAGCTGCTCAGATATCTATTGTTTAAAGTTAGTGAGGGAAATATAAGTCTCCAGCTTCACCGATTTTTGCAATTCGTTCCAGTCATTGGCAGCAGAGAATTGGAAGCAAAGGCGGCCAAAGGAGGTGTTGGCTTTGGGGATGACCAGTGAGATATACCTGCTGGAGCGCATGCTACGGGTGGGTGTTGTTATCGTGACCAGTGAGCTGAGATAAGGCGGAGCCTGGAGCCAGTGGGTCTGGCGAGGAATATGTAGCGAGGGCCAGCCGACTAGAGCATACAGGTCGCGGTGGTGGGTGGTATATGGGGCTTTGGTGACAAAATGGATGGCACTGTGATAGACTGCATCCAGTTTGCTGAGTAGAGTATTGGAAGTTATTTTGTAAATGACATCGCCGAAGTTGAGGATCGATAGGATAGTCAGTTTTACGAGGGTATGTTTGGCAGCACGAGTGATTTGATTTGATTTTGGATTGGATTTGTTTAAAATGCGTCTGGAAGGAGAGTTTACACTCTAGCCAGACACCTAGGTATTTGTAGTTGTCCACATATTCTGAGTCAGAACCGTCCAGAGTAGTGATACTAGTCGGGTAGCGAACGGTTGAAAAGCATGCATTTGGTTTTACTAGTGTTTAAGAGCCGTTGGAGGCCACAGAAGGAGTTGTTGTATGGCATTGAAGCTCTTTGGAGGTTAGTTAACACAGTGGCCAAAGAAGGGCCAAATGTATACAGAATGGTGTCGTCTGCGTAGAGGTGGATCAGGGAATCACCCGCAGCAAGAGCTACATCGCTGATATATACAGAGAAAAGAGTCTGCCTGAGAATTGAACCCTGTGGTACGCCCATAGAGACTGCCAGAGGTCCGGACAACAGGCCTTCCTATTTGACACATTGATCTCTATCTGGGAAGCAGTTGGTGAACCAGGCGAGGCAGTCATTTGAGAAACCAAGGCTGTTGAGTCTGCCGATAAGAATGTGGTGAGTCGAAAGCCTTGGCCAGATCGATGAAGACAGCTGCACAGTAGTGTCTTTTATCGATGGCGGTTATGATATCGTTTAGTACCTTGAGCGTGTCTGAGGTGCACCTGTGACCAGCTCGGAAACTGGATTGCACAGTGGTGAAGGTACAGTGAGATTCGAAATGGTCAGTGATCTGTTTATTAACTTGGCTTTCAAAGACTTTAGAAAGGCAGGGCAGGATGGATATAGGTCTATAACAGTTTGGGTCTAGAGTGTCACCCCCTTTGAAGAAGGGGATGACTGCGGTAGCTTTCCAATCTTTAGGGATCTCAGACGATAGCAAAGAGATTTTGAACAGACTGGTAATAGGGGTTGCAACAATGACGGCAGGTAATTTTAGGAAGAGAGGGTTCAGATTGTCTAGCCCAGCTGATTTGTATGGGTCCAGGTTTTGCCGCTCTTTCAGAAGATCCGCTATCTGGATTTGGGTGAAGGGGAAGCTGGGGAGGCTTGGGCGAGTAGCTGCGGGGAGTGCGGAGCTATTGACCGGTGTTAGGGTAGCCAGGAGGAAAGCATGGCCAGCCGTAGAGAAATGCTTATTAAAATTCTCGATTATCGTGGATTTATCGGTGGTGATAGTGTTACCTAGCCTCAGTGCAGTGGGAAGCTGGGAAGATGTGCTCTTAGATAATTGTGTGTGTAGAAAAAAAGATCTGCATTGTTTTCAGTTGCGATTATTGCCACAGTCCCTTCAAGCGTATCTTGCAGAGCTTGGGTTGTAGAGGGAAATAGATGAAACGGATGTGTTCCTGATTGTTTTAGCTTTCAGGAAATGTGTTGTATTAGCAAATATACCCAACCGTTTAAAAGGTCAATAAAAAGGTGGAGGAAGCAAACAGAAAATCAAGCACAGCTGGTTCAGACAGAAAACCTGAGTGTTGCGTCACCTGATAGCATAAGCTGATGTTGCACCAATTAGATCATCACTCTATGGCGGTCTACTTAGTCCACCAGGTTCTGGAAACACTTCTCTGGTGGCTGCTGGGTGCAAGCTACAGTATGTTTTGGTGTTTTTGGTGACATGCTATTGCTGTAATGTCGTTACTCGCATGCATATGTGTTTCCTTCCTGCAGGGGGTTGGTGTAGCATACCTTCCTCTGCCTGTAATTATTATTATCTTAACATTATGCATGCTCTGGCAGTGAGCTCCCCCCACCCCCTGAAGGAGCAGAGCCTAGCGTATTGCATGTATTTTAATATTAAACGAACACGTGGCATTTCCTGTCTGTCCGCTCCATTTGCCACAACCAGAGCTGGTCACAACCGCTAAACACGCGCATATCAGAGAAGGGCCTAGAGAGGAAGAGGAAGGTAAGATAACAGAGAAATGATGTATTATTAAAGGAAAGTATGCCAACTTCACGAGGCCCCTGATGATGTGAGGCCCCGGGCAATTTCCTGAGTTCCTTATTGCTATGTCAGCCACTGGTTGACAACCTCAACACAACAAGCATTGCAACAATTACACCAGCCAGCGTCAGAGTTTACATAGTAGATAAGTGTCCTAGGCTTACCTCTATTCATCATGCATCAAGTCGTATTTCTGAGAAAAAAGGGGCATTGTGGTCCGTTGATTTGTTCTCTCACCTTGTGTACGCTGATAATGTCTCTCCCCAGTAACACAAGAATTTGGCACTCGGATCCAGCTGTGTTGTAGCGGTCGCTTTCACACTCGTTATGACAGACAGACATATAAACTCACGGACAGACATGTCTCTCTCTCTCTCTCTCCTCTAATCTCTCTCTCCTCTCTCTCTCTCCCGCCCTCCTCTCTCTATCTCTTTAACTGCCTCTGTCTCTTGTCTCTAGCTCCTCTTTATGCCCCCAATTCTCTTCCTTCTCACTCCCCCTTCTTTCACCCCACCACCCTCTCCCTCCCTCCTTCTCTCTCGCGCTCTCTTTCTCATTCTGTCTGTCTCTCTCCCTCCCTCCACACTATCCCTCCTCTCCCCCTCCATTCTCTCTCCCTTCTTCCCCTCCCTCCCACCTCTCAACTCTGTCTCCCTTCTCTCTCCCTCCTATGTCTGTCTGTTGACTTGCTCTTGCTTCCCTCCTCTCTCTCCCCTCTCCCACCTTCACCCTCTCCCCTTTATCCCCCTCCCTCACTCTCCCCCCTACTCGCACTCCCTCCTCCCTCCATTCTCTCTCCTTCCTTCTCTACCTCCTCTCATCTCTCTCTCTCTCCCTCCCCCTCCTCTCTCTGCAAGACTGTTGTGTCCAATGGAGGTCAAAAATGCTTTTTGGACTAATGATTACAAATGTCATATTCTGGGTCATGTCTGTTTCCCGGTCACAAATATGTATAATAAAACAAATATTCCAAAACATGGATCCTGTTTATAATAAGGCACTAAAGTAAAATTGCTAAAAAAGTTAATTTCTTTGCCACATTATGTCCTGAATACAAAGTGTTATGGTGGGGGCAACTTCAACACAATACTGAGTACCACTCTTAGTATTTTCAAGCATGGTGGTGGCTGCATCATGTTATGGGTACACTCTTAGCACCTTTTCTTCTAAGTAGAACCATACAGGGGGAGCCCTTTTTGGTGCTGGGTAGAAACCATTGCAGAGGGTTCAATGTAAGGTACCTCAAATAACTCCCTGTATACAGTTCTACCTAGAACAATCTATGAAGGGTTCTACCAGCATTAAAAATGTAATTACTTATGACTGTACATTGTATATATCACCAGGCCTTTATTTGAGGGCCTAATTATAGCCTAACACAGTGATGTTAGGAAGCTCCTAGTTTATAGGCCAGATGCAAAGAGATTTGTATTTCCTATTGGTATGCAGCCAGAGTTAGGATTTCCAACAACTGACATTGTTAATCACCTGCCTCTTTCCTACTGCCAGGAAAGGGAATATTGATTACTGAGACTACCTCAATAATCTAAACTGGAACAACCATCTCAGTAATGGTTGCAATAAATCCAGTTACTAACAGATTGGTTAGTTTAGACGATAGTATGTTATTTATCTTTGAGTAGCATAGAAGATATCAACCAAGTAATGTACAGATATTAAAATAAAACAAACCATTCTTAAAATATACCTGCAATAGAGCATGCTGGGAAATATAGTTCAATGTAAAACCCTTCTTGCCTTCCAAAGAACCCTTTCTTTAAAAAGCGGTTCTTAGGATGTTAAATGTTCTATGTAGAACCCTTTCCCTTAAAAATAACCCTTGTCTTCCAAAAATTGTTATTCTGATCAAAACAGTTATTGGTAGAAGTAGAACCCTGTCCCTCCGCAAATCACTTTTTTGGAACGTGTATGCTTGTCATCGTTAAGGACTAGGGAATTTTTGGGGATAAAAAGACATGGAATAGAGCAAAGCACAGGCAAAATCCTAGAGGAGAACCTGGTTCAGTCTGCTTTCCAACAGATATCACCAGCAACAATGTCACCTATGGGCACAGACTTACCGTCGCTGGACCAGACAGGACTGGCAAAAAGTGCTCTTCACTGACGAGTCGCGGTTTTGTCTCACCAGGGATGATAGTCGGATTCGCATTTTCCGTCAAAGGAGTGAGCATTACACTGAGGCCTGTACTCTGGAGTGGGATCGATTTGGAGGTGGAGGGTCCGTCATGGTCTGGGGCGGTGTGTCACAGTATCATCGGACTGAGCTTGTTGTCATTGCAGGCAACCTCAATCCCGTGCATTACAGGGAAGACATCCCCCTCCCTCATGTGGTACCCTTCCTGCAGGCTTATCCTGACATGACCCTCCAGCATGACAATGCCAGCAGCCATACTGCTCATTCTGTTACGTGATTTCCTGCAAGACAGGAATGTCAGTGTTCTGCCATGGCCAGCGAAGAGCCCGGATCTCAATCCCATTGAGCACGTTTGGGACCTGTTGGATAGGCGGGTGAGGGCTAGAGCCATACCCCCCAGAAATGTGCGGGAACTTGCAAGTGCCTTGGTGGAAGAGTGGGGTAACATCTCACAGCAAGAACTGAGGAGGAGATGCACTGCAGTACTTAATGCAGCTGGTGGCCACACCAGATAATGACTGTTACTTTTGATTTTGACCCCCTCCTTTGTTCAGGGACACATTATTCCATTTATGTTAGTCACATGTCTGTGGAACTTGTTCAGTTTATGTCTCAGTTGTTGAATCTTGTTATGTTAATACAAATATTTACACATGTTAAGTTTGCTGAAAATAAACACAGTTGACAGTGAGAGGACATTTCTTTTTTTGCTGAGTTTATTTGGTTTTAGTTGGCATGCACCAATCTGGAAATTCTGGACCTGTATCTATATCTACACTTCCGTCCAAAAGTTTGGTGTCACATAGAAATGTCCTTGTTTTTGAAAGAAATTAAAAGTTTTTGTCCATTAAAATAACATAAAATCTATCGGAAATACAGTGTAGACATTGTTAATGTTGTAAATGAGTATTGTAGCTGGAAACGGCTGATATCTACATAGGTGTACAGAGGCCCATTATCAGCAACCATCACTCCCGTGTTCCAATGGCACGTTGTGTTAGCTAATCCAAGTTCATAATTTTAAAAGGCTAATTGATCATTAGAAAAGCCTTTTGCAATTATGATAGCACAACTAAAAACTGTTTTGCTGATTAAAGAAGAAATTAAACTGGCCTTCTGTAGACTAGTTGAATATCTGGAGAATCAGCATTTGTGGGTTCGATTACAGGCTCAAAATGGCCAGAAACAAAGACATTTCTTCTGAAACTCATCAGTCTATTCTTGTTCTGTGAAAACGAAGGCTATTCCATGCGAGAAATTGCCAAGAAACTGAAGATCTCGTACAACGCGGTGTACTATTCCCTTCTCAGAACAGCCCAAACTGGCCCTAACCAGAATAGAAAGAGGAGTGGTAGGCCCCGGTGCACAACTAAGCAAGAGGACAAGTACATTAGAGTGTCTAGTTTGAGAAACAAACGCCTCACAAGTCCTCAACTGGCAGCTTCATTAAATAGTACCCGCAAAACACCAGTCTCAACATCAACAGTGGAGAGGCGACTCTGGGATGCTGGCCTTCGATAGAAAAGGGTCTGAATACTTATGGAAATAAGGTATTTCTGTTTATTTTTAATACATTTGCAAAAATGTCTAAAAAACAGTTTTTGCTTTGTCATTTTGGGGTATTGTGGGTAGATTGATGAGGAAAGGGGCCTCCCGAGGGGCGCAATGGTCTAAGGCACTGCAGTGCTAGCTGTGCCACTAGAGATGCTGTGTCGAGTCCAGGCTCTGTCACAGCTGGCCGCGACCGGGAGACCCATGGGGCGGCGCACAACTGTCCCAGTTCTGTCCGGGTTAGGGGAGGGTTTGGCCGGCAGGTATATCCTTGTCCCATCGCGCACTAGCGACTCCTGTGGTCGGCCGGGTGCAGTGACACGGTCGCCAGGTGTACGGTATTTCCGTACTCAATCAAAAGATTGATGATTTTTTAATTTATTTAATCCATTTGAGAATGAGGTTGTAACGTAACAGTGTGGCAAAAGTCAAGGGGTCTGAATAATTTCAGAATTAGGTATGCATGATATCGTAATCGGACGATATTAGCTAAAAATGTCAACATGGGCATTGGCCTGATGTCTAGTTTTACGGCGATGTGCAAAACCGATGTCAAAGCTGACATGCCTATGTAACGTAGGTAGATGACGTAATGACTCATTGAAAAATATAGCACTACACGTGCAACACAGCATTCCTAACCTAGCCCACAATGTCTGCTGTGTGGATCGAGCAGTCAACAAGTCGAGCAGGCATTTGAAAGAGTAAAACAATTTCAGCGAGACAATTCAAAGGCGAAATCCATTAAAGCAAAGACAATGTAATTCTTAGCCCTTTGACAAGCAACCGTTCTCTGTCGTGAATGATGTTGGCTTTTGCCGACTGGTCAAGCACAGGTACACACTACCAAGTATTGTGCTATTTTTCAGATGTTGCCCTACCGGAGTTACACAGTATTGTTGAAACTCACATCCATGAGCTACTTGCTATGGGCGTCACTGCTATTGGCTTCACGACTGACATTTGAACCAGCGATGTCAGCCCCATGACAGCACACTGGGTCATCGAGGATTTCATACTGAGGAAAGCTGTATTGCATGCTCAAGAATGTGATGGTTCTCATACTGCTGCTACCATTTCAAAGGCATTTGAGAACGTGTTTGAAACATGGAAACATGAACACTCCTAGCTCCATTCGAACAACTGACTTGAGAATTAAGCTCAACTGCATCTGCAGCAGACGTGATACCCTGTCAAGGCATTGAAACGCCTGCTCAACAAAAATGCCAACACAGACCGTCGGGTTAACATGGAAAAGTACTCTTCTAGAGGCTGTGAACAAGTGATTCGGTGGCATTCTCTCAGAGCCTCTACTGTGTCGCCACCATGCTCGATGCTATGTACAAGGACTGTTACTTCGATGCAGACAAGAAACAGGGTTTACGTGAAATGTTACAGACACAGCTGGACAAGATGGAAACGGACACAGTGACAGTGCTCACCGAGGAAGAGAGGCCACGGACAGAAAGAGATGAAACTTCACTGCTTGACATGTACGATGAAATCCTGGTTGAGACTGAACAAATGAACAATGAAACAGCACAGCAAGTAAGTGAAAGAAATAGGGTTTGATAATGTTTTACTGGTAATGAGGACATACGTAAATGCCAACAAAATAACTTTTTGGTCAGTGTGTGTGTGTGTGTGTGTTTCAACTATTTAACTGTACTAGAATGCTTAAAAGGCCGCAAGTATTTATTATATCGGTTATCGGTATCGTTTTTGGGGGGATCCCTACACTGCATACACAAGAAAAGTATGTGGACACCCCTTTCAAATTAGTGGATTTGGCTATTTCAGCCACATCTGTTGCTGACAGGTGTATCAAATGAAGCACACCGCCATGCAATCTCCATAGACAAACATTGGCAGTAGAATGACCTAACTGAAGAGCTCAGTGACTTTCAATGTACCGCCGTCATAAGATGCCAACTTCCAACAAGTCAGTTTATCAAATTTTTGCCCTGCTAGAGCTGCCTGTCAACTGAAAGTGCAGTGAAGCGGAAATGTCTAGGAGCAACAACGGCTCAGCCACGAAGTGGTAGACCACACAAGAACAGCTCAGCTACGAAGTGGTAGGCCACAAAAGCTTACAAAACAGGACTGCCATCAGCACAAGAACTGTTCGTCAGGAGCTTCATGAAATGGGTTTCCATGGCAGAGATGCCACACACAAGGCTAAGATCACCATACGCAATGCCAAGCATTGGCTAGAGTGGTGTAAAGCTCGCCGCAATCGGATTGTTGAGCGGTGGAAATGCATTCTCTGGAATGATTAATCACGCTTCTCTATCTGGCAGTCCAAAGGATGAATCTGGGTTTGGTGGATACCAAGAGAACGCTACCTGCCCAAATGCATTGTACCAGCTGTAAAGTTTGGTGGAGGAGGAATAAAGGTCTGGGGCTGTTTTTCATGGTTTGGAATAGGCCCCTTAGTTCCAGTGAAGGGAAATCTTAATGCTACAGCATACAATGCCATTGTAGGCGATTCTGTGCTTCCAACTTTATGGCAACAGTTAGGGGGAAGACCCTTTTCTGTTTCAGAATGACAATGCCCCTGTGCACAAAGCGAGGTCCATACAGGAATGGTTTGTTGGGATCAGTGTGGAAGAACTTGAGCAGCCTGCACAGAGCCCTGACCTCAACCTCATCGAACACATTTGGGATGAATTGGAATGCCGACTGCGAGCCAGGCCTAATCGCCCAACATCAGTACCCAACCTCAACCCAACCTCTTGTGGCTGAAGGGAAGTCCCCACAACAATGTTCTAACATCTAGTGGAAAGCCGGTATGATTAGATCGCTTATTTAGAATGTCAATTTTCGATTGACGCAACAATCAGCATTTGAGCTGGCCACACTGTTTTTTTTTTTTCACAATAACTTTTTGCACAAACACAGTCCTTAAAGTTATGTCCAGAATGTGACCAGTTTATTTTTGGATACAATGTTCAGACATTCACAGAAATAGGTACAGCATAACACCATCATCCAAACCCGGAAATGTAGGCTACATTTGTCCTAGCGCTAACTGAGGAAATATTGTAAGTATATAAGTACACAAGCAGTCATATTTTTATAACTCTTGGCTGACAGAAACCACAATATGAATTAGCTAACAGCAATTACTATTTAGAATTAATAACATCACAGGTGAGCTCACCATTGATTGAATAATTGAGTAAAACACTTTCTAGAAATCGAAAGTAATCAGACGATAGGTAGTTTGTGCACTCTGGCATGTTTTTTTTTTCTCTTCTCGCATCAACCAAAGATAATAAGAGACAAGATGAGTTTTGTCTGTTTAAAGTATGCATGATAAAAGGGTGTGTGTCGTCTAATCATCCAGTTCCCTTCATTTACTTTCGGAAGTTTACCCAAAAGATGAGTGAACCATTCCTTCACCTCATTATAATATCTTTGGTCTGACATTTTACGTAACACCCAGAATGCACTGTATATTGTCAACAAACATGGCCCCACACATAGCTGGCAAAAAACTTCTCATTATAATTAAGTACAACCTTCAAAAAAGCATTTTACACACACCATTACAATATATGCAATAATCGGACTGCATCACCAGGACTATCACCAGGACTTGAAAACGTGAATAAAACTGTAAATACATTATGCTCCATACATATGCGCCTACAGTAGAAACGACAAAAACGATATACAGAAAATAAGGAACTTACTTTGATAGGAACGCACACATGTCCAAAGTAATTATTTGTAAGGAAAACAAATCAAATCAAATTGTATTAGTCACATGC
Organism: Oncorhynchus tshawytscha; assembly: GCF_018296145.1. NCBI lineage: Eukaryota > Metazoa > Chordata > Actinopteri > Salmoniformes > Salmonidae > Oncorhynchus > Oncorhynchus tshawytscha. Next base: position 38,031,189 of record NC_056429.1, on the reverse strand, counting down.
GCCAAATGCAACAGTGAAATGCTTACTTATGATAAGAAATAAAAGCAACAAGTAATTAAAGAGCAGCAGTAAAATAACAATAGCGAGACTATATACAGGGGGTACTGGTACAGAGTCAATGTGCGGGGGCACCGGTTAGTTGAGGTAATATGTACATGTATGTAGAGTTATTAAAGTGACTAGGCATAGATGGGGGGGGGCAATGCAAATTGTCTGGGTACCGATTTGATTAGGATTCTTATGGTTTGGGAGTAGAAGCCTCTTGGACCTAGACTTAGTGCTCCGGTACCGCTTACCAGTCTCTGACTAGGGTGGCTGGAGTCGTTGACAATTTTTAGGGCCTTCCTCTGACACCGCCTGTTATAGAGTGTTGCACTGGGCCATTCGCTCTACTCTCTGTAGTGCCTTGCGGTCGGAGGCTGAGCAATTTCCATACCAGGCAGTGATGCAACCAGGATGCTCTCGATGGTGCAGCTGTAGAACCTTTTGAGGATCTGAAGACCCATGCCAAATATTTTCAGTCTTCTAAGGGGGAATAGGTTTTGTTGTGTCCTCTTCCCGACTGTCTTAGTGTGGTTGGACCCTGGTAGTTTGTTGGTGATGTGGACACCAAGGAACTTGAAGCTCTCAACCTGCTCCACTGCAGCCCCATCGATGAGAATGAGGGTGTGCTCGGTCCTCTTTTTCCTGTCGTCCACAATCAGCTCCTTTGTCTTGATCACGTTGAGGGAGAAATTGTTGTCCTGGCACCACACGGCCAGGTCTCTGACCTCCTCCCTATATGCTGTCTCTTCGTTGTCGGTGATCAGGCCTACCACTGGTTTGTCCTCTGCAAACTTAATAATGGTTTTGGAGTCGTACCAGGCCATGCGGTCGTGGGTGAGCAGGGAGTACAGGAGGGGACTGAGCACGCACCGCTGAGGGGCCTCAGTGTTGAGGAGCAGCACGGTGGATGCGCTCTTACCTACCCTTACCACCTGGGGGCGGCCCGTCAGGAAGTCCAGGATCCAGTTGCAGAGGGAGGTGTTTAGTCCCAGGGTTCTTAGCTTATTGATGAGCTTTGAGGGCACTATGGTGTTGAGCTGTAGTCAATGAATAGCATTCTCCCATAGGTGTTCCTTTTGTCCATGTGGGAAAGGGCAGTGTGGAGTGCAATAAAGATTGCATCATCTGTGGATCTGTTGGGGCAGTATTCAAATTGAAGTGAGTCTAGGGTTTCTGGGATAATGGTGTTGATGTGAGCCATGACCAGCCTTTCAAAGCACTTCATGGCTCCAGACATGAGTGCTATGGGTCAGTAGTCATTTAGGCAGGTAATCCATCTGGCTCTGCGTGTCACATCTACTCCTGCTACGCCCTCTGGTGTTCATCCGGTGTCTTCTTGACCTGCAGTTACTCGCCCTGTACACACTCTCTCTCTCTCTCTCTCTCTCTCTCTTTCTCTCTTTCTCTCTCTGTGATTATGTGGTTGGAGACAGGTGTGCTGGAGTCAGAGCAGATCCCTACCAGCAGCAACTCGTTCCATGATCAAGATCCTGTTACTCTGCTGTGCCTGTTTCCCTGCCTGACACCGTTTATCCTCTCATTGCAGTTACCACTCTGTCTTTGGCTCCTGTCTCCTGTTCCACATCTCACCACCCAACTACCTTACCTTACCTTGGATTCCCACAGGACCTGTTTACCCTGTTTTACTCAGCTAACTCCAACCTCAGTTTCCACATCTGGTTTTTCTGCAACTCATCCGAGCTTCCCCGGGTCTGCGCTCCATATCTCCCTGCGTAACAATAAATATTTTAGTGCATTCATCCCTTTTTCCTCATCTGAGTCTGCTCTTGGGTTCCCCTGTGTCGCTCTGCTTAACACTGTGGCCTTGTGAATGTTGACCTGTTTAAAGGTCTTACTCACACCGGCTGCGGAGAGAGTGATCACAGTCTTCCGGAACAGCTGGTGCTCTCATGCATATTTCAGTGTTATTTGCCTCGAAGCGAGCATATAAGTAGTTTGGCTTATCTGGTAGGCTTGTGTCACTGGGAAGCTCTCCGTTGTGCTTCCCTTTGTAGTCTGTAATGCTTTGCAAGCTCTGCCACATCCGACAAGCGTCAGATCCGGGGTAGCATGATTCCAACTTTGTCCTATATTGATGCTTTGCCTGTTTGATGGTTCGTCGGAGGGGATAGCGGGATTTCTTATAATTTTCCGGGTTAGAGTCCCGCTCCTTGAAAGCGGCAGCTCTAGCCTTTAGCTCAGTATGGATGTTTCCTGTAATCCATGGCTTCTGTTTGGGGTATGTGGTCACTGTGTGGACAATGTCATTGATGCACTTATTGATGAAGCCAATGACTGATCTGGTGTACTCCTCAATGCCATCGGAGGAATCCCGGAACATATTCCAGTCTGTGCAAGCAAAACAGTCCTGTAGCTTAGCATCTGCTTCATCTAACCACTTTTTTTATCTTGTCACTTGTGCTTCTTGCTTTCATTTTTGCTTGTAAGTAGGAATCAGGAGGATATAATTATGGTCAGATTGGCCAAATGGAGGGCGAGGGAAAGCTTTGAATGCGTCTCTGTGTGTAGAGTATAGGTGGTCCAGAGTTATTTTTCCTCTGGTTGCACATTTAACATGCTGATAGAAATTTGGTCAAACAGATTTAATTTTCCCTGCATTAAAGTCCCCGGCTACTAGGAGCGCCGCTTCTGGGTGAACGTTTTCTTCTTTGCTTATGGCGGAATACAGCTCATTCAATGCTGTCTTAGTGCCAGCCTCTGTGGTGGTATGTAAACAGCTATGAAAAATACAGATGAAAGCTCTCTAGGTAGATAGTGTGGTCTACAGCTTATCATGAAATACTCTACCTCAGGTGAGCAATAGCTCGAGACTTCTTTATATATCGTGCACCAGCTGTTATTTACAAATATGCATAGTCTGCCGCTCCTTGTCTTACCAGACGCCGCTGTTCTATCCTGCCTGTACAGCGTATAACCAGCCAGCTGTATGTTGATAGTGTCGTCGTTTAGCCACGAGTCGGTGAAAAATAACACATTACCTATTTGAATGTGCCATTGGTAGTTTAATCTTCCACTTAGGTCATCTATTTAATTGCCCAAAGATTGCACGTTTGCTAGCGGAATGCAAGGCAGTGGGGGTTTATTCGATCGCCTACGAATTCTCAGAAGGCAGCCTGCTGCCCTCCGGACCCTTTTTCTCCACCTCCTCTTCACCAAATCAGAAAGAAGTATATCGTTCTCGTCGGCCTCGCCAGACTCGTTAAAGGAAAAAAAGGATTCTGCCTTCTGCGATATCGCAGTCCGGATATCCAGAAGTTTTTTTCGGTCATAAGAGACAGTAGCGGCAAATTTATGTACAAAATAGGTAAAAAAAACAAGTTACAAACAATGCAAAAAAACAAACAAAAAACACAATTGGTTGGGGGCACGTAAAACATCTGCCTTCTTCTCTGCCAAAACAACATGGAAGGCAAAGCGAGCGCCAACAAGAAAATGTTCAAATTCTTGCAAGACTGGGCAAATGTATGCATACTTGATCTACGCAAACATGAGTTATGTGCGGTTGGCTCTCCTCGAGGAGAGGAGAGAAGTTTATCGGCTCAGTAAAGCCTCAAACATAGATTGTCCGCAATGCTGAAATGGGCTACTGCTAAGTATATTAATGTGGAGGCGGAACACACCTCAATTCAAACTATTGTTAGAACATATAACTTCTTTGAAAATAATTTGAAATTGACAAGTTGAAACATAGCCTATCGATAATTAGCAGGTAGCACGTGTTAACTGTACTGTTGCATAATAATCACATTTTGGAACAGTGAGTGCATACTGACATCACATGCATGAAACAATTCACAAATGTCTCTAACAGACACTCTAACGGTGTCCGTTAGAGATATTTGGAACTCACATGTGAAGTTAAATAAACAACAAATCTCACTCATCTACCAACAATACACCATAATGACAAAGTGAAAACATGTTTTTAGAAATTTTTGCTAATTTCTTGAAAATTAAATTAAAAATATCTACTTTAGATAAATATTCACACCCCTGAGTCAACACTTTGTAGAAGCAACTTTGGCAACGATTGCAGCTGTGAGTCTTTAAAAGCTTTCCACACCTGGATTGTGCAACATTTGCCCATTATTCTTTTCAAAATTCTTTAAGTTATGTCAAATTTGTTGTTGGTCATTGCTAGACAACCATTTCCAGGTCTCGCCATAGATTTTCAAATAGATTTATGTCAAAACTGTAACTCAGCCACTCAGGAACATTCACTCTCTTCTTGGTAAGCAACTCCATTGTACATTTGGACATGTGTTTTAGCTTATTGTCCTGATGACAGGTGTCTGGTTGAAAGCAAACTAAATCAGGTTTTATATTAGGATTTTGCCTGTACTTATTTTTATCCTGAAAAACTCCCCAGTCCTTAATGACTGCAGGCATACCCATAACATGATGCCACTACTATGCTTGAACATATGGAGAGTGGTACTCAGTAATGTGTTGCGTTGGATTTGCCCCTGACATAACACTTTGTATTCAAAACAAAAGTTTTAAAAAATAGCATTTTTACTTTAGCACAACAAGCAAACAGGATGTTTTGGAATATTTTTTATTCTGTACAAGCTTCCTTATTTTCACTCTGTCAAATAGGTCAGTATTGTAGAGTAGCTACAATGTTGTTGATCCATCCTCAGTTTTCTTCTATCACAGTCATTAGACTCTGTTTAAAAGTCTGTTTTAATTAAAGTCACCATTGGCCTCATGGTGAAAGTCGTGACCGGTTTCCTTCCTCTCCGGCAACTGAGTTAGGAAGGACATCCTGTAACTTTGTAGTGACTGGGTGTATTGATACACCATCCAAAGTGTAATTAATAACTTCCCCATGCTCAAAGGAATATTCAAGGTCTGCTTGTTTTATTTTTACCCATCTGCCAACAGGTGCCCTTCTTTGCAAGGCATTGGAAAACCTTCCTGTTCTTTGCGGTTGAATCTGTGTTTGAAATGCACTGCTCAACTGAGAGACCTATGTAATGGATGCGTGTCGGTGGCTAGGAAGTCAGGCGCAGGAAAACGAACTTGGTATAAACGGAGTTGTTTAATAAGTGCTCATACAACTCCAAAAAAACTAAACTAAAATTAAAAATGGATCAATAATCTCCATAATCTGTTTCTTTCGATTTAAACCCTTCTCCTTTTTCCAGTAGAAAAAAAACATTCTCAATCTCTACTCCTAATACCCACGGATTGCTCTCAAACAATGTTCTGCTTTCCCCCCTATTGCGAGGTTTAAAACAAAACAAACATGTTAACTTTATTTTTTTTGGAAGGAATTGTTATCATTTTAGTATCCCTTCAAAAAGTTACTCTATATTTTAATACCAATCTCTGTTGGATGTCTTAATTTAACATTCAAATGTAATGCTTTGGAGGAATCAATATGTATTAACTGGGTTGGCATGGTCTCAGTACCCAATAGATGTCATGCTCTGTCCATAATAAGTCTCTACAGAACACTTTAAATGATTGAGTAGGTGAATACAGAAAATCATTGGTTCTATTTAACCTCTCTGTGTTACGGTTTTCTTCCGTCGAAGGAGAGTCGGACCAAAATGCAGCGTGGTTAATAATATACATCTTTAATAAAGATGAAACACGAACAATACAAAAACAATAAACGTAACGTGAAAACCGAAACAGCCTAACCTGGTGCAAACTAACACAGAGACAGGAACAATCACCCCCGAAACACTCAAAGAATATGGCTGCCTAAATATGGTTCCCAATCAGAGACAACGAGAATCACCTGCCTCTGATTGAGAACCGCCTCCTTCAACCATAGACTTTGCTAGAACACCCCACTAAGCCACAAACCCAAAACCTACGAAAAAACCCCATACACAAACACACCACAAAATAAACCCATGTCACACCCTGGCCTGACCAAATAAATAAAGAAAACACAAAATACTAAGACCAGGGCGTGACAGAACCCCCCCCCCAAGGTGCGGACTCCCGGCCGCACACCTAAACCCATAGGGGAGGGTCCGGGTGGGCGTCTGTCCACGGTGGCGGCTCCGGCTCGGGACGTGGACCCCACTCCAACCAAGTCTTAGTCCCCCTGTAACGCGTCCTTTGATTGGCGACCCTCGCCACCGACCTTGGCCTAATAACCCTCACCAAGGACCCCACTGGACTGAGGGGCAGCTCGGGACTGAGGTAGAAGCTCGGGACTGAGGGGAAGCTCGGGACTGAGGGGAAGCTCGGGACTGAGGGGAAGCTCGGGACTGAGGGGAAGCTCAGCCCTGAGGGGAAGCTCAGACCTGAGGGGAAGCCCAGTACTAAGAGGAAGCTCAGGCAGGTAGTTGGCTCTGGCAGATCCTGGCTAGCTGGTGGTTCTGGCAGATCCTGGCTGACTGGCGGATCCTGGCTGACTGCCGGATCTGGAAGATCCTGGCTGAATGGCGGATCTGGAAGATCCTGGCTGCCTGGCGGCTCTAGCTGCTCTGGCTGCTCCATGCAGACTGGCAGCTCCATGCAGACTGGCAGCTCTGGCTGCTCCATGCAGACAGGCGGCTCTGGCTGCTCCATGCAGACTGGCAGCTCTGGCTGCTCCATGCAGACTGGCAGCTCTGGCTGCTCCATGCAGACTGGAAGCTCTGGCTGCTCCATGCAGACTGGCAGCTCTGGCTGCTCCATGCAGACTGGCAGCTCTGGCTGCTCCATGCAGACTGGCAGCTCTGGCTGCTCCATGCAGACTGGCAGCTCTGGCTGCTCCATGCATACTGGCAGCTCTGGCTGCGCTGAACAGGCAGGAGACTCCGGCAGCGCTGGAGAGGAGGAAGGCTCTGGCAGCGCTAAAGAGGCGGGAGACTCCGGCAGCGCTGGAGAGGAGGAAGGGTCTGATAGCGCTAGACAGGCGGGAGACTCCTGCAGCGCTGGAGAGGAGGAAGACTCTGGCAGCGCTAAACAGGCGGGAGACTCCGACAGCGCTAAACAGGCGGGAGACTCCGACAGCGCTGAAGAGGAGAAAGGCTCTGGCAGTGCTGAACAGGCGAGGCGCACTGAAGGCCTGGTGCGTGGTGCTGGCAGTGGTGGTACTGGGCCGAGGACACGCACAGGAAGCCTGGTGTGGGGAGCTGCCACCGGAGGACTGGTGTGTGGAGGTGGCACAGGATGGACCGGACCGTGAAGGCGTACTGGAGAGCCTGAGAGCAGGACTGGCACAGGACGTGCAAGGCTAGGGAGGTGCACAGGAGGCCTGGTGCGTGAGGCTGGCACAATCTTCACCAGCCGACTAACACGCACCTCAGGCCGAGTATGGAGCGCTGACCCAGGTGCCAACAAATCCCCGACACGCTCCGTCGGGCGAATATCTTGCATACTACGCCAAATCAACTGCTCTCTCTCTTCACTCTCCTCCAATTCTATGAACACCTCCTCGAGTGTCTCCTCATCTCCCATCCATGCACTCTCCTCCATTCTGTCCAATAATTCCTCGACCCTCTCAGACTCAGCCCTCAGCTTCGACGATAGCTCCGATAACATCCATGGCTCCTTACGGTAAACAGGGGGAGTTGGCTCAGGTCTGAACCCTGACTCTGCCACACTCTCCCTGAGCCCCCCAAGAAATGTTTGGGGCTGACTCTCGGGCTTCCTTCCGTGCCGTCGTGCTTGTCTCTTCAACTCCATTCTCCTATAACCCTCTTCGCACTGCTCCAGCGAATCCCAGGCGGGCTCCGGCACTCTCTCTGGGTCGACCGCCCACCTTTCTATTTCCTCCCAAGTCGTATATTCCAAACTTCGTAGCTCCTGCTGCTGCTTCCTGTCACCACTCTGCTTGGTCCTGGTGTGGTGGGTGATTCTGTTAAGGTTTTCTTCCGTCGAAGGAGAGTCGGACCAAAATGCAGCGTGGTTAATAATATACATCTTTAATAAAGATGAAACACGAACAATACAAAAACAATAAACGTAACGTGAAAACCGAAACAGCCTAAACTGGTGCAAACTAACACAGAGACAGGAACAATCACCCCCGAAACACTCAAAGAATATGGCTGCCTAAATATGGTTCCCAATCAGAGACAACGAGAATCACCTGCCTCTGATTGAGAACCGCCTCAGGCAACCATAGACTTTGCTAGAACACCCCACTAAGCCACAAACCCAAAACCTACGAAAAACCCCCATACACAAACACACCACAAAATAAACTCATGTCACACCCTGGCCTGACCAAATAAATAAAGAAAACACAAAATACTAAGACCAGGGCGTGACACTCTGGTACCAGTGGGACGCTAGCGTCCTACCTCGACAACAGCCAGTGAAATTGCAGGGCGCCAAATTCAAAACAACAGAAATCCCATAATTACAATTCCTCAAACATAGAGGTATTTTACACAATTTTAAAGATAAACTTATTGTTAATCCCACCACAGTGTCCAATTTCAAAAAGGCTTTATGATGAAAGCACACCAAACGATTATGTTAGGTCTGCACCTTGTCACAGAAAAACACAGCCATTTTTCCAGCCAAAGAGAGGAGTCACAAAAAGCAGAAATTAAATCGAAATCTAAAATCGAAATTAATCACTAACCTTTGATGATCTTCATCAGATGACACTCATAGGACTTCATGTTACACAATGCATGTATGTTTTGTTCGATAAAGTTAATATTTATATCCAAAAATCTCAGTTTACCTTGGCGCGTTGTGGTCAGAAATGCATTGTCTCAAACGAACATCTGGTGAAAGTGCAGAGAGCCACATCAACTGACAGAAATATTCATCATAAACATTGATAAACTATACAAGTGTTATTCATGGAAATATAGATCAACTTCTCCTTAATGCAACTGCTGTGTCAGATTTCAAAAATGCTTTACGGCGAAAGCACACTTTGCGATTATGTTAGGTCTGCACCTAGCCACAGAAACGCATACATACATTTCCCAGCCAAGGAGAGTGTCACAAAAGTCAGAAATAGCGTTCAAATTAATCACTTACCTTTGATGATCTTCATCTGGTGGCACTGCCAGGTCTCCATGTTAGAGAATAAATGTTTGTTTTGTTTGATAATGTCCCTCTTTATGAGTAAAAACCTCCTTTTGTTTGTGCATTTTGTTCAGTAATCCGAATGCAGAAGGCACATGCACTAATTGCAGGACGAAAAGTTTTTTAAAAGTACAGTAAAAGTTAGTAGAAACGTGACAAAGGATGTTTAAAATCAATCCTCCGGTTGTTTTTGTTATAAATAATCAATAATATTTCAACCCGGACAAAAGCTCCATCAATAGGAAAGGAGAAACAAGAAAGGCGCATTCACGATCAGTGCGCATGGCTGATGAATGAAAATTTCCACTGGCCACTGATTGAAAGTGCTCTATCTCCCACATTTTTCAGAGTAAATGCCTGAAACAATGCCTAAAGACTGGCTACATGTAGAGGAAGGCACAGAGCTCGTAAACTGGGTCCTAAGTGTTTGTATTGTGAATAGGGTTTCAATGGAAAAACAGCCTTTCAAAATAATAGTACTTCCTGGTTGGATTTTCCTCTGATTTTCGCCTGCCATATCAGTTCTGTTATACTCACAGACATTATTTTAACAGTTTTCGAAACTTTAGAGTGTTTTCTATCCAAATCTACCAATTATATGCATATCCTATCTTCTGGGACTGAGTAGCAGGCAGTTTAATTTGGGCACGCTTTTCATCCAATATTCCGAATGCTACCCCCTACCCTAGTGACGTTAATTAACCTCATCTTCATCAAATTATCCATAAAGGGATGATGAATAATAATAAAGAGATAATGAACATTTTTCAGTCAGCCACTTGCATGAACACAGAAAATGGTTTATAGAACAGCACATAAATAGAACACAGAAATTAGTTATAAGAAAAGCACAACATTTCAATTCCATTACACAGCTATAGTAAATATTCATGATAGTGAATATGAATTCTGGGTGAAAAGAAAACTCATATGGTTGTGTTCCCTATGCCTCAAGAAACTTTGTGCAAAATGTTAATTTACGATAAATCCAACCAGATCTGATAGCTGAAGTGAATGATATTATATATCAAGGTGGGATGAAGGCTAACTACAGCTGCAAATCTTAGAGATGTAATTTATCAAGCTCTTTTCTCCTAAGTGTAAACATGGAGCAAAAACATTGCGCAAATGCTAAATGCTACCACAAACTCTGTGATGAAAATTATACTCTGTAGCCTGGGATTAGAGCCGCCAGCACCGGAGCGGGTGGAGGCAGTTTAGGTGGTTGCAGCAGTGAGGTAGGGAGCAGAGGAAGAAGGAATAGCCTGGTTGGAGACGCCTTGGGTCTTGGAATTTTCCCCTTAACTGGGGAATCCAATTTCTGGAGCCTTTTCTTCCCTCTGGGGAAGAAAAGGAAGGGGTGCCGTTGTCTGGGAGTTGCAGAGATGAGCCGATGTTGTAAAATGTTGTAGTCGTGGAGGAATCACCTGCAATCACCTGGGAGTGGGTGTAGATCGATCTCTGTAACACGTATTCTCTCCCTCAAGGGAGATTTCGGCATCTGACATGACTTAAACAACTCGGAAAGCAGAGACCGTAGTTGAAAAACTGTTGCTGAAAAACAAAAATACATCCAAAGATTTACACCCATTGGTTGAGAGAAAAGTGATAATTGCAAAAGTGAGCCCATAGGTTAAACAGCAAGTGTGAGGAATGTACATCATTGTGCTGTGCTTATAGGCTATAAGGTAAATGAGGTGAAGGACATCCCACACATGGCTAATAGGAAGAGGAGAAGAAACAAGATGCTAAGCTGATGATACATTTGTATTCATTCCCACTATGTCCATAGAATAGGAAACAAAAGTGAATTATGCCAAACTTAAACGAGCATTCAGACCAGCCTTCCTGATTGATCTTTCCTAAACTAGATTAGGTGTTGGACGGTAGGCAGGACCAGGGTGTGATTGTGATCCAGGAAGATCTGATAATAGTAACTCACCTGGACCTTACCCCCAGCTGACCTGGAGAAGAGATTATAATAAAGTCTAGTAATATGATATGTATTACATTGAAAACATTAAGAATAAAGTAAACTTACAGTTTGAGGAGAAGCTCTAGACAGAGAATATAGGATATGATGAGGGTGAGAAACTCCTCTGGATCTGAAAGAGAATACAATCGTACACATATTCACACTCAGTCCTATCAAAGATATTACATTACTTCATTAGAGTTACAGCTGTGAAAGGTTAGTAAAGGCTAATTACAAGAGTAATTACAAAGCAGACATTTACCTTTCTCCAATGTAGTGAATGTGTTGCAGTAGCCAAGCTCCTGCAGCTGCCTTCCACAAAGTCCTTCCTAACCCCCCTTACTATGTTAATTATCTACACTACTGGTCAAACGTTTTAGAATACCTACTCATTCTAGGGTTTTTCTTTATTTTAATTATTGTCTACATTGTAGAATAATAGTGAAGATATCAAAACTATGAAATAACACATTTGGAATCATGTGGTAACCAAAAAAGTGTTAAACTCTCTTGGGTAGGGGGCAGTATTTTTACGTCCGGATGAAAAGCGTGCCCAAAGTAAACTGCCTGTTACTCAGGCCCAGAAGCTGGGATATGCATATAATTGGATAGAAAACACTCTAAAGTTTCTAAAACTGTTAAAATAATGTATGTGAGTATAACAGAACTGATATGGCAGGAGAAACCCCGAGGACAAACCACCACCCCCCCCCACACAAAAAAAATTCAGCCTACCACTGATTTCAATGGCTATCACTTTTATTATGAGGCGAAATCCTCCCAGATTGCAGTTCCTAGGGCTTCCACTAGATATCAACAGTCTTTAGAAAAAGTTTCATGCTGGTTTTTGGAAAAATGAGCCAGAAATTTTAGTTTTTCTAGGTGGCTCCCATTTTGGCTGTAGTGTTTGGAAGAGCGCGTGGAAGAGAGTGCGTTCTTTTGTATTTTTCTCCGGTAAAGACAATAACGATTCTCCGTCTTAAATTGTATTGTTTATTTACGTATTAGGGTACCTAAGGTTTGATTATAAACGTTGTTTGACTTGTGTGGAAAAGTTTATTAGTAATGTTTGAGATTAATTTTGTATGCATTTTGATGGAGGGAAACTGGGTGGATTATTGACTGAAGCGCGCCAGGTAAACTGAGTTTTTATGGATATAAAGAAGGACATTATCGAACAAAAGGAACATTTCTGATGTATCTGGGACCTTTTGGAGTGCCAACCGAAGAAGATCATCAAAGGTAAGGCATTTTTTATATTGCTATTTCTGACTTTCGTGGCGCCCCTGCCTGGTTGAAATATGTTTTTCACAATCGCATGGTGTGGTTTCGCCGTAAAGCCTTTTTGATATCTGACACAGCGGCTGGAATAACAAGAAGTTAAGCTTTATTTTGATGTATTACACTTGTGATTTTATGAAAGTTAAATATTTATAATTCTGTAGTTTGAATTCGCACTCTGCAACTTCACCAGATGTTGGCCAGGTGGGACGCTACCGTCCCACCTGCCCATAAGAAGTTAAACAAATCAAAATATATTTTATATTTGAGATTCTTCAAATAGCCACCCTTTGCCTTGATGACAGCTTTGCACACTTTGGCATTCTCTCAACCAGCTTCACATGGAATGCTTTTCCAACAGTCTTGAAGGAGTTCCCACATATGCAGAGCAGTTGTTGGCTGCTTTTCCTTCACTCTGTGGTCCGACTCATCCCAAACCATCTCAATTTGGTTGAGGTCAGGGGATTGTGGAGGCCAGGTCATCTGATGCAGCACCATCACTCTCCTTCCTGGTAAAATAGCCCATTCATAACCTGGAGGTGTATTGGGTCATTGTCCTATTGAAAAACAAATGATAGTCCCACTAAGCCCAAACCAGATGGGATTGGGTATCGTTGCAGAATGCTGTGGTAGCGATGCTGGTTAAGTGTACCTTGAATTCTAAATAAATAACAGACAGTGTCACCAGCAAAGCACCCCCACACCATAACACCTCCTCCTCCATGCTTTATTGTCACCCACACCGCGCCTCTCAAAGACACGGTGGTTGGAACCAAAAATCTCAAATTTTGACTTCAGACCAAAGGACACATTTCCACCAATCTAATGTCCATTGCTCATGTTTATTGGCCCAAACAAGGCTCTTCTTCCTATTGGTGTCCTTTATTAGTGGTTTCTTTGCAGCAATTCGACCATGAAGGCCTGATTCACACAGTCTCCTCTGAACAGTTCATGTTGAGATGTGTCTGTTACTTCAACTCTGTGAAGCATTTATTTGTGCTGCAATATCTGAGGCTGGTAACTCTTATGAACTTATCCTCTGCAGCAGAGGTAACTCTGGGTCTTCCATTCCTGTGGCGGTCTTCATGAGAGCCAGTTTCATCATAGCACTTGATGGTTTTTGCGACTGCACTTGAAGAAATTGTCAAAGTTCTTACATTTTTCCAGATTGACTGAACTTCATGTCTTAAAGTAATGATGTACTGTCATTTCTCTTTGCTTATTTGAGCTGTTCTTGCCATAATATGGATTTGGTTTTTAAATGGGGCTATGTTCTGTCTACCACCCCTACCTTTTCACAACACAACTGATTGGCTCAAACACATTAATTAAAGAAATTCCACAAATGAACTTTTAAGAAGGCACACCTGTTAATTGAAATTCCAGGTGAATACCTCCTGAAGCTGGTTGAGAGAATCCCAAGAGTGTGCAAAGCTGTCATCAAGGCAAAGGGTGGCTGTTTGAAGAATCTCAAATATAAAATATACTTTGATTTGTGTAACACTTTTTTGGTTACTACATGATTCTATATGTGTTATTTCATAATTTTAATGTCTTCAGTATTATTCTACAGTGTAGAAAATAGTACAAATAAAGAAAACCCCTTAAATGAGTAGGTGTTCTAAAACATTTGACCGGTAGTGTATTTCACTTGCTTTGGCCATGGAAACATGTGTTTCCCATGCCAGTAAAGCCCTTCAATTGAAATTGAGAGAGAGAGAGAGAGAGAGAGAGAGAGAGAGGGTGGGATTGATCACAAGAAAGTCACAGTGCCGTAGTATTTTATGCAAGCTTTGTCAGTATGTGTTTCTCTTAATTTCCTCTTTATAGGCATCATCATCACCACCATCATCACCACCACCATATCGCTGACCTGAAGAGGGCGGAGTTCACGTAGCAGGAGTTAGTGTTTAAGCATTCAGTAAATACTAACAGTGATTCTTGAAGCACTATCTCTGAAACCATTAACACTTGAAGCCAATGCATTTACCAAGTGTGCCAAACTGAATGCACATTCTCTGCTTTACACTTAGTTTGTAATTTTATAACACAGTTTTTGCAAAAATGTAAACACAACTCACTGCTTTACACTCAGTTTGCAATTTAATAACACACTTCTAGCAAAACTGTAAACATTGGTCTCTACATTGCTACACTGTTTCGCCAATTGCCTTTCCACATTGACACGTGAAAGCACTTTTAGATAATGAGCTCATTTACAAATCAGAGCTTGCGCACTATAAATAGGCCACAGGTAAACTTTGGTTTGGACAACAATGGAGGCCAGTATTGGAAAGAAAGTAACCTGGGTGAGAAATAGAGGAGGACGAGGATCTGAAGAAGTAAGAGGAGGAGAAGGAAGAGGTGAAGTAGGACAGGGGAGAAAGAGACGACGGGGAAGAGGAGTCAGGAGCACAATAACTGATGAAATCAGAGCGACTGTGGTTGACCATATTGTCAACCATGGGATGAGCATGAGGGAGGCTGGGCAACGGGTTCAACCAAATATGAGCCGCTATACTGTTGCAGGTATAATCCGGATATTGAGAACCGGTAAGTAACTGTAAGTGCTGTAGTCTTACTGGTACAGTAATATGGACTGTACTTTCAGAATGAGAAGGCTAAATCACTAAAACCATTCAAATGTTTTTACAGAACTGCAAGAAACTCAGTATCTGGTGGAAGAGGTTGACTCAGAGCAGGAGACCCACATTGTAAATATGGTCATTGTAATTAACTGCATCAGACTCAGAACTGCAGGACCACATAATGGCAGATAGCACCATATTCCAAAACGTCAACAGAGTGAGTCTCTCTGCACTGTCTCGTCTACTGAAACACAACAGAATTAGAATGAAGCAGCTGTACAGAGTCCATTTCAAAGGAAACTCAGACCGTGTAAAACAACAGAGAAATGAATATGTGCAGGTAAGCTATACTATCCTATCATTGGTACTGGTTCTGGAAGTATATGGTGCTACGTCATATTGACTGATCCCTATCATCGGACACCGTGCCATCATCAACGTCCTGGGACAACGTGGTGGCAACAGAACAATGTGTGCGGCTATTAGTCAAAACGGCATCCTTCACCATCATGCAATCTTAGGCCCATAAAACACTGCACACATTATCACATTTCAGGACACCCTCCACAACAGACTAATCCCTAATGACCAGGGGCCAGAGCATCCCAGGTACGTTATCATCTGGGACAATGTTGGTTTCCACCGGGCTGTTGTGGTCTGCAATTGGTTCACAGGTCACCCACTTTTCATTGCACTCAATCTCTCCCCCATACTCTCCGTTCTTGAATCCTATTGAAGAATTCTTCTCTGCATGGCGTTGGAAGGTGTATGATCTCCAGCCCCACCAACACATACTCTTTCTACAGGCAATAGAGGAGGCTTGTGGAGACATCGGTCAGGGGTCATGCCAGGCCTGGATAAGGAACTCCAGGTGATACTTTCCACGCTGACTAGCTCAAGACAACATCACATGTGATGTGGATAAAGTCTTATGGCCAAACCCACAAAGAAGGAGAGATGTAGCCTCATTCTATTCTGTTCTTTTCTTTCTAGCACAAATGTTTTTGTTTTCTTCTACTGTGCTTTTGTTGTTTGAGGAGGGTTAGAACGTTTTGGGAAAAAAAGGAACTTTTCTCCTTTATTTGCATCGTGTGTTACGACTACACATTTGGATACATGTGTGTTTACTACATGTATGACAAAACTTTATTGCAAACTGCTATGCCCTGCACACAGAAAAAGAAAAAGCCACAAGTGTTTTTAATTTATACTATCAATGCGTAGTTGGTGCTTCGTGTGCTTATTCAAATGATGGTTTGTGTGTACTGTATTGACACAAAAACACAATTTTTCTTAAAGGAGTTTGAAGCATTTTTCAAGAATTGTTTGCTTTTGCAAGAGATGTATAATGTTTTTCTGGTTTGGTGTAAGGTTTTGTGGTTAGTGTGTAGATTTTTGCAAAAATAGCCTATAGTTTCAAAGATAGTGCCTAAGCAATCAGACAAAAAAACTATAATATGGCCCTGGATGCTCTTCGAAACACAGACAAAAAAAATAGCATGATTTGGGGGATTTTCACAAAATGTAAACCATAGAATATTCCTTTGGAGGAACACCGGTTGACATATATTTGACATTTGCATCTGAAAGCATAATTGAGCAATAATTTACTTTGCATATTTAAAACACTTTGGCTTTACCCAGGCCTCCTTTAATACTAGAGTGTTTAATCTGTAGGTGCTACAAAGCAAACATTGGTGTCAAGTGGAGATTTACTGCTTGCTCTGTAATAGTAGTATTAAAAAATATAAACATGAATATTGAAAATGTGTCAAATGTTTGTATATACTGTTGAACATAAAATAATGGGATATCTGCTAATTTTAGAGTTATGATCCAATTTGTAAGCATTACCAACAGAATGGATTCAAAATGGTCGCCCTCTGCTGGTGATTTTCAGGATGTGCAATGATACAATTAAAAGCAGTGTTGTGATTGGTTACATGATTGCCTACTATGCCAATTTCTCTAAGACCCCACTCTGGAACTTTTAAATGCCCTTAGGGTATATGTAAAAAATAAAATCTAATCAAACCAAATTTAAACAATTGTATTTTCTATATTCAAGAAGGGGGCCACTGAAATGTTTTGCCATGAGGTAGGGGGCCCCCTAAGCAAATCTTGCTTAGGGCCCCCAATAGGCTCCTCGATAACGATGAAGTATATGTGCTTGTTATGCTTTGGTTTTTGGTAGGTGATGTCTGAAACCTGAAAGAGACAGGGGGAGAACTCTGTGACATATTTCTTCATAATACAGTAGCTACAGTATATCCATTCTGTATGTACATTGGCCTATAATGTTCAAGTAGTTAACTCCAAGTCAGATAAAACACACACACACACACACACACACACACACACACACACACACATACATACAAAAAAAACACAGAAAGTCTCTTATAAACAGTATTAGATACCACGTAGTGAAAGCCAGCTGGCAACTGTAACTACTTGACAAAGTGCAAATAAAACTTGAGTTTTATTCTTTAAAGAATGTGACAGCAACTTTTCACCATTCAGCAACCAGTCCATTTACTGTTATATCTTAACTACTTAAGACATTGGTTGGATTCTTGGTTGTGCCTTTAGATTTAGAGAAAATTAACAACTAAGGAATCATTTTCACTTCTCTCATTGGGCACGTTCGAGGGGATCACTTCTCTTAAGTCGTGATCAACCATTTCAAAGTGTGTTCACATTATGGGGATAAAAATTGACAAAAATCATGTGATCATAGGTTATGAAGTTGGTTCAACGTAATTTTTACAAAAATGACATGGAAACAACTTTGATTCAACCAGTCTTTTGCCTTTTGGTAGGCCGTCATTAGAAATAAGAATTTGTTCTTATCTGACTTACCTAGTTAAATAAAGGTTAAATAAAATAACTAAATCAAATGTTGGAAAACCACATCAGTGTCTGACTTTTGGCTGTTGCTGATGCACCTCCCCCGACTTCAAGCCTCAACTTTGATCTGCAGTCGGTTGCTTTTTTCTTACCACTCAAATGCGCCTTGTGTCAGTGATTCCACAGCGAGAGGGATAACTGGGCCCAAAATCTGTCTTTTTCAGCAGGTTGCAATTTTTTTTCGCTCACCAAGTGAGGAGTTTTTATATGAGTGTCCAATTTGGTTAACAAAACATGTAATTACTTATTTGCTACATGTGACTTATTTATCAAACTGAAGTTTCGTAATGCTTAGGTTGTTATGAGTGTGCTGATTAGTAGACGTGACATCCCGGCAATTTAGAGAAAAAACACTTTATATCAGTGCCTGTTGTATATAATAAATGCATCCTCAGGATATGTTGTTTCCAGTTTGCATAAAGTCCAGTGTAGTTCCTTGAGGGCCACCGTGGTATCAGCTTGAGGGAGGATATACACGGCTGTGACAATACCCGAAGAGAATTCTCTTGGGAGATAATACGGTTAGCATTTGATTGTGAGGTATTCTAGGTTGGGTGAACAAAAGGATTTAAGTTCCTGTATGTTATTACACTTACACCATGAGTTGTTAATCATGAAACATACACCACCGCTCTTCTTCTTCCCGGAGAGATGTTTATTCCTGTCGGTGCGATAGATCGAGGATCCAGATGGCTGGACTGACTCCGACAGTATATGTTACAATCCCTGATGTCTCTCTGGCAAGAAACCCCTGCCCTGATCTCGTTAACCTTGTTATCCAGGGACAGAACATTAGTGAGTCATATACTCTGAAGTGGTGGGTGGTGTGCGCACCTCATAAGTTTGACTAGAAGACCGCTCCGACTTCCTATTCTCCGCGGGCGTTGTTTTGGGTCGGCCTCTGGAGTCAGTTCAATTGCCCTGGGTGGTGCGAACAAAGGATCCACTTCAGGCAAGTCGTATTCCAGGTTGTAATGCTTGCAATGCTGGTGAGTTACCACTGCTCTGATACCTAATAGCTCTTCCCGATTGTATGTAATAACACATAACATTTTCTGGGCTAACAATGTAAGAAATAATACATTAAAAAAAACAAAATACAGCAAAGTTTCCTAAGAACCAGAAGCAAAGCAGCCCTCTCTGTCTGCGCCATCTTATTTAAGGGATTCCATTCCAAGCATAGAGGAGTTATTCTATTTGACAGAGCAACATTGTTAGTTTCCTACAAGCCTTTAATTCTAATAGTAATATATCATATTCTTGTTACGGTTTTCTAGGTGTGAAGGAGAGTCGGACCAAAATGCAGCGTGTAGATTGCGATCCATGTTTATTCAACAAACGTAACACGAATCTAAATACAAACACTATAAAACAAATAACGTAACGAAAACCGAAACAGCCTATACTTGCGTAAACTAACACAGAGACAGGACCAAATACACTAAGGACAATCACCCACGGCAAACTCAAAGAATATGGCTGCCTAAATATGGTTCCCAATCAGAGACAACAATAAACACCTGCCTCTGATTGAGAACCACTCCAGACAGCCATAGACTTTGCTAGATAACCCCACTAGCTACAATCCCAATACATACACACCAAAACCCCAAGACAAAACACACCACAATACAAAAACCCCATGCCACACCCTGGCCTGACCCAATACATGAAGAAAAACACAAAATACTTAGACCAGGGCGTGACAGAACCCCCCCCCCCCACTAAGGTGCGGACTCCCGAACGCACCTCAAAACAATAGGGAGGGTCCGGGTGGGCGTCTGTCCATGGTGGCGGCTCCGGCGCGGGACGTGGAACCTACTCAGTCAATGTCTTAGTCCCTCTCCTCGCGTCCCTGGATAGTCCACCCTCGCCGCCGACCATGGCCTAGTAGTCCTCACCCAGAAACCCACTGGACTGAGGAGCAGATCGGGACTGAAGGACAGCTCGGGACTGAGGGGAAGCTCGGGACTGAGGGGAAGCTCGGGACTGAGGGGAAGCTCGGGAGTGAGGGAAAGCTCGGGAGTGAGAGAAAGCTCGGGAGTGAGAGAAAGCTTGGGAGTGAGAGAAAGCTCGGGAGTGAGAGAAAGCTCGGGAGTGAGAGGAAGCTCAGGCAGGTTGATGGATCTACCAGATCCTGGCTGGTGGTTTCAGCAGATCCTGGCTGACTGGCAGATCCTGGCTGACTGGCGGATCTGGCGGATCCTGGCCGACTGGCGGATCCTGGCCGACTGGCAGATCCTGGCCGACTGGCAGATCCTGGCAGATCCCGGCTGACTGGCGGATCTGGAAGAGTCTGGTTGACTGGCAGATCTGGAAGAGTCTGGTTGACTGGCAGATCTGGAAGAGTCTGGTTGACTGGCAGATCTGGAAGAGTCTGGCTGACTGGCGGATCTGGAAGAGTCTGGCTGACTGGCGGATCTGGAAGAGTCTGGCTGACTGGCGGATCTGGAAGAGTCTGGCTGACTGGCGGGTCTGGAAGAGTCTGGCTGACTGGCGGATCTGGAAGAGTCTGGCTGACTGGCGGATCTGGAAGAGTCTGGCTGACTGGCGGATCTGGAAGAGTCTGGCTGACTGGCGGATCCTGGCAGACTGAAAGATCTGGCTGCTCCATGCTGACTGGTGGCTCTGGCTGCTCCACGCTGACTGGCGGCTCTGGCTGCTCCATGTAGGCTGACAGCTCTGGCGGCTTCTTACAGACTGGCAGCTCTGGCGGCTCCGTGCAGACTGGCAGCTCCTTGCAGACTGACAGCTCCTTGCAGACTGACAGCTCCTTGCAGACTGACAGCTCCTTGCAGACTGGCAGCTCCTTGCAGACTGGCAGCTCCTTGCAGACTGGCAGCTCCTTGCAGACTGGCAGCTCCGTGCAGACTGGCAGCTCCTTGCAGACTGACAGCTCTGGCTGCTCCATGCAGACTGGCAGCTCTGGCTGCTCCATGCAGACTGGCATCTCTGGCTGCTCTATGCAGACTGACAGCTCTGGCTGCTCCATGCCGGCTGGCAGCTTTGGCTTCTCCATGCAGGCTGGCAGCTCTGGCTGCTCCATGCAGGCTGGCAGCGCTGAACAGGCGGGAGACTCCGGCAGCGCAGGAGAGGAGAGAGGCTCTGGCTGCGCTGAACAGGCGGGAGACTCCAGCAGCGCTGTAGAGGAGAAAGGCTCTGGCTGCGATGAACAGACGGGAGACTCCGGCAGCGCAGGAGAGGAGAAAGGCTCCGGCAGCGCTGGAGAGGCGAGGCGCACTGTAGGCCTGATGCGTGGTGCTGGTACTGGTGGTACTGAACCGAGAACACGCACAGGAAGCCTGGTGCGGGGAGCTGCTACCGGAGGGCTGGAGTGTGGAGGTGGCACAGGATGGGCTAGACCGTGAAGGCGTACTGGAGATCTTGAGAGCAGTGCTGGCACAGGACGTGCAAGGCTAGGGATGTGCACAGGGGGCCTGGTGTGTGAGGCTGGCACCAACTTCACCAGCCGACTAACACGCACCTCAGGACGAGTATGGAGCGCTAACCCAGGTGCCATCAAATCCCTGACACATTCCGTCGGGCGAATTCCATGCAAAAAGCACCAACACAGCAACTCCCTCATTTCTCTCTCCTGCAATTTCCCCATTAACTCCTTCACAGTCTCTGTTTCGCTCACCTCCAACTCTGGTTCTGGTGTCCTCCTTGGCTCCTCACGATAAACAGGGAGAGTTGGCTGAGGTCTGACTCCTGACTCTGCCCCACTCTTCCTGAGACCCCCCCTAAGAAATTTTTGGGGCTGACTCTCAGGCTTCCTTCCGAGTCGCCGTGCTGCCTCCTCATACCGGCACCTCTCCGCTTTCGCCGCCTCCAGTTCTTCTTTGGGGCGGCGATATTCTCCAGGCTGAGCCCAGGGTCCTTCTCCGTTTAGGATTTCCTCCCATGTCCAGAAATCCTTATAGCGCATCTCCTCTTTGGGCCGCTCCTGCCTGTTGACACGCTGCTTGGTCCGTTGGTGGTGGGTGATTCTGTTACGGTTTTCTAGGTGTGAAGGAGAGTCGGACCAAAATGCAGCGTGTAGATTGCGATCCATGTTTATTCAACAAAACACACCACAATACAAAAACCCCATGCCACACCCTGGCCTGACCCAATACATGAAGAAAAACACAAAATACTTAGACCAGGGCGTGACAATTCTTGACCTTCAACAGAAGAACATCCTTTCGCAGGAAAAAAACTAATTTGGGAGAGTTAAAATCTCCCATTCAATGGTGTTCTGTCATGTTGTGGGCACAAAGACGTATGAATGCCACCAGGGCAAAGACCGACAAACAAATGCCAAAGAGAAATATGCTGCTGAAATGAACATGAAGGCAGTAAGTTCAAAGAAAGATCACTGCAATTTATACTATATACTTTTATATTTAACATTCATTTCATTTTAATAATGTCGAAGTACCAACTAACAATGGAATGTTCCTCAATAAAATGGAAGACGATGGGACTTCAAATGGGTGTCCTAACTCTGTGGTCACTAAAGATCCCATGACACTTATTGCAAGTGTATGTAATGATGAGTACCATTTTATGTGTAATGTGTATATCAAACTGTATTCTCATCATGTAATACTGTGTATAAAAGTACCCTGTATGTAAAGTGTATGAATAATGTACAGTGCCTTGCGAAAGTATTCGGCTCCCTTGAACTTTGCGACCTTTTTCCACATTTCAGGCTTCAAACATAAAGATATAAAACTGTATTTTTATGTGAAGAATCAACAACAAGTGGGACACAATCATGAAGTGGAACGACATTTATTGGATATTTCAAACTTTTTTAACAAATCAAAAACTGAAAAATTGGGCGTGCAAAATTACCTTTTGCACCTTTTGCTGCGATTACAGCTGTAAGTCGCTTGGAGTATGTCTCTATCAGTTTTGCACATCGAGAGACTGAAATTTTTTCCCATTCCTCCTTGCAAAACAGCTCGAGCTCAGTGAGGTTGGATGGAGAGCATTTGTGAACAGCAGTTTTCAGTTTTTTCCACAGATTCTCGATTGGATTCAGGTCTGGACTTTGACTTGGCCATTCCTAACACCTGGATATGTTTATTTTTGAACCATTCCATTGTAGATTTTGCTTTATGTTTTGGATCATTGTCTTGTTGGAAGACAAATCTCCGTCCCAGTCTCAGGTCTTTTGCAGACTCCATCAGGTTTTCTTCCAGAATGGTCCTGTATTTGGCTCCATCCATCTTCCCGTCAATTTTAACCATCTTCCCTGTCCCTGCTGAAGAAAAGCAGGCCCAAACCATGATGCTGCCACCACCATGTTTGACAGTGGGGATAGGGTGTTCAGGGTGATGAGCTGTGTTGCTTTTACGCCAAACATAACGTTTTGCATTGTTGCCAAAAAGTTCAATTTTGGTTTCATCTGACCAGAGCACCTTCTTCCACATGTTTGGTGTGTCTCCCAGGTGGCTTGTGGCAAACTTTAAACGACACTTTTTATGGATATCTTTAAGAAATGGCTTTCTTCTTGCCACTCTTCCATAAAGGCCAGATTTGTGCAATATACGACTGATTGTTGTCCTATGGACAGAGTCTCCCACCTCAGCTGTAGATCTCTGCAGTTCATCCAGAGTGATCATGGGCCTCTTGGCTGCATCTCTGATCAGTCTTCTCCTTGTATGAGCTGAAAGTTTAGAGGGACGGCCAGGTCTTGGTAGATTGGCAGTGGTCTGATACTCCTTCCATTTCAATATTATCGCTTGCACAGTGCTCCTTGGGATGTTTAAAGCTTGGGAAATCTTTTTGTATCCAAATCCGGCTTTAAACTTCTTCACAACAGTATCTCGGACCTGCCTGGTGTGTTCCTTGTTCTTCATGATGCTCTATGCGCTTTTAACGGACCTCTGAGACTATCACAGTGCAGGTGCATTTATATGGAGACTTGATTACACACAGGTGGATTGTAATTTATCGTCATTTAGGTCAACATTGGATCATTCAGAGATCCTCACTGAACTTCTGGAGAGAGTTTGCTGCACTGTAAAGTAAAGGGGCTGAATAATTTTGCACGCCCAATTTTTCAGTTTTTGATTTGTTAAAAAAGTTTGAAATATCCAATAAATGTCGTTCCACTTCATGATTGTGTCCCACTTGTTGTTGATTCTTCACAAAAAAATACAGTTTTATATCTTTATGTTTGAAGCCTGAAATTTGGCAAAAGGTCGCAAAGTTCAAGGGGGCCGAATACTTTCGCAAGGCACTGTATATATAACAAAATATCTGTAAAAAAAAAGAAAAAAAAGAAAGTTAAACAAGTTTACTTTGGGCCAATAAAAGTAGAGTATGTAAGTTGGGTTAGCGTGGTGAGTTTCCCCTTACACTGTTTGGGTGATTTGGGTGTCTAGAAAAGTGTCATGTAATTCCAATCAATTATTTATTATGAAATGTTTTGCCATCTTCCATAGCTTGAAGACCATGCGTTTGTACAGCGGCAAACTGGTTCAAAATACCGGAAAGGTGGACTGCATGGCTATGTTAAGTTAAATAAACAAATTACTATAGTAAGGGCCTAGGTGCTTGGCAGTCTGTGTAGTAGGTGCTTGGCAGTGTGTGTAGTAGGTAAGGGCCTAAGATATGTCAATTTGTTTGTCTACATGCCATTTTAAATACAATGCAGCTATTGGAGTAAACCTATTTTGGGGTAAGACAAGTAACCATGAGTAAGGGAAAATATCATGATAAGCTTGCGAGCTGACTTTGAATAAGACATCTGATTACCACTTTGCATTTAGAATGTTTGGTTTTATTATAGTTAATAGATAACCACATCATTGGTGAATCACTAGATAAAACAAATGCATGTGTCTTTAAAAATAATCTTTATTTTGGTTAAGGAAACCGAGCAGCACATTTTCTCATAAAAAACAAAAGTCATCAAGAATATTAACAATTATTAAACTGTGAATATCTTTCCATAATTGTTTTACATGTAGATAATGCCAAAATAAATGCGAAACTGTTTCTGGATGCTCAACACAAAAAGTACAATAAATGTTAATGTCTTTTTTGAGTTTCTTCAGGTAATGATTTACAGGGTAATACTTATGGATCATTCTGAAAGAGACCTCTTTGATCTTGTTAACAAGCAAGTTTTCGTGTGGTAATAACCAGACTTTTTCCCAACAGATATTAGTGACCAATGTATTCCAGTAATTTGTGACATAATGGCATTACAAGCCGTCTGGCATTGCAAGCTGGTCTATATACGCGTCATCACACTCCCTCATCTGATTGGTCGAGTAGGTGGGATTTCTGACTTTGTGACTGTGGTAACGACCAAACTCCTCAACACGTAATCTATAATTGCGACGCTGGATGATGACGTTTGAATTTAGGACATAAACAACATGGACGAGAGAGAAGCGCTGAAAAGGCAAATCGATCTGTTGCAAAGTAATGTGGTGTTTTACAGTACAGTTAACATTACTGATACACTATATGTAATAACTAATACTTACCAGTTACAATTGAAAGCTGTCACACTGGCTGTTATAACCGCCACGTTCTCTGTTGATGCCTAGCTAACGCTATCTAATTTAGCTGACGCAAATTGACGTTGCTAGCTAGATACACGCTTTTCAATTTAAATGAACCACTGTTGCCAGTTACTTCTTAACCTCTTTCTGTCATCTCACAGATCTCATCAATAACCATAGAAGTATCCATGGGGATGCCCCTTCTTGTTCTGGCCAGCAGTGGCACCCAGCGAGACCACCAGCCCGAGGCAGGAGTCCCAGCTCATTTTTCAGCCCCACATTCCCCTTGCGTGGTGGGCCTCACCCCCTTCAACCCACAGGACACTGGAGGAAGAGCTACACCCTCAGTAGCAAGACCAGCTCATCCCAGCACAGTAGACCTACTACACAGACTGCCAAGCCCTCTCTAGGGCAGCAGGGTAGACCAATACAGATTACCAAACCCTCTTTAGATTCTGCAGCACCCAACTCCTCTACTGGCTTCCTGTCCCTTCATGCTGCAGATACCTTACAGTCCAGCCACAGCAGTAAGGACCCAGCTAGAGAGAAGGATGGAACAGAATGGGCTACGTCTAGGGATCTAACAGGGCCAAGGGGCCAGCAGTACGCACTCACAGGCGGAGTGAGAAGATCTATGACTGGGACAGGCAGTGGATCCACAGCTATAGAGACAGAGACTGAACCCGGCAGAGGAAGGACAGGACCTGGGGGCAAGGCTGGGCTGGGAGTTTCGGAGCTTAAAGGGCCTGGACCTCCAGAGGACCAGCATAGAGAAACAAAACATGATATTCAGGCCAAGATTCAAGCGAAGAGCATCGGACTGGGACTGCCTCTGATAATGACCACCCCTGGACAAATGGATTTGTCAGGTGTCCCTGCCAAAACGACCACCACTGCCACCAGGGTTCAGAGCACTGCTCAGCTACATATTAAACATTGCGTGACTGGGAAAACCAATACAGCAGCTAAGCAGGTTGTCCCCGAGGCAACCTCCAACAGCAACCCCACCCCTAGCGATGCCAATTCACTTCCTCTACCCCTTCCACCTCCTCTCTCTGCTCCCTCTACTGCCTATCTCCGTCCCAGATCCAAGCTCACCCCAGCCCAGCCAGCCTCCTCTCCCCAGAACCACTCCAAGTTTACCTGGGTGAAGAGCCATCAGCCAGGAGGAGTCAGTCCCAGCCAGGCCAGAATAGAGTCCCGGCCCCCAGAAAAGCTAATCACATCTGTCACCACCACAGTCTCCCATTCTGGAGTCCCTAGCAGTTTCTCATCCAGCCCCAGTTCCAGTAGGAAAGCCTTTGCCCCCAGAAAAAAGGTTGCCCGTAGGCTCAGTTTATCCACTGCAGTCCCTAAGACCTCCAAGTACACCTGGGTGTCCTCCGCTGCAGGGGTCCAGGCTAGGCTGTCCCGGAAGCCTCTCTCACCCAAAGACCTGGCCCTGGCTCTGGCTTTGCCCCAGAGAGCTGCAGAGGGGTTGGTTGCCAAGAAACCAAAATCCCCAAATCCTTTAGCCAAGCAGCGTAAGGCAGCAGCGGCCTCCTGCTCTACTACCCTCAGTAGTCGCTACTGCTGGAAGGCAGGTTCTGGGGGAGGGGGGCAGACTGGCTCCGGGACAGGGTCCAGAGGTGGGTCTCTGTTCCGCTGGACCTCTGAGAAAGAGAATGGGGCCAAGGGGGGGTCCAGTGTCCCTCCATCTGTAACTCAACGCACCGCCTCCTCTTCCCCTGGAGGGTTCAAACTCAGGAGCAGGATGAAGATCATCAGGAGGTCAGTTAGCAGGTGAGAAAGAAGAGGATGAGGGCAGCCAGTGATTTCTTTTCTCATCCATTCTCTTACTATAGAGAGCAATAGTAATGGCGTCTTTTTGTAAGCACTAACTCCTCCATGGCTCGTTGGGTCAAAGCCTATGGGGAGCTGAATTGGGGTGTAGATAAACGTGAAAATAAGGTCTGTGGCAAACACAAAGCTTAGGAGATCCTATACATTTGTTTTTAGATAATTTTCTTCTAATTACTTTTTGTGAATTTTTAAGCATTTATGTTAAAGAAAATAGAAATTAAAGGTCATGTTAACTCAGGGGTTACCAAACTTTTTCGCTCAGGCCCCTCTTCCAGCATTAGGATCCTGCGCCCCCCTTTCAAGCGTGCACGCCATGTCTGTTACCATTGGAAAAAGCACTATTCATGACAAACTGTTCACACCCCTCTTGCAGAGGAATTTA
This sequence comes from Oncorhynchus tshawytscha, assembly GCF_018296145.1. Lineage (NCBI taxonomy): Eukaryota > Metazoa > Chordata > Actinopteri > Salmoniformes > Salmonidae > Oncorhynchus > Oncorhynchus tshawytscha. Next base: position 38,003,631 of record NC_056429.1, on the reverse strand, counting down.
TATTATTTCCCCACTACCTCTAAACACACACACACACACACACACACACACACACACACACACACACACACACACACACACACACACACACACACACACACACACACACACAGAGACAGACAGACAGATGCACACACACACAGACATCTACCTATAACACACACTCTCCTATGTATTACAGTGGGTCTGGGGCAGAACGGAGATCCAGCCCAGCAGCCATGACCCTGATCAGCCGCTACTCTCTGCACCTTAGGACACACACTCCGGTCCGGACACAAACTGCAGTGAGGACACGCACCCTTGTCCAGAGCCCGGGGGGTGTGAAGAGAACCCCGTCCCTTGAACTGGTCTCATTTGGCAGACACAAGCTACGACGTCTCTCCCCCAACCCCTCCAGGACAGGTAGGAAAAGAGAGCTTGGAAAAAGGGGGCAAACACACATGATGTACACTCTTATTGGGGCCAGTAGGTTTTTCTGACCTTAGCTAGTGACCTGAACAAAAAAACATCTTCCATGTAACTCCAAAATCAATGTAGGAATTAATGGAGTTCTTTTCCATTCTAACATTTCAATTTAAAAAACAAATCTGTTTTTATAAGTTTCGCTCGCAGGGTTCGGGTGAATTCCACAAATTAAATTCCAACTCAATTCCCTCTCCTTATAAATTCCATCAATTCAACATTCCAGCAGGGTTGGGGTCAATTCCTCAAATTCAATTCCAATGTAATTCCCTCTCCATTTAAATGCCATCAATTCAATACAAAATTCCATAGCAGTTCTTCAATTCAGAGTAAATTCAACTTGAATTCCAATTCTGAGTCAATAAAAAAATACAATTTCATTATTCTGCCACAACAATTCAATCAATCTCAAATACAAATTATAAATCAATTCAAAACTACAATTCTTAATTCAATATTCTGCCACAACAATTCAAATAATTACATTTCCTCACTTGACCAATTCCCTGAATTTAAATTCCTTCTTTCAACTCAAGCCAAACACAACCCAACTACCTCAACTCATGGCAGATTCCAAAGACAAACTTAACCTCTTGACAAATTAAGAGGGAATATTCCTGGTAAACCTCAATGTCCCCAGAATTCTGAAAACATTTAGGAATTTGGGGCATTATCTTAACATATAAAATAATACAATAAGATGCTTTTCAAATTGAAACATACCATCATAAAGATGTTAAACGTTATCCTAAATATAACCCATCCAATTTGTGAATATCATAGATAAGTTAAAGCTGTTTAATACGAACAGCATCACATAGTGCAGATAATGCTGAATTCTCAATTCCACTCGATAGTGGCTGCTGTTTTATTCATTATTGTGTTATACAGTTTTTCCCCAATTGTTTTGGAACATTGTAGGGAACAAAGCTCCATGCTCTAAAAACAATTGCCAAACCTTTTTTCATGAGTTTGGGAAAACACCTAAAACACATTTACTTCATATTTTTTATATTCAAACGAAACCCTTTATTTAACATACCCATTATGTAACATTTACACATCAGTTGCCTAAATGTATAGTTCGAAACAAGATTCATGATAGAAATGAGAGGATCGCCCAGTGCCGTGGTCATGTGGACAACACTCCCAGCAACAAGCAAATGTGTGCTTCCGCACCGGGACCAGTGTTCAATTCCCGTTTCCACCTTTCATGCATTTTGTCTGTCTAAATAAAGCACACATTCTACAGGTAGAGTGGAATTCCACTCCAAATAATGTATGATAGGTTTATTAATTCAGTAGTTAAATTTACACTCAGTGTTGTAAAATAAATGGTTGGTGTTAATAACTTGAGTTGAGTGTGATTATCATTTTTACTCTGTGTAGAAAAAACAAACACTCGCATTCAGAACCATAGCCATCATTATCATATCTCCCAGCATGCTATATTGCAGGTTGATTTTTAGAATTGTTTATTACAATTTCTGTTTTTTTGCATGCACATCAATTGATTGATTGATCTGATGCTGTACAAAGATAAATAACAAACAATTTTCTCATCTAATTCAATCCGTTAGTGGTTGGACTTATTGCACCCGTTAATGAGATCATTGTTCAAGTTGAAATGGTTTAGGTAGTTTCCTTTGTCCAACTCTCCATACCTTGGCAGTTGTTATAAATGCAGGTTGTGGGTGATTAAAAGTTCCAATTATTGGATATCCATGTCCATATTACTTTGCAAGCCAGCATAATGTGACTTGCTTGATGTGTCCTGCAAACCATGAGTTTCAGACCACTGTGTTGGGGTAAAACTAGGTTGTTGCAGTATAGGCTTATGATATGTGTTGTCAGAGAGGGTTACATTTTAAGGATAAGATATTCACTTAGGCCACTCAGGAACATTCAATGTCATCTTCGTAAGCAACTCCAGTGCATATTTGGCCTTGTCTCCCAGTGTCTGTTGGAAAGCAGACTGAACCAGGTTTTCCTCTAGGATTTTGCCTGTGCTTAGCTCTATTCCGTTTTATCCAAAATAACTCCCTTGCCGTTGACTAACAGACCCATAACATGATGCTTGAAAATATGAAGAGGTACTCAGTGAAGTTGGATTTGCCCCAAACATAACGTGTTGTATTCAGGACAGAATGTTTATTTTTGTGCAGTTTTACTTTAATGTCCTATTGCAAACAGGATGCATGTTTTTGAATATTTTTAATCTGTACAAGCTTCCTTAATTCACTCTTTCATGCGGGTTAGTATTGTGGAGTAACTACAATGTTGATCCATGCTCAGTTTCTCCTATCACCTCCATTAAACTCTATATCTGTTTAAAGTCACAATTGGCCTCATGGTGAAATCCCTGAGCGGTTTCCGTCCTTTCCGGCAACTGAGTTAGGAAGGAGGCCTGTATCTTTGTAGTGACTGGGTGTATTGATACACCATCCAAAGTGTAATTAATAACTTCCATATGCTCAAAGAGATATTCAATGTATTATTTTTTTCCACCATCTTCCAATTGCTGCCCTACTTTGCGAGGCATTGGAAAATCTCCCTGGTCTTTGTGGTTGAATCTGTGTTTGAAATTCACTGCTCGACTAAGTTAATTGTATGTTAATGTTACAGTTAATTGTATGTATTGGTTGTCAAGTGCAATTTTAGCCATTCTGTGGTTGTTAGTTCTATTCGCTTTGACTGCCATGTAAAGCAAAACTACCCAAGTGCTGGTTAATAGTTTCAGAACTTTGCAGGTTGCTATGGCAAACAAAAATGGTTGCTATGGAGGCTTTTCCCCACCTTGCTAGTTTGCCAACTACACAGCTAACACAATCACTTCAGACTGAAGCTGGAAAGACAGCAAAGTATCTGCATTTCGTTTAATTTGACCTGTTTTTCTATTGATATTTCTTTGTATATATCCATAGAAATTATGCTGATTCGTGATTTCGACTGTCTGATAAAAAATTGCCTGTCTGTCACATCCGGTCACGTTCATTATTATGGGACACAGTGGATATCGAATTTCAATATTGTAACAATGTTGCAATAGTTTGAGATAATTTGTGATTCTTTTTACAGTGTTGATCAAGTTTATAAATTGTGTAGCTGGGCAGATGAGACAGTGGATCTGTAAAAGTAGTAGTAGTAGTGTGTTGCTAGGCAATGGTGTAAACTATGGCACGTTTTATTAGCGCTGGGCGATATGACCAAAATATCATATTATATGTTTTTTTTTTGGATTAATAATAGTTCTAAATTTGCATTATGAGTAGCGCGTGACCCTAGGGTGGCAACACATATACTCTAAATGATTTCAATCTCCATTCTGAGTGTGAACTTTTGGAATCATGGAAATAGAATGTTTATTATAATTCTATAGTTAGAATATAAATAATAGTGGGCACTTTGAATACAGTGTTGTTTGACATGACAACAAATGAAAGTGCCATGGACGAGTTATTGTGACAGGGTAGGAACCAAAGTGATGTTCAGTGTTTCCTATGGGACCCTATAATCGTGTGCTACATTACATCTTTATCCATGTAGCCAGCATATTCATGCTACGCCAATTCCTCTTTGATTTAGAAGATACTGTTGCGCAAACAACATGCTGATTTAAGCCTCCACCAGTACTGGTATCAGGCTGTATTAGCTAGCTACGTTTGCTCCGACTCAGTACTTTTATTAGCTTGTTTGCTAGCCAGCTAACTAGCGATTAGCATTAGTGGCTAGCACGATTTAGCTTAATTAACTTGCTAAGAAAATACAAACTAGCTGTTTGCAGATGTAAGAAACACAAACTAATATTGTAATTATAGAACGCTTGTGGATTTATATGAAGATCAAAGTGGAAACAACATCGTTGTCATCAACATTGTTGCATGTGCTGCATTGACCATGCAGATTGAACAAAAGTGTCTCGAGGTCAAGCAACAACAAATGCGCTCCTTGAGTGATGGTGTGGGACTAGGTCTTATTGAGATAGCTTTGAGTGGTGTCTTAGTCTGTGTTAGCTACTGTGTGACTAATTTACTTAAAGATGGAATCTTTAATGTTGAAACTAACACTTATGTTTGGGATATTACAACACAAAGAAGCTACTGCCAACAATCACTAGTTCTGTGCCTTATCTTCTTTTGTAAGTGTTGAGATGAAGCTGGCCTCAAGCAGGACATGTTGTTTTTCTCTCAGTGATGGAGGGAAGGAAGGAGAAACTGAGAAAAGAAGGGATAGAGAGGAAGATGGAACGAGGGAGAGAGATAGGAAGATGGAACGAGAGAGAGAGGAAGATGGAAAGTAGCCATCTATGCTGCAGATAAGAGCTGCTAATAAAGAGCAAATTGAATTAATAATGATAAGGAGCAGTTTTACAGCTCTGATGACCACACACACACACACAATGTTGTTTTCTCTTCGATGTTCTCTCTTTCCCTCAGTGCAGCAGTAGTGCAGGCGTTAATTTGGCTGCCCGGATATCTACGGTTTAATTTAAAGAGCATAAACCTGGCATAAAAGTGAGCATTCAAGGCCGTTATGAATCGTGTGTGTGTGCGCGCGTACATTTGTACTTATCTGTGAGCCCAGATAACCTAATAAAGCAGATAAATGACAGGAATGGACAGAACGCGGAGTGGAGGAGTGCTGAGCCATGTGGGTTCAGGCCCCATGTGATGGCTCGCTGGGAGTGGAGGGTCTCTCTCTCCCCCTCTCCATCTCGCTTTCAGCCTCTAAATCAAATGAATTGTAATTGTCACATACGCCGAATACAACAAGTGTAAACTTTACAGTGAAATGTGTATTTACGAGCCCTTTCCCAACAATGCAGACTTAAAAAGTAATAGAAAATGTAAATAGTAGCACAATAAACAAAGCTATATACAGTGCCTTGCAAAAGTATTCACCCCCTTGGCATTTTTCCCATTTTGTTGCATTACAACCTGTAATTTAAATAGATTTTTATTTGTATTTCATGTAATGGACATACACAAACTAGTCCAAATTGGTGAAGTGAAATGAAAAAAATAACTTGTTTAAAAAACCTGAAAAGTGGTGTGTGCATATGTATTCACCCCCTTTGCTGTGAAGCCACTAAAAAATAGAGAAGTCTATTTCAGAAGTCACATTATTAGTTAAATAAAGTCCATCTGTGTGCAATCGGAAGTGTCACATGATCTGTCACATGATCTCAGTATATTTACACATGTTTTGAAAGGCCCCAGATTCTGCAACACCACTAAGCAAGGGGCACCATGAAGACCAAGAAGCTCTCCTAACAGGTCAGGGACAAAGTTGTGGAGAAGTACAGATCAGGGTTAAGTTATCATTTTTTTATCAGAAACTTTGAATATCTTAGTGAGCACCATTAAATCATTTTTTTTTAATTGAAAGAATATGGCACCACGACAAACCTGCCAAGAGAGGGCCGCCCATCAAAACTTGCGGACCAGGCAAGGAGGGCATTAACCAGAGAGGCAACAAAGAGACCAAAGATAATCCTGAAGGAGCTGCAAAGCTCCAGAGCGAAGTTTGGAGTATCTGTCCATAGGACCACTTTAAGCCATACACTCCACAGAGTTGGGCTTTATGGAAGAGTGGCCAGAAAAAAAGCCATTGCATAAAGAAAAGAATAAGCAAACACGTTTGGTGTTCACCAAAATGCATGTGGGAAACACCCCAAACATGTGGAAGAAGGTACTTTGATCAGATGAGACTAAAATTGAGCTTTTTTGCCATCAAGGAAAACGCTATGTCTGGCGCAAACACCTCTCATCACCCCGAGAACAGCATCCCCAGACTGAGCATGGTGGTGGCAGAATCATGCCGTGGGGATGTTTTTCATCGGCACGGACTGGGAAATTGGTCAGAATTGAAGGAATGATGAATGGGGCTAAATACTGGGAAATTCTTGAGGGAAACCTGTTTCAGTCTTCCAGAGATTTGAGACTGGGACGGAGGTTCACCATCCAGCAGGACATTGACCTGAAGCGTACTGCTAAAGCAACACTTGAGTGGTTTAAGGGGAAACATTTAAATGTCTTAGAATGGCCGAGTCAAAGCCCAGACCTCAATCCAATTGAGAATCTCAAATCAAATTTGATTGGTCACATGGTTAGCAGATGTTAATTCAAGTGTAGTGAAATGCTTTTGCTTCTAGTTCTGACCGTGCAGTAATATCTAACAAGTAATCAAACAATTTCATGCATAGTTTCCTAAGAACGCGAAGCGAGGCGTCCATCTCTGTCGGCGCCACCCCATCTGCGGTATGACTTAAAGATTGCTGTACACCAGTGGAACCTATCCAACTTGAAGGAGCTGGAGCAGTTTTGCCTTGAAGAATTCTCAAAAATCGCAGTGACTAGATGTGCCAAGCTTATAGAGACATGCCCCAAGTGACATGTAGCTATAATTACTGCAAAAGGTGGATCTACAAAGTATTAACTTTGGGGGGTGAATAGTTATGCACGCTCAAGTTTTATTTCTTGTTTGTTTCACAATAAAACATATATTTTGCATCTTCAAAGTGGTAGGCATGTTGTGTAAATAAATGATACAAACCCTCCAAAAATCCATTTTGATTCCAGGTTGTAGGGCAACAAAATAGGAAAAATGCCAAGGGGGGTGAATACTTTCATATGTCGCTGTATATATTTAAGTGTGCAGGGGTACGAGGTAGTTGAAATACTAGGTAGGGGTAAAAGTGACTTGGCAATTAACAGAGTAACAGCAGCGTTTGTGGAGATTGTGAATGTGTGTGTCAATATGCGTGGGTGTGTGAGTGAGTGTGTGTGTGTGTGGGTGGGTGGAGTCCTCTAGCTGTCTCTGTCTCTTTGTGTCTGTATTTGTCTATATGTCTCTGTGGAATGTGGTGTTGCTCTATATAATACAATCACACAGTTAGAACAGAGCTATCTATGAGTCTTCGCATAACAAATCCAATCCCGTCAAAAGATCATGTTAGTTTCAGACTTCACTTCACTGAGAGGGTGTCTTGGGGGGTTGGAAGTGTAAGTTGAGGGCAACTGTTGGCGCTTTAGAGTTGGTGTAGTTCACATATTGGCCCTGCTATGGCAGCCATGTCCTCCTCTTTCTCAGCATCAAGTTACTGGTACCCCCCCCTCCACCACACACATACACACACTTCCCAGCCGCTTACCCCGCCAACACAGACGTTTTGTGGGGATCCCGCTACCGTGCTGATGATCGGCCCATTTGGTCCATAAATTATCATAGTGTGACATGTGCATCTATCCACAAATATATTTAGGCTTCACTTAGTGACAGTATGCTCTTATATCATGCCCCTGTGCTCTGCTATTAGGTCTTTGTATGACTTAGCAATATAGTGATTCTATGATATACTCTGCAATAAAATCTAAATCTAGCTGCACTATTTGTTTGAATATGCAACACAAAATGTAGGTATGCGTGTGTGGACTATCTGTTAGTGCAGGTTGTAAACTCAGCAAAAAAAGAAACGTCCCTTTTTCAGGACCCTGTCTTTTAGAGATAATTCGTAAAAATCCAAATAACTTCACAGATCTTCATTGTAAAGGGTTTAAACACTATTTCCCATGCTTGTTCAATGAACCATAAACAATTAATGAACACGCACCTGTGGCACGGTCGTTAGACACTAACAGCTTACAGATGGTAGGCAATTAAGGTCACAGTTATGAAAACTTAGGACACTAAAGAGGCCTTTCTACTGACACTGAAAAACACCAAAAGAAAGATGCCCAGGGTCCCTGCTCATCTGCGTGAACGTGCCTTTAGCATGCTGCAAGGAGGCATGAGGACTGTAGATGTGACCAGGGCAATAAATTGCAATGTCTGTACTGTGAGACGCCTAAGACAGCGCTACAGGGAGACTGGACAGACAGCTGATCGTCCTCGCAGTGGCAGACCACCGTGTAACAACACCTGCACAGGATCGGTACATCTGAACATCACACCTTCGGGACAGGTACAGGATGGTAACAACAACTGTCCGAGTTACACCAGGAACGCACAATCCCTCCATCAGTGCTCAGACTTTCCGCAATAGGCTGAGAGAGGCTGGACAGGGCTTGTAGGCCTGTTGTAAGGCAGGTCTTCACCAGACATCACCGGAAACAACATTGTCTATGGGCGGGCACAAATCCACCGTCACTGGACCAGACAGGACTGGCAAAAAGTGCTCTTCACTGACGAGTTGCGGTTTTGTCTCACCAGGGGTGAGCGTTACACAGAGGCCTGTACTCTGGAGCGGGATCGATTTGGAGGTGGAGGGTCCGTCATGGTCTGGGGCGGTGTGTGATAGCATCATCGGACTGAGCTTGTTGTCATTGCAGGCAATCTCAACGCTGTGCGTTACAGGGAAGACATCCTCCTCCCTCATGTGGTACCCTTCCTGCAGGCTCATCCTGACATGACCCTCCAGCATGACAATGCCACCAGCCATACAACTCGTTCTGTGCGTGATTTCCTGCAAGACAGGAATGTCAGTGTTCTGCCATGGCCAGCGAAGAGCCCAGATCTCAATCCCATTGAGCATGTCTAGGATCTGTTGGATCAGAGGGTGAGGGCTATGGCCATTGCCCCCCAGAAATGTCTGGGAACTTGCAGGTGCATTGGTGGAAGAGTGGGGTAATATCTCACAGCAAGAACTGGCAAATCTGATGCAGTCCATGAGGAGGAGATGCACTGCAGTGCTTTAGGCAGCTGGTGGCCACACCAGATACTGACTGTTACTTTTGAATTTGATCTCCCCTTTGTCCAGGGACACATTATTAAATTTATTTTAGTCACATCTGTGGAACTTGTTCAGTTTATGTCTGTTGTTGAATCTTGTTATGTTCATTCAAATATTTACACATGTTAAGTTTGCTGAAAATAAACACAGTTGACAGTGAGAGGATGTTTATTTTTTTGCTGAGTTTCTATCATTCTTGTCTCTCAGTTGTCTCCTCATTAATCAGTGTGCATGCATGACTGTAAGTTGCGTTGGATAAAAGTGTCCGCTAAATGGCTAACATTATTATTATTATTAAAATCACACCCACTTGCTGGATTATATTTATATTTTCTATTCATATGTTGTACAGTAGATTAGGCTAAAGATACTCTATGCATTTTAAATGTAATCAATCTCAGTGCTAGTATCAGGTATAGTCTAGGCTTCAAATATGGCAACAACGCAACACACACACTGATCGGTGAGAATGACACCATCTCCCCTAACACACACTGATGTCATGCGTCACATTTAAAAGCCTGTCCTTATTTGGCTGTGGTTTGGCTTAATGTGTTTTTGTTTGTTTATTTGCATCATTCACTAGTTCACACTTTCTCTAGTTTCTCCCACTATAGTTCCCCCCGTCTCCGTCGTAAACATTCCGTTATACACACACACAGCTTTATTTGGCTATGGGCTTGAAATCACTCTTGTATTTGATTGGATTTAGAATACACAGTTGCTGTGTCCATATCTGTATATGTATGTACGAATACGTGTAAAATAATCTTTCTGCATGCCAATAATCGTCTCTTACGATTGTAATAGTTATTGAGTGAGGAGGGTGAGTCGTGTGTGTGTGTGTGTATTTCTTTCATCAGCTGCGTGTCAACATATCCCACTCTAAATGCCATTCCCTAACACATTGTCAGTCAGGCACCACGCACGCTCTGCGTCTTATGGCAGGCAGCAATGCCAACCCACAGCTCTCTTCGTCCTCCCCCAACATGACAGGTAGCCTATTCTCATCAGTGAGGTCTTTGAACCTTGAACCTTGAACCTTGAATAAGGGTTTCAAATTTGGGGAAATGACACTCAATTTGTTTGAATGTTTTAGACATTTTGTCAGGAAAGCTCTGTCTCAGGTTCTGCTTTATTGCAGTGGTTGCACAGACTTTCCTCTACGCTTCCTGTGTCTACCTTTCTCTATGACAAGTCTCTCTCTCTCTCTTCTCTCTCTCTCTCTCTCAATATGTATCTCTCTTTCAATTCAATTTAAGGGGCTTTATTGGTATGGGAAACACATGTTTACATTGCTAAAGCAAGTGAAATAGATAATAAACAATGAAAAAAAAGAACAATAAACATTACACCCACAAGTTCCAAAATAGTGGCAAAGCATTTCTCTCTCTCTGTCACTTTTTCAGGCTCTCCTCTCCTCTCCTCTCCTCTCCTCTCTCCTCTCCTCTCCTCTCCTCCTCTCCTCTCCTCTCCTCTCCTCTCCTCTCCTCTCCTCTCCTCTCCTCTCCTCTCCTCTCCTCTCCTCTCCTCTCCTCTCCTCTCCTCTCCTCTCCTCCTCTCCTCTCCTCTCCTCTCCTCTCCTCTCCTCTCCTCTCCTCTCCTCTCCTCTCCTCTCCTCTCCTCTCCTCCTCTCTCCTCTCTCCTCTCCTCTCCTCTCTCTATCACTCACACACATACACACACACACACACATGCGTCTTCATGCATCCACAGAATCACACACACAGATACTGCTTTGCGTTGCCAATGCAGTAAAGATTTAACCAGCTATTGTTTTGAAGGACCACCCACATCCCTCGTTATTAACTACTTTATGGGCATATTGATGGGGAAATTCAGTGGTGCCCCCCTGCTGACAATGTCAGAGTTTAATTCAAAAAGAGAAAAGCAGCGAAATGGAGGGTTTAAAATAAAGAGAAGTGGGGCCAGAAAATGTATGTTTGGGAAAGACTTGGTGAAGTGGTAAAACTGAATGATAGCAGTTAGGTCTGAAGATTGTGAGGTAACTATACAAATTTGACAATCACAGTACGGGACTTCAAAAAGGCCTATGGCATGTCAAGGGAACTGTAGCCTACTGTTCAGATGGGTTAAATGGTAACTGAAATCTGGACACGGACTGTAGTAGGTCTATAACCTCTCACATAGCCTTAATATTAACTCCTGCAGAATTAAACATATCTTGCAGTGAAATGATAAACCAATTTAGCTTGTTAACAGCAGCAGGTTAACAGCAGATCAAGAGGCTTGGATCAAGAGGCTTGCTGTCTAATATTTGTTTTGTGCGTGCAGCAAACTGTGAGTAGAATTTGAGTTACTTGTATAACTTTATGAGCTGGGGCGTCTGTCCTGCAAATACTTTAGGTCAGAGACTATATAATGTTCTCAATGTGCTCGTTAGCAGTTAGTTAGCATTCTCTATGGGATTCTACATTTACTTGTTAGCATTGCTAACCAATCAGATTACAAATAGCTCCCCTTGTGTTCACTGCTGTTATTGACGAATATACCGGTATGGCATAAGGTCGGTATAGCTATCTGGATACCGCCCAAGCCGAATTGCCTGTTTCTGTTGGAGTCTTTTTATTAAAGAACGTGAGACAATGTGTTTGTTTGCTGCTTTTCATTAAAGCATGTATAGCAGTTCTTTATACAGCCTAAAATATGTTTGTTCATATCTGTTTTAATAGCATATACTGTAGTACCATTTACATGGATTCATACAGACTACGTGTGATCTTTGCATAGGACTGACTATTCGTTGCAGTAGGAGTTTTGACAATGGAAGACGATTGCCCCACTGGTTTAGCTTGGTGAAACCAACCTGATCGCTGCGTTCACCATTCTATAAGTGAAATAGAATAGTGAATACAGCAATTTGGCTGGTTCCACCAGGCTACCACTGGTTTTGCCTTGAAATAATATGTCAACATTACAAAATGTGGGGGGGGGGAGACAAATCTTTCTCACATCCACCTGCTCAGAATAAAGCTTTTACAGTGTTCAGTTTTGGGTACAGTCCCCAGAATGTGTTCTGTGGGTTTGTTCTATGTAAATATATCACTAGCCACTTTAAACAATGCTACCTTATATAATGTTACTTACCCTACATTATTCATCTCATATGCATACGTAGATACTGTACTCTATATCATCGACTGCATCCTTATGTAATACATGTATCACTAGCCACTTTAACTGTGCCACTTTGTTTACATACTCATCTCATATGTATATACTGTACTCGATACCATCTACTGTATCTTGCCCATGCTGCTCTGTACCATCACTCATTCATATATCCTTATGTACATATTCTTTATCCCCTTACACTGTGTATAAGACAGTAGTTTTGGAATTGTTAGTTAGATTACTTGTTGGTTATTACTGCATTGTCGGAACTAGAAGCACAAGCATTTCGCTACACTCGCATTAACATCTGCTAACCATGTGTATGTGACAAATAAAATTTGATTTGATTTGAGCTGCTCCAGTCCCTCAGTCAGTCAATCACAGAGCAGTACACTGGCATCTACCCCCTCACTCCCCCTATAGAGTACAATAGTATGAGTCATTAATACCCATAACACCTAGCGGTCAAATAAGGAAATGGTTCCAATCATTTTCCCCATCAATTTTTCCCCCTTTTTTTTTTTAGAAACACTTAATGTAAGGTTTGTGTTTTGTGTCGGTATATTCTGGCGTGACGCTTTGATAACCATGTAAATATCTGTAGGACAAGGGGACTTTTATCAATATTTTCACCTTTATTCACCCCCCAAAAATGAAATGCTAATGTGGCCATCATAAAGAACAACAAATGCCATGACGATCTGGACGAGACTGCCGAATCGAGGCAAAGGTAAGAATCTCTGATTAACTATCTAATGTTAGCTACATTTTGTAATTGATACATTGGCTACATTTCTTTCAAAGGACAATTCTGTGAACTGACTTGTGCAAGTTTTAAATTGACCTGTTAGCAAAGGTGTCATCTAGAGATGCCGCGCAGGAGCTTGCAGAGATTTGTAGCCTTGCATGATGTCTACTTTAATGCTAATGAGCATTTTTCGAATCTGAGGGTAAATAGAGCCGAATATATTGATGTCACATTGTCCAAGAGAGATTTACATGGTTATCAAAACGCCATGCCAGGGTGAGCCTACATGAAACCACAGCCCTTATTTTAAGGGATTCTAAAATTCCCTATGGGAAAAATGTATGTTGGAAAAACGATTGGAACCATTTCCACGTTTGAAGGCTAGGTTTTATGGGTATTATGACACCTCCGCTGTGGTGCTCTATCCCTCACCTCTCCCTCCCCATTACAGTAACCCAACACCAACTCCCTCCACTCCATGTGTCTTTACAGAGTGAAGTGTAACCATAATATTCATGGGGGTTTGGCATTTGCGTGTCCTTGGATCGCCTGGCATGTTAATTATGGGACCCCCCTCCCTGTCTCTCTACCTTCCTGATTGCATGCAGGGACACTTCTGGTCCCATCGGGGCAGGGGTAGTGGGTGACGGGGTAGTGGGGGGTTAGGGACTTTAGAGCTTGGGAGTTTAGGTCCAAGCAGGGGGCTTGAAGTGTGTCCCTTGATTGGGGGGGAGGGGGTCAGGAGCAGCCCACCTCTGCTCTAGCCTTTAACCCCCTCTTGTAAGACAATCCTCCCTCTAGTCCAGTGGGTTTAGGATGGGGAACCTCAGAGGAGAGTGGCTTTACACTGGGTTACCCTCAGAGCTAGATAGGACATGTAGTTACCTCACCACCAAATGGCCTTTTGGGCCTCATTTAGGGAATATCTTTTATACCCTGTCTTACATATACTCACTCACTTTCCCAGTTTACACTCCCAAACTCCTTACTGACATACTCACTCAATAGGTTACTTATTTACACAGTCACTGTGTCTGTCAGTCAGTAGCACCAGTATCTCTCTTACTCACACTAATAGCACCTACTAGTCAATCCCGCAGGGATGGAGAGATCAGTGGAGATGGAGAGATCAGTGGAGATGGGTAGGGACATGGGCCTGTCCCAGCCACTCTGACTGACCACAGACCACAGGTTCAGGAACTATTCTGAGCTATTCTCCCCCCACCTCCTTGCGCACTCCCTCTCTCCTCAATCCCTCTTCCTTTCTTTCTCTTCTCCGTCCCTCCCTCCTCGCTCCCTCTCTCTGTCCAGAGAGAGTAATGATATTTTCCTAATTAACTGGTTGGCTGATGCTCTCCCAGGCCCAGCTGGGCAAGGCTAGGGGCCAGATCTCACCCTGCCTCCACCATTCCGTCCAGTGCTATCCCTGGTTTAGCTGGGTGAGGCTAGGGGCCAGATTACTCTTCCCCCTGCCTCACCCCTTCCTCCCTCCCTCCTCTGCCTGGCTCTCTCCCCAAAAACAGCACCAGGCCCCTAGTAGCCCCTCCAGACGTGGGGAAACCCAACCCTCTAATCTCTCTCACTGCCTGATATTTTTTGTCAGCCTTTCCAACTTTCCATTTCAGTCGTGCAGGCTGCAGGGCCGGACACCTGAGAACCCCCTGTCTATTCTGGTCCTCTAGAGTTATCCAGCCAGCAACCTCTCTCCCCCTCCCTGCCTACTTCCCTCCCTCCCACCTCACACCCTCCTCTCCTCCGTGCCCCAGTCCATCCCTTGGGGGCAGTTAAGTTTTCTCCAGTCTCTTGGGCCCCTCAGCTATGTGGCTATGTGCTTCAAGTCATGATAAGCATGCAAGCCTCCAAGCTCAACACCAGCCTTTCTCCTAAGCCTCTGCCCTGACCTCCTCCACCTGCCCCCTGACCCTCGGTGTTCTATGCCCAGGCTACACACACACAAAAAAACTCTCCTCACCATCCTATCCCCACAGGTGTGCCCATCACCTACCTCAACAGAGGAAGGTGACAGACAGGTGTAAACTGAATGATGGATGGGTGAAACATATGAACCCGGTCTCGCCCTATCACTATCTCTCCCTCCCTCCCTCTCTCTCTCCACTGTCTCACTCCTCCGCCTTCTCCCTCCTATCACACTTAACCCCCCTCATTTAACTCCGGCTAGTACCCTTTATCCATCTCCTTCTCTCCCCCTCCATCACTCCTTGTGCTCACCCCAAGCCCTGGTTGTGTGTGTGTCTCTCTGCGTCTGAATAATTCATGCTCAACCTATTTCATTAGGGAGATTTGCTCTGAACAGAGAGAGGCAGAGTAATTGAGTCCTCTTAACTGTGTGTGTGTGTCTTTGACTGACTGTTAGTGTAAACATTCTGACACAGTGATAGCAGCATCGAACGACTGTAAGAAGAGTCTGAGGAGCCACCAGTCTCTATCCCTCTCTCTCCTTTTCACAGTTACCTAGTTTATTTCTCTCTCTCTCACTCCCTCACTCACTCACTCACTCACTCACTCACTCACTCACTCACTCACTCACCCAGCGTTTCCTGCTAACCAAATCAGTCTTTCACAATACTTGGCGGCGCTGGGGATTGGCCGTCTTGGTGATCGTGGCACAATACTAGTGTTGTTGGTAATATCCTGGTCTGATGGGTGACTTGCGTTGCTACAGATGAGTAGTGCCTTCCTTACTGCTCTCTATAACTCATCGTGTCTCTCTCAGGGCTTGACAGGCTGTTTTTATTTTTGTATTTATTTGACTAGGCAGTTGGAACAGCACTGTGGTTAGGGTCAGTGTCCTAATTATACACACCTGTCCTAAACCGGGTTAAGTGTACAGCCAGGACCAGGGGATACAAATGCACGTGTGCATGCATACACCCGCATACACACGTGTTTGTCAGCTGCTTGTATTTCTGCTCATGGACTGCAGAGGGGGCTGTGCACTGTGAATACAGGCAGGACCAGGCCTGGTGACCCGAATGATCTCAAGAGGATGGTCTATCTATGAGTCTTACATCTGACATTGTCGGTCGGGCTGAATGTGTGAAAGTACGTGTGAGATGCATGTTGCAGGTGTCCTCTACTGTATGTCACTAAGGTAATCACAGACAGGACAATCCAGAACATAAGAATTTAGGTGGCCACCACAGCCTCCAGCTAGACCTAACCCTCTCTGTAACTGGTTGGGGGAGGTGACGGTGGAGAGTACTGAACAGGAGATGGATTTGATTTTGGCTTTAGGCCCTCAAAGGATCAAGAATAGGAGCACTACTCTTGACTTAACCACATTTCCCAGCCAGATCCACCCCTCTCTGTAACAGTAATGTGTTCTGTGTATGGGGGCTGCGGAGTTGACCGCATCATAAGAAGGTGTGAGGGGGGAGTCTGAATGTCACACCTGACCCTCCGCACCTGTCCAGCTGTAGGATACTTAATGTCACCCTTCTCCAGACAGCTCTGCGCCTGCTGCTTAATACTAATATGTACACTACGCACATATGCACACAAGCATGACGATTACACACATGCAGTGCATGCGGAAAGTATTCAGACCCCTTCCCTTTTTCCACATTTTTTTACGTTACAGTCTTATTCTAAAACGGATTCAATTATTTTCCCCCCTCATCAATCTACACACAATACCCCATAATGACAAAGCGAAAAAACAGTTTTTAGAAACGTTTGCAAATGTATAAAAAAAAACTAAAACAGAAATACCTTATTTACTTAAGTATTCAGACCCTTTGCTATGAGACTCGAAATTGAGCCCAGGTGCATCCTGTTTTCTTTGATCGTCATTGAGCTGTTTCTAAAACTCGATTGGAGTCCACCTGTGGTAAATTTATTGATTGGAAGTTATCTAGAAAGGCACAAACCTGTCAATATAAAGGTCCCACAGTTGACAGTGCATGTCAGAGCAAAAACCAAGCCATGAGGTCAAAGGAGCTCCGAGACAGGATTGTGTTGAGGCACAGATCTGCGGAACGCTACCAAAACATTTCTACAGCATTGAAGGTCCCCAAGAACACAGTGGCCTCCGTCATTCTTAAATGGAATAAGTTTGGAACTAACAAGGATCTTCCTAGAGCTGGCCACCCGGCCAAACTGAGCAATTGGGGGAGAAGTGCCCTGGTCAGGGAGGTGACCAAGAACCTGATGATCACTCGGACAGAGTTCCAGAGTTCCTCTGTGGAGATGGGAGAACCTTCCAGGAGGACAACCATCTCTGCAGCACTCCACCAATCAGGCCTTTATGGTAGAGTGGCCAGACGGAAGCCACTTCTCATTAAAAGGCACATGATATCCCGCTTGGAATTTGCCAAAAGGCACCTAAAGGACTCTCAGACCATGAGAAACAAGATTCTCTGGTCTGATGAAACCAAGATTGAACACTTTGGCTTGAATGCCAAGTTTCAGGTTTGGAGGAAACCTGGCACCATCATGTGGTATGTTTTTCAGTGCAGGGACACACTCAATGACATACTTAAAAAAAAATCTCATACTATTTCAAAATACTCTGCGCCCCACACACTACTCTGTTTGAGAGAGACAGAGAAGAGGAGAGAGAAAGAGAAGGAGGGGGTGAGAGGAGAGCGACTGCGAGAGAGAGTACAGTATTGATTTGGGGGCAGTTCATTCTGTGATGTCCCTGGTGAGGTGCTCTGGGGGAAATAGCTAGTTTGTCTGCTGTCACTTTGGCTTCACAGTTAAAGAAAGAACAGAGCGGAGAAAGAAAACCACTTGTCTCCATAGACGAGAGCATCAACATCAAAGGGACCTGGGGAGATCTAGAACAGACGGTGCTTGGTTGCGTGCGGTGGAGAAGGTTGTATTGATCATTGGTCGTTTACTGTCCCTCGATCCCTGGTGAATTGCACTGTGGGAAGTGGTTAATTTGTCGCCTGTCCAGGGGGGCTTAGACACGATGCGTGCATACAGTATGCGTGTGTGGTCATTTGTCTCCTATCCTGAGTCGTCCTCAACTGTTAAAAGCCTCGCTCGGTCTCTGTGGTGACAATGTGATGTCATTGATCCCTCTGTCCAATGACAGTAATGCTGGACTAACTGGCCTTGTTAACATAATGTATACATTATGTAGAAATTGCATAGGAAGAAAATAACAGTTATGAAAGACTGAAGAAGCATTGTACTCTTTGTGATCTAGGAGGCTAAAAGCCTATTCAAATTGAAGAGAGTTGAAGCATTGGTACGCAGACAAAATTTCATTTCATATAATATGTACATAAACTTTTCAATTGACATTTGCAACAGAATGTCTTGTGCCGAGAGGGTTCTGGGACATTTACCTTAAATATCCCATTTTTGCAACCTATTTTGCAACCTGTATGGTGCAGCTGTCAAGTTGTTGGACCTTAAATGAAACTGCTCTACTTGTTTATTTATCACAATTTTCTTTAGCCAATTTTGTTATTTTAATGCATGTCTGACAGACCAGCTCTTTACCTTCTCTGCTTTCCACTTGCCTCCTCCATTTCTGCTGTAAATGCTGCAATCAGTTAGTTGTAATTTTGTGTAGAGCAGACTTCCATATGTTTTGGTTAACTGTGTGTGTGACAACTCCACCAGTCCTATTTATGATATTATATACAATTATATATTATTATAAAATATATATATTTTTTAATCAATCGTACATTTGAGTTGAACCATAATATTTGTTCTGTCTGTTCTGGTGGATTAAACTGAAATTGCAAACAGTTTTCTATTGCTCGTTTTAAAAATAGCAATATTTTGAAAATGATTTAATTTTCAAATAACTGAAAGTGAGAGGTGGTAATCTGATGAAGGGAACAGGCCATCCTTGAACACGGGGTGAGCCATTCTTAGTAATCTGCTAGAGAACCGGTTTGGATTTAAGTATAGCTTTTGTATGACTGAAGCCTTTAGTGGGCGGTCCAATGCTTTAATATTTTATAATTTCTGCCCACCTAATTCCTATTCATTATATGAATATGTCAGTTTATTTTTGTCTGGCATGCCGTTCCAAATAAAGTGGTATATTTATTGCTCATATTGAAAAATGCTTGTCGTTAGGTGTAGGCAGGGCCATAAGTAAATAGGTCAATTGTGACACAAGAATAGATTTTTCCACAAATAGACAGGTGTTGTCCTTTCCATGGTAACATCATTTAATCTAATTTGGCTAACTTTCTATTAAAATGTATTGTAGTGAGAATTTATTTTGGGATATGAATACCGATCATGTCCACGTAGCCATCGGACCATTTTATTGGTAAACTACACAGTAATGTAAAAGTTGTATTTCTTACATATCCAATATGTAATATGGTGCATTTATCATAATTCGGGTTTTAATCCAGAGAGGTTAGAAACATTGTCTAGATCCTCTGAGGCTGTGCAGGGATCCAAATGGCAGATTTAAAAGAAAGCATAAATTGTCAGCGTGCAATGACACCCCGTTTTTAAGCCCTGGTTTTCTAGCCCCTTGATATTATTGTTGGATCTGATTTTAACAACTAACATTTTGATGGCCGTAATAAATAGATGTGTTCTTTTTACTTCTCTTGACAATTTAAAATTGAGAAGTAGCCATTATTTATTATTTTACACCTGTTACTATACATAACTTTGAACCAAGAGATTCTCCTAAATTAAATTGTCCAACCATTTATATGTGAGGGAAAAAAGTATTTGATCCCCTGCTGATTTTGTACGTTTGCCCACTGACAAAGAAATGATCAGTCTATAATTTTAATGGTAGGTTTATTTGAACAGTGAGAGACAGAATAACAAATAAATCCAGAAAAATGCATGTCAAAAATGTTATAAATTGATTTGCATTTTAATGAGGGAAATAAGTATTTGACCCCTCTGCAAAACATGACTTAGTACTTGGTGGAAAAACCCTTGTTGGCAATCAGAGGTCAGACGTTTCTTGTAGTTGGCCAGCAGGTTTGCAAAACATCGCAGGAGGGATTTTGTCCCACTCCTCTTTGCAGATCTTCTCCAAGTCATTAAGGTTTCGAGGCTGATGTTTGGCAACTCGAACCTTCAGCTCCCTCCACAGATTTTCTATGGGATTAAGGTCTGGAAACTGGCTAGGCCACTCGAGGACCTTAATGTGCTTCTTCTTGAGCCACTCCTTTGTTGCCTTGGCCGTGTGTTTTGGGTCATTGTCATGCTGGAATACCCATCCACGACCCAAGGAGGTTCTCACCCAAGATTTGACGGTACATGGCCCCATCCATCGTCCCTTTGATGCGGTGAAGTTGCCCTGTCCCCTTAGCAGAAAAACACCCCCAAAGCATAAGGTTTCCACCTCTATGTTTGACTGTGGGGATGGTGTTCTTGGGGTCATAGGCAGTATTCCTCCTCCAAACACGGCGAGTTGAGTTGATGCCAAAGAGCTCCATTTTTACTTCTGTCTTTTGTTGTTCTGTTGCATCACCTAATTTCTGTTGAGCTTCAATTGGCGGACAGATAGCTTTACATTCTCCTGCAAAATGTCTTGATAAACTTGGGAATTCATTCTTCTGTCGATGATAGCAAGCTGTCCAGGCACTGAGGCAGCGGAGCAGCCCCAAACCATGATGCTCCCTCCACCATACTTTAAAGTTGGGATTGAGGTTTAGATGTTGGTGTGCTGTGCCTTTTTTTCTCCACACACAGTGTTGTGTGTTCCTTCCAAACAACTCAACTGTAGTTTCATCTGTCCACAGAATATTTTGCCAGTAGCGCTGTGGAACATCCAGTTGCTCTTTTGCGAACTTCAGATGTGAAACAATGTTTTTTTGGACAGCCGTGGCTTCTTCCATGGTGTCAAATCAAATCAAATCAAATTTTATTTGTCACATACACATGGTTAGCAGATGTTAATGCGAGTGTAGCGAAATGCTTGTGCTTCTAGTTCCGACAATGCAGTAATAACCAACAAGTAATCTAACTAACAATTCCAAAACTACTGTCTTATACACAGTGTAAGGGGATAAAGAATATGTACATAAGGATATATGAATGAGTGATGGTACAGAGGAGCATAGGCAAGATACAGTAGATGGTATCGAGTACAGTATATACATATGAGATGAGTATGTAAACAAAGTGGCATAGTTAAAGTGGCTAGTGATACATGTATTACATAAGGATGCAGTCGATGATATAGAGTACAGTATCTACGTATGCATATGAGATGAATAATGTAGGGTAAGTAACATTATATAAGGTAGCATTGTTTAAAGTGGCTAGTGATATATTTACATTTCCCATCAATTCACATTATTAAAGTGGCCGGAGTTGAGTCAGTGTCAGTGTCAGTGTGTTGGCAGCAGCCACTCAATGTTAGTGGTGGCTGTTTAACAGTCTGATGGCCTTGAGATAGAAGCTGTTTTTCAGTCTCTCGGTCCCAGCTTTGATGCACCTGTACTGACCTCGCCTTCTGGATGATAGCGGGGTGAACAGGCAGTGGCTCGGGTGGTTGATGTCCTTGATGATCTTTATGGCCTTCCTGTAACATCGGGTGGTGTAGGTGTCCTGGAGGGCAGGTAGTTTGCCCCCGGTGATGCGTTGTGCAGACCTCACTACCCTCTGGAGAGCCTTACGGTTGTGGGCGGAGCAGGTGCCGTACCAGGCGGTGATACAGCCCGCCAGGATGCTCTCGATTGTGCATCTGTAGAAGTTTGTGAGTGCTTTTGGTGACAAGCCGAATTTCTTCAGCCTCCTGAGGTTGAAGAGGCGCTGCTGCGCCTTCTTCACGATGCTGTCTGTGTGAGTGGACCAATTCAGTTTGTCTGTGATGTGTATGCCGAGGAACTTAACTTGCTACCCTCTCCACTACTGTTCCATCGATGTGGATAGGGGGGTGTTCCCTCTGCTGTTTCCTGAAGTCCACAATCATCTCCTTAGTTTTGTTGACGTTGAGTGTGAGGTTATTTTCCTGACACCACACTCCGAGGGCCCTCACCTCCTCCCTGTAGGCCGTCTCGTCGTTGTTGGTAATCAAGCCTACCACTGTTGTGTCGTCCTCAAACTTGATGATTGAGTTGGAGGCGTGCGTGGCCACGCAGTCGTGGGTGAACAGGGAGTACAGGAGAGGGCTCAGAACGCACCCTTGTGGGGCCCCAGTGTTGAGGATCAGCGGGGTGGAGATGTTGTTGCCTACCCTCACCACCTGGGGGCGGCCCGTCAGGAAGTCCAGTACCCAGTTGCACAGGGCGGGGTCGAGACCCAGGGTCTCGAGCTTGATGACGAGCTTGGAGGGTACTATGGTGTTGAATGCCGAGCTGTAGTCGATGAACAGCATTCTCACATAGGTATTCCTCTTGTCCAGATGGGTTAGGGCAGTGTGCAGTGTGGTTGAGATTGCATCGTCTGTGGACCTATTTGGGCGGTAAGCAAATTGGAGTGGGTCTAGGGTGTCAGGTAGGGTGGAGGTGATATGGTCCTTGACTAGTCTCTCAAAGCACTTCATGATGACGGAAGTGAGTGCTACGGGCGGTAGTCGTTTAGCTCAGTTACCTTAGCTTTCTTGGGAACAGGAACAATGGTGACCCTCTTGAAGCATGTGGGAACAGCAGACTGGTATAGGGATTGATTGAATATGTCCGTAAACACATCGGCCAGCTGGTCTGCGCATGCTCTGAGGGCGCGGCTGGGGATGCCGTCTGGGCCTGCAGCCTTGCGAGGGTTAACACGTTTAAATGTCTTACTCACCTCGGCTGCAGTGAAGGAGAGTCCGCATGTTTTCGTTGCAGGCCGTGTCAGTGGCACTGTATTGTCCTCAAAGCGGGCAAAAAGTTATTTAGTCTGCCTGGGAGCAAGACATCCTGGTCCGTGACTGGGCTGGATTTCTTCTTGTAGTCTGTGATTGACTGTAGACCCTGCCACATGCCTCTTGTGTCTGAGCCGTTGAATTGAGATTCTACTTTGTCTCTGTACTGACGCTTAGCTTGTTTGATAGCCTTGCGGAGGGAATAGCTGCACTGTTTGTATTCGGTCATGTTACCAGTCACCTTGCCCTGATTAAAAGCAGTGGTTCGCGCTTTCAGTTTCACGCGAATGCTGCCATCAATCCACGGTTTCTGGTTAGGGAACGTTTTAATCGTTGCTATGGGAACGACATCTTCAACGCACGTTCTAATGAACTTGCACACCGAATCAGTGTATTCGTCAATATTGTTATCTGACGCAATACGAAACATATCCCAGTCCACGTGATGGAAGCAGTCTTGGAGTGTGGAGTCAGCTTGGTCGGACCAGCGTTGGACAGACCTCAGCGTGGGAGCCTCTTGTTTTAGTTTCTATCTGTAGGCAGGGATCAACAAAATGGAGTCCTCACATGAACACCATTCTTGTTTAGTGTTTTACATATTGTAGACTCGTCAACAGAGATGTTAGCATCTTACAGAGATTTCTCTAAGTCTTTAGCTGACACTCTAGGATTCTTCTTAACCTCATTGAGTATTCTACACTGTGCTCTTGCAGTCATCTTTGCAGGATGGCCAGGGAGAGTAGCAACAGTGTTGACATTTCTTCATTTACAGACAATTTGTCTTACCGTGGACTGACTTTTAGAGATACTTTTGTAACCCTTTCCAGCTTTATGCAAGGCAACAATTCTTAATCATAGGTCTTCTGAGATCTCTTTTGTTCGAGGCATGGTTCTTTTCAGGTAATGCTTCTTGTGAATAGCAAACTCAAATGTTGTTTTTTAAGGGGCAGGGCAGCTCTAACCAAAATCTCCAATCTCGTCTCATTGATTCGACTCCAGGTTAGTTGACTCCTGACTCCAATTAGCTTTTGGAGAAGTCATTACCCTCGGGGTTCACATACTTTTCCCAATCTACACTGTGAATGTTTAAATGATATATTCAATAGAGTTAAGATCAGATAGAATTTGATGTAAAATTCATGCAGAAATCTAGGTAATTCCAAATGGTTCACATACTTTTTCTTGCCACTGTAAATTCCAGTCGTGCTTTTTCAAAAGCCTTTTCAAAGTCAGCTTTGAACACCAGGCCTGGTTCCTCAGATTTTTCAGTGTTCTATCGTTTCCAGTGCTTGTCTTAAATGATCTCCAATGTATTGTCCATGTAAAAAACCTGTCTAAATATCTGAAAATGCCTTTTTAATTATATGCGCTATGCATTTTGCTAGGATTTAAGCATCACAGCACTGAAGTGGAAGGGGTCTCCAGTTTTTTAGGTGGACTGGATCTGTATATTTACCATCTGGGTCCTGTTGCAGTAATAGTAAAATCAGACCTTCTTGCTGAGTATCTGATAGTCTACCATTTTTATAGGAGTGGTTCAAACTTATTAGATATAAAAAATATTTGATATACCTCAACTGGTATGCCATCCAGTCCTGGAGTTTTCCCGAACTTGAGGGCTTTAATTGCATTTAGAAGGCCTTCACATGAATCTTTCAGTATAGCTATACATTTTACACTCTTCATAGAAGAAAAATATCTTTACAATTAACTTAAGTTAGTGGAAATAGAGGAGACTGAAATGAAAACATATGCTTATTAAAGTACTTTGTTTCCAATTTAAAATATCGTTTGGATGGATGACTCCGTCATTTTTATCAAGTTTCTGTTCATTTGTTTTGGTAGAATTTCTATATTGAAAACATAATTTGTGTTTTTTCCCCCCTATATTCCATCCAATTCGCTTAATTTTGTATAATATATTACACTTGATCTTTCTTGAATAAGTTCCTCCATTTCTTTTTGTTTTTCCTTTAACTTATGCCTCTGTTACAGTTTTTATTGCTATTTATCTGTACTGTTAGTTCTCTTTTGACCTAAATTGCCTTTGTTTTAAATATGAGTATTGAATTGCATGGCCTCTAAAGGCTAATTTAAAGAGTCCCATACAATAAGGGCATCTGCTGTGCCTATGTTATGAAGGAAAAAGTCCAATTCTGTTGGTTAAAAACCAGTTGTTATCCAGTAGGTTTTGACTAAATTTCCTTGCCATCGCGGAAATTCTGTAAAAGTAATGTGTATACCAATTATTTGATGATCTGACTACATTCTGTCACCTATCAACACTCTTAACTTTTGGTGCCAGTGAAAATTACAAAAGAAAGTAGTCAAGACGACTAGCTTGATTGAGTCTCCGCAATGTATATCTCAATAGGTCAGGATATTTCAGCCTCCATATAAAGGGAAGGGATAGGGGGATACCTAGTCAGTTGTACAGTCGTGGCCAACGGGTTTGAGAATGACACAAATATACATGTTCACAAAGTCTGCTGCCTCAGTTTGTAGGATGGCAATTTGCATATACTCCAGAATGTTATGAAGCGTGAGTGCAGTTAATTGCAAAGTCCCTCTTTGCCATGCAAATTAACTGAATCCCCCCCAAAAAACATTTCCACTGCATTTCGGCCCTGCCACAAAAGGACCAGCTGACATCATGCCAGTGATTCTCTCGTTAACATAGGTGTGAGTGTTGATGAGGACAAGGCTGGAGATCACTCTGTCATGCTGATTGAGTACGAATAACAGACTGGAAGCTTCAAAAGGAAGGTGGTGCTTGGAATCATTGTTCTTCCTCTGTCAGCCATGTTTACCTGCAAGGAAACACGTGCCGTCATCATTGCTTTGCACAAAAAGGGCTTCACAGGCAAGGATATTGCTGCCAGTAAGAATGCACCTAAATCAACCATTTATCGGATCATCAAGAACTTCAAGGAGAGCGGTTCAATTGTTGTGAAGAAGGCTTCAGGGCGCCCAAGAAAGTACAGCAAGCGCCAGGACCATCTCCTAAAGTTGATTCAGCTGCGGGATCGGGGCACCACTAGTACCGAGCTTGCTCAGGAATGGCAGCAGGCAGGCAGGTGTGAGTGCATCTGCACGCACAGTGAGGCGAAGTCTTTTGGAGGATGGTCTGGTGTCAAGAAGGGCAGCAAAGAAGCGACTTCTCTCCAGGAAAACATCAGGGACAGACTGATATTCCGCAAAAGGTACAGGGATTGGACTGCTGAGGACTGGGGTCAAGTCATTTTCTCTGATGAATCCCCTTTCCGATTGTTTGGGGCGTCCGGAAAAAAGCTTGACCGGAGAAGACAAGGTGAGCGCTACCAACAGTCCTGTGTCATGCCAACAGTAAAGCATCCTGAGACCATTCATGTGTGGGGTTGCTTCTCAGGCAAGGGAGTGGGCTCACTCACAATTTTGCTTAAGAACACAGCCATGAATAAAGAATGGTACCAACACATCCTCCAGAGAGCAACTTCTCCCAACCATCCAGGAACAGTTTGGTGACGAATAATGCCTTTTCCAGCATGATGGAGCACCTTGCCATAAGGCAAAAGTGATAACTACAGTGGGGCAAAAAAGTATTTAGTCAGCCACCATTTGTGCAAGTTCTCCAACTTAAAAAGACGAGAGAGGCCTGTAATTTTCATCATGGGTACACTTCAACTATGACAGAAAAAATGAGAAATATATCAAGAAAATCACATTGTAGGATTTTTTATGAATTTATTTGCAAATTATGGTGGAAAATAAGTATTTGGTCACCTACATACAAGCAAGATTTCTGGCTCTCACAGACCTGTAACTTCTTCTTTAAGAGGCTCCTCTGTCCTCCACTCAATACCTGTATTAATGGCACCTGTTTGAACTTGTTATCAGTATAAAAGACACCTGTCCACAACCTCAAACAGTCACAGTCCAAACTCCACTATGGCCAAGACCAAAGAGCTGTCAAAGGACACCAGAAACAAAATTGTAGACCTGCACCAGGCTGGGAAGACTGAATCTGCAATAGGTAAGCAGCTTGGTTTGAAGAAATCAACTGTGGGAGCAATTATTAGGAAATGGAAGACATACAAGACCACTGATAATCTCCCTCGATCTGGGGCTCCACGCAAGATCTCACCCCGAGGGGTCAAAATGATCACAAGAACGGTGAGCAAAAATCCCAGGACCACACGGGGGGACCTAGTGAATGACCTGCAGAGAGCTGGGACCAAAGAAACAAAGCCTACCATCAGTAACACACTACGCCGCCAGGGACTCAAATCCTGCAGTGCCAGACGTGTCCCCCTGCTTAAGCCAGTACATGTCCAGGTCATCTGAAGTTTGCTAGAGAGCATTTGAATGATCCAGAAGAAGATTGGGAGAATGTCATATGGTCAGATGAAACCAAAATACAACTTTTTGGTAAAAACTCAACTCGTCGTGTTTGGAGGACAAAGAATGCTGAGTTGCATCCAAAGAACACCATACCTACTGTGAAGCATGGGGGTGGAAACATCATGCTTTGGGGCTGTTTTTCTGCAAAGGGACCAGGACGACTGATCCGTGTAAAGGAAAAAATGAATGGGGCCATGTATCGTGAGATTTTGAATGAAAACCTCCTTCCATCAGCAAGGGCATTGAAGATGAAACGTGGCTGGGTCTTTCAGCATGACAATGATCCCAAACACAACGCCCGGGCAACGAAGGAGTGGCTTCGTAAGAAGCATTTCAAGGTCCTGGAGTGGCCTAGCCAGTCTCCAGATCTCAACCCCATAGAAAATCTTTGGAGGGAGTTGAAAGTCCATGTTGCCCAGCAACAGCCCTGAAACATCACTGCTCTAGAGGAGATCTGCATGGAGGAATGGGCCAAAATACCAGCAACAGTGTGTGAAAACATTGTGAAGACTTACAGAAAATGTTTGACCTCTGTCATTGTCAACAAATGGTATGTAACAAAGTATTGAGATAAACTTTTGTTATTGACCAAATACTTATTTTCCACCATCATTTGCAAATAAATTCATTAGAAATCCTACAATGTGATTTTCTGGATTTTGTTTCTCATTTTGTCTGTCATAGTTGAAGTGTACCTATGATGAAAATTACAGGCCTCATCTTTTTAAGTGGGAGAACTTGCACAATTGGTGGCTGACTAAATACTTTTTTGCCCCACTGTAAGTGGCTCGGGGGAACAAAACATCGATATTTTGGGTCCATGGCCAGTAAACTCCCCAGACCTTAATCCTATTGAGAACTTGTGGTCAATCCTCATAAGGCGGGTAGACAAACAAAACCCCACAAATTCTGACAATCTCCAAGCATTGATTATGCAAGAATGGGCTGCCATCAGTCAGGATGTGGCCCAGAAGTTAATTGACAGCATGCCAGGGCAAATTGCAGAGGTCTTGAAAAATAAGGGTCAACACTGCAAATATTGACTCTTTGCATCAACGTCATGTAATTGTCAATAAAAGCCTTTGACACTTATGAAATGCTTGTAATTATACTTCAGTTTTCCATAGTAACATCTGACAAAAATATCAAAAGATACTGAGGCGGCAGACTTTGTGAAAATTAACGTGTCATTCTCAAAACTTTTGGCCACGACTGTACAACTGAATGCGTTCAACTGAAATGTTTTTTCTGCATTTAACCCAACCCCTCATATATCCACTAGTTCCAATACATCCATAATTAGTCATTTATTTAAGTGTTTGAGGGGGATATTTTGTTGTGTGATTTCCTTCATGGTCCATTGACGTACTTAAAACCTTATGATAATCTCATGTATTGCCGGTAAACTCGATAAATGATATTTATGATTTATCGAGTTTACAGGCAATACATGAGATTATCATACGGTTTTATGTACCTCAATATATATATATACATACAGTTGAAGTCAGAAGTTTACAAATAACTTAGCCAAATACATTTAAAATCAGTTTTTCACAATTCCTGACATTTAATTCTAGGGAAGGTCAGTTAGGATCAGCACTTTATATTAAGAATGTGAAATATCAGAATAATAGTAGAGAGAATGATTTATTTCAGCTATTTATTTTTTTCGTCACATTCCCAGTGGGTCAGAAGTTTACATACACTCAATTAGTATTTGGTAGCATTGCCTTTAAATAGTTTAACTTGGATCAAGCGTTTCGGGTAGCCTTCCACAAACTTCCCACAATAAGTTGGGTGAATTTTGGCCCATTCCTCCTGACAGAGCTGGTGTAACTGAGTCAGGTTTGTCGACCTCCTTGCTCGCACACACTTTTTCAGTTCTGCCCACAAATTTTCTATAAGATTGAGGTCATGGCTTTGTGATGGCCACTCCAATACCTTGACTTTGTTGTCTTTAACTTCTTGATGCACCCATCCCGTTACCGTGATCACTTTCGTCAACATCCGCTGAATTGCAGAACGCCAAATTCAAATTAAATTACAAAAAATATTGAATTTTCATGAACTCACAAGTGCAATATAGCAAAACACAGCTTAGCTTGTTGTTAATCCACCTGGCATGTCAGATTTCATAAAAGCTTTTCGGCTAAATCATACCAAGCGTTTATGTAAGGACATCTCTCTCAGTAGACAAAACATTACAAACAGCTAGCAGCCAAGTAGATTGGTCACGAAAGTCAGAAAAGCAATAAATTAATTGCTTACCTTTGATGATCTTCGGATGTTTGCACTCACGAGACTCCCAGTTACACAATAAATGTTCCTTTTGTTCCATAAAGATTATTTTTATATCCAAAATACCTCCATTTGGTTGGCGCGTTACGTTCAGAAATCCATAGGCTCGAGCGGTCAAAACCGGGCAGATGAAAATTCCAAATAGTATCCATAAAGTTCATAGAAACATGTCAAATGTTTTTAAAATCAATCCTCAGGTTGTTTTTACAATATATAATCGATAATATTTAAACCGGGACTGTAGCTTCTTTAATAGGAGAGAGAGAGAGAAAATATCTGCTCCAAGTTGTTGCGCATGCAAAACGATGCTGGCACCCAGCCATACAATGACACGATGTGATTTTTCTCGTTCATATTTCAAAATAAAAGCCTGAAATTATGTCTAAAGACTGTTCTCACCATGGGGAAGCCATAGGAAAAGAAATCTGGTTGATATCCCTTTAAATGGAGTGAAGGCAGGCTATGGAACAGAGAGCTTTAAAAAAAACAGCACTTCCGGGGTTAGATTTTCCTCAGGTTCAGTTATATCAGTTCTGTTATACTCACAGACAATATTTTGACAGTTTTGAAAACTTTAGAGTGTTTTCTATCCTAATCTGACAATATGCATATTCTAGATTCTGGACCTGAGAAATAGGCAGTTACATTTGGGTACGTTTTTCATCCAAACATCAAAATACTGCCCCCTACACTCAACGGGTATGCTTGTGGTAATTGTCCATTTGGAAGACCCATTTGCGACCAAGTTCCTTACTGATGTCTTGAGATTTTGCTTCAAATAATCCACATATTTTCCCTCTTCATGATGCCATCTATTTTGTGAAGTGTACCAGTCCCTCCTGCAGAAAAGCACCCCCACAACATTATACTGCCACCCCCGTGCTTCACGGTTGGGATGGTGTTCTTCGGTTTGCAACCCTCCTCCTTTTTCCTCCAAACATAATGATGGTCATTATGGCCAAGCAGTTATATTTGTGTTTCATCAGACCAGAGGACATTTCTCCAAAAAGTAGGATCTTTGTCCCCATGTGCAGTTGCAAACCGTAGTCTGGCTTTTTTATGGTGGTTTTGGAGCAGTGGCTTCTTCCTTACTGAGCGGCCTCTTAGCTTATGTCGATATAGGACTCGTTTTACTGTGGATATAGATACTTTTGTACCTGTTTCCTCCAGCATCTTCACAAGGTCCTTTGCTGTTATTCTGAGATTGATTTGCACTTTTCGTACCAAAGTACGTTCATCTCTAGGAGACAGAACGCGTCTCCTTCCTGAGCGGTATGACGGCTACGTGGTCCCATGGTGTTTATACTTGCGTACTATTGTTTATACAGATGAACATGGTACCTTCAGGTACACTTCATGGTACCAACATGGTACCTTCATTTGGAAATTTCTCCCATGGATGAACCAGACTTGTGGAGGTCTACAACTTTTTTTCTGAGGTCTTGGCTGATTTCTTTTGATTTTCCCATGATGTCAAGCAAAGAGGCACTGAGTTTGAAGGTCAGCCTTGAAATACATCCACAGGTACACCTCCAATTGACTCAATTTATGTCAATTAGCCTATCAGAAGCTTCTAATGCCATGCCATCATTTTCTGGAATTTTCCAGGCTGTTTAAAGGCACAGTCAACTTAGTGTGTGTAAACTTCTGGAATTGTGATACAGTGAATTATAAGTGAAATAATCTGTCTGTAAACAATTGTTGGGAAAATGACTTGTGTCATGCACGAAGTAGATGTCCTAACTGACTTGCCAAAACTATAGTTTGTTAACAAGCAATTTGTGGAGTGGTTGAAAAACCAGTTTTAATGACCCCAACCTAAGTGTATGTAAACTTCTGACTGTATCTCTCACACACATAAATTCTCCCATAATCAAACAAAAGGTTCTCAATTTGGGTTCATGACTAATCTCCACCCATTTTTTTTTTCATATTGCATCAAAAGTTGTTTTTTAATCATATCTATGTCTCCCTTAATTTGGTTTTCGTACAGATGTTCACAGTCCGACTCTTGAGAAAGGTCAGCCCATATCCCCATCTCACCTCACAGGGTTCCCAGCCCATATGCCCCATCTCACCTCACAGGGTTCCCAGCCCATATCCCCCATCTCACCTCACAGGGTTCCCAGCCCATACCCCCAGTTATTGCAAGTATAGGTGCAAACTTGTGGACAACTAAAAAGTAACGTACTGCTCTGTTATGGACATGTTCATTTTTACAATACCTCTTAGCACCCCACACTCCTCCTGAATTATCCAGAACTGGACACGCATGTCTGATACAGTTTCTAATAGATAGTAAAACCAATATCTTTGAGTGTTTTTGTTGATGTGGATGTTGGTTTGTGTGTACAGTATGTTGGTTGTGTTGGTTAGTGGCTTTCCTTTTTTGACCAAATGATTTAGTCCATGTCATTTGTGTCCGTGGAATGCTTGTGTGTGAGTGTGTGCCTGCTTCAGTGCATGTGTGCACTTTGTGTGAGGGTGTGTTTGCTAATGTGTGATTGTGTGCTTATCTCTAGACCAATGCAATCTTGCTGTACTCCATGCTTCCCTGTCTCAAAAGGAGTTTGTGCCCCTGATCTATTTTAGAGACGATTACACCCCCTCTACTACCCTTACCCTCCCTCCCTCCCTCGTCCGGTTAGCCTTTCAGGGCATTCTTAGCCTAACAAGTTTGTACATATTAATGACCAACTTGCAGTGTCGCCTCTCCAGTTACCACGATGACAGGGACCCGTTCACTAACGCCACACCCCTCTCCCCTAGTGCTGCTCCTCTCGCTTTATCTCTAACACTCTATTCCCTTTTTATCCCCCCCTTCTATCTCTCTTTTACTTCGTCTATCTTCACTTAGACATTCTACTCGGTCTGTTGGATGAAGAGGAGTAATGGTTAGAAAGTTATGAGACCTGTCCGTCGTACCAATCACTCTGAGAGTCGCTGTGTGTGTGTGTGTGTGTGTCTCTGTGTGCAGGGCCTCACTCGACGCATCTGAGCCGCCGATGCTTAGCTTGGTGTACAGTATTTTGTCATTGTACGTTCATTTCTGGGACCTTTTTCTACTGTGTGCGTGCAGATGCCCGCTCGCGTAGATGCCCGTTCCTCCTGGCGATGATGAGCGTTTTAGAGTGGGTCCGGTGCCAGTCTAGCCCTGCCCAGAGGGACCAATTACAGCACAGCAGCTACACCCCGGCACACACACATACAAGCACGCACACACCAGGGTATCCGTCAGGGAAAATGTGACGCCGGACAATGTGACCGGGAAGATTTTCATTTGTTGGCCATTTGAGAAATGTACTGCTCTATATGCACTGGGTGTATAACACATTAGAGCGTCCACCCACGGTAATCAGAATTGTAGAAATCACATTTAGATTATAGTAATGCATCTTAACAGAACTCGCAACTCCTGTAATGAAGCGACCAATAAAACATCATTTTCAAACATTTGCCGAAATGCATTTTGCGGAAAACACCATTCTCACAGCGCACCTGACGCGAGTGGTTCCATATGTGAAACAGAAAGAGGTGGAATCTATATATGCAACAACTAGGATGGGTAATGGGTTGTTAATATGACTAGGAGTGTGCCTTTGGCTTCTGGACAACAAAATATATTTTATATGACAACCAATAGAACAGGAGAGTAAGGGCATATGAGGAAGTCCTTCATCGGCAGCTCATCCAATAGCTTCCACTAAAGCAAATTTGAAACAAATTTGCCAAAATAATATAATTACTTTTGTCTATACAGAAATAAATGTAATAATTCAAAATACTGCATCGGAGAGAATGACTTAGCCACAGAGGAATTAAAGACCATTAGCTTCTTTAAGAAAAGTAGCTGTGAATTGTTTCAAACCACCAGCTCGTATCGTTCTATGCCTATTTGAGCAGCGTGTGTGGCAATAGGCCTAGCTGGTTAGCTGTCTGTGAAAAGCATCTAAAATATGTGTGACTAATAATGTGTCTTGACTATAATTTAAAATGTTGAGACAAGAAGAAGGGGACGGGTGTGTGGCGACAATAGAGGGGTGTGTCTCTCCGGAATGCACTTAGCCGTCTCCCGCCAATTCTTGCCAAATTCATTGTTTCATTTTGTGAGTCGTTTGCCCTTTGATAGTTTCTTTTGATCAATTCCCCATTACATATGTCACCAGCAGTAAATGTACCGTTAATCCCCATCATTTGGTGACATACATTTCTGTTAATTAATGTATTAATTACACTAACTTGCCCTTCTCATTTTTTTGGAGTGGAAACATTGTTTGCAGAGTTCACAAGCTGCTTCACCCGTGAGAAACACGTTTTGGTTTACTTAATAACCCGACATTTCCAATTTTTCTCATTGTCTTTTGTTTGGAGCGCTCCATGTGAGCAAGGATCATGTCTGGTTTCTCTGTCCTGTAAACGTTGAGGCCCATACGCACAGAAGTGCCTGGCCTGATGCGTGCAAACGTCTGATTTCTGATTGTCTTAACTCACCACATTCATCACTAATAAGCGGAGCTTCTCAGTAATCGTTCCATTGCGAGTGATAATAGTATTTGAAAGTCTGCCCTTGGTAATCACCAAGCCTCGGTGTGAAAGACCAAAATATAATTATCTGATGATCCCATATATCCAGTGGAAACATCATATAATACCTGAATACTTTTCTCTTGTTCAAATATGGCTTTCTGTCCCCAGGCTCACTGGCCAGGAAACTCTGATCACCCAGAATAGGCTAGTTGATATAATGCTGCAGGTTCGCTAGCAACAGCTTCTGGCCAGACCCAGTTGATTGATTTGATACAATGCTGCACTTCATTAGCAATAGCTCAAGTCAAGACAGATGAAAAGGGAGACAGGCTGGCTGAGTAGAGATATGAATGCAATTGAAAGAACCCACATTTTCACCAGGGTATTTTCTTTGCTGGTTTTATTTGTGGGCTTTTTGTCTTTTTACTTGGTTAACAGCCGGACTTTATAAGCTTAAAGCTGCATTGGCCTAGGCTATCTCTGAGTTCCATTTCTTTAGCCACCAATGGATCATGGTTGTGTCCACATGGGAGAGGCTGATTAACCACGTGACAATCATTTTGCGAAATGAATACGCTATTATTTAAATGAAACTGTTAGACAAAAATGCCCATATGAAAATCATAGCTGGCATGCAGAGCTGTAGATGTGGTAGGATAAATTGTCTTCTGTAGGAAGTCTTAATAAAATGTCTCCATGTTTTCGAATTTTGTCTCAGCTACATTGAAGGAAGGAAAGGCATGCCTCAGAATATGAGGTATGACAATCATGTTTCGAACAATGAGGTATGTTTTCAAAATGCACAGCTCACATTGTAAAGTGGTGGGTGACGCGCTGATAGCCTGCCTTCCCGTTGACTGCACTTGAATGTGAGCACTTCAATTACCAAATAAAAATAGTAGGCTATCTCTTTTTAAACGTGGCCATCAAAACTGTTTGTAACATGTGATTGCAAATTAACCTATAGACCGATAGGCATGGCGGTCAAATGTATTTCCATCAATGATTTAAAAATAATTATTTTGCAATTGGATCGTTTTTTACTCCCAGTCAATTTGCCTGGCAACTATTTTATTTATTGGGTTTCATTTATTTTTATTGTTCAAAAGCTAACGGAAGCCCTGGTGCACTCACACACTCACTGCCTGTAGTGCCACCAATAAGGAGAGAAAGGGGGAGGAGAGGGAGAAAGGGAGAAGAGAAAACTGAGAGAAGAAGACGACAGGGGATAGGTTAGATATTCACTTGGAGAAAGGCGAGATACAAATCTGTATGGGGCAGAGTGAGAAGAGAGAGGGAGTGTTCGAAATAGAGGAGGTGGGTGGGATGATCGGACAAAGAGACTATGTTGGATGGAGGGAGTGAAGAAAGAGATGAATGACTTGAAAGCTGGAGATGAGAAAGGTGGAAAGGAGGCGTAGTGAAAGAGCGAAGGGGGGGTGAGTGTTTATTTGGAGGTTTGTGTCTTCGGAGCACCTGCTTGACTTCAAAAGGGCTGGATAGGAGGGAGCGGAAGTCCCCTCTCCCCTCTGCCCCACCAAATTAGCACCCTGACTGACTGGGTTAGAGAGGCCTCACTATCCCCCTGTCACGAGGCCCCCTATCCCCTTCATCAACCACCTGACCCCTCACCCCTGACCACTGTAAATGTAGCCCTCACGGTAGCTGTGGGCCATGCCTCTAACCTTTACGCTAACAGCTACAGTGGGTGGCCAGACAGTAGCTTGTTAGCTTAGCTTTAGATATGAATAATAAGGTCAAAGGTCAGGGTCAGGGCCAGCGCCGGTGATCATTCTCCGAGAGCCAAGGGTTTCCAGTAACGTAAATAAGACCACCGTTTTTGAGAAGCGCTGAGGGTTTTGTTCATAACTCGTAGCCTATAGGCTACGGTGTGTTTTCTGTGTTTCCCGCCTTGCCTGCCTTTTCTATTTTTTTTAATTTCACCTTTATTTAACCAGGTAGGCTAGTTGAGAACAAGTTCTCATTTGCAACTGCGACCTGGCCAAGATAAAGCATAGCAATTCGACACATACAACAACACAGAGTTACACAATGGAATAAACAAAACGTAGTCAATAATACAGTAGAACAAAAGAAAAAAGTCTATATACAGTGAGTGCAAATGAGGTAAGATAAGGGAGTTAAGGCAATCAATAGGCCATGGTGGCGAAGTAATTACAATATAGCAATTAAAAACTGGAATGGTAGATGTGCAGAAGATGAATGTACAAGTAGAGATACTGGGGTGCAAAGGAGCAAGATAAATAAATAAATACTGTATGGGGATGAGGTAGTTGGATAGATGGGC
Organism: Oncorhynchus tshawytscha; assembly: GCF_018296145.1. Classification (NCBI taxonomy): domain Eukaryota; kingdom Metazoa; phylum Chordata; class Actinopteri; order Salmoniformes; family Salmonidae; genus Oncorhynchus; species Oncorhynchus tshawytscha. Next base: position 37,967,276 of record NC_056429.1, on the reverse strand, counting down.
TGTTTACAGATGGGCTATGTACAGGTGCAGTGATCTGTGAGCTGCTCTGACAGCTGGTGATTAAAGCTAGTGAGGGAGATGTGAGTCTCCAGCTTCAGAGATTTTTGCAGTTCGTTCCAGTCATTGGCAGCAGAGAACTGGAAGGAAAGATGACCAAAGGAGGAATTGGCTTTGGGGGTGACCAGTGAGATATACCTGCTGGAGCGCGTGCTACGAGTGGGTGCTGCTATGGGGACCAGTGAGCTGAGATAAGGTGGGGCTTTACCTAGCAGAGACTTGTAGATAACCTGTAGCCAGTTGTTTGGCGACGAGTATGAAGCGAGGGCCAGCCAACGAGAGCGTACAGGTCGCAGTAGTGGGTAGTGTATGGGGCTTTGGTGACAAAACGGATGGCACTGTGATAGACTGCATCCAGTTTGTTGAGAAGAGTGTTGGAGGCTATTTTATAGATGACATCACCGAAGTCGAGGATCGGTAGGATGGTCAGTTTTATGAGGGTATGTTTGGCAGCATGAGTGAGGGATGCTTTGTTGTGAAATAGGAAGCCAATTCTAGATTTAATTTTGGATTGGAGATGCTTAATGTGAGTCTGGGAGGAGAGTTTACAGTCTAACCAGACACCTAGGTATTTGTAGGTTTCCACGTATTCTAAGTCAGAGCCTAGGAGCCAGTCATGTTGGATAGCTCTCTTTCCTCATCTCCTACTCTTTTATAAGCAATTGTCTGATAAGGTAATCGGAAAGAATCCGTCTCAATGAGTCATTTCATCATACTGACCTTGTTGTAACAGCATGAGGCTATATTATAGATAATCTAATAAGAGAACACACACACACATACACACACACACACACACACACACACACACACACACACACACAAACCTCAACTACCAGGTGTCAAACTTAAAAGTTCAACACCTGGTAGCTCAGTGTGTGACGCACATGGGCTGTGTTGTGTCTCGACCTTGCCAGTGTGTTACTGTGTAATGGAGACCCCATGAAAGGTGGATCCCTTTTTATAAAGAGGGTGTAAAGAAGGACTAAATACACCCTAAGAACAGCCTCCAGTCCTCTGACTCTTTTCTGTTCCCCGTTCTCCCTCTCTCTCTTTTACACACGAGCCGTCTTTCTAACCCCTCTAGCTACTGTAACCCCTTCTCTCTCTAACCCCCATCCTTCTCTCTCTATAACCTCCTCTCTCTCTATAACCTCCTCTCTCTCTGTTCCCTCTGCCCCCTCTTTCGCTTTACTTATCCCTTGACCCCCTCTCTAACCTCCCTCTGCCCTCTCAATCCTCTTCGTCCCTGGCCCTCTCTCTCTGCCCTCGCCTCCCTCTTTCACCCCTCCCTCCCCCTTAACCCCCTTTCTGTTATCACTTTGACACTGAATGGCAGTTGAAAGTCTCTGCGTGTCTCTCTTCGGGGGTGTCTGAAAGGAAGAGGAGCTAACACCAGGGTTAGTGTCTGACCAGCCGGCCCCCATCACTCATTCACTGGCCCCGCGGCATTGCCCAAATGATGGATGTTGGCCAGACAGGCATGTGGTGCAACCAGAACCTTACCCTGGGTTTAGATACTCATACCAGAGAGCCCCAGATTAGTGTGTGTGGGGGTGAGCTAGGGGTGGTTGTGTAGGTTTGTGCATATGAGTGTACTATCTCTCATTCTTCTCTGGTCTGTTACGCACCACAAAAACATATGTACACCTGCTCCTCCCCTCTCTCACACACACACACAGACATGCTTTCCTTTGCCATGTCCCCATGGGACTGCTTAGTAAGTAGTTCAGAGCTCTTGACATGTATCAGGAGAGTCAGGCAGGGGTTCATATCCCATGTGGACTCTGTTGTTGTCCTCTGGAGAGAGAGAGATACCTAACCTTGGTGTGCCCTCTTACTTAGGGGAGGGTCACACACACACATCCCATCAACTACTACAACTGACGTGTGTGACTGACGCAAGCAAACACTAGGGCTGACCCCGTTTAGTCGACTGGTTGATTGTTTGGTCGATAAGCTGTGGTCAACCGAGATTTCTTTTCGAGCAGTTTCAGTTTAAAAAAAAATCAATTAAAAAAATTAATGGTACACAAGACACGTATTTAATGTAAAAAATAATGGTGCAACACTAATAAATAGAATATTATTTTAGAACAAATGTGCTTTCTCCCACGTTGGATACGGTCGCTATCCGTGGTTCTGAAACAATCTTCAGTGCGGCGTAGAATTGCCGCCTTTCACTATGTTGCTATGTGCATAATAGCAAAGTTAACCAGCATATTGGGATTGGGAACAATGTGGCGCAGGCAGCAGCAGCGATGAGGAAACAGCCTTTGCTTTAGCCTAATTGTCTAAGAAAATTGAGGAGAGGAAACCCCAACTTAATTAGGTCGATAATCAATAGCCTAACTTTTAAATGTGCCTGGCTTTATAAATGATCCGTATATATCTACAGAAATAAGATAGAGCTTGCTTCAGTTGCATGTTTGAGTGTTTGTTTAATAGCCTGAGCACCAAGTCTCATGCAACGGCAAAATGTTGGATAAAGCAATTTTACAGATTCGGCTATTTTTCTATGCTGTAATAAAGGCTTTACAATTTTTTCTGTTTCATTTATTTAGTGTTTACACTGTTCCAAACAGGTAGAAAAAATATTGTAGTTTAACAGCACCTGTTTGTCACACATAATATGCAAGTACCTCTCGCTCCTATACCGTACTTTTTCTTGATCTTCTTATTGTTATTTTTGCAATTTTTATTATCATCATTACAACAATAAGTAACATCGTTATCATTAGTAGCTTTGTATATAAGCCTTGTATAACCACAATTGAGCTCTAGGCCTAACAGCGCGTCTTAATATCACTTACTTAGGCCTTACATAGGCCTATATTTCTCTAACCACTACTCTACCTGGGGCGGCAGGTAGCCTAGTGGTTCGAGCGTTGGGCCAGTAACCAAAGGTTTGCTAGATCGAATCCCCGAGCTGACAAGATAAAGATCTGTCGTTCTTCCCCTGAACAAGGCAGTTAACCCACTGTTCCTAGGCCTTCATTGTAAAAAATAATTTGTTCTTAACTGACTTGCCTGGTTAAATAAAGATTTTAAAAAAATATATAATAATATATATGCCACTGTATCAATCAATCAATCATTAATTAGTTCATGCCATCACACAACATACGAGAGACATTCATGCTTTGAAATGCAATCAAGCCTTTTAGTTTTCAAATTAAATAATAAAAGGGAACTTTGAATAATTAGCCTAAACAATAAATACACTTAAATTCAAGAATGCATGCAACTGTTTTTAGTTTGCTGTAATAAAGGCTTTATATATTTTTGTTGTTGTTAGAACAGACTCTCTGGTACACTTATTTATTTAGTGTTTACACTGTTCCCAAAATAGCAATGAATAACGCTTGCTCCTATACCCTCCTTTTTCTTGATCTCCAGTAGTTTCTACAACTAAGTCAAATGTCTTCCATAGATCTAACTTCCCCTTTCCCTCCTGAGCAACCAGTAAACATTTGCCCGTTTCAAGTTTCTTTTTCACGTCCATCTCATCCATTTTGATGTCACGTTTTGATGTACTGTGTTTGGAGTTTGTTAAAACCTTATTTATTGATGTGATTATGATAGGCTATAGGTCACCCCTATTGGTCAGTTGCATGCGATGCTTACATGTTTCACGTAAAGAGAGCAAGGGTTAAGGGAATAGGGAATATTTTTTAGGAAACGTGAGAAACTACTGAACAAAATTCTAAATGCAACATTGAACAATTTCAACGATTTTACTGAGTTACAGATCATATAAGGAAATCAATCAATTTAAATAAATTCATTAGGCCCTAATCTATGGATTTCACATGACTGGACAGGTGTGCAGTCATGGGTGGGCCTGGGAGGGCACAGGTCCACTCACTTGGGAGCCAGGCCCGGCCAATCAGAATTTATTTTCCCCACAAGAGGGCTTTATTACAGACAGAAATACTTGTCAGTTTCATCAGCTGTCCGGGTGGCTGGTCTCAGATGATCCCACAGGTGAAGAAGCCGGATGTGGAAGTCCTGCGCTGGTGTGGTTATCCATGGTCTGTGGTTGTGAGGCCGGTTGGGCGTACTGCCAAATTCTCTAAAACGACCTTGGAGTCGGCTTATGGTAGAGAAAATCCCATTAAATTATCTGGCAACAGCTCTGGTGGACATTCCTGCAGTCAACATGCCAATTGCACACTCCCTCAAAACTTGAGACATCTTTGGCATTGTGTTGTGTGACAAAACTGCACATTTTAGAGTGTCCTTTTATTTTCCCCAGCACAAGGTGCACCTGTGTCATGATCATGCTGTTTATTCAGCTTCTTGATATGACACACCTGTCAGGTGGATGGATTATGCTCACTAACAGGAATATAAACACATTTGTGCATAACATTTGAGAGAAATAAGCGTTTTGTGCATATGAAACATTAGTGGGATCTTTTAT